>NC_048290.1:15199026-15934026 GCF_009762535.1 Notolabrus celidotus | reverse complement strand
TTTCATATTGTATGTTTATAGATTTGACATTATACTGGCAGTGCAAAATACATTTATGTGCTCTGATCCTAATTGTGTATACTTGTTATTGATTCACCCCCTGTCATGTCACTGACTGATTGATCATTAAGTGATCTGAGAGTCTGATGATCCACTAATTATGCTATAGGGTAGAAAGCCTCCTTTTCTGTGCCATCCAATCAGTGCAGAGATCTGATCCTCTCCCTCGGTTTCAAACACTAGAGGAAAAAAAAAACCAGCTTGGACAGATTTATTTTTTCTCTCTTCACTCAGCACAAACCTCTCAGTTATTCCTGGCATTGCCGTCATCATCATCTTCAGAATCATTATCGGAAACAAAAAGAGGAGCAGAGCAGAGCTGAGTTCAGCGAGAAAAGAGCAGAATACAGGAAGAGGATGTCTCACTCGTCCTCATCCTTCCTGCGTCCCTTTGTGGGGAGAAGTGAACCAACAAAGACACCAAACAAGAGCCAGTGATTGTGTGTTAATATGACAAAGGGCTAGAATTCCTGCACAGCACAACTTGACTGTTGGCGAGTGTTTCCTCCGCTTTTGTTGGAATGAGCCGGGGTTTAACCGACTCCTACAATTAAATCAATAACAACAAGATTCAAGTAGCAGAAGTTCGATTGGTGCAAGCTTGGTCAGAGGCTTCCTATCTAGTGTTAGTTTTGCAGGTGAAGGGCTTCAGGGTCAATGACAGATATGCAACATCCTGTTAGACTTTCAAAATAAAACTTTAAGGTGAGTCGTGAATATTAAAAAAATGCGTTAAGAATTAGAAGATGAACAAAAACGCATCTTACATTACATTTTAGACATGCCACTTTAATGAACATGAACCAACTACTCAGTGAGGATACAGACTATCTAGGTTTAGTTATAAGTACATTTTAAATAAGTATTAACATACAAACATAAAGCATATGTTTGCAATGATTTATGTGTTTTAAAGATCATGTTTTGGCCTTTATCAGATAGGATAGCGCATACAGTTGAAAGTCTGCAAAGAGCAAGTGTGCATGACATGCATCAGGACACCCGGGGCTGAGGTCAAGCCCGGGGCGGGTGCATCCGAGACGCAGCATCTGTGCAGGGTTTGCATGCTTTAACATCTTAGCTAGATAAACCATGCCTCATGTAGGAACTTCACTTCTTTCATTTCATACTACGTTGACTTGGAAGGTCCTTTGTTGCTCTGACCAAGCTTGTGCACGAAAGGAGGTGAGACTTGAGGACTGATCATCATTGATCTTTTCACTTCTTTGCGTGTGTTATATTTACATTGCATGTTTTTAGGGTGTTAGTCATAGATGGTTGTGATTGGTCAGCTCCACAATGTTTGTAATATGTCATGTTTCTAAGGCAATGAAAGGCATGTGTATTATCTTGAAAGAGCATTAATGCCTCATTCATAGTGTGTACGTACGACCAGTCAGAAGTGTTTATGGGATAAGGTCCTCCTCCTCTTCTTCCTCTTCCATCTTCCAGTATAGATGTTTGTTATTGAACTACAATGAAACCAGTATGCACAGATCTGCTGACATCACATCACATTGTAATCATATCTTAGAAACGTGATGAAAAATACACTGGGATCCTCTCCTCTTGCATCCTTCAATGCCTCCTCTCCTCTCTTCCTCTCCTCCTCTCCTCTCTCCCTGCAGCTGTGTTCTCCTTTTTCTCTCCAGCTGTTGTCAACCAATCACCTGCTCCCCCTGCTACACACACACACGGAAACACACATCATAATTATAGGAGATGGGCGCTGGCTGGGCATCCATTTGAACACACTGGAACACAGAAATAGAAACGTTATTGATTAGGAGCTGTCAATAATTAAATGATTGATTATTGCTTTCATTTTGATTTTAAAAATAAATTGTCAGATAAAGTGGGATTAACATGAATTAGAATCTGCCTCATTGAGCAACTAGTCCATCCTCCGAATATGCAATTTTGTCTTTCATCAGAACAGGAACAAACATAGTTTAGTTCTTCTTCTCTGAGTCGGCATTTTGCATAATTTCACGACACTTTCTAGAAAAATAGCAGTCAAAAATACCTCAAAAGTAATTTTAAACAATCAAAATTTCAAAATATTAATAGAGGAATAAATTCCAAGAGAAGAAATAAATCTGTAAAATAAATCTACAGTGAAAGAGATCCTCAGATCTTCAGTGTTTGATGTTGAAGATGTTGGTAAAGATCCAGATTAACGACCAATAAGGTTAAAAATAAAGATAGAGAGGGGAGCAGAGAACCTAAGAGAAAAAAAGATCCAAAGTAGAGCAGCCGAGCAGCCAGAGAGGCCCCCAAAGTTTCCCTGCATATCACAGCCTTAACGTCCCGACCGTTGGTTAGTTTCCATGGCAGCAGACAAGGGTAAAGTGGTAGCTTTTCCCTTTTTTCCCACGCTGCCAGGGCAGTGCCATGTGAAAGCAGCGGACAGAGCCTCTGCTGGCACACACTGAATGAGAGCGGAGCTGACAAAGAGCTGAAAAAACCACGCTGTTAGTGTTAAACCGCCACCAATCTGCCAAGTTGACAGGTTCAGATCCCTCGCTCTGCCTCAATGTGCGGAGCAAGGCGGTGACACTGTTGCACCTCAGATCTTGATTTCAAGCTGAGGCTTCATAAAAACATCCTCTTTTTTTTTGCAATGCATACAGCTCTGCTCTTTTATGGACAGGTAGTTCCCAGTAACCAATCAGAGCTGTAGGAGGGATTTAAATGAGTAGTTCATCTTTTTGCAGAACAAGAAAAACATTTCCCAAAAATGATGACACATGGAGATGAGACAGGTGCGCCTGCACAGAGTTGCATTATTTACCATTTTCACATGGTGTCTCTTTTTCTATGACGTCATGCTAAGGTCAGGATGTTCAAACACTACAGTGAAAACAGTGCAGTTTTGATGCTGTGTTCCAGGTGGGTAGTCTTAGAAAACACAGAGAATCTTAACAATTTATAACATTTCTCCATCCCCGGCTGCAAAATGCACCGGAAAGTGAGAATTTAAAGGAACATTCTGTCAAATCTTAATTTAGCTCTCTTAAAGCTGGGTTTGGTAGTCAGATTAAGATACACTTTTTGTTGTACTGGTTAAAATGATCTTTATGTCCCGATGGCAATCAATACATAATGTGTTCTTCAAAAAAGAGCAAATCTACAGCCGGAGTAAACCTGGGAACACACCAACCAATCCCTGCCATCAGGAACCAAATTATGAAACCAATCAAATCCAGTCCTGACGTTCTGCCCGCCTCCTGTGCATACATTTCATGGTCGTTTGTGTTTTTAACTTTCACAATGATAATGTTTTGGTGTTTTCTTACCGCTGAGTGAGACATGAGTTGACATAGTGCAAAACACAAATGTTGTGCTGAGGACCGGTTTTGAATCAGTCACCATCATATGGTCGCATGTGAGTGGGGGGCGTCGTTTTGGAGGAGCTCCGAGGGAGGAGGGGAGGGGTTAGACGGAGTCCTGAGGAAATGCTACATTCAAATTCATGCTAGTTTTCCGAGTCTACCAACCCCAGCTTTAAGGCAAGGGTTGGTAGTCACGGAAAACTAGCAAAACCGATCCTCACCAAAACATTATCATAGTGAAAGTTCAAAACACAAACAAACATGGCTGCTGTTGGTACTCACAACTGTCATGCTAGCATTATCCAGTTGTACCAGTGACACGATATCAGGAGAAAAGTTATAATACATATAATACTGTAACAGCTCTACTGTTTGTTAAACGTGTTCAGTGTAGAGGTTCTTAATTCCTACAGTGTTGACAGTCAGTGAAGGCATCAGGAGAGGTGTAGAGTGTGCAAGCTGGAGAGAGGAGAGACAAGAGGAGAAGTTCTTCATTCATCCAAACATTGATTGTTGCTTTGTTGGTTGGCGTGATCACGGCCGACAGTGACCGGTTAGTAAAGCTCAACGTGTTCACGAATCGGCTCGTCATCACTACAGCGTCCGGACGGACGCTTCAGTACATATGCATTTTCTGTAGGACTTACTAAATGCCATTAACTCTTCTGCTTGTCAGATCCCCCGTGGTGAGAGCTTTTTAGACTGATCTGGACTACAGTCCTGAGCAAAGCACCTCATCGGGTCAGAGGGGTCAGGCCCGAGGACGAGCGAAAGGGGCAGTAAATAGAGGCAGGGGAAGCAGAGGCAGGGAACGGGGACTCAGAGTGCATGCTGGGGAAATGTACGCGCAGAAGGCGGGCAGAACGGCAGGACGGCAAAAACTGTGATTGGTTGGTGTTTTCCCAGGTTTACTCCGGCTGTAGATAGCAGCTTTTCTTCGCTCTTTTTTAAGAACACATTATGTATTGATTGCCATCAGGACATAAAGATCATTTTAACCAGTATAACAAAAAGTGTATCTAAATCTGACTACCAACCCCAGCTTTAAGCTTTTAGACTAAACGACATTATGATTGAGGTTTAGTGAAATTAGTCTTTCTGAGGGCCGTTCTCAAATAACTTCAAATTTGTAAAGGGTGATAAAGGTTCCTGAAGTGTGATCGGGGTTTGACGTCTCTTTAAAGCAGGGTTGCTCCAGGTTTTCAAAGGATAAGGAGCCCCTACTTATGTGTAATAAACTCTATCAACCATTCCTGTCGTCATCTGTTTTTCGTTGGAGAGTATGTAAATTAATGCAACTTGTACGTTTCTACATTGCTGGATAAATAAGCGGTGCTGGCCTGACTCCAGAAGAACACAAAGAAGACAGAAACAGAAGCAGAGCTTACTTTTCAGTGAAGCAGGTCTGTTGTTATTACAGCTAATATGGGTTTAAACTGTAGCAGCATATTTAATGTCATAGAGAAAGCAGCATCTCCGAGCCTGTATGTAGGCTCTGATGGCATGTCCCTCCTCCCTTCTCTGTCCCCGTCCTTCCTCCCTCCGTCCATCTATTTGCGACCTCCTTTCCTCTCCTCTCCCTCGCCGTGTGATGTCAGGTGGGGTCTGCCCTGCTGTGATGAAGCCGCTCTGATCACCGGCTCCTGAACAGCGTGTGGGTGCAGATATGTCATTATTCTGCAGCCAGGTGGTCGCACTGAAATCACACGGAGCACATCAACGACGCGATGCAGCTCCCAGATCTACAGCCGCGTCGCCCTCATATTACAGCCGTCCAGGTGTTCAAACGCTGTCACATTTGTCTAAATACAGGTATTAAACTGGGAGGACGGGTGGAAAAAGAGGAGGAGGAGGAGGAGGGATAGGTCTGTCATTGATGGCAGGAGAGTGAAAATGAGGAAGAAATGAGAAGATGATGTTTTTCAGTGCTCAGGTATGACTTCTCCCTAAACAGGATCATAAAAATATCTGATTCAAAAGAAGAGTCTTGGCTTTAACCAGTTTTATAACTTAATGTCTCCCAAAGATGAACGCAGGATTAACCATTAAACATAAACATCAATTTATTAAAAACCCATGACAAATAAAGGTAAACAAAGACAGGAAACAACGGCGAAGGAGAAAACAAAGAAGAGCAGAAATGATCAGAAACAGACAGCCATGACAGTGAAAGCAGGAAATCAGAGTGTGATGCTGAACCACAGGACTCTTTGACCTCTGACCCCTCCAGTCTGACAGCACCTGACCCATCATCCATCTCTCCAGGGTCGCATCTCCTCCTCCTCCTCCTCCTCCTGCAGAGAGAGAGACTGAGAGGTTGAACTAGACAGAAAAAACACAAACCCGGATTCTACTCAGAAATCAGAATCAGAAAATGAAATCAAGAGATTTGAGGTTTTAACTTTGAGAGATTAATTTTCTGCTTCATTTAACATCTTAAAACTTAAAAAAAAAAAGTACAGATTGCGATTTAAAATAAAACAGCAGGACGTGACTATAGCGTTGAGAGATTAAAGGCAGTTTCTCATCCATCGAACACAGTTAAACTTAAAACTTTAATTAAGCTAGGAGAGTAGATTTTATCTTTGCAGTGTTTTGACCAAGTGGTTACGTATTGGGTCGCCACTTGCAGTTCCTCAAGTGTCAACTTGAAGCTGGCTCCAATGCCATGAAAGCTGGGTTAGGTCCCAGATCCCAAGTTTAAAGCGTGGTACAAAAAATGGTTTTGCTTTCTACAGCTCATTTCTTGCATGAGAATTTTATTAGAAATTCCTCTGTTTTGCATATATTAAGGTTTACATGTTGAGATGTAATAGCCAGCATAAAAGATTAATTTTGCCCAACTCAGCTTCACCTCTTTGCTGGTTTAGATCAGCTGAACGTTAGTTGGAGATTAACCTTTATGGCGACCACCAACTTTGAGCTTTTTGGAAACCTACGGTATGAAAACACTGAGAGTCTAACCATGTTTTATGTAGTCTATGGTCAAGATTTACTCCTTCGTGTTCAGGGTAACTGCTCCTTTCTGTGGCTTCAAACAGCTCCATGTCTTTTGCATACACATCTCAATAAAATCTCTTCGAAGTGATGCAAAAAACACACCTTATGAGTTCAGATCATAGTCATATCTGTAATGCTTTTTCAGAATCCAAGTTACATACTGATATATGTCTGTAACAATGGCTGCAATTCATACAGGAGCTGCTTATAAGCCAATCTGACAAAAAGTAGTCCATGTGTAGCTGTAGCTCTGTGTATCCCTCAATGCTTTCCATCATATGCTTAGTTAAAATCTGAACAATTTTATTGAAGCTATTTTTAAATCTTTCAAACTGTCCCAAACATAAATCACTCACTTCATGAACGGCCAATCTCGTTAAAGCAGCAGATTGTGCGTCTAGCTTTGGATTTATCACTGTGCTTAAAGGCCTGTAAACAAAAGTGGAAAACAAGCAGAGAAACTTTGCTTTGTTGGGACTCAGAAAGGTCATGAGACACAAAGATCCTGTTTTGTATCTTGAAAAGGAGCCATGATAGTGTGAGTCGGCTTCCTGGCCCGTTCCATTATGACACGTAAAAATCTGTGAGCCTGATCGTTGCATCTTTATTTAGTCAGACAGTGTCAGCGAGCACTGTGGAGCTCTCACACTGCTCATTGTGCTGCACTTTAATACTTCCATATTGTGCTGCTAATTCAGAATTTCACACCTTTTCTCTCGATGCTACCTCTCTCTTTGTCTCCCGCGTCGTTCACCTTCCATCTCAACCCCGAAGACAAGAGGAAACGTGTTAAATCCACCTCTAAGAACCTTTTTAATTCAACATTAGCAGCCGTCATCTGTCTGCCGAACAATACCCAAACACAATTTACAGCTACGACTGGAGCGTCCCGCCTTTGTTTACTCTGCTGCTGAATATTGTTCCATCAATAATGGACTCCAAACACAGAATCAGGCTTTTAGGTTTAGGTAATCCTGAATGTTTTACAGGAGATTTTTTTGTGCTGCGTTTTATTGTCTTGGGAGCATAATTTGAGTATGCTGGTTTCTTCATTTGTTTTAGGTTTTAGTAGGAACATGGGCTCAGTGCCTCGTGGATGTAACTCCAGATGCTATTGTGTCCCAGGTTTTTTGTGGAAGTGTTGCCCAAAATCCTCAAGACAAAGGCAGCAGATATGGAGGGAAAAAATAAACCTTGGAAAGAAACAAATCCTACCAAATTCTCATTCGGCGACACTTATGGAAAGAGCACGGGGGGGTTAAACCGGAGCACGAAAGAAGGTGATGTCCAAAAAAGAAAAAAGAAAGGCAAACACGTAAACGCCGCAGTCTACCTAAACCTCCTGCGGTGTTTCAGGTGCCATGTTTTCTACTCCCCTCCCCTCCCATCAGATCACAGCGAAATAAAGACAGATTGATAAATTCACGAATGGGTGTGAACGTTGCCAAATCGAGTCAGACCCCGACCAAAGTAAACGCCGTGCCACGGAGCGAGAAAAGAGAAGGAGAAAAGAGAAGGAGGGATGGAGGGGGAGAGAAGATTTGGGGCTCTAATGCCAGCCTTATGCGTCTTTTAGTCGTTTCCGCCGTCGGGGCTTGGCACTGGCACGCAGTTGTCAGCCAGCCAACAAAAATCTGCAGTGCCTGCCGCATTTCAGCAGCCCTGTTTTGTCTGAGACCAACTCACACACACGAACAAAACACACAGCCACACACCCGCGCTGCACACACACTGTACTAAAAATCGGCGACGTTTTTCTCCACGAATCCGAAGATTCGTGAAACGAAAATGTAGAAACTGAACCCCCCCTTTGAAAAAAAAGAAAAGATATTATTAATTTTCTTTCATTTATTTATAGGCACACTGAACCACATTGTTTCTTCTTCTGTGGTTTTTGCAGCACATCGATAACAAAGCTACTTTGGGAGTTGTGGTTTGATAGTTTGATATTTAGATCTTCTTGTTGAAATCTGCTGTTTGGAGGGTTTTACTGACATCGCCCTGTTTGTCGCCTCGTTGTTGTTTGTGTTGTTTGTCCATTGATTTCAGGGTGGAGGAGGGGTAGAGTGGTGTGTGTGTGTGTGTTTGCGTGTGTGTTGGGATTGGGGGGGTTTGTTGGATAATGAAGGCTGTTTGGTAACGAGGGAGGGGGCACCGTTCTTTGGGTCCCTCACATGATGAGGGGACAAGTGTCATGGCTGCTGGAGATTCAAGCCATCTGACTCAAAACAGAACGAAAACCAAACTCTTTTATTCGGTCTGATGAATTCATACTTACCCTTTTAAATGTTGACATCATGGCGCTGTCACATATGATAACAAACCTTACACAGAACCTTGTTTAAAGGTAAAATAAGATGCCTTTTGGGATTCTTGATGCCACCAAACTGAAAACCAGTTTTGTATTCTGTAAAGTTTGTTTTTTGGGGAGGGATAAAAATATATGACACTATAACTCTACATATTCGGGCCTTTTACATTTTTTCCTGTGTTTTTAAAAGATATACATCACAGCTTTAAGGACAGGTAATGTTGAATGCTGTACCTGATATTGTGCATTGATTATTGATCCCTTTGTGGCCAAATTCGGATGTGTGAGCTGATGTATGCAGACGGATATCTCAATCAGTCAGACTTTAGTTTATTGAAGCACTTTTTATGCAACACAAATTTGCACAAAGGTCTTCACATGGACAGAAAATCATGAAAACAATCAGCATCTCCTTCCTCCGATTCGTGCACAACAAACAAACAAAAAGGTTACAAACACAGGACTGAAAGAAAACCAGGAACTGACAAATTTGTGAACCGAATTAAACTTCTGAAAAAGCGGAAAACACTTTTACAAAATGTACTTGTTTTAAAATAAAAAAAGAATGAAGGTTTAGATAAAATATCCACACTTTTTTTAGATGTTGTCTAAAGTTTGAATTGCACCAGGCCATAAGACATGATCCTACATGAAAACTGTTGTTTACATGATGAGAGGAGGCTGAATTAAATGTAAAAAATTAGTGATGAATTCACTTCACATCTATTTATCTGTCATATGCATTAAAAAGTAGAGTTTACAGTCAATGCAATGACATGCGTGTTGTCCTGACACTCTCACCCCTCAATATTAACAGTAAGAAAATAAATAAGCTCAGTAAATAGAGTCAGCAAAGGAATAAAAGACAATGTTGGAAACATTTTTTAAATAAGTAAGTAAATATGTAAATAAATGAATGGATGAATAAATAGTTGAGATGTGCAGACACTCTGTTCAGAGGTATAGAAAAATTACAGGAAAGAGAAAAGCCCTCGACAAGTGACTCTTTGGCTCATTATGAAAGTCTAATAAGAATGAAGGCCGTGCGTACACCAGGAGGAGGTCCAGATGAAAATGAAATCTGTCTGTGAGAAACAAAACAAAGCCTCCCAACAAACGTTGAAGAAGTCACGCTGAGTTGATTTACAGTGTAGGATGTCGTGAACGATCACAGCCTCTTGATGTATTTAACAGCAGCCTTATTTCTATAGAGTCCACATGACATCTGTATCAGACACAGGAGTTCATTTTGGTGTAAATATAAAGCGTGAGCATCTCTCAGGAGGAAACTTTATCGTCTTTGGATCATTATTGAAATTATGAAACATTTGAAGTTTCAGACCGGACGAGTTTCAAACGTACTTTTTGGAGAGGAGTGTGTTTTTTGTAGCAGATGTTGTTTTGGGATTTTGGGAGAAGAAACTATTTGTTGTCTTATAGGCTTGTGTGGGCACCTTTATTTTGGAAATGCACACGAAAATCATCATCAACAACAACAACAACTGTTCTTTGTGTTTGTAACTTAACTATATCTGACTTTAATTTTTGAAAATATACTTTTTTTACTTTACACCATGTCCTGTTTTAGTTTTTCAGAGCTTTGTATTTTGTAGACTGAACATCCGTCTGCACCTATCTGTAAAAAACTGTCACACAGGAAGGCAAATTGCATTGATACTCCCAGTGTGTTTAATATTCCGACTGAGATCAATCAAAAATACCAAAAAGTAAAATTTTTTATCACTTTCTTTTTTATTTTCCTACATTTTGTTCACTGTTCATCATAATATAAACGGTCAAAAGACTTGTGCAGCAGCTTCAACAGAACAGTACTTTGAATTCTGGGTAATGTAGGAAATAATATCACAACATTTTTGTCACTCTAATGAGTTATTTCACCAAAATGTGAATATCGCAATGCCATATTAGCGGACTGAAATGATCTGTTAAAAAATGTAAATGCTTCTAAAACTTATTTTTGAAAGATAAACATGAGGTGACACAATTTTTTTTAATATTCCTTGAAGAGAAAACTTAATTTCAACGCTTTTATTCTGCAGAAAGTCAGAGAAAACAGATGAAAATGTTTTTATCTTACCAGAAAATAACAATCTGGACAATTAAAAATACAATATGTTTAATCATTTAACTTATTCCAGAAATTAGAAGTTGTAGATAAAAGCCTGAGAATCGTGTGAGAATCTCGCCTCAAAATTAATTAAATAAAAAAAAAAAAAAAATAGCTTTAAAGTTTTGACGGTCTTTGATACAAAATGAAATAAAACAATAAAATGAAATTAATGGTATTTGTTGTCCAATCAGGAGTCAGATCTGCTCTGATGTGGCTGTAGGTAGAAGCCGACAGATGTGAGCTGGATGCTGCGTCTCCCGAGTCGCTCTCGACGCTCGTATACGTTCATCTGTTGTTTGATGTATTCACTCACACCGTTGCCAAGAAATCAATGCCTGCTGGGACTGAAGGACGGCGTGTGTGTGTGAGTGTGTGTGTGTGTGTGTGTGTGTGTGTGTGGTGTCTGTGAGACGATGGTTACTCATCGACCATCGTCTGTTAAATTAATGTTGATCCCCCAAAAATGTTACGCTTTACACAGGAAGACAACGCCATGAATAAATATATAGATTATTTCAGATTCAGCGCTGAGAGAGAGAGAGAGAGAGAGGAAGAGAGAGAGAGAGAGAGAGAGAGAGAGAGAGAGAGAGAGAGACAGAGAGACAGAGAGACAGAGAGAGAGAGGGAGAGAGAGTCGGTACCTTTCAGACTTTTTAGAAACTTCTGGACCGGTGCCCGGTGGTGTCATGGAAACGCTTGAATCGCTCAGAATGATTCATGTCTGCACAGTCCAACCCTCCCCCATCACACACACACATACATGCACACATGCACGCACATGCACACACACACCCAGCATGCAGGACTAGGGAGTTTAACCCTTCTTCTATCCATCTTCCTCTCCCCCTCCCCTTCTCCCTTTCTCTTCTCTCTCCCCTTTCTTCCCTCTCGTCATCTCGCCATCCTCGTCAAATCGCACTATTAGTCACATACTTTATTAAAATGGACTCATTATATGGATGTCAGAGGAGATCACGTCTTCTGAGTGTTTCCTTTCACACACAGAAACACTCGACATGACGCTCTGAAAGAGAGAGAGTCTGCATGTCAACATCGACTCACGGAACAGCTCCATCGTGTCTCTTTTTTTTCTGAATGAAAACAACTGACGGCTGTCAAATCTGACGTTTGAGAGGAATTGTTGGCATTGCTTCATGTTGTATTGAATCTTCTTTTAACTCTTGATGACTAAAACCGAAATTCCAAGATTGTAAAACAGAAAGCGCTGTCATGAGAAAAACTGATGGAGTTTGTAGTTGACTAGAAAAGTCAGACTGAACATGTTTTAAAATGTCTATTTCAGTACAGAAGCGTGATTTGCATCAATGTTTGAGGCAATGTTGCTGAAGATAAACAAAAGATGCCAAAATACATATAAATATAAGAACTATATTTCCATTTTGCAGATACTTCAAAAACACTACAAAAACTAATAGTTAAACAAATAAAACATGTATTTAAAAGACTCAAACAATCAGATTTTGCCTTTTTATGTTTTTTAATCAATATTATTGAATTAAATTAAACACAAGACTTCTATTTCTGCCGGATGCTGGAGCACGACGCATCAATCTCACCAGAGCAGATGGAGTGGGACAGGAAGTCAGGCACCAAAACAAAATGAAAATATCCGGTTAATTTTAAGAATAAAACACTCTGTGTTATCACCAGATCATTTTTAACTTAACTTTGACAACAAAATGTAATTTAGAGCGGAGACAGGCCTGGAGTCATCAAGTCAGAGGTTTTCAGAGGACCAGAAAGACAACATGGATGAGGAGAGGAGGATGGGAATCCTTGATTCAGTGATTGGGAAAACCTTGGTCACATTACTCCAGCTGTCCAGCAGTCCTGCTCAACCGGTGGGTGTTGACAGATGAGAGAGCACAGAGCCGGACAGCAGGGGATTGGAGACCGACCGTAAACGGATCTGGTGGAAGTCCTGTGTTAGACCCCAAACACACATGCATGCTTATCAATATCTCACTTGACTTTATTGACAGGTAGGAGCATTGTAACTGTTAGCCATAGAGGTTAAAGGTCAGCTAGGTTGACAGAAAGTGAGGTTGGTCAGCCTTTCCAATATGGCGACCACCATCTATGTGCTTCAAAACGCCTCTTCTGAGACTAATGAGTGACATCACTGAGACTACATCCATGTTTTATAAAGTCTAAGTTCTGGTCCAGCTACAGTCAGTGTTGGTACAAGTTTTAAGGTCTGAGAGCTGGTTCTTTTCCTGGTTTGAGATCAGATGTCCTCTTTGAGTTGGTTTAAAAAAGACTGCCATTTTTGGCCATGACGCTTTAATGAATCCAGATCGTAAACTAACTTGGAAGTGTGTCATATACGGGACCAGCTATCCAAATAAACCCTCAGAACGTCTACCTTGAAATTAAAATCGTAAGCAACAAAGAAAATCAGCGACAAAGGGAAAAAAGAAACTGAACAGAAAGCGCTCTCGTTGCAACAGTGGAGAGAAAAAAAAGACAACAGTAACACTCCAGGTCTGAGAGCCGTTTTGGGCTTGGAGGAGGCAGACATGACCAGAATACAAAGTGATGTTGGTTTGTGGGCTTCTGCTGTGTAGGCGAGTCCAACAAAATCAGCTATTTATACACACACACACACACACACTCACTCACAATGTGTGTCTGGTTTTGGATCGTGAGTTATGAGTGTTTGTTCTTCCTGGTTTCGAGCTGTGTTGGTTCTTTTTCTGTTAAAGCACTTGACGTCAGCGAGCGTGCTGCTAAAGACACCAAAGAAAAGGTTGAATGTGACGGCGACCTTTAAAGAACTGGTGCTGACGTCTCCTGAAGGAGAGAGGTGGAGAGGCAGCTCTTTTACGATGATTTGACAGACGGTCTGTGAGCTCCTGAAGCTGGACTTCAGCCAAATCCTGTGAGAACCAGAGATCTCTGAGAAGTTGTGTTCAAACTCAAGGTTCTTCTGTTTGCTCACAGTCATGGTCTGAGAAGATAGAAAAAACACAGAATGATGGTTTAGATGACGCTGCAATTTCACTTGAAGGTCTGAGGCACTGGTTTTGGTTTGATGGGGTTGAAAGAGGAAGAACTAAGAAGGCATGCATGAAGATTTAGGATAACTCTGGAAACTCTTAAAGGAACACATCATCATATAAGCCCTGTTCACACCAGAAGTTGTCTGCATGACCTGTATTTGTGAACACAAACAGACTCTTTATTTCACCTTGACTTTATGCAGACATTTTCCTTCTAGCCTCCTGCTCTGAGTCAGAAGGGCGATGGAGTTTGTTTCATGCAATCGGTGCAAAACTGTGTCGGTAAACATCAAACTATGACTGAGAAAGTTCAGCCTTTAATTTGGACTCAATGCCGAAGGTTCATGTGCATAAAAGTCTGGAAAAGAAAAGCAAGATTATATGAATTGGGATTATTTATGTCTTTATTTTCAATTCATAGTCTGATTAGTAATTAATAAAATCTAAGGTATAGAGTCTCTGCATAGACGTAGAAGTTATAATCTAACACATTCATCTTGTATTGTCTCTAATAAAGTAAAACCTGGTTTCAACATCTTTTTTAACTATCACAAATTTCTCTTTACGTGAACTGAAGTCAGATTGCAGGTTTTATCTGCTTTAAGGTTTTAAACGGGAACTTGAATGTGAAGTGGAAGAAATTATTGTGGTTTCTCATGATGCCAACTAGTTCAATATCACATTTCAGTTTAAGGATGAGAGTATTTTTCGTCTCTTTCACGTCTGTGTTAATTCAGTCCCCTGGTTACCTCTGTGAAGTAATACTGTGATAATAGCTGGTAGTCTCGCAGAGCGTCCTGCTTCCTGTTCGCCCTCCGCCTGTAATGGAGCTTATTTGTGTTTCCTCTCTGTCTCTCTGCTCGGTGGATTAGCAGGGATTTGGTCCTCCTGGCTCACCGACTTCTCTATGGGCTTTGTGGAGCGGAGTGGGCTGACCTCCCCTCCTCCACCTTTTGTACCTCTGCAGCCAGCACACTCTAACGAGCGGCGGTCCGTCCGTCCAGCCGGGGCTCCTCCTCACAGCCAATGAGCCTGTTTATGTTTGTCAGCCAGGAGGACTGTCACTGCTCGGCTCCATGAGGAATTATTTGGTTGGCTGTCTTAGAGATGAGTCTGAAATCATTCCTTAAGTGTGTTTATTTCAGGCTTGAGTTATTGTTGGATTATTTGCTCTCTGTTGCCGCCTTGTGACCGCTGATACTTGACATAAAAGGAGATTTCTTTAACTTTTATCCCACCAACAACCCAAACTCCCAGACATTTAATGGAGGGAAATATTGGAAACCCTCGTGTTTGACAAACTGCAGTGAGCAAATGTTTGGTATTTGTTCTTCAAAAATTAGTTCAGGTGCGAGTAGATGCTTAAAACTGTCATTAATTGACAAACAATAATCATTTTCATGGTGTATATATTCAAGCTTTTTTACTATTGTGCCATCTAGAGAAGATAAACTACATTATGACCAAGGTTTAGTCAAATGAGTCCCCTTCCTTGCTCTCTTGTGGTTTGAGGAGTCTTTCTGAGGGACATTCTCAAATGACTTTAAATTTGTAAAAGGTTTCTGAATTGTGGGGTTTGACGTCTCTTTAAAGCAGGGTTGTTCCAGGTTCTCCAAGGATCAGGAGCCCCTACTTATGTGTAATAAACTCTATCAACCATTCCTGTTGTCATCTTCAGATCAGATCAGAAACCTTATTGAAAAAGCTGCCTGAGGTCGGTGAGGTAGAGGAACATGAGCGAACCAAAGCAATTGTTTACATCGGGCCATGTTGGCACAGGCACCATCAGGTTCCTCAACCATCCAGATCCAGCATCCATAAAGATCCTATTGTGTCAACGTTGTAGAAAGCCATCAAAGTTTAATAATGTAGCACCAAAGGAGAACCTTTATTCTCCTGAGGATTGAGAGGACTTTCCCCAAAGCGACTTCAAGTAAATCTTTCTTCTATGTGTGTGCATTTCAGTTTTTAAACTTTGGTAGGACTTTTTGGAAATATGGTGCATTCAAGTGCACTTAGTAAAAACCAAACAGTTTTTCGAAATTAGTCAAGTTCCCTAAAGCAGCAGATCTCACTTGGTCTAGTCTCAGGATCCACCACCAATGTTGGACGACAGCCAACATTGAGATACATTACCGCCACATAATTTTTTGGTTTGTAACTAAACTATACCTTCTACTGCAGGTGCAGTGCAATGCAGAGACTTGTAGCCTCAACTTTTTCAGGCTCCTGACAGTGTTCTTTCTGATGAGATAACGTCTTCTTATTTAGGACCTTAGTCAAAGAGCCCCCTGCAATGGACAGGACACTTGATGCACTTTCACATTCCAGGAATAAAGTTCTGCACAAACGGAGGAACCAAGAAAGTTCACAGAAGAGGTGCTTTTATTTTGAAGTGTACGGGGAAATAAAGTAGAGGGCAAGAAAGTTGTCTGGGTTCAAAGTAAAGTTGTCTGGTAGCAGCAGAGAAAATGATGAATGAAACAGACAGGAATTATAAAAAATATCCCTGCAGTCCTGTGGTGTTTCGCCGTACTGTATTTGACCGTTATTTGTATGAACTTAGTTTTTCAGTTTTTGACAAAATAGGTTGAAAATATTTTACTGAAATTTTTAAATTTAATTATTAGCTCATTAATTAGAAAGGATGTAATACACAGTAAATGCCAAAGACCTCTGAAAAAAAGATCCACCTAAAAAGAATCAAATCATTTTAGTGTTTCCCTATCGTGTGTGTGTGTGTGTGTGTGTGTGTGTGTGTGTGTGTGTGTGTGTGTGTGTGTAGGTGTGTGTGTGTGTGTGTGTGTGTGAGAGTGTGTGTCCATTCACGATGTACTATGACAGGGTGTGTAATCTTGTAGCTGACCCCTCTCATCCTGCTCCGTCCCTGTCTGACCTTTTTTTCAATTTACCTGAGATTTTGCAAGTGTGTGTGTGTGTGTGTGTGTGTGTGTGTGTGTGTGTGTGTGTGTGTGTGTGTGTGATACATGAGCCTTTCCTGGAGGTAAACAGGTACCTGTGTTTGTACACAGGTTAGACAGGGGTTGTATGGTTGTTAGATCCTCTTGAAGTTGTATCTGTAGTTTTAAACCTGTGCTCATATTTTCTGCAGCTGTTTCAATCCACCAAGAGCTTTTTTTGTATCAGGTTTTATTTAAAAAATGTAAATTTGTTAGAGATTTAATGTGACAATCACCATCTTTCTGACTTGTTATTAAAACACACATTAAACCTTAGGTGTATCAACCTTTAATACAACAAATTATGCACATTTTATAGGTTATTATTTTACATGTAGCACCATCACAACGAGCAATAAAACACTAAAACTAAAAAAGAAAAATGTCATTAAACACAATAGAGGAAATATTGTCTCAGGACAAAAACTGGATGAAGCCTAAACTTGTCTTTTGGACTTTTTTGGTGTGTTTTAAAGAGTGGAGGCGTTTTATTGGCTACCTTTTTTTTTAATTCTGCAGCCAACAAAAACACCAAATACAAAAAAGGTTTAAAAAATGTAGACACAGAATTTTAGATATATATTCAAGTACACAAAGAACTTCTCCAGCACCGTTTATCTGTTTGTGTTTGTGTGTTTTCATGCGAGTGTTACAGCGCATAATACAACAGAGACACGTAGATAGATGGATGGATGGATGTGTGTGTGCGTGCGTGTGTAGTCAGTGGTATTTTATTTTCGGCCTCCGTAGCAGCAGAGACAATAACCCGTGCCAGTGTTGGCCCTCCTCCATCTTCAGGTCTGGTGTCTGTGACGGGACGTGGGCCATGAGAGGTGTGGACTGAGGAGATGATCAGTGCTTTAAAAAGTTTTTTTTGGTACTGCTGAAGTAAAGAAAAAGTTTTTAATTTACTCAGTTTAATATTTTTCATATGTATGTTTTGTAATATATTCTATTGCTTTTCTTAGCCACAGTTATGTGTTGACAACACAACCTGAAAACACACCTGATCACCTCTGCATGCTCTTACTCCTGTCACTCCCACAGCAGCTGGAATAATTACCTCTGCTGTATTTACTGTTTATTTACTGCTTTATTTTATTATAAATATACCTGAGTAAAGGTTATTGAAGATCATAATTATTTTTGTGTATGCTTACATTTAACCAAATCCTCCATTAACAGAAAAAATTGAAAAATAAGGGATTCTGGTGAATTATTGGTGAATTAATGGAGAAAAATTGAAAAATGTGTATTAAATAATCATTAAACAACTTTCTCTGTTTAACAGGAAGGGTTTTAGTGATTTTGTTAAATAATTAAAATAATTATTGATCCTTTTATGTAAGTATTGTGATGATATTCATTATAAAGTCCAGAACACATTTTAAATTAGTGAGCCTTGAGATACGCAGGCAAAGAGAGATTCATGTACAAATTTTTATCCTAATTATTACATTCAGATTTGTCTGTTTTTTCACTTTTGTGTCCTAAATTTAACGTACATAAAAAAAATCATTTTTATCAAAGATTTTTGGGGCATTATTTTTTTGCACATTCCTGCAAAAAAATGTACAGCTATTGAAGCACTTCAAAAAATAAATATTGTTCATAATTTGTACAATAATATTTCAGATTCTTTATTTTTATTCTGGAAGCTTCTTTGTTTTTGAATTTAATATTCTTATTTTATTTCTGTACAGTGTTCCTGCATGTTGTTACCTCTTTTGTATTAAAGCTGCTTCTGATTGGGTTGAAATTTTAAGATCAGCTGCATGTTTTGGAGTAGATCAGCGGTGCATGCATTGCTAAATCTACGTGTGTGTGTGTGCGTGTGCGTGTTTGTGCAAGTGTGTGTGTGCGGTCCTGGATTAAGTCCTTGAAATGCAGCGGCGTCTTTGTGAGGTTATATTTCAGTACCATGCAAAAGTGCATTTTCATGTGTGTCTTTTGGGTATGCATGGGGCTATATATACTCTATGTATATTGTAAACATTTAAATGTCTGGGTGAGTGTGTGTGTGTGTGTGTGTGTGTGTGTGTGTGTGTGTGTGTGTGTGTGTGTGTGTGTGCATCTGTGACGGTGATTTCCAGTACTCTGTGTGTTGCAGTGTGTATGTGTGTGTGGGAGTCTTTGTATATGTGCCAAACTGGTCCAGCTGGCATCAGTCGTAGCCGAGGCCGCTGTATCGGTCACACACACACACACACACACAAACACACACACACACACACATACACACACTTGAACACACACACATAGTCGACCACATTCCCATTCTGTACGCCTGTAATTATCAACCTCTTCTGCATCGACTACCATGTTGGCGTGTATTCAGCGCTGGTCTATACACGCCTGATTCAAACCCTTCACCACGTACACGCTTCATTTTCCTCCACACACGCTCGCTATAAAACCCCTCCATTTCATCTGGTACGGCTGCACCTACCGCAGAATGTAATTACACACTAACCGCGGTTTGATATTTAGACTGGCTGAAGATTTAAGGTTTTATCCGAAAAGAAGGTCTGCGTGGAGAAAATAGGCTCGAAGTGGTCCCCCAGCTCGCAGGAGAGGAAAGCCTGTTCAGAAGCTGGAGAGGAAATTAGCTTTGTTGTCTACAACGCCGCGGCAGTCGGTGCATTTTCCGAATTCATCAGACACCTTTTTCACAGCCAGACGCTCGGGGTTTGTGTATTAAAACGCTGATGGGTTACCTGCCAAAGAGGCTTCACCTTCCTGTCGTGTTCTGATCAATCCTTGGCCCGCGTTTCAAGAGCTGTGATGTCTGATTTCAATCAAACACATGTTTAAACATGTTTGACCAAAGATGTTCCATAAAGACAGCCGGGTAGGTGAGGATGGCTGTGTTGTTTTTTTCTCACATTCATAAAATGAGTGTCAGGAGTCGGTTAGGCTTTAGACACCTGCACATTATGAGCAAGATGAGAAAAGGAGGATGATCAAAAAACCAAACCTTAGTTAGATATTTAAAATCAAAGACACAACTGAAGAAACACTAAAGGAGACAAGGCTCCGTCCAAAACCAGTCACTACGAGAATCTATGCATGTATTTATGCCTAATAGTGTTTGACATTTTAAGGTAAGAGTTATTATACCTATTGCTTTTTTTAAATTGAACAATGTCCTGATGTACAATCTGGTGTCAGCTCTCAGTGGCTGTGTCAAGAGCGTACAGCGACATCTCTTTTAGACGATTTCACTTGACGATTTCATGTGTAGTTTTTGTTTTTTTTAAATACCAGCTTAAAACCCTGTCAACTTCCTGCTTGTGTTGATTTTTTACCTCCAGTTGACAAAGTGCCTTTTATCTGTGTTGTAAATGTGTAGGTCGTGTTTTCTGACACTCACCGTGAACATTTGCAGTAAAAAAAAAATAGCAAACACAGGCTGTTCCTACAATGTGTCAATCACCTGCTCTGACAACCAGTGGTGGACAGTAACAAAGTAAATTTACTTGAGTACTGTACTTCAGTACATTTTTTCAGTATCTGTACTTTACTTGAGTATTATTTTTGGGCGGTACTTATTACTTTTACTACATTTGAAAGACAAATATCCTTTTGACTCCTCTACATTTCTATCAATGCTCTAGTTACTCTCTACTTTTGCTTTTAAGTCAGCTGATGAGTTTTCTTTTCTAAGATCAGATCCCAAAGACAGTAAACTGTTGGTGTACTTGTGTCTGGTTTGTCTCAGTGGTGTAGCCGGACCTCGGTAGAGCGTAGCTCAAACGTTCTTCATATCAGTGCGTTCATTTAGTCGTGGTGATGATGGCTATGACTGAGAAGGATGATGATTCTCTACCTGAGCACCACGGTCATATTTTAAACCCACGTTTGAGGTTTTGAAATAAAGAATGATTGTTTGTATTGTTGTGAATCTCTGATCTGCTTATCACACAAACTTCATCACAGCCTACAAAACATCACCTAACCTGAGAAAGCATGTGGAGGTCTGTAGCTAACACACTGCTTTGATTCCAGATGAACGTTTGAAACTTGTCTGTGCTTGTAGTAACTTAGTTTATATTTCATGGTAGACTTTTTAGATATGAAATCATGTTTTCTTGATAAAGAGAATGTAGCAGAATGTACACCAATGATTTCTTGACTGCACTCATGCTTTGTGAAAATACATTTTGAGATATTTAAAAGTACTTTGAATACTTCAGTATTTTTCAAAGAAAGTACTCCAGGACTTTAACTCAAGTCATAATCTGACTGAAGAACTTTCACTTGTATTGGAGTAATATTTGACCAGGAGGATCTATACTTTGAATTAAGTAATGAAGACGTCTACTTTGTCCACCACTGCTGACACCTACCCCCTCGCTGCGGTTTCAGGCATTAAAAATCACAATATAGGAGTCATCACTCATGTTCCTGATGGTCTTGTTTGCTTTTTTAAGTCCTAAAACAGCATCACTGTTCATTTCAGTCTATTTCATACCTAGACAAAAACTCCTCACTGCAGCTTTAAGTCCCTTTTAAAAAAGACCCTTGTTAAAAAGCTGAATGCTGTTTGTGAGCTGCCAAATGAATGGGTCTGCACTATATTGTTAACGCAAAGTATTCCACAATGCATCCTTAAATGTAGTGTACAACCATGTCATTAACCAAGCACTATATCTCATTAGGCTCTGCGATTAGGGCTGAGCGGTTCATCGTTATTTCAGTTTGAGCGTTCTTAGCAAACACATCACGAGGGTCTGAATTTATCACAGCACAAAAGAAGAGTTATTTTTTTGTAAACAAGTGATGCTTTCTCACTCAACACATCGATTACCTATTGGATGGAGGTGTGGGAGTACTGACGATGCTTTTTACACCATGTTGCAGTCAGATGAATCCCAAGCTACACACTCAAACTAACTGGTGACAATTAAGTGATGAAAAAAGCTGTTTGGATTTATCTTAGTCATGTTGCAGACATGAAGAACAGCAGAGACATAGAAAAAATGCAAGTTAAACCTCTTTATTTTTTGTTATTATTGCACTTCATATAATTATCACAATATTGAGCAATGTTCTCACACATTCCTTTGCATATTGTGCAGATCTGTTTGTGATTAATGGAAACAAACAGCAATGGCATAATGAACCAAACAGACAGAACTGAGTGCTGCCACATGTTGGACCCAGCACTCCTGATCCCATCAAGTCAAAAATAGGAATCAGGAAGTTATGAAATTTAAAATGCAACAGTAAAATCTAGCCACTTTGCAGGGTTTTACTTTGGCAATACAAGGGAGGAAGTTGTTGGTTGTTGGTGATTACGTCCAACATTTACCAAGCTGTTCTTTCTCATGATGAAAAGAGAAGTGAAAAAAATTGCAGTTCCTAGAGTGTCCACTTGAGGCTGGCTCCAAAAGCAAAGGAAACCGCATCAGGTCTCATAATAAGGTGGCCATATTTCCTGCGTGTTTAACGCCTGGTACAAAAAACAATAATGGTCTGAAATGTCATTTCATCATCTGACCTGAACTAAAACTTGAAAAGGAGGTCAGTTTTTTTTTTTTATAATTCTCCTCTTTTGAAGGCTAAGAGTTGTGCATATATTTATTGGATTCTGCTTGTAGCTGTTTGCCAGGAGGTTAAATGCTTGCCGCAGCTCCACCTCTTTGCCTGTTTCTAGGTTTATTGAAAGTTAGGTTGAATGAGGATTTCCAATATGGCCGATTCAATCAATGGGAATCCCAATGCTGCTTCAGAAAGAAGTGGGTGACATGACGGGACAGCTGTGGCACCGAGTTGATCGTCTCTCATCCAGAAGGTTGGCGGTTTGATCCCAGTTCCCACAGTCCACTTGCAGAAGTGTCCTTGGGCAAGACACTCAACCCCAAATTACTCCTGTTGGCATAGCCAGCAGAGTGAATGGGTATTAATGGAATTAATTGATACTTATGGGCACTCACTTAGCACTGGGCATCAGTGTTTGAATGTGGTGTGAATGGGCGATGGTAATATGAAGTGAGTGGTCAGAAAGACTAATAATAAATATACATAAATTGTATTTATGAAAGCGCTTTAAAAGTTTCTCTAGGACGCTTTTCAAAAAATAAATTATACAATAGATAGTAGTAAAGGTTGTAATTAGAGTAGATAAATAAAAAAATTGAATAAAGACATTGTTTAACATAAATTATACGTTGAAAGCCTTTCTAAATAGGTGGGTTTTGAGTCCGGATTTGAATGTGGTGAGTGAGGGAGAGAGTCTGAGGTGTTGGGGGAGAGAGTTCCAGAGTGTGGGGGCAGCGACAGAGAAGGCCCTGTCCCCCCAGGTTTGGTGCTTGGGTTTGATGAGACGGGTGAGGAGGTTGGCATTGGTGGAACGGAGGTTGCGGGTGGGACTGTATGGCTGCAGAAGGTCGGTGAGGTAGGAGGGAGCTATAGATTATGGAGGGCTTTGTAGGTGATGAGGAGGATCTTGTACTGTATTCTGGAGGTTCTGGAGGACTGGGGTGATGTGGTCTCCGGAGCGGGAGTGGGTGAGAAGGCGTGCAGCTGAGTTTTATTTGTACTAAAAGGTGCTTTATAAGTGCAGTCCACAGTCTGTTATTTTAGAGTACATGTGAAATATTTGAACTGTGAAAACCTCATAAAGTACAACATGAAATTACCACGTGGCGTAGAAGTGCCAGTGGTTTGCACACGACACTCTGCTGACAAAACCACAATGCAACGCTTTGATAGATGGAAAATTGCTGTGAAGTTTGTGAAACCTAGGTGGTCCTTTCGTGGTATCGGTTGCTGTGCAAGTCTGCTAATGAGTCTCTACGGACTGACGATAATCTAATGGGAGAGAGGAAACAAGAGCAGAACAATTCCATACAGAGAACGCTGCAGCAGGACTGATTCAGTGACAATACACAGTGTCTGAGAATATGGAGAGGGGATCAGCCTCAGCGCAACAAACTGAGGAGGGTTACATTTTCAAAATGAGGATTTCATTTGTATCACTTGTTTTTTTTTATGCCCATAAATACCTCCTGAAATCTGAACACCCTGTCCCGTATTTATCTGGACATGCAAAGACTCCAAATCTACATCTGAAAGCAGGTGGAGACTGAGAGTATCTGCTGTAGCATAAAAAGACTCTCTCTCTCTCTCTCTCTCTCTCTCTCTCTCTCTCTCTCTCTCTCTCTCTCTCCCCCCTCTCTCTCTCTCTGTGTACATGATCTATACATTGCAGGCAGAGCAGATGTCTGTTTTGTTGTGCTGTGAGATCAGCGAGCACTAAACACACAGAACAGACACACTGAGGACTCTGATCGTGAGAACTGACTCTGGCTGTTTTCTGGAAGTGTGAACGAGTGACCCTTTAAATGAACGAATGAGTTTAATAAAATGTTCCTCTGATTTTAACACATACAGTTAGTTCCTGTTAGGTCAACTTTCAAATTGTGAGTCCTGTTGGTATTAATTAGGAGTGGTTGTGTCCTTACTTATTAAACAAATCAAGATTTAATAACTTTATTATCATTATATTATTTATTAATCTTGACAGTGTATTTAACATGTCATTATTTTTTTTACTTGCAGAAGAAACTAAGAGACCACATTTTAGGGAATTAAGAAAAAATAGTAGATTAATAAATTCATTCTTAGACAAATTTTTCATCAGCTATGGATTCAATTTAATTTAATTGAAAATGTGCTTAAGTTTTTTAATTATTATCGTTATTTTTAAACTAAGTCCAATCTCCAGTGATTAAAATGACTTTTTGATTGTCAGAATAAAATTTAATTCAAAGCTAAATCATCACACTACGAGTTATTAAGTTTTATATTTGTTATTTTTAGTCTGAATGATTGAAAAAATGTCTTAAGATGCTGTTGATTGTCACGCTTTTGTGAACCTAATCGCTCTGATGGACGATAACATCCTTTACTTTCTTTGTTACTAACAGATTACGCAGTGGATGAACGTGTCCCCAGCATAGTTATCGATTTGTCCACATCAAGATGATCCCTTTCACTAACTGTTCCTCCCTTCTCTTTTCTTCTTCCTGCAGGAAAAACAGAGAGGAGTTCGTACACATACGGCAGAGAGTCCAACCCACACTGCCACCAGGTCAGTCCCTCTCCACACGTCCTCTGTTACAAACACCGAGTGGGTGTAATGCTGTGCTTTTGTGATTTTGTGTCAAAGCAGTGCACATATTTGGGTTTGATCTGAGGTGAGCGGTGGAGGCAGTTCATTACTGAACCTGACTCTTCATCTTTAGTGCTTGACTCTAATATTTTGTGAGTGGAGAGGAGGGAGAACAAATCCTGCTGGGCTTGAAACTGCAGAGGGAAAATACCTGGCTTATGTTTAAATATCTTGATATGAGGACAGACCTTAAGTGCTTAAGGTCCATGCATCTTTGGTTTAGCATCTATTTCAACATGCAGCTAAACTTTGAATTAGAAGCTGGTTGGCTTTTCAGGAGTTGTGCTGAAAGCAGAGATAGACACTGTAAAGCAAAGGGAAATTGTGCTGTGGATACAGAGAGTAGCTATTTCATACACTACTTGTCAAAAGTTTGGACACACCTTCTTATTCAATGGTTTTTATTTATTTTAATTATTTTCAACATTATAGATTAATACTGAAGACATCAAAACTATGAAATAATCTGGTTTTGCCATAATCTGGATTACAACAGTAGTCAAATAGGGCTATCCATTGTGTACTAACCCTACCTCTGAACAACACAACTGATGGTCTCAAACACATTAAGAAGGCAAGTCATTCTACAAATGAACTCTTGACAAGGCTCATGTTAGTTAGAAACCATTCCAGGAGACCACTTCATGAAGCAGACTGAGAGAATACCAAGAGTGTGCAAAGCTGTCATGAAGGAAAAAGGGGGCTACTTTACAGAATCTAAAATATAAAACATATTCTGCTTTGTTTAACACTCTTTTGTTTATTAAATAATTCCATGTATGTTCTTTCATAGTTTTGATATCTTCAGTTTTAATCTACAGTGTTTCAAATAATTAAAATAAATACAAAACCTTGAATGAGAAGGTGTTTCCAAACTTTTGACTGGTAGTGTATATCCATGCAACACAACATATTTGTACAATTGACTCGAGTTTGAGAGTTTGCACCTGAAGAAGAGCCCCAAACATGGAGTTAAAAGTGTTTAGAAGAGATGTTAAAGCTGCAGAGTTGGTGATCGTTATTTCATGAGATGTACTAAAAAGGTTGGGCGGTGCAGGTTTATTCTTGTCTTTGTTAGTACGCTTAACTTTTCATCTGTCTTTAAGTAATGCAGGTGGCAGCAGCATGGGGTGATGTGTGTGAGCCATCATCTAGCATCATTAGTTATTATAAGCCTGATCAGTTTATCACTCTCATCTCATTAAACACACATGCTTAGCCAGCAGCTCAACATTTCAAATAATGCCCATGTAGGTTCCCCCAAAGTGTCGTCTCTGCACATGCTGGGCTTTGCTCTGAAGTTAGCATGATAAATAACAGCTGTGTTGTTAGACTGTCAAAATAAAGTCGTGAAGTTGGGAATGAAAATAAAGAACCTCAGGTTAGACTCTTATAGAAAGCATGCTAGGAAGCGCTTCACATTTTATGAGTTTTAATCGTGCAACAATCATTTAGACGTTTCAAAGGTTGTGGAAGTATTTGCAATGGTTGGTTCGGGCGTCAGTCAATTTTATAAGAAGTCAACTTAAAGCTGGGTGATGCTTCTGTGACCTGTCAATGCAAAATTGGGAAAATGTGATACCTAGATCATCTATTCGAGAACGAGCTCACACTCTCTAATATATAGAGAACTAAACTTTGTGTTCAGCATCTGTCAGATATTTTTTTTACATTTTTGTGTTCCAGAGATATTTCTAACTTTCTAACAAAACAAATGATCTGAACTTTCTCATTGTTTGAAAAGTGATGTTTCTGTGCAGCCGCAGCAGGTGTTGTGAAGACTTGTTTGGTTGTAGCCGGTTTTGAATCTGCTCAGATCTCATGGACCATATGCATCCGTGAGATGATGTGCGTTGATAATTAAGAAAATATACAGATGTTGGTGTTTGATTTTCTTGGAATATTAAACAGATGCAATTTGATGACCATGATCAGGTTTTTGAAATGAAAATATCACATTTGAGCGCAGGCTGTTAGACACGAGTCTGATCATACTGATTTATTTTTCTTTTTAATCTGATACATCTATTAATGAAATATTATCAAAGAGGTGTATATCTGTGCTTATCAAAGGATGTAGCAGATTATGAAGGCTATTACATTTGGGGGTTTCATATCCAGCGACGACATCTTGGCCTCAGTAATCCAGTTTCTGTACAGTACACGTCTCGTCAGCTTTTCAAATGTGGTAATACTGTTGCTTTGACTTATATTCACCATCATGTAACACTTAAAAGGTCTACATTTGGAGTGTTAACTATCAGTGCCCCTTGCAAAATGTATTTTGACCAGTACACTGTAGTGCAGCTGATCAGTGCTCTGTAGGTGGAGGTACACGTGCTGTTGCTGCAAATAGAGCTAAAACAAAGTGACTTCCTACAGACAAAGTAAACACTGAAACCATTCTAGAAAAAGTGATGTTAGTGTAAGTGTACACCATCTCCAACGTTGGAATCTTGATAAGCTAGATTATGAGGTGAAACCATAGACTGTATAAGTATCTGTGACGTGACTCATCTGTTTTGAAGCTGATCGTTGGTGGGAGCCATATTGGAAATGCTGAACTCAACATAACTTCTGTTGTGCTAGTGTGATAAAGAAGAAGGCTTTTAGCCTCATCGCTAACAGCTACAGTGTTCCCGCCTGTCAGTCAAGTCAGCTGTGCCTCTCATTATGCAGAATTCGTAATCTTAATATCTTCTAAACTGCTGCAATCAAAAAAAATCCACACCCTATACAGTGTGTGCCAATAGAGAAATGAGCTAGTCAGACTTGTATAATTTTTTGTACCAGGCTGTAAACCTGTTCACCAATCGGCTTTTTAGAATGGGTGTGTATGTGGTTTCTGGTAATTCTGGAGCCAACCTCAAGTGGACACTGTAGGAACTGCAGTTTTTAACACTGCTGCATTGGCTTCAATTCTCGTGGCCGTCAATTCTGAACAAAGACGTGAGCTGACCAGATTCCTTTGTTGGAAATACACTTACTATTGACAAGTACCTCATACAACCCCGCTTAAAAAAACTAAACTATCTTATTTAGTGGGTAAATTTCAAATACAAAGAGCAGTGACTGGTCAGAGTCATACAGTGATTATAGAGCCGTTAAACCTTGCGTTGTATTACCGTGGTGTTGAACAAATAATGGAAGTAGTATCCGTGACATCACCCATCTGTTTCTGAAGCATTGTTTTGAGGCCAATCGTTGGCAGCAGCCATATTGGAAATGTTGATCTCTATATAACTGCTGTCGAGCGACTGTGACATACAGAGACGGGCTTTGAGCCTCCTAGCCAACAGCTACAGTGTTCCCACCTGTCAGTCAAGTCAGCTGTGCCACTCGTAATGGAAAACTCATAATCTTAGTAAATTGCCGGGTTATGAAATAAAAACCCTGCACAGTGTGTGCCGATCGAGAACGAGCTATCTAGACTACACTTATCTTTTGTACAGGCTGTAAACATGTTTATTTTTGCTGTTAAGATCGGCTATTTTGAGTTTCTGTGTATGTGATTTCCGGAGCCTTCTGGAGCCAACCTCAGGTGGACACTCAAGAAACTGCAGTTTTTAACACTTCCGCATTGGCTTCAATACTCGCGGTCGGAGGTTGCAGCTTGGTTGAACAGCAGCTTTAAGAAGAAGGCCATTCTCTGCCAATCCTAAAAACTAACTTTAGAATGTTAAATTCTCATAAAATCTTCATATAATCTGTTTTTTATTCGATGCTTTAGCACAGCCCTTGTGTTTGGAAATGAACACCAGTGAAGAGGGACACAGAGGTTCTGTCTAATAACAGCAGAAGTGGCTGCCAACAGGGCCGATCAAACCAAACAAAATGATTGACGGTGGGCCAAATCTAGTTGCCCCGGGCAACTGGGCAACCGCTACTGTCGAGCGCAGTGAATGAAGAGAGGACAGAAAGTAGAGTGAAGGAGACTAAAGAGAAGCAAAGACTCCCAGTGTGGCATTCGAAGGACTCTGGTAGTTTTCAGACTTTGGGGAGAGAAAGACCTTCCTGTCTTTTTGGTTTTGATCTTTTCCTTTCTGCAACGAGGACACAATTTGGCCCTGACAACCTCGTGAACAAAGACACACACACATGCTCGCTGAACACACACACAAAGAGAGGGAACATGCCGGTCATGTCTGCTTCATGCCAAATGTGTCAGTTGTCTGGGGTTGTTTTTTCATACAGGAGTCTTTCCGCTGGTGGAGGTGAAAGTAGCTGCTGGTCGAGTCTGAGTCTGTGTTTAAGTGTTGTCTGAGCTTCAATAAGTTCATGCCTTTATTATTCTTAAATTCACTCATTCACCAGTTTATCTGTTGGTTTATTTGAGCTGTTTCATTTGTTGACAGTTTTCCATTCAGTCATTTAATTTCCCAGGAACCAACTCAGATCACCTCCCTGGGTTTCTGGTGACTCACTACATCAGCATTTACTGAGTTACTCATTATTTCTTTGGAACTCTGAGGACAGCCGAGCACGCTCTCTGTGGATTGTGACATGGAATGAAATGATAGCCAATCAGGAAGCAAGCTGAGTGAAGAAGGAAGCAAAACAAATGCAGCTATGTTGACATTAAAGATGAATCATACATTTTTTCATTTATCCATCCATCAATCCATTCTTACATCAACCATTCATCCACCAACACATACATCCATCTATCTATTTATTCATCTACTTATCCATCCATTTATCCATTGATCCCTCTCTCCATCCATCCATTGTTTTATTCATCAGTCTATCCATTTATCATCCATCCATTGATTTATCATCTATCTATTTATTCATCAATCCTCCATCCATCCATTTATTCATCCCTCCATCCATCCATCAATCCATACATTTATTCATCCCTCCACCCAACAATCCATTCATCTATCTGGACATTTATTCATCCCTCTATCTATCCATCCATCCATCCATCCATCCATCCATCAATTCATCCATTTATCCATCCATCCATCCATCCATCCATCCATCCATCCATCCATCCATCCATCCATCCATCCATCAAACATCTTTTCATCCATCCACCTGGAAGTGTATTCATCCCTCCATCCATTTATTCACCCATCCATCTATGCTTTAATTCATCCATCCCTCTATCCATCCAACAGTCCATCAATTTATTCATCCCTCCATCTATTGATTCATCCATTCATCACTGAGTCGCTGATCTTTTATGTATAACCAGCTCTCACATCCAGCTGTGGCCTTTGTAAGAGGCTACGGCAAACTGTAGAGGACAAAAATATGAAATAAATCAAACATTACTGCCTCGCTGGCCGTTTTCCTACTGGGCTGCTGTCAAATTATCCTGTTACACAGTCTGAATGGCTCCTGATGGAAATTGTTTGGAAATGGCAGATAAATTTACATGCTGGGCTTCAGTCCAAACTCCTCTGGCTTCATCCTCGGCTGTTAGTAAAAAAAAAAAAAAACACTTAGAGGGGAGGAAGAGCTCACACGCTAACAGCAGAAAGATTGTCAGTGACCCTCAGTTTTTTCCACAACTCTGACCAAACCAAATAGATTTGTACCAGCGGAGCTAATTTAGCTTTCGCTTCCAAATTTTGGTTCCAGTTTTTGTGTTTTAGTTTTAAATAGCCACATCATAATGTTATTGTGCTCAACCACAACCATAAATCTGCAAATTTTCTCGAGCTGAGTCCCAAAACATTTCGCTAGATAATCAGACTGATCTGTCATTTCATTTTCACTCCTTTTTCACTCTGACATTGTGTTTATCTTATCCAATTTCTGTTTGGAAGGTGAAGGGCAATTTTCCTTTCACCAATCACTGCTGACTGTCTGCTTCTTGGTTGACAAAAAGTCATAACAGAAGCTGCATTAGTGACTGCTAAAGGAAGGCAAAAGTCACATATTACTTAATTTGGGTCCAGATGATTAATAGAGATTAAAAGATTTTGAATTTCTCCAACTGGCTGCTCCAATGTAATGGCTGGCTGCAACAAGAGCTATTCGTCAAAAAAGTGTTTTTTTAGCACCGAAGTTGCCCAGCACTTTTTCATTTCACCATTTCACTGTGCATGGCATGCTGGGCTACATAGCGACCCAAACCAGGCTTGCAGCATCACTTGTGTTTGGTGCAACCTTGAGCATTTGAAGAGATTAACAAGAGATAGAGATATTAACAGAAGTTTATAGTCAAACATTTCAATTTTTTAAAAGAGGGGATATAGATACTAACTATCTAACTATCACTGTTACTTCTGTTGTTGCTGTTGTCTTTGAAGAGGTCCATTATCACATGGTCTCTGCATTTTTTAACAATGTTTATTTTATCGTCATCAATACTCAATATTTAAATTTTTTATGTAATTTTATCACATGAGGTTCCTGCCAATGACATCTTTTTTCAGAACCATGGATTCAGTTCCCATGCCCCATATGTCATTCATTTTGCATGAATGATTTGGCAACTTGTTTTTAAAGTTTAGTCCGTCTAGCTTTTGGATTATCTTGATACAGCTGGTTGTTTTGTTCTGCTCTTTATGCATTGTTTAATGTTCATGTATCTATCTATAGTAGTTTAAATTGATTTATCCAACCAGTTATGCTCTGTATCTGTCATCCATCAGTGTACATCTTAGTTTGTTTTCTTGCACTACAGATCCTTTTTACCTCAGTGGTCGCTCAGATTCGTATTCGGTGTGACTGCAACCGACTGCATGTATTCTGTGTTACTGGGAAGCTGAGTGGTGATTCTCTCCTGGCTGTAAATGGTTGATGGGGGCTGGGAAACATGGCCACCTGCCAAGGTACCAGCCCAACCCCCCAACAGCTAACTGTGCTCCTCAAAAAACATCCAAAAAACAGCCTCCGAAACCCAGCATCTGCTCCATGAAGGTGGCATGAATACACTCCAACACCAGGCTGAGTCTGCGGCTTGATTACATGTGACACCCGATTGGGTTATTTCAACATATTGGATTTTCAAATCTGATCAGGCTGTGTTTCAAAATAACATGTACAGGAGGAATATGCCTCAGTTTGATGGGGCTACAGTGGTAGGGATACATAGTCCTAAAATTAAAAAAGACACTAAGAAAATATAAAAAATACAATGAAATAAAAAGTAAGAATGATCAGATTGGAAACTTGGAACTCTGCGATTCTCCAGGATTGTGCTACTGACCAGAAAGTGAAGAGGTTACCTGCTGTATTTGTTGTATTTTGCATGCATATACACAGTCATGCACACCTTTAGCATATTATTGCAGTTGCTTTTTGCATGAGGCATTCTATTCTGCAATGTATATAAACCCATGTATAATTTATATTTCATACCATTTTTATTAAAAAGAAGCTTTTATTCTTTCTTCTTTTCTATGTGGGTTAAAAAGTTCAGCCTTATTCTCGACCTTTAGAAACATCAGCTGACACAAATGTCACCACAGCATCCATTAGTTGCAGATATGTATTTTTTTTTTAACATATAGCATTGTATCATCAGCAGATAGCTGTCACCTCTTTCTCTCTGTTTCTTCATTAAGGTCTATGTTAGTCAGAGGATCTTCTGCAGAGACTGACACCGCACAGAGTTCCCCACTTTAATTGACTTGACAGTTACTTTAAAGCTCAGTTATCACATGTCAGGAGCATTTTTACACCTGTCAGCCAGATACAGGACTGGGCTCATTTGCTAAGGGGAGACTGTTTTTATCCGAATGCAAACAGCTGGCGTTGGTAGATTGATAATAAATACGAAACAACGTCTGTTTGGGTTTTAATGACGACTGCCTCTTTTGGTCATGTGAATGATGGCTGCTATTTCTGATGGCAAAGTAGCTTGATCTTTTCCTAACCTCATCAGAGGCTTTAATAACCACAGATTACTTTGTAATATGATTTAAGTTGAAAGAGAGGGGGGACACCACAGAGCAAGTTTAACCCAGACTGTCTTTAAGTAAGCTGGCTCAACAAAGGCTGAAGCTTGAGTTGAAGATATCCGATATCATGAAGTTGGGTATGAACTTTCTCTGCTTCCCTCTCTGTTCACATGGATATGTATAATTTCAACAAAGGAAATCATCAGGCATGAATTAATGAGAGGACAGCACTTAATAAGCTGAAACTCCCAAACACTTTTGAGCCTTGAGTTTGGCATTTATGATGTTGTCATCTTTGTTCTCATATGAGGTGATGATTACCTGTTACAGCTCTGTCTTGGCTGTCATGGTGGGACTTGACTTGAACAGCCAAGCCTTGAAGCATATTCTGTTTTAGAAGATTTAACTCTACATTAGACAAAAACAACTGAATGAATATCAAATTTCTACCAAGCGGCAACATCCAGAACTGCAGTTCCTCGAGTGTCCGCTTGAGGCTGGCTGCGGAAACACTGGAAACCACATACACACCCATTCAAAGAAGACGATCTTTACAGCAGAAATAAACATGTTTACAACCTGGTACAAAAAACGGTTTAGGTCTGAATAGCTCATTTATCCCTCGGCACACACTGTACGGGGGGGTGGATGTTTTTTGACTCTTTATTTTTGAAGATATTAAACGTACGAGTTTTGCCCATTCAAGGGCATGCCTGAATTGATTGACAAGCAGGAACACTGTAGCTGTTAGCAAGGAGGCTAAAGGCCCGCCTCTTTACCTCACACTAGCTTGACAGACATTAGTTTGAGTTCATAACTATTCCCGCTCCCTCTCTTTCTTATTCTCCTCTATCCCTCTCTCCAGACCCAACTCTGTCGAGGCAGATGGCTGTCTAACATGAGTCTGGTTCTGCTCAAGGTTTCTGCCTTTTAAAGGAAGTTTATCCTCGGCACTGTAACTAGCTAAATACTGCAAGGTGCAATGCTCGTGTTGGGTCTCTCTGTTCATAATTTGACATAGAGTGGTCAGGACCCTGCTCTGTTTGTAAAAGCGTCTTGAGATAACGTTTGTTGTGATTTGGCGCTATACAAATGGGAACAACAGATGGGTGACGTCACGGAGACTACGTCCATTAATTATACAGTCTGTGGTTTTTTTCGTCAATTGGACAACCTTCACTGAGGTAATAAGTCAAACAGGAAGTAGTTTTCAAACCAGTGGAGGTCACTTCTGCTGGTTCTCACAAGTAAAGCAGCTCTGACCGCTAGGTATCGCTTAATATTCCCATTCCTGCACACTGTACTTTGAATGCATTACTTCTGCTTTTGAAATGCAAGCTATAATTATTCTGTACAACCTATGGTTTGGACAGAACAAGCTAGCTGTATTTTTGCTTACAGAGACAAACTGCTCTCTATGTTCAGCCTTTTACTTTGCATGTCTTTTAATGATATTGCACCACAGAAATTGCAGATCAGAAGACACTTGTTTTAAAACATTTTTACTGTCATCAGCTAAATTTGTTGAACAGTAGTTTAAAAAAAAAAGCTGTTTTGTTTTCAGCAATGACTCATCGTGAAGCAACCTGGGAATTTAACAATGGATGATTAGTCACTATATCTTTTCAGAATGTACCAATCTCATTCCTGCTCCCCAGAGGATGGACCCATGACACATTAATGACTCCATGGCCTCCTCTTTAGCGCCACCCACGGGGCAAACAAGCTGCTTTCTGCTCCTCTTTGGGTGATCTTCAGTATGTTGTTTGCTTTAACCCTCATTTTATGGGGATTTCTGTGGATGCACTGCTGCTGAGAGCATCACCTGAACTCTCATAACCACGGCAGAAACACCCTCATGGGTAGTATTATATACAGTACACACACACACACACACACACACACGCACACACATAACACACACACACGCTGACAATATGTGGCTTTTCTATGGCTGCTATCTAAAGCCATCTAAAGGGACGTTCTGTCTACATAAGCAGAAAAACCCACATCATCTGGATGAAGGGATGGGAGAGGATGATCTCCCCCTATCACTCTCACCCACTATCTCTCCCCCCCTCCCCTCCTCACATTACAACTTGCTTTTAATGTCTCTCACCCCCTTTCTCGCTCTTCTTATCATGCTGTTTTTCATCGTTCTTTTCCCCTTCCCTCTCAATTTTTCTGTCCTCTCTCACTCCGCCGTACGTTCAAGCCACAGCGTCTGCTCCACACACACACACACACATGCACTCACACACATACGCACACTCTCAACCACACCAAAGCATGCCTGTCATCCAGTTATCGCCTCACAGATCAGTAGGTTGGTCGTGGGCCGGCAGCTACAGCTGAGGCAGCAGCAGAGTGTAGATGTATGTGAGCTTCTGGTGGAATGCAGCATGAGAAAAAGCCTTTAACCCTTCACACACACACACACACACACACACACACACACACACACACACACACACACACACACACACACATATTCACACATCAGTCAGTAAAAAGTGCTGAAGGCTTGGGTTTGAAAGTGTGTAAGGTTTCTGAGGTGATTAAAGGAGCTCACACACACGCGCGCACACACTTTATTTAAAGCACATGCATGTGTATGTATGGAGTGTGCTCATCCTCACAAACACAAGCATGCATTTATATAAAAATGCAAAAGAGTGAAATTGTTGTTGAGCACATTTCTTATAAGTGAAGTGTAATTAAAGCTCTGTAAATGGAAACATTGAGCCGCGTTGAGTTTCCCCTCCTCACCTGCTCAAACAGTCGCAGGTGTCTCATCCTCAGCCTCCTGTTCACTCCTCAATGAGCTGCACTTTCAGCACTGTGAGGGCTCTCCAAACACACTGACCTCTGACCTGCACACCTCTCCACAGAGAGAGTGAGTGTGCTGCACATCTCAGCCTTGAGGTCTCTTCACTGCTCTGTCTTTACCTTTTTAAAAAATCCACCGGATATCTCTCAGTTCTTAGTCTTTGTTTTAAACTCTCTTCAAAAAACAGACTCTCTCACAAAGACAGCTGCATGTTTATTTGTAAAGCGTTTATTAAATATAATAAACATCCTGGCCCTCAGTTCTCCTTATTGCCACTGACTAGTGTTGTCGTGCTAAAGTCCAAGACTCTGACTGAAGCCCTGATTATCAGGATTCAACCTGCACTCATGCAGCGATAAATCAGACTTAGATTTGGATTCCAGCATCGAGGGGGACTCAGTTTATTTATTGAAGATGCATTGATGGAGTAAGGGCTGGCATGTGTTCACCTTAGGGATGTCAACAATTGATCGAGTATCAAATAATTGATCATTAAGGACTCACTCTAACACATTTTTTTGTTTTGATTTTCTATCACGTGGAACAAACATCATGTGGTCTCATATTTCATTCAGCTATCAGGGAGGTGTTTTAAGTTTAAAGCATGTTTCAGAATGAGCTGACTAAAGGTGTCCCTCACAGCGGAGACGCTCAGCTGGGGGCTGCGGCTGAGTGACAGGTCTCCACGAGTGCTTTTTTTCCTCCACCAGACTGATGATGACCCGGTTGCGCTCCCGGCTGACACCTGACCGCGTTCACATGCTTATTTTTCTGAATAAGAACGAGTAGACAGAAAACTGCACACTGTGAATCTGAAATATATTTCTGTTCAGTTCCCTTGTTGAAGTCCGAGCCTTCACTTTATATGACTGTATGTCCACGGAGATTATGAGTCTGCTCCACACGTTGATATTCAGCGTGTTTAACATTTTGTACGCCTCAATATGATGCGTAAATATTCAATACTATCAGTTATATACATTGTGTCGTGAAGGATAATTTGATTCAGGGGAAAAAACACAATTGGCATGGTTTCTAACGTTTCTGTTTTTTGATTAATCAATAACTGATCATTAACATTTCCTTTTTTTTTTTTTTTTTTTTTCTCTCTTGTCTGCATATATATTTCTGGTTTGTGTCATGTTTGTCACAAACTATCAAATATTAATGCAATTTATTCTTGCAGCAAAAGAAAAGAAAGAAAACCTTTTTCTTCTGTGCTTGTGACTGTGTGCATGCAACCATCACCATCCCTCTTAGAACTCTGGCCTATCTTTTATTGGCAGCTAATATCATGTTCTGTAAAAGAGGGCATGCACACCTAGGTGGGCCAAAAAGTAAAAAAAAATAAAATAAGAGGAAGTGAAAGAAAGATTACATAAGGATATACAAAGGGACAGGGAGAGAGAAGGAGAGAGAGACCTAACACACTTAGATGGAGAGGGACCATCTCACCATGATGCCAAAAAAAAAAAAAAAAAGAACATTTCCAAAGATCGATCACGGAAAATACTTTAAATTTACATCCCAAGTTCCCCTGCATCCTGCATCCACGTTCATGTGTTGTCCTCTTCAGCAACAGCTGGAGGTGCCTTGAATTGTGAGTTTTACTGTCGAAGGTTTTCAGTAAATGAAAACAAGTGCAAAATGTTCAATATGTAAGAAAACCATGGAGGAGAAGATGGGGACAAACTGATGAACCAAGGGTCATCCTTAAATAAAAAGGTGTCTCTGAGTCTGTCAGTGACAAAAACAAGAACTTTAGGAAGACTTGTTCTTGATCCTTTCATCCCAGAGGCTTTGCTCATTCATCCCTCTCTTTTCAGGATAAACTATTTCTACAGATCTCCTGAATATGTCAATGTGAAGGCCAGGCATTACTCTGTGTGGGTGTGTGTGTTTGAACTACAGTCCCCGTCCCCCCTGGTAGGCTGACAGATCTAGTGCGTGGGTTTAACAGTGGAATCTGGTTTCCAAGGGTGTGTGTGACTGCATGTGTACGTCCATCATCACTTTATTGTGTCTGTCCTCTGAGCTCGTTCCTATTGGCTGTTTTTTGGCCTATTACACTGCAGCAGGAAGTACAAGCCCCCAACAGCTGCTCTGAAGTCCAGGAGGAAAAAAGAGACTGTTTACACAGAAAGAACGATCAATAGAGCCGTGACACATCCATACATTTCAATTATGAGCAAATATATCCCATGCAATTAATGACACTGTGATATAAGCTAAGATAGAAGACATTTTTAAGCATGCCTTGATTATTTTGATGCATTATTTGAGACAGTAGAGGTTATTTTGGAGCAGATACGCCTAAACCGTGATTCTAATCGCAACAAATTTGTCAGATCCTTTTTCAAGACAGAATAGACTAAAGCAACCAAGTGTCTAATGCTCTGTATCTGCCCCTTAGCTTATTTTAACTTGTTTTAAATGCAAATTATTTTTCTATTTTAAATATATTTCTAATTTTCCTTTTCTTTTCTATGTTTTATTATACTGTCATTTTAATTGTGCTCTTTTGTGCTTGTCTGAATGTTTCCAATGCTTTTCATGTTTTAATGTAAAGCACATTGAGGTTCCCTTGTGTATGAAATGTGCTATACAAATAAAGCTGCCTTGCCTTGAGCTAAAGCTGCGCTCCAAGAAAGCACAAAGCTTGTGGTGCAAATTCAACCAAAGTATGGCTACCAAGAGTGATATCATCGAAGGCTTGTAACCTCACCCAATGGGACACCACTATAAACTATATAGTCTTATATTTTCTAACAGAAATGACTATATAATTTATATATACGATATAGTCTTATATTTTCTAACAGAAATGACTATATCATTTATATATACGATATAGTCTTATATTTTCTAACACGATAACTTTTATCCATGCATTGATTTTCTCGTCCTTAACACAGCTCGAATACACTTCAGAGCTGTTTTTCTCTTCTGGTTTGGCAGCCACTGTGTGCTTCGTATGCACAACACTTTTTCAATAGGATAGTGGGATGAATTTAAATAGAAATGTCTGGAATGAACCAAAAATACATCCAATGAATGGAGAAAAACTGAACCAGGGATATGACAATATGTGTTTTTGCATTTTTGCAGTTAACAAAAATACTTCACCTTTCAAGGAATAAGTAATTTACTTTTTAAAGGTATATAAACCGATAAAGACAAATAAGAATCACTGAACGATGCAACACAAATGCATGCTTTTTAAACCTGTGTACTTAGAAAAGAAAGGAGCATTGTTTGTGTCATAAAAAAAAGATCTTAATTTCATCCATACTGTGCATCTATATGTGTGGTGAGATGTTCCACTCACAGCTGCTCTCCAGCTTTAAACACACATACACACTCGTACACACACAGACACTGGAGAACCTCGGACTCACACACTGATCCAGCTGCTCGCGCTCTCAGGAGACTCTGAGCTGTCATTAAGTCTCATCACCAGCTTCTAACATCGACACTTTATTTTACTTTACCATCGATCACTAACTCACAAACTGCTGGGTCCGTTTGTTTGCAGCCATGACAGCTGACAGTGTGTATGTGAGCATGTGGGAACCATTACATATGAATATCTGAGTGTCAGGACCACCCTGTGTCAATGTGACGCAACGGAGCTGACTGGCTTCCTGAACTTACAGCTGGAGAGAAAATCCCCTGTTTATAATCTCACTGTTTTGGCATCTCAACAAATGACATCACTGATTTCGTAAGCTACTGTGAGGAGGTTTCGTTTAGTGTTGATCTTGGTAACACCTGTGGACAAAGCAGCACCTCTTGTGTCTTGTTCAGATGCGTAGGGTGTGATTTCGGACAACAAACTCATCCTGCACAAAGCTATGCAAATAACTATGTGGCAAAAATGGCATCAGTTTTCATTTGAGTCTGTGATTTAACCAGATTATAACTTTTCACATGAGCTGGAAGCTAAGTGAGGGAAAATGTAAAGTGAGCAGGCGGCCAAGGGGAACAGAATTCTGACAGGGTGAGCAAGACCTATCTGCTTACCTTATCAGGATTCTCATAGGCACAGCCACCTGCTCAACATACATGATCCTGCTTATTACCTGGCTACCAACTAAAGACATAAACATCAATATAAACAAGATTTTCAGTATTGATCCAAGATGGTTTTATTGTTTAAAAATGATTGATCCAGGTTTGGAAAGGCTATGACAACAGATTCTGGAGATCCTGAGCTCCCTTGTTTTGTAGTTTCCTACAACTACTACTATCCGTCTCACCACTATCATCTCTCTCTCTCTTCATCTCCTTCTACCCCTCTCCCCAACACGGTCTCAGCAGATGTGTGTCTAACATGAGTCTGGTCCTGCTGGAGGTTTCTGCCTGTTAAAGGAAGTTTGTCCATGCCACTGTAACTTTCTAAATGCTGCAAAGTGCTCTGCTTATGGTGGATTAATTGACAACAGACACCAATACCTGCAGATTAGTGCTAAAATGAAAATAACATAAGATTTTCACTCATCAAGATAACTTGAACACAGACTTCTTAGCTGATCCGTATGTCCAGTAAACCACACAGCAGGCAAGAAAAGAGGGCTGAGAGGTAATGACTGATTAGATTAGGGGAGAGAAACACAAACAAAGCCACCATACCCCTAACTTGTGTAATTTTAAGCCTTAATATAATATGAAATGTTGTAATATCACACTTTATACCTCATATAGTTGTCATTGTTGGGGACATGACCCATGGAGACCTTTACATTTTTGTGAACCAGGCTATAAACATTCTTAATTCTGCTAAGAAGTTGAGCTTTTTAATATGGAGTCCAATGGGGGCTGTCTCACTTTTGGGGCAAGCCTCAAGTGGCCATTTGAGGAACTGCATTTTTTGGGACTTCCAACTTGGCCCTGAAGTTTTCAATTATATTCAGCATGCACATGCTAATAACAATGAATAAGACACTGATGATGAAACTACTGTATATATACATCGGACAGAGAGGTGTGTCTACATTTACCCTGGAAGCTCAGGAAAGATCAGATACATTTTCAGTATTTTGTGGCTGTTCTATGAGAAAGTATTTTTTTTTCTATGAGGCCAAACATTGATTCTCATAAACTTACATGTTTGCACTTTTTTTCCATTTGTGGGAGGTTAAAGGCCTGTTACATCTAGGAGGTTGTTGCATCATCTGTTGCAGATAAGACTTCAAGTGAAATCCTGCAGAACTGATGAACAAACATGAAAAGTATCAGCTCGCTTTCCCACATCTCATGCCAGACTGGATTACTTATGTGTGCATATGTGTGTGCATTTTTGTAGAATAAGTGAAAAAAAGCATCAGTGTGTGTATTAAAGTTTCCTGCAGTCGTGTGTGTGCGTGTGTGTGTGTGTGTGTGTGTGTGTGTGTGTGTGTGTGTGTGTGTGTATTTGTGTCAGCTCTGTAGTGTAGGCGTGACAGCTCAGTTCTGTTCTGTGTCTGTTACCAGCTGTTGTACTTCAGTTGCAGTTTCCGTGTGTATGTGCCCGTGTTCGTGTGTGTGTGACAGCAAACTGTTTGATGTTAGACACATCAGAGAGGGGAGAGGGTTAACTTCACTGACAGAGGTACTGAGGAGCTCCCTGCTTTTCCTCGGTGATGCCTGATGAGAATTTATTAAACAAACACTGAGTCGACTGCTGTATCAATCAAACTCAAACTAAAAACAACAGGGTTTTTACCAGACGCTTGTTTTTTAACACTACCATACTGATATATTCCTTTACGAGGGCGTTCTGCCATTAAGACTTTGCATTAATCTTTGTGTTGCAACTTTGCAGAAAACTTTTCCCTGTTACGCCTGAGGGTTGGACTAATACCTGAAATAATCATTACCATCTCATTGGGTACTTATGCAATGGAAACATTTATTGCTCCAGTGAATACACTGAACAACTTTGCAACAGCAGCACATTAATTCAGAACAGTGTAGTGAGAGTTTTACTCAATCTATGCACTTTGTAGGTGTTCACTGTCAGGAATTAAGGGACACCTTGCAACCAATCAGGATCAAGCTTCTCCAAGACCATGTTATATAAGGGATTAAAGCAATTAATACTGTATTAAACATCCAAATTATCATACTTTATCATTTGCATTGTTATTTTTACTTGACTTAAAACCCCTTTATGATCTGTTAACTTTAATTTTCTAAATATAATGTAAATCATAGTCTAGTCATCTAAAATACTTGATTCTGATTGGTCTTACCTGATCACACACACATCATAACAAATCAATCCGCAGAAAACAGAGTCTGTCTCATCCCAACATCAAGACAGGATAAGATCCAGTCCCCTCTTACAAACAGGACTCAGTCTGATCTCATCTTAATCCACCATGAGCAGAGCACTTTGCAGCATTTAGCAAGTTACAGTGGCAAGGACAAACTTCCTTTAACAGGCAGAAACCTCCAGCAGGACCAGACAGGATAGTAGTAGCTGTAGCAGCTGGAGTCTGGCACGTCCACAGCAGCAGAGATCCAGAGGAACCGACGAGACAAGGGGGCTCAGGGACTCCAGAAAGGTCTATGGTTAATAACTTTAATGTGACAGGAAGAGTTAAAGTAGGAAACAGGCAGAGAGAGGAGAGAGAGGGAAAGACAGGATCCCAAGTAAGTTACAGTGGCAAGGACAATCTTCCTTTAACAGGCAGAAACCTCCAGCAGGACCAGACTCGTGTCAAACAGACATCTGCTGAGGCCGTGTTGGGGAGAGGGATAGAGGGAGATGAAGAAAGAGAGAGATGATAGTTGTGAGACGGATAATGGTAGTTGTAGCAGCTGGAGTCTGGGAAAACATCTACGGAGGAACCTACCAGACAAGGGAGCACAGGGACTTCCCTGTGGATAAAGCATCAAAAAAGTGTCTTCTGGATGCCCGTTTAGAGGATAAAATGTAGTTAAATGCCCTCTGAGATGCAGTTCAGATGGATAAGAAATGCCAAAGTGCCCTATTGGTAATATATATGTTTGTCTGCTTTGATTATTCTTTCATACACGTGTGGTATCCTTCTACTATATTCCATAAACATTCACCAGAATGCAGAGAATTCATTGTTAGATGCTCCAAATTTCCTGGAGGAGGACTTTAAGAGAACAGAGCCATTGTTAAACTTCTAACACCTGTGATTTTACTTCTTCAACAAGTCGAAGTGAGTGGGAATTCCAAACAACTGGAAATATGTTTTCATTTGGAAAAATAGAACAAATCCAGCTTGGTTGTTAATAAATCCAGTAGTGAAGATACCTAAACAACAGAACAGGGCGGGGTTTTACGTGCTGGAACATCTGCAGCCTAAAGCGACACAATGAGAGCACAGTGAGGGAGAGTGAAGCGGTGGGCCGGACAGATGTGTTTAGGAGTGAGACACGGCTCAGAAAGAAGAGTGTCCATTGTGTGAGTTTAGTTTCAGCGCTCCTGTGTGTGTGTTTGCTCCCGTTATAATGACTGCAATGACTCCGCTGTTCCAAAGTGAAGGCAGCTGGGACCGAAGCATGATGGAGGTGATCAGTTCAAGATGGCACCACAGGGAGGACTACTTTTCATTCTCTTTTCATCTCTCTTTTCATCTACACATATAAATCTGTCTCTCCATCCATCACTCATATACTTCCCGTCTCCACCCCTTACCTTCCTTCCATCCATTATAGCATCCCCTTCTTCTCCTTTCTCCACCACTCCTTCTTTACATCCTTTAATTTTTCCCACCTTGTCCTTCCCAAATTACTTCTGTCCTTACTTTTCTTTCACCACCCACATTCTTCTGTCCTCTATTCTTCCTCCTTTTCTCAGTTCTTACATTCTTCTCCTCCCAGCTACCCCTCTTCCTCTTGTGACCTCATTCCCTCCTTCCATCCCTACTTGATTATATCTTCTTTCTCCCCCCCTTCTTCATTAGCTCAGCGCAAAAGTCCCTTACCACTTCCCCCTCATCTTTCTGTCCCTCCTTCTTTTCTTTCCTCTCTTACCTAACCTCCCTCGTATTCTTGCTTTCCCTTGCTCTTTATTCCCCCTCCCTAATCTTTTAGCCTCTTCTGTTCCCTAACTCCTCTCTCACCTACATCCTTCCCACCCTTCTATATTTCCTCCTCCCTCCCTCCCTCCCTCCCTCCTTCCATCTCCCCTCTTCACTTTCTAATTGCGAGCGGGAAGCTGCCAGATATTGTGAGGTGTAATGTGCTGTCTGATTCCTCTCTTAGTGTTCTTAAATGATCGCTATTTATTTGTCAAGCCAAGCGTTGAACGCTAATTAAGGAGAAATGCTTTGAACTGCTTCTTGTGTGTGTGTGTGTGTGTGTGTGTGTGTGTGTGTGTGTGTGTGTGTGTGTGTGTGTGTGTGTGTGTGTGTGTGTGCGTTTAGGTGTGGGGCTGTATTTGATTGGAGTGTTTGTGTGAACCGAGGGAGTGTGTGTGTGTGTGTGTGTGTGTGTGTGTGTGTGTGTGTGCGAGCAGTTAGAAGATGGAGGAAGTTGTCATTGGCGAGTCGATCCCTCGCTGCTTCAAGTGCTTCTACAGATTTGTGTGTGTGTGTGTGTGTGTGTGTGTGTATGTGTGCAGGGATCTGTTCCTGAGGTTTTTCTTGCTCTGACATATTTTTAAACACACACACACACACACACTCACAAACACAAAGACACACACAGCAGCTGGTGTTTTAAGAGAGTACAATGCTCAAACCTGATTGGCTGTTTCCTTTTATTTCTTACACTGTCGCAGCGATTCTACTTCTTGATTGGTTGTTTCCATCTTAACATTTTCATCATTATTATAATTGTTTATTTTAAATAAATGACCATAAGCTTATTTTGTAATTAAAAATGGTGTGCTTATCTTAGTCACTCCAGAGGGATTTGAACCTCTGCCCCTCTCGTTGTCAGCACCTTGCTCAAAGCAGTGGACCCTTCCTGGTTTAGTTCATGTACTCACATAACCTCTCACTGTTGAAGTCTTTCCATCATGTTAAAGATAAACTGATATGTTGAACAGATCCCTGGATGTGTGCAACGTCTGCATTGTGGTATGTGGTTTCTGTTCTGGCTTTGTGAGTCCAGTTTTACCCGCCGTCCCTGCTGGTTAGACTGTTTCTGGTAGCAGCCTCAGGGCCTCGCTCCCTCAGGAGTGACTGTGTGTGTGTGAGAGTGTGTCTGTAAGCATGTGTGTGTGTCAGCTGGAGCTAAGCTGGCGTACAGGTGCACCGCTGCCTCGCCAGCACTTCCTGGTAATTAATGACTTCTTCCTGCCTCTCTCTCTCTGTCTCTCTCTCTGTCTCTCTCTCTCTCTCTCTGTGTGTCTCGTAGTCGGGATGGTGGAAATTGATGACATCTGAGTATTTGCGTGTTCAGTCACATGAGGACAGAAGGTTGAGTAGGAGAGGAAGAAATTGAGGAAAGAGGAAGCAGGGGGGAAACTTGTACAGTATTGTTTTAAAAAGAATGCAGCTATTTTTATTTGAAAGTGAAACTCCTGAAGAGACATAGTTCAGGCTGATCTTATTGTCATACTTTACAAAAGTTATTATAGTATGTGTCATTCATGTGTAATAATGAGTCAATTAAAAGGTTCTATCTTAAATGTTCTGAGATAAGAAAACAAAAAACAGAGAGAAATAAGTTGCTTGGAGGTTGTTTCAAACATTCCTCAGTTGTATTCACACATGCACAACACTCCAGACAACTTCCTGAAATTTCCTCATCAGGCTGCATGTGTGAATGCAGACAGCCAACGCTTTTACTCGGACTTTACCTGGACTAAAATTTCCATTTGAAAAATTATGGCAACTCATTGCCAACCTGGAAGAGTGACACGTAACAGGGTGAATAAAAACACCTGAGGTTGCTGAAGGAGGAGAACAGTGAAGTTATCTACACAGCTTTCTGTTTGTCAATAGCATTGAAATAATTGCAAAAACTGTCTTCATGGCATAGCTCTCTGTTGTATCGCCTATTTTCATGTTGTGAACATTACACTGTGGGTGCTGCAGCATACTTTAGATGTCCTGTCTCTCAAGACTCATCCTCAGTTGCCAACCCCCTTGTCCGACGGAGATAGCGGCTCTGGAAAAATTTTGGAGGCAGAACTCTTTTCAAAGAGGATGTGTACACTGAAACGTTTCAATAGAAAATGTTTAACTGTCTTTTCACATTGGCCGTTCACTTACGTAGATACAGTGTTTTGATGGCTGGAAACGCAAACTTTTGAAACAGGATTTTTATAAGTTTTTTCCCCAAAATATGAAGTTACGGCCCAATTTGCTGTTAAAGAACACCTTAACGTGCAGGCATGTGATGTGCTACAGTCGTGTTTCATTAAAAAGTAACGCCAGCTCCTATCCTGGCATGCAGGCTGCAGTGTTTTCAGTTGTTTTTGCAAATCCGTGTGCATGCTGATCACTTTCACAGCAATGCAGCCTTTTGCTTTGAAACACAGAGGAAAGACTTTTTTTAGTTCTTAAAATTTTCAGAGGTGCATGTGTGAAAGATGCTCATGTGTGTCTGTATGAGAAACAAATGCAAGGCAGTGAGAAAGCATCATTACTTAACCTGAGAATGAGAACAATCTGGATACCTTAGTGGGACTGCATGAGGAACTTGTTAAGTAAAACAGCTAACATGAAAATTGTATGAGTAAATGTTTAGCTTTAGCAAAGACTTCTTATACACTGAGATGAGATCATTGCAGTCATAGTGAGGCATTTGGTTACCCAAGCTTAGCATGAATACAAGCCAACTAAATAGCTAGCTAGGTCTTTAACACAGCTTTAGCATTATTGTTCACATCTTCCTATTTTACCATTCTTACCTCTCTCTCTCTCTCTCTCTCTCTCTCTCTCTCTCTCTCTCTCTCTCTCTCTCTCTCTGGTGATTTATCTTAGTTAATATCATCTATGTGAGCAGCTGGGTACCGAAGCTCAGTCAGCTTTGTGGGGAACAGACCTGAGCTTGTGTGTGTGTGTTTGTGTGTGTGTGTGTGTGTGTGTGTGTGTGAGAGAGAGAGAGAGAGAGAGAGAGAGAGAGAGAGAGAGAGAGAGAGAGAGAGAGAGAGAGAGAGAGAGAGACAGAGACAGAGACAGAGACAGAAGATAAGATAATGCCAAAAGTGAAACAGAAGCAAAGGAGGAGATGATTGTCTGTTGGACTGAGATGATAAATAACGTTTGTGATGGTAGGATAGATATCTCCTCTGGATTTAAACATAGTATCAGGGAGTTATGGGGAACTAGAGGAGCAGACACACCTGCACGTCACTCTTGCTGATTGGTCAAACAGATTTTCTGCTGGGGGCGGGGCTTAAAACTGATAGATCACATCAACATCACTTAGCATTGCCTATTTCTTCCATCCAATTTTTTATTGATGTAGAAATACATGTTGGATCCAAAAACAAAGTTCCAGGCAATGGTGGTCATTTTTATCTGGCTGGTAGCAGGACACAGTGCCCTTCAGTCCACTTAGATCCAGTCCGAAATATCTCAACAACTTCCGGATGTGTTGCATATAATAGACTTTGGTGATGCCTCGACTTTTCAATGAATGGGCCCAGTTTTGTTTTCAGTGGAATGTCTTCACAACAGTAAGATGGCTTTCCAAAGTTTGGTACAGATATCCTTGATCGAGGGAGTCTTAATTGATTCTCTGCAATCAGCAGGTCAAAGTTTTATTATGAAATACCTGCAGAAAATGATGATGTTCCAGATGTTCCTTTATTTTATACAAGTTTGTCTGTTTTGTAATGAGGCAGTCAATCAGAACACTGTTGAAGATGTTCTGAACATTTATTCACTCATTATCTATTCCTTTAAATCCACTTGTAGTCCTGGGAAGTCTAGAGCCAATCACAGCTGTCCTTAGGCATAAGACAGGACAACCATTCCTGCTCACACTTACACCTATGAGAAATTCAGAAAGTAACCAGTTCACTTGAAAAACATTAATTTGGACTGGAGGAGGAAGCTGTGGTACCTGGAGAGTCCACAGTAAAGCCGAGGATCGAACCAGGAACCTTCTTGTGAACCACTGTACAGCCCAATGAATTTTGTATGACCCCATTCATATTATTGTAATGAATGTTCGGCTAAAGTAATACTCTATTACCTTAAGCCTGTGTTAAGAACTCCCTCTGGTTGTTGACTTTGAAAGATGTGGGCATTTAATAAGCAGGAGAAAGATCTCATCAATTGCATTGCATCGTGGGAAATGTAAGATCCAGTGTTTTTGGAGTTTAGTCCAGTTTATTTTTTATTTTTATTTAACCTTTATTTAACCAGATAAGTCCCATTGAGATCAAGACCTCATTTTCAAGGGCGACCTGGCCAAGAGGTCAGCAGCACATGTCAGAATAAATGGCACAACTCAACAACATGGAACATATATGCAGACAGTATGTAGAAGCAAACAATAATAATTTAAAAAGTCCATGCTAGATTTGGATTCTTCTTGCAGTAATCTGTCTTATGCAACCTTTATTAACCAACATCCATGGGGCGCCTCATCGCAGCAGTCACAGGCTCGACTCCAGGCCTTGACTCTTTGCTACACAGCTTCCCCCGCTCTCTATACTCTCTCTTCAGCTGTCCCATCAATAAAGGCAAAAAAGACCTACAAATTAACTTTAAAAAAGTAATATTTAGATCTTGTAACATCAGGTTACTAGATTGTAAGGGTAGATTGTGCCTAATGAAGTGACAGACACTGAGACAAACAGGTAAAGACAGACAGACAGAGAGAGCGAGAGAGGGACAGACGGGCACTTTGTCTCTCCTCCAGCTCATCTTGTTGCTACGGTGACCGGTCTGGCCTGTCCTGGCTCGATGCTGGAGTTCGAGAAGAAAAAAAAAACAAAGAAAAGAACAGAAAAGAAGAAAAAGCGCCACAATCAATGAGACCCTTTTTGTTTTAGTGGGAACCCCCTTTTACCCTCCACGACACACACACACGCTGAAACACACACTCACAGACACACACATGGACAGAGGGACAGGATGACTGAATCGGTGTGTGATTGTGTGTGTGTGCCTTTGTGTCTGACTCCCTCTCCCTCTGTGTGTGTGAGTGACTTTATTTAAGACAAGGGCCCTTTTGTTTTAAGTCGGAGAATGGCTCTGAGACCGAGGCTGGCCCTGTAATTGGCCTACTTAGGCCCTGTTTAGCATGAGAAAAGCCTGCCTTGGCCTGGCAGCGCCAAGCTAACTCTTGTTTTCAGGCCACAGAGAGGACGGACGCGCTGATCAGAATTCAGATTAGCCCTGAAAACATCCACCCCCCCCTCCAAACACACTCCTCCACCCTGCGCTTTAAATACACAGCGCACTAATTACTTAACGAGAAAGCTGGGAAAAAAATCCCCCCTTTAACGGAGTAGTGGTGGAGTCTATTTAAAGGAAGAAGAGGAGGGGGGTTTGTCAGGTTCTTTTTCACCTCTTCTCTCCTCTCTAACTTTTTCAAAGAAATGACCCTCTCATCCATCCATCCCCCCTCTCCCTCCTTTATTCCTGCCTTCTCTCCTCGGCCCAGACGCCACTTGTTGCTGCCGAATCATTGAACTTAATTAGCGGGACAATGTGTGAGCGGTTTGCTAAGTTTGAGCCGTAAACAGAGTCACGGTTAGAGGAAGAGGAAGGAGAAAGCAGCAGAGAGGAGAAGTTAGAGAGAGAGATGTGGAGCCGTGAGATGAACAAGTCCACGCTGGGCAGCATGAGGTCGACCTCATGGAGGTAAATACCACTACAGACGCGGCTTCATTTATCAGTATCAGAGCGGTTTGAGGTGTCTGAGGTAGGCTTTGTTCCTGGACGTTAGGCGGCTTCGAAATCAAGTCCAATAGACCATTGTTTCTTTTATAACTTGTCGTTTTGACCTTAAATTTTAATGTCAGTGATGTGGTGTATAAATGGATATTGATATTAACATTATGACATAATTCTGACAATGTAAAGAAGATATTTTTGCAATTTGTTGTGTAAAAAAAAATCTGATTTATATTTGTCTGACTGTCTGTCTTTATAGCTCACATTCTTCATCAATATTTTTAAATGTTTTGTCCTTTGACTTCAAAAAACAATATTTTAATTATATTTGTAACATTTTTCGTTTAGATTTGGCATTAAATGTGCACTTTCTAACTTAAAGAAAATACTGTTTCCCCTGTCATATATCAAGCTCACAGATAAAAGATATTTTATATTGATTTATACGAGTGCTATTAATATCTAAGTTAACCTACACCAAGCATGAACACATGGACATTTGTAGTTCAACACACAGACACTCATTCCTTAATACCAGAGCTTTAAATTGGAGAGAAATAAGTGCCCGTGCTCCACTTACTCACATGTTGGCGTGTATTTCGTGCAGCCTTTATTAGTACATCATACATGAATTTCTACAGACCTGTGTCATCGTCCTGCTCTGCTTCAGTTCGTCTCTTCTTTGTGTTCTTTTGGAGCAAGGCCAACCTTGCTGTTGACTTCATTCAGAGACTTCAGATTAGCCAACACTGTAAAGGCATGCAAGTTCATGATAATTTAAACGTTACTCTCTGGTGAAAGCAGACAAATGAGCATCATGTAGTGTCCACGAAAGGTTGCGAACATTATGTAGGGCACCATGGGTAATGCATAATCGGATCCTCAAAGGAAACCGTTATATGCTTAGGGCAAGACAGGATGCCGGCAGCGGGTAAGAAGTCACAGTAGGCCGTGAGACACGTGTATCAGATAGCCATTAGCACCATCTCAATGATCGCTCCACCATACAGGAATGATTGCAATACTATATCACCTATCCTGGGCGTAACATTACACTGTATTCTGGGCTTCAATTGTGGCTTAAGTCGTAAATGAGCATGTTCGGCTAATGATGAAGAAGCCATGGTTATGATGTAAAATTGTATTTGATTTACGTACTTCGACATCATTGTAATATACATTTTCAAAGAAGATTCCAAACTTCAAGACTTCAAACCTTAAGATCTATTTCATGTGAATAACAGTTTTAATATAACTTTGTATAGAGTTCGAGAAAAGATAAATACGATAAATCTGCTCACCTGGTAGCAATCTTGAAGGTACGGGTAGATGTGCTACTACAATACTTACACATGTACAAGGCGAGATCATCCCTGAGATTGTCAACAGGAGATTCCAAAATTGACAGAACCTGAAAGCCACGGACATTCATTTTGTCTACAAAAGTTACGAACACGAATGTTCGTCAACAAGTTTTTCTACCATAACCAAGACGAGACGTCGTGGAGCTTCAGATACATCATTAGAATTAAAAACTCTGACGAACATGTGCTTTGTTCCCATTAACGAGACGAGACAGGACCAATTATTTGGGCCCGAGCACCCACAATGTTGGCGAAGGCCCTCTTGAAACCCAAGGAATTCTTTTATTTTATATCTTTACTTTCATATAAATTGTTAAAGATTATTTAAAAAAAATGTTCCATCAACTTTCTGTTTGTATTCAATATCCAAAGTTACTCCTTATATTCCAACTTCCCCTGACTTTTCAACTCAACAAAATATTTCAATGTCAATCTTTCCAGACAGTTTTCAACTCAAAACTTTTCCTACCTCTTACCAGTCATCAATATTTGGTTTTGCCTATTTTACAAAGTATTTTACGTTTCTTAGGATATTTGGTGATATTAATAAACATACTATAAATACTCACTTAAACAGCAAATGGGTCTTAATCCAAGGCTGGAAATAGATGTAGAATGAAGAGCTGTAGAAATGTTTGATATATATTTGCTTTAACTTTATTGATCAGTTGTTTGAGAAAATTCAGCACCTTACTCTACGAATTTACGAATACACGAACGCGGATATAGTCGTAAATTGTTTGACTTGTGACTGAACTCTCTAAAGCGTGTTCCGACTTAAAGACTCACTTCTTTTTAAGTCTACTTGGGTAGTTTGAAGTCACCTTCAGTGCTAATGGTGTGATTCCCAGTCCTGGATATTTACAATTTTCATATGTCTTGATGTATTCAGAATGATTAACAATCCTTTCTTTCTCTCTCTTTTTTGTCTCTGCTATTGCGTCTTCATCTCTCGACCAGTCCGTACTGGGAGGTGAGATGGGGATGGGGAGTCCCGGCGCGGCGTCACCCACCAAACCGGCCAGTTCCGGTCAGTACTACCAGCACTACGGCCCAAACCCGAGGAGGAGAACGCTGCCTATGGACACCATGGGTGAGACGCTGAACACACTCAAACAAAGACACACATACACAGAGACATTTACATGGTCAGCGCGGTCATTGAATTGCTTTCTTTAACTGACAGTCAAAAATTTGCTTTCGAAACATTAGCTCACCTTTGAGCTCCGTATTTAGATTTGAGTTCGACTTTCTGATTTTTCTGAAAGGGAAAATATTCAGTTTGAATTTAAAAGCAGCTGTAAATTAAAATGTAGCACCAACAGTTTTATAAAGGCTGCATTGGTCAAACTACTGAGGCCTCCATGAAACCTTATGAAAGTTTTTGTGCTCAGTTCGCTAAGTTTTCTTTAAAGTTGCGTTAATCAAAATTTGTGATCAGTTAATAAAACTGCTTTTGAAAAAGTCTAGGAGACAATTTAAGAGCACATTATAGAGCCTCCAAAATTACCATGACGTTTTAAAAATGTGATGTTAGAGATTGATGCAGGACCTACATAGCATAGCATAGACAGCATAATAGTTTACTTAAGAACATGTAATAAACCATCACCTATATAATGATAATTTATTAGTCTCCATACATTTAGAAACTTCTGTCAAGCGTATCGAGCTCCGTCTCAATGCTTGAACCTTAACGCCAGATTGGCCTGTCTGAATAAAAATGAAAATTAGCAAATTTTTGTATGATTCTTCCAAAATTTTCAGGAACACACCTTTAATTTAGTCTTTTCCCTCATAATTTTTCTTTATTTGCTTCTTTAATTGACTTTATGTCACTGGACATAAGTGGCACCTTTCCATATCCTCTTAGACTGTAAATATGTGTTGATTCAATTCACAAAAATCCCTTAATAACAGAGATTATTCTACTGTCAGACATTTTTATTACGTTAAAGACAGATTTTTTTATTAGAAAAGAAAGACGTTATGTGCTGTATCAGATGTCTTAATATTTCTGTTTGTGTGCAAATTACCCATAAGTCTGACTGTGACACAAAATATGAGTGTCCTCTAAATCTATCATAACCTGCAGGTACTGAGTGACCCTGCAGAGCAGAATTCAATGTTTCATTTCAAGTTTAAAATAGTCGGCTAAAATAAAGCAGCGTGTCGATAGTATGCAGAAAACATTAACTTATCATGTCATTAGATGACACTCTGAGATCTCTTAAAGTAGGCCTCTGGATTTCCTCATGTGACGGAGACGAAACATCAAGACCACTTAGTAAGACGATAAAATACTGTAATAATTTAATATTATATTTCTCTTGGTTTATTCACGTTACCGTATAAAACAGAAACCTTTACCATCCTGACCTTGATGAAGTATTTTACCCTGGACTGAACATGTTTACAGCCGCTGTGTGTGTGTGTGTGTGTGTGTGTGTGTGTGTGTTTCTGTGAACACGGTTGTTATTATGTCTATAGAAGGCTAAGCTTTGCGAGTGTGTGTGACCGTCTTGTTTGTCCGAGCGCGTGTTTGAAATAAGGCTTTAAGAAAATAAAAATACAGGGGAAATCTTTTTAAGTGAAGCACAATGGTGGCCGCGGTGTAGCCTTGGTAGCGTTAGCCTTGAGAGGACACGACAACACACAAATACACACACACACACACACACACACACAGGAGACGACTCCGGGCCAATTTCCAAAAAATGGCCCTTTCATTTTTCCATCAAAGTCTCACCTTCCTGGCTGATGGAGCGCTCCCTTGCTCTCCTTGAGAGAAACCCTGAAAAATAATATAAACGTGTCAAAAGCTGCCCTCCTTCTTTTTATCAAAAGGAAAAGGAAAAAAATCAAACCCGGTGCTTTTTGTGTTCTGCCTTTTTATTTTCTGCATCTTTTTGTGTGGCGCTTGTTTGCACTGAATGCTGTCTTTGTGAACATATCGACGGCGGTGGGAAAAGTGGCCTTGCTCTTCCATCTTCGGGCTGATCGATTAAATTCAAACAAATCAAACCAGCGGCTCCTTTTCAGAGAAATAAAAGCCTCTTGGCCTGTTAAGCACTCATCATTGTTTTGTTTCTTTTCCCTTTTCTCTTTCAGAGGTTCACCCAAAAAAAGTGCGGAAGGTCCCTCCTGGCTTGCCGTCCTCAGTAAGTGATAACATTCACTTGTTTTTATTATTACCGAGGTAATATCGCTGCTTTGAGTGTGTGTTTGTGTGTGTGTGGCAGGAGCAGAAAGGCTGCTGATGCTCCTGCAGGTTTGGAATCGCTGAGCTGGTTTTAAGTTGTAAAAAAGCTGCACACGTTGCCAGGTTTGGTTAATTTTGTTGGAGTGAAGACGCTGCTGCTGTCGGAGATGGGCCGGACAAAAACAGCTGCCGGCTTTTTGTTGTCTGTTCCTGTTATTTGGGGGAATTAGCTGGAAGAATTTCACGCCACAATAAATAAGTAACATTATAGAAGACACATTACTGCTGTAAATCTGAAGAAGTGCAGAAGTTAAACTGTTATTTTAAATGATTGGAAGCACACGACTGCAAAATTGTCAAAAAGGCGTTTTAATGGTTCGGTTTGAAGTGCTTGGTCGCCAATTCATGCATTCATTCACTCGTTCATTCATTGATTTAAAGGGACGCTGACTAAAACTGTGTGTGGAATATTTGACTGGCATTGCTCGCGTGTTGAAGGCTGCCTTTAAAAGAAGGTTTACAAGGACAGAAGTGACAGACCTGGAGTTGTAGGAGAAGAAGGAAGCTGCACTTGCTGCCAGGTTTTGTGAATTTGACAAGTCGAGCTGGACACAAACAGCTGTTAGCGTTTCTTCTCGTTGTCGGTTTCTGTTTTCAGCCGGGAGAGTTTCAATATAACATCATAAAAATTAGGGAATAACGTAAAAAGACTGTTGCACTCCCTTAGCCGCTTTATATTGCACCTTAAACTCGCACTACCTTAAATTGCACCTTGTGTTATTCTCTTTTTTTTAATCATATATCACAGTTTACATCATCCTGGGGTGAACTTGTTACTATGTATTATATCATGCCACGTCACTTTAACCCGTCATTTATTTAACAACATGCCCTTTAAAATTTTCAATTTATTTATACCTATGTAGAACAGTTGAATATACCTTTTATTTTATTTTTTCATTTTATTTTATTTATTTTGTTTCATATTATTATTCTATTTTGTTCATTTTATTTTATTTTATTCTTCTTTCAGAATTTTGCCCCCCCCCCCCCCCCCCCCCCCCCCCCCCCCCCCCCCCCCCCCCTTTTTTTTTATTAGCAGTATAATATATAATTTTATTTCACAGCTACATCACAGTGTTTGAAAAATACATGTATTTATATTCCACTTTTAAACAACACAGAGAAAAACTGGTAACAGAGGTCAAGGCTGGCCCAAATGAGCAGTTTTAAAAATAAGCATTACAATCAAATTTATCTGAATATAATTTAGTGGTAGATTATATTTTATTTTTTTTATCAGGGTTTAGGTATTTTAGGTATTTTGGATTGACTGTTGTTTTTGGTCCTGCTTGGCTTGGAGTTGAAAGACAGAGGAAACAGACGTTCATTCACAAAATAACAAAAACGTTGCCTCTCTTGGACGATAGTGTTTTTTGATTTGATTCCAGTTTTATTTTATCTTAAGCTAAACATTTTTGGATGTTGGTTGGACTACATAAATAATTTAAACAGTTATTATTTTCGTATTTATAGGTTATTTTCTAGGAACAGTTACGTACAAAGAGACACTGAAACTGAAAACAGCCATCCGATGTGAGTATCATAGTGTTAATAGTGGTGCTCATTTGCGACATCTGTCCCTGGAGGTACTTTGGTTAGAGTAAAGATTAAAACAGAAGTTAAAAGGAAAAAGACAGATTCAATAAAACACATTCAGCAGTGACACATTTACAGGAAATCAGACCATTTCTTGAGATGAGTTGAATCTTGTTGCTGCGGTTGTGTGATCTCGTCTTGACTCACATTTTTGTGACATTGATGTTGTGAGATTTATATTGTATTAAATTAAACACAATGTGTTTTAAATCAATTTCAACATCCATGATTTAGCAAAATATGCAATCTGACTGTTTCTGCAAAAGGATGTGATGATATTTCGAGTGTGCAGGGATGTCCGTACACTGACGCTGAATTGAAAGAGCACCCGAACTGAGAGCTCTCGAGCTCATCAGGTTTATTTCTGATTTTGACTTTGAGCGGTTTAACGTGGAGAGAGGTTTTTTTTTCGTCTCTGACCTCATTAATCGCCTGTTAACGACGGCTGAATGTTCGCCATGTCAGACGCCTCTTTGGCTCGGCGGGAGTCCGCCTTTCTGTGGCCTCGGCTCGCTTTGTCCCTGCTTCCTCCTCTCCTTCCTCCTCCTCCTCTCTGTGTCTGCATCAGCCCAGGGAGAGGGAGAGGGAAGAAGAGGAGGGGGGGAAAGGAGGGAGGAGGAGAGCAGGGAGGCAAGGAAAGGAAAGCAGGGAGGAAGACTGGGATAAGTTGAAGTTGTTTTCACCCTTAGTGTGAGAAAAGGAAGAAAGCGACAGAATGTAATGTTTTGTCTGAACTAACTTTAAAAAAGGACTGTGACAGAAATAACAATGCGGCTATGGAATGACTCTTCCCGTAGTCTACTAGTTTTGTCAATTGAGTCTTGTGGCGTTGAAACGAGTGATGTAATTGCCGATTTTGGTTAAAAAGATCATCTTTCCTTTACAAAAAGCTCTGTCTTTGTTGGGATCTTTCCTCTAATGTTGTCAGACACTTTGATGAACCATCTGAGCCTCTGGTAAAAACAGCACTTTTCGTGGACGCACCTTTTACGGCTCCTTACGTAGTCGCCCCCTGCAGCAGTTTACGGCGCATTTCCAAAAGTTTTTGTACTTTCCAGTCATTGGAATGCCAAAGTGTGTCAAAAAATTGTGATTCATACCTGTGGTTCACACTAAAGTATTTATTTTACTAAGATAAAAGTCTTTGTCAGTGAGACGCATCATTATGTCGATAATCCAGGAAGCAGTTTCTAAAGATGGACGATGTTTCCTTTATTGCAAATTACTCACACTTAATGCGCTTTCTAGAAGGAAGGGTGAGTTGACGGTGATATAAAAGATTTCAGAAACAAAGCCAGACACATAACGGACCAAAAGACATAAAGCTTAGTGCTACCATATCCTAAAGTTTTTTATGGTCCTGTTGTTCTTCAGTCAGATAGGCTCATTTTGATGCTTTCCACGTGTTTAACATTAATGCAGTCGAGATTTGCAGAGTATAAATCATTGTTTCTCAAATTGACTCGGACTTGAGGTTTATTTGTCACCTAAATCTAAGCTACACTTTGCCCTGCAGCCTACCTCGAAGTGAGCAGAGTGCCATACAGGAGTGTAGGGGTTAGTCTCGTGTTGACAGTCATGTGATCCGGGATTTTGGATCTCTGTTCTTTGCACCTTCATGTCTGAGCCGCTGTGTTTGCTCCTGTGTGATTTGAGTAATCCCGCCCGATTCCTCTCACTCACATCAAGAGAAAGAGGAGCAAGAAGACAACCCGCTGAGTAGACGAGGAAGGGAGGGCTGAGAGAAATTCAGACAGTTTTTGGCACGAGTGTCTGCTGTGCGACGGGAGAGGTTTAGATTTGTGACATTTTTATTTCAGATGTTGAAGTCGCTGCAGACCAGGTCCTGTGAATAGTCGGGGCGTCAGTTTCGGGGTCAAAACCTCATTTTAGGTCTTTACTCTGCAAAAGCATCCCATTGCTGACAGGTGTTCATTTTCATAATCGCTGCTTGCTCAGTTTAAGTTCAAATGTTGAATTTCTAAACTTTAGTTTTGATCATAACATGAAACTTTTTACGTTAAAGTACTGACAAAAAGCTGTTTTTTCAATGTTTATGCTTTATCCAGCAGTGGTTGGATAGTTAGGATACACAGGGTAATGATATATGTTGTAATACCAAAAGATAGACACAAAGAATTTGGGCAGAATATTATACAACTAAAAAAGGAAACACATGAGCTTCAGTGTTGGTGCTGTGCTGCAGAGATTGAATCAGTAACTCTGTCAGCTGCTTGTTTTTGACTCAGATCAGTCCCATGAACATCTTTCTATAAGTTTCCTGTTTGTTTTTTTAAGCCTCAGCATGCTGTTGTCTGGTCAGAGATTCCTGCTCGTCTCTGAATGTTGTTGTTTTTTTTTCCTCGATGGTCCGGCCTCCAAACTCGCTGCCAACAGCGGCGACGAGGAGGCTGTTTTCATTCAGCAGCCGACAGAGCTGTCTGTTTGTCTTTCATTGTCTTTTATCTGTTATTTTAATACAAACTTCACGTTCTCTATTCACTTAATGTTAGCTTTTCTCTTCTTTTTATTCTCAACTCTACTACTGAGCTTCAGGCCCATGTGATTAAATAACAACTTGGATTTTTTTCTGCTTTCTACATCCTCTGCTTGAGAAAACATCACATTAGCTCTTGTAAAATTCAAAATCAGCCAATTTACTGAATGATGACATTCTAAAATACATTTTAATTTATAAAAAGATGAACTAATTTGTTTTCACTATGTCAGACACATTTGGACATATTACGTCTTAAAATCTGTTAATAATTAAATATATTTTATGTCAAATTCAGTGATTTTCTCATATAGCGTCTAACGTATCTACAGATTTGCAGATAGCCTATTTTAAGAGGTAAAAATAGCATGATTTTTTGTCTTATAAATAAAGTCTTCAAGCGGTAGCTTTAAATAAATACATCAAATCATTTGATTAATCCTGCATAAAGTTGCGTTCACAACATCAATTGATTATAAACATACGGATACCTTTAATTTTATATAAATATTGATACGTTTCTTTATAATGTAATGTTTTGTCTGCTGTATAAAAGTGTGATTTTTCATGCACGAAAGGAACCTCATTATTTCTTCGAGCATCCCTACATTTGTGTGCATTATATGTTTCCTCTGCATTAGTTAAACTGATTATGTTTCAGTGTAGTGACATTTGTTCTTTAGTTGAATAAACAGGTATCAGAAATCCAGTGTTCAATTATTTTTTACAGGTGATCATATCAGAAAAATGGATACAGATGCAGAACAACTACAAAAACATAACTAGGACAGAAAAAAGATTCTACGAGGAATAAAAAACGTAAAACGTCTGATTGTTTCGGTTGATGCTTGAATGATGCGGTGAGCTGCTGGACAATTTACAGAACTCCTGCAGAGATTCCCATGTTTTATACCGAGTGTTGCTGCAGACATGATATAACACACACGCACACACACGCACACACACGCACACACACGCACACACGCACACACACGCACACACACGCACACACATACACACTCTCTGTCTGCCCAGCCTGCACCTGCACCGAGTACAGAGAGGAATGTCTGTAATGTCTCTCTCTCTCTCTCTCTCTCTCTCTCTCTCTCTCTCTCTCTCTCTCTCTCTCTCTCTCTCTGTGTGTGTGTGTGTGTGTGTGTGTGTGTGTGTGTGTGTGTGTGTGTGTGTGTGTTGTCCGAGTGAGGGGTTCTGTGGCAGCACACTGAGTCCAGAATCTCTTGAGAGAAAAATGACTGTGGATGAACATCGTTTACGTTCACACGCATGTTATTGCATTCAAACACACAAGGGAGGACCCCCACCCCCACACCCACACCCACACGCACACGCACACGCACACGCACTGTAAACATAAAGAGACTTAGGGTCCAGGCTATCTTAATACAAAGCTCACTTGCTAGGCTATTTGTACAATGAGACAGTTAGCGGGCCGTGCTCTCGATTGAACAGATCCTCTGTGTGGTGAAATCCACGATGAGATCCTCTGCTCTCTTCATGAGCAGATACGAAGCTTCAGCTCAAAATTAGTGAAAGAAAACAGATATTTTCCAAGGGGGTTTCTTTCACGTGTGACGTTTCTCTTTGTGTTCCCTTCCTGAGATGCTGTAACGGCCTTTTTGGAGCTTCACTTGGAACAAACTCTTAACAATAAAACCTTTATTTGACCACCAGGATGAAAACAGACACTTCATTTTGTTAAATAAGGCGAGTAAAGTCTCAAGCTAGCTTTGTCTAAATTTAAAAAAGACCTTTAATGCTCATTTGTGGCTCTATATATTTGTATTCAGGGGTTAGTTAAATCAGTATTTGTCTTACACTTGCCCTTTATATCACCGTTCTTTCCAGCATTTGAACGAAGAAGACATTTTAGCTCCTGTCTTTTAAATATTCTTTACTGAAAAGCTTATTTATCTCATTATTTAAACTTCTCACATGTTGATATAAATATCACAGAATAATCTTGCCAAAAAGGACAGTAGGAATAATTGAACTGACCTATAACTGTCAATTTATATATAGCATGTAAGTATTATATTTTAAGCTTAACTCTATCATGGTTCCTAAGAGTCAGCCTTAACCCTCAAACAGACATTTTCTAGTGAGGATTGAGCAAAATGTCAATATCAAAGAAGAAGAAACATAAGTTAATTTTTTTATTATCAAAACTCAAATGGCTTTAGTTTCCAGATATGAAACAATTTATCTTATCAATTTCTCAGCTTGGGTTGGTTGTTTTATTGACAAATTAAAGCTGCAGTAACTGATTGTTGCCATTAGGGGCAAACCAGCAACCTTGGTTTGCCTCGGAAGCACCTTGGACTACTATCAAAAGATCATAAAGCTTATACCATGTGTCGCTTTTGGAGATTGAATCCAACATTAATGTAATCTAAATAAAAATTGTACATTTTTTCCATAAATTGTACGATTTTAAAGTTCAATAAGGATTGCGACACGACTCAAACATGATGGTAAAGACTTCTAACCGGTGCCTTAACTCCCGCCTACTTCACTTCTTGACGTCTTTTGCTCTGTCGGTGGCAGGCCAACATCGATGTGCTCTTCTTATTACTCAGATTTATCCAACACTGTGAAGACCATGTGAGTTAACGTTCATTTGACGTTACTCTCAGGCGAAAACAGACAAGTTAGCATCAAGCTACGTCCACGAAAGGACCAGAGTGTCACATGGTCCACTTTGGGTCATGCATTTTAAGTGCTGTTATAAATCAGCAAGAGAAACTGTGACTTGGAGAGAACAGGAGAGAGTACTGGCAGCTGGTAAGGGGTCCCGTTATGTCCAAAGAGTCTCTGTACACTGGACTATACTGGCCTACCTAAAGCACTGCTTCCACCATAATGCAAACACCTGCACACAGGCCTTTTGTGCATGACTTTGGGGTGGTTTCAGCACTTCATGCTTCAGGTGATAACATCATTTGATCGGTTGAATTGTAGTTTCTTGGTAATAAGTCAATAATAAATTGAATTCTCATGTATTTAAATTGGTTGATTGAACTTTTAAGACCTCTCGTAAAAGAAGTAGTCCAAGCCTGATTTTGTGAATGAAGTCACACGCTCTCTGCTGAATTCCAAGTGATCTGAAGAATCGTTTCAGTCTCTGCATCCTGAAACGCTGAACTGCTTTTATGATGACTTCAGTATTAATCGTTTTATTGTTTACACAAGGAGCAGGTTCTTTAGATGAATTTAAAAGACTTAAAGTGTCATTGTAGTATGTTTAAATGTGTTTTCATGTTGTTCCCCCCATCATATGCTCGAGTTTCAAACACTTCATTTAAGGAAAAAACTCTTGTCTGTTTTCTTTCATCTCTGTTTCACATCCACTGCAGGCGATGACTCTTTTTCTTTTAATTAATTCATTTCTCCCCCGTCATCCTCCTTCCTCCTCCTCCTCCTCCTCCTCCTCCTCATCTTTGTCGTCTCCCCGCGCTGCAAGTTTGTTATTGTTGTTTGTCAAATTTAGTTTGCTGAGTTGATGATTTACTTTGAGAAACAATTAAACGTCACTTGAGAGGAGAGCGTGGGATGTCTTTGTAATCAAAAGGAAATTAGGCATCAGTTGCTAACATTAGCAGGTTGCAGAGTGCCGTCTTGCTGCTGTTTCTCTTTGTTGGTGTTCACAGTCAAACACATTTTTTTTTTCCTTTAGATATCATTGTTTTAGTTAATTTGTTGTTCAGGCTGATAGAGTCTCCGGCTCGTCCTCGGAGCTTTGCTAATGCTGACTGAATATCAACAGAACACACACACGCACACACACACTAACACACACACACACACATACACTCATATATACTGTAGATCAACATTATCTCCAAACATGGCTGTAATGGAACCACAAAAACGAAGCCATTAAACGCAACGGAAATAAAATGATTCATGTGTCAGCATCTGCGTACTTAATGTGCAGTTTGAATCCTTATCTTTGTCTTTTCTGTCTGCCTACACACACGCACATACACACATACACACTCCTCCACAGTGACACTCAGTCCAGACATTCAGCTGCCTGTGATTGATTTTACTCATGTGAGCTAACATGTTCAAAATGCTGCAAATAGAAGAGTTAGGCGGAAGCAGAAGAAACAGTTTGATTCAATATCTTAAAATCTGCAACTTTAATTACATGAAACCTTTCTGTGCAAGCTTCAGGTAGTTAATTATACTGATATTGATTAAATTGAAGTGTTTTTGAAGGCTCGTGGATCTTTTAATGCTTAAACATCTTCATTATCTAAAGTCTCAGAGTTGGAATTTTGTTGTATTTAAAACCAAAAAGGTGATTTCAACATAAGTTGATCAAACTACTTCGTACTATTGATCAAATCATCAATGAGAAGATAAAAAGAAAAGTAATTAAATATATGTTAATTATAAAGTTGTGTTTTCATTCATTATGTTGGCAATATCGTCCAAATTTGCTTGTGGCAGCTTCTTATTCTTAAATATTTCCTGCCTTTCTTTGTTATTTATGAAATGAATGAGATATATTTTGTTTATGAACTGTTGCTTAGAATTTTTCTTTTTTTAAATGAGTCACTTTTTATTTTTGAAAATTTTTGAAATTTCTAAGTTAAATGAAAGATCCAAAAATAAATTAATAATTAATAATTATATAAAGAAAATAAATGTTAATTGCCGCCCTAAACTTGGCTTGTTTAATCTGTGAATTTTCAATAAAATAAATAAATAATAATTGACATTTTTTCCCCATCTGCTTGCAAATGCAGATTTTTTAACATTTAAAAAATTGTATAAACTCTGAATTTAAAATGTGCTTTTATTTATTTTCAACTCCACGATTAGCTCAAAAAAAAATCTTCGCTACATTACATTTTATTTTTTAATAGAAACATTAATACATAAAATGTTTGAAGCACATCAGGTTCATGCAATTTTAATATTTTGTGAAGTGGGTGAGCTTGAACTGCTGAACTTTAACAGGGCCATGTGTGGGAAATTAAGTAAGCTGTGTCATTAAGTTAATCAAGTTACTGAATTAGCCTTACATCAATAATTGTAACATTTTCAAACCTTTATTGTTAATAATTCTTATTCGTAGACCTTATTATCTTAAGCCACTTTAACACAGAGAAATCAAGAGAGATATTTTAACATTTCTTTCATCCTCCTCATTCAGCGTCATTTAACTGTTTATCATTTCATAAACAAAGACAGCATTGTGTTAAAGTATCTACGAGTAACCACACGATCATATTTTTTACCTGGAGATAATCATTAAGTAATCTAGAATTAGAGGATCCAGTCTGTGAAGAATCCCAGGCTCCCTTTGAAAGTCAAACCTTCCTCTCCTTTGATTTAAGTCGTTTGTAGAAGAAATCCTAGGGTGTCACTTTTTTTTAATCTCTCAGTTTTAAAAAGCAAACCACAAGAAGGAGGAATCTTTTCAAAACACAGAACCGATGAAATCCTCTCTGTAGTCTGACCGGGTCGAGCTGCTCTCGTCTCTGGCTATTTCTCCCCCTCTTTCTCTCTCTCTCCCTCTCTCTCTCTGTCCCTCTCCCTCTCTCTCTCTCCTCGGCTCAGATGTGGTTTTGTTTAAAGTCGACAGCGTTAATTAAATTAAGCCAGGTCTTGCAGAAGGCACAGTAGGAGAGCCGGCGGTCCCCGGTGGGGCCGCGGGTGGAGGAAGGACGGGGGGTGAGATGAGAGAGGGAGAGTGATGTGATGGGGGAAGCAGTTTGGTGAGCCATGCTGCCCCCTTCAGGCGGCCCCTGGTACCACAGAGGTCCAGAGCTCCTGGGAGTCACTTAACCAAGGAGCTGTTTGAACTTGTATCTGCTTTAGGATTGAGTTATATTTTAAAAAACAACATTTTGTGAATTAGTTTCACTTTATTTTGTATTGAAAAATATAAATGAACACTTAAAAACATCTACACATTCCTGCCCTAAATTTAAGTTAGATTTATTTTTCTTAATACGAGTAAATTCTGATTGCTTGAAGTTGTCCTTTTTTGAATGAACACATTGCATAATGTTAATTTAGGCTTATTGTCTTCAACATAAAAGCATTTATTGTTGTATCTACCTCTGTTTGTATTAGTGTGGTGTTTAAAGTGTGAACGTAAAATGAAAGTTTTTTGCACAATCAGGAAAGTTTTGCAGCCTTGGTGCTGTTATTCTGGAATTAGATTCACTTACTCTGCTGTTTATCAACCTGAAATGAATGGTACTTTAATATAAAGACTGTGCATGTATTTCAAACAGATGAAAACCCTCATTTACTCACAAAGAAGAAGCTGACATATGCAGTTTGAACATTTGCAGATCAGCAGCATGAAAACTCACTTATTTCTATCATTGTCAAAAAAAGGCTTGAAAAAGAAATAAGAATATAAATTAAAAACACCAAAAAAAATAACAATATAATCATTCAAAATCAGATATAAAACATGTGATTCCACACTTTAGGATTTGCATCCGAATAAAAAATAGCTAAATAAATCAGCGTCACGTCCACTCTGTCAGTTTTGTCTCACTGTCAAACTGCCTGCAGTTTTTATGTAACAACAATCTGAAAAACATAAAAACACACGTCGACCTCACCTCCTCCTGTGTGAAGTGTTGCTGAAAATGAAGTGTGTGTTTGCGTGTGTTAGCATGCTGCTCAAATTAGCCGTGTTGTACCGGGCCTTGGCAGAGGATGAGATGAGAAAGAGGCTACAGGGAGGGAGGGCCGAGAGAAAGAGAAAGGGAGAGGGAGAGAGTCAGACAGGGAGAGAAAGAGAGACACAGAGAGCCTTCATATATAAAGCATGCATGGTTTGTATTTTTTTGATGTTTATATTTTACTACTTTTTAATGAACAACAGCATTGTTATAATAATTTTTAAAAAATAAAGAATTGTGTGTTAACTCAATTTCTGTTACTTTGCAGGTCTCTATATCAACACTAATGCTTTGTGCTGCAGGTGACAAGCAAAATAATTGATTGTTAACCATAGGCTTAAGTTATTTCCAGTAGGTAAAGCAGGTTAAACACAGACTTATATTGTCGCTTTGGTAAGTACTTTTATAAAATCGATAATGCACTCAGAGGCATTCTGATTAATAATGGTTATGCTCTCTGAGGTGCCTTGACATAAAAGCGTAATGCGCTAAGGTATTCTGATACAAAAAGATAATGTGCTCAGTAGTGCTCTAATGAAAAAAAAAAAAATGTACTCTGAGGTGTTTTGATAAAACATGATAATGCACTATGAGGCATTCTAATACAAACCAATAATGCACTATGAGATGTTCTGATAGACAACGCACTCTAAGGCATGATTTAAAATGAAGAATGCTCAGAGGCAAAGCGATAAAAAACTATTATGCATTAAAAGGCTTTCTCATAAAAAGTGATGCTGTGCTCTTCAGTGCACTGATATAAAATGAGTATGCAATCTGAGCGATTATGATAAAAAAATGAAAATGCACCATGAGACATTCTAAAAAATGATAATGCACCATGAGAAATTCTAAAAAATGATAATGCACCATGAGAAATTCTAAAAAATGATAATGCACCATGAGACATTCTAAAAAAAGATAATGCACCATGAGACCCTCTAAAGATGATAATGCACTGTGAAGTTTTCTAAAAAATATGATAATGCACCATGAGACATTCTAAAAAATGATAATGCACCATGATAAATTCTAAAAAATGATAATGCACCATGAGACATTGTAAAAAATGATAATGCACCATGAGACACTCTAAAGATGATAATGCACTGTGAAGTTTTCTAAAAAATATGATAATGCACCATGAGACACTCTAAAAAATATGATAATGCACTCTGAAGCATTCTCAAAAAATGATAATGCACTCTTGGGCATTCTAAAAAATGATAATGCACTCTCGGGCATTCTAAAAAATGATAATGCACTAAGCAGGATTCTCAAAAAAAATGATGCACTCTGAGGCACTGACATTAAACAATTATGCATCCTAAGCGCTCTGGTTCAAAACGATAATGCATTCTTAGCTATCTGATATTAAACAATAATGCACCCTGAAGCGCTTGGATTAAAAATGATAATGCACTATGATTCATTCTTTAAAAAAAAGATAATTAACTCTGAGGCATTCAGTTAAAAGATAGTAATGCACATCAAGAAAATGGCGACTGATTTTAAGAATGAAACTGTTGTCCTGCAGCTTCTCAGTCTTTATCCTAAAGGAACTCACTGAGCAGCTCAAGCCAGGAATGACCTCATGCTTTAACTGTGACACACACATATGGACAGCTGTGTGTTCAGTTATGTTGAGTGAGCACTTCCATGACTCATTGCACTTGAAAACGCAGCAGAAATGCTTTAAATAATCGGCCTGTCTGCCCTTTTGTAGGTCAGGGCAGTTTAGTCTTGAATTTACCAACAATGCACTCAATGTTTGTAAAAATGTGCTCTTCAAAAAAGTTACATTGGTTAGTGTGTGTTTGTGAATGTGCCTTTTCTGTGCATGAATGTGTGTAAGCTATTCGCTTGGCTCTCAGCCCCGGAATGTCCCACACTGATGCACTGGGCCGCCATTTTGTGTCAGATGGGAAACTGACTAATTGAATTACAAGGTATCCGTTTGTGAGTCTGGACATCAATGTGTGTATGCGTGTTATTTTGGCATCTTTTTTCTACCAAAGTGAACTGTTACTTGACACACAATAAAACAGTTGGCATGAAATAAAGATTAATTGATATTTTTTAATGAAGGTTACCTCAGCACAGAACTTAACATGACATAATTCTCAGTTTTCACAAACAGGTTGTTTTTTTCTGGATTATTTCCAGTTACACGTATAAGAGACTGTTTTTTTATACATTTTAGCCACTTATTGATCCAGTGATTTGGAAATATCTTCTCTTTTTTTTACATGTTATGCTAGCTTTCATGCTGTGATGGCTAATATTTGACTATTATTCTACTACCAAAAATAATTATGCTAGCTGCTGTGCTCTGATGAATTGCTAAAAGGTGAAAAGTGTAGCCATACAAATAGCTAGCTAGCTTTTGTGCTCCAATATCTTATTTGACTAGAGTTAGGGCTTTTGCTAGCCCACTGTTATGCTAGCCTTTTAGACCACCAGTCGCCAGTTTGCCAATATCTCAGTCATGCTAATCATATAAAGTCTGGTGTTGGATAACCTGCATCCTAGGCTGAATTGATTTCATATAGAACAGTTCCATATGATGGCTCAAGATCGTCAAATAGCATCGGAAACAGCGCAACACGTGATTACAAAAGAGGACATTGATAATCTGAGGTAAACTTTACCTGACTGCTATAGCATGTAGCTTCATGCCAATGATGTTGGATCAACATTAAGTCCCACAGGAGTACGATATTTTAAATGTTTCCCTGTTAATGCCTTTTGAATTGTTGATATCATCGACATACTGATGTAATGCTAGCTAGCTCTTGGTTAGCTTATTGCTGCATTAGTGGTTTTTCTCCCTAGCACATGTGCTACCAGAGCTAACAGGGCAGACATTTAATTAACTGCACTGATAATGAACTGGTCTGAACAGGTCTTTGGTACTTCCCAGGTTGGTTACCCAGTTGTTGTCCGCACCTCGTGACCTTTAATTTGAAAAGGTTTTCCCTCAACAACGGACAAAGTGCTGAAACGTTTTTGTCAATGAAACGACCTCAGACTGAAGATGTTCACTGCCTTTCTGTCCTTGTGAGGACATTTGGCTTCCACAAAGACCCCTCTCTTGCTCTCTCCCCCTTCACACAGGAACACACACACACACACACACACACACACACACACACACACACACACACACACACACACACACACACACACACACACACACATATGAATGCCTGCTGCAGATGTGAATGTTCCCTTGTGCATTCCTGAGCCCAAATATTTGGCTGCAGTAACAGGCAGCCGAGAGCGGTACTCTGATTTGCTCCAAGGCTGAGATGAATATCACATGTTATCACTCACACTTACTGACATGCACACACACACGCACACACACACACACATACGCAAATCAGTCTGTATTTGTGGTGATAAAACTGTCATAAGTTGTTGATAATGTGTTGAATAAGAGTCTGAATGCACCAAAAGTTAAGAGTCCTGCTTTCATCACTTTTCTTTCCTTCAGTCGGAGTTAAGGAGTGAAATACATTTTTTAATCTTCATATATTTTCTTGCTAATAAGCTTTTAAATCTTTATGAAATGGTACAGAGTAAATGAATGCAACATCAAGTAGTATTTGGAGAGCGCTGCCTGCTGACAGCTAATTGCTGTCTGATTTCAACTTGACAAGCTGTCAAAACCATTTTTCTCATGGAAAATTAATTTGTGATCACAAACAAAAAATGTGAGAGAGAGTAATCAGCACCTACTTTGCAGTGGATGAGTTTTGAAGCTTTTACGACTGTTTCAAAGTCTGCCAAAGGTTAACAAGGTTTACAAAGATGATGGTGTGACAACACCGAGCACTGTCTGGTTGACTGGTGCAATAACACCACAGTATGCCCTGCTGTTAATGCATGCTTTAAATATGCAATAGCACATATCCAGGCATTTACTTCTAAATTAAAACAGCCCACAGATTACAAACGGAAAACCAGAGGTAACAAATTAAAAGAAATTCTGCCAGAGATCCAAAGAAGAAAAGAGGTATAATTATGAAAAAAAGAGGAATAAATCAACATGGAAAGGAAATTAAATAAAAAAGAACTAGATGAAGGAGATTAGGAAATAAAAGAAACAAAGAAAGATGCAAATACAGAAAAAAGGGTGCAAGTTCAATGAAACTACAGGTTGTTTTCTCTAATGAGAGCACTGGCTTCAACAAAGCCTTCGTCTTAGTGATCTGAATATCAGCCTCATAACACACACACATAAAACACACACACCCTGTTGTGTCTCTGTAATGCATGCTGCCGCTGCTGGTGCGGATTAGCTTCATCTTTAATCATTGTTTTCATTCTGAGCACGCTCTGTGTAAAGTATACCTGAACACAAAGCGCTGAGCTGGCCGTTCTCTCAGCAGCAGCAGGTTGAAGTGAGCGCTGAATGATATCCTCAGCAGGAGGACGGCCGGGTCTCACGCCAAAGCAGGACCGAGGAAAGGAGCTCAGGTTTTACTGCTGGACTGGTCACTGGCTGTCTTTTCTGGGGCTGAATTTAGAGTCTTGATTTCAAATATGTGTTCAGTTTTTATGAAGTGGTGTCTACTCTTGAGCTGGGAGCACTTAAGTTAAGCAACATTGTCCTGTTTTATTTCTGCTACACCTTGAAACACTGAAACAATGGTGGCTCCAATGTTCCTAGTTTTGGTGGTGCAGCCTCCCTAATATACAAATGCCAACATGCACACAAAGATAAAACCAACATGCTGATACTTAGTGTCAAGATATGTAGCATTAAACCAAAATCACAGTTGAGGCTGTTGGGAATTGCATTGGTTATAAGTCGGTATTTGGTCACAAACCAAAGGCAAAGGCAAGGAAAAGGGACATTTTGGTGATGGGAATGTGCTATGTGCCATGTTAGGGATGACAAAAACTTTTCTGAGTGGAGTTTTTCTTTGAGTCCTCTGAGTCCAAAGACCAGTATGTTGGGTTAGGTGGTTACTTAATCCTTGCATTGGTGTGAGTGTGAGGTTGGCTGCTCGTCTGAGTCCATTTGTCTGCTGGAGACCTGTTAACCATGTACCTACCTTCAGCCCAGTGACAATGAGTCCCACTGTAACCTTTATATGGGAGCAGTATGGATGGATGAAGGGATGGATGGATGGAGGGAGGGAGGGAGGGAGGGATGGATGGATGGATGGATGGATGATGGATGGATGGATGGATGGATGGATGGATGGATGGATGGATGGATGGATGGATGGATGGATGGATGGATGGCGCCTCACCATCAGTAGCTAATTGAACTGGCATGGCAGTATGTCCAATGGTCAGTCATCTTCATCCTCTGGGGATCATGAATATTGATCCACATTTTAAAATCACTTCGCTGTCACTGCACGCCTCCTTGAATCAACACACTTTTTCCATCGAATATTTCATTCTGTTTTCTAACAAGGCCAAATAAGACCAGTCTGCTCAGATTGAGTTATTCCAATTATTAGTGATCCAGGAAAACATAAGTTCTGCAAACAGTTTTACTAGCTTTTGACCAATTATGAGCATAATAACAGCCTGATCAGAAGTAAAATTGCAGCATATTAACACCTTGTTTGGTAAACAATGGTCAGGTCTGGCCCAATGGAAATTAAATTTAACTCTGATCAAGAGGGGTTGGTTAGTGGTGTTTGATAAACATGTCAACTATTCTTACTGGAACAAGCAAAGATGAATTTCCAGCTTTTGTTATTTCTGAAATAGATAGAAATATGGCAGGAGAAGAGCAAAACTTGTCTGTAGACAACACAACTTTTATTTTTGCAGGGAAACAGGATTGTTGAACGTCTCGATGGTCCAGAAATTAACGAACGATGAGGAGAACATAAAGCCTGGTGGAGGGGTGAGTGCAGGAGCAATATAGCGTGATGTATGTCCACGCATGTCTTAATGGGATTACTTTATTTCCGGTCCATGGAAACGGCAAAGTTGAAATCTGTAATCGGAATGATTTTTATCAGAACAAGAAAAACTGAACATGTTTAAACAACTTGTGTTCATTTTTTAGGTAGTCTTGCATGAGTGACAAGTCATTATTACTGACCCTGCAAAATATGTGGCTGTTACATTACAAGTACCGTGCAGTAAATTTTGCATTATAAACTCAGCACTCCATCAATAAGCTGCTTGATTACCCCAAGAGACATGCTGATATGAGGTATCTCTAAGTGTTTGACTTAAAATGTCTCGTGCTAGGTGCTTGGGAGGAACTAAGATGTTTGATCAAAGTAAACATGGAGCCTCCTGATTGGTCAGACGCTTCATGCCAACTCCAAAATACACCAAGCCTTTAAAGTAACTCAAATTTTGTTTAAATATAAGTGTCCTTAAACACATCTTTAAGGTTATATGACAAAGTTTGACAACATTCAAGAAGTAAACACACCCAGCTCCTCCTTTATTCTGAAAACACAGGAAGCTGAAGTATTTTTTTTTCTTGTTAACCCCCGTCGTAGCGCTTCCCTCCAATTTGTTGAATTTCTCAAAATGTTCCGTTTGTACGGCTGAAAGGAAAATCACAGAAAAATCACCATAAGGGCTGCTTTGCATTTTTAATTAAGAAACTAACATATGAATATATTTGCATATTATTGAGTTGCAGATTAAATCATGCATACATAATTAGCGTGCAGCAGCGCTCGTTCGTTCGCCCCTCTCCCTCTCCCTCTCTCTCTGCACTGTGCTTACTGTTTTTCGGCAAGCTGTGGTTCTGATGGATGCCAGGAGCACGCACATACACACACACACTCAAACACTCATATCAGGGACACACTTACACACCCTCCGCTTGTGTGTGTGCGTGTGTCTCAGTTAGTTTTTTGGGAGGAAAATTAGCTTCTGATTTTCTCCGTCAGAATTGAGGCCACGTCAGGTTTTTTACCCTGATTAGACCGCAGAGAGAGAGAGAGAGAGAGAGAGAGAGAGAGAGAGAGAGAGAGAGAGAGAGAGAGAGAGAGAGAGAGAGAATGAAACACTCACTTTTTTTACTCTCAAACTCATTTCTTCAGTCTGTCAGCCATATTGTTTGTTTATTTATTTATCTATTTATCCCTCCATCTTTGATTTATCTCTGTATGTTTTAGCCAGGCTGCTGCTTTCCAGAAACTTTAGAGGATACTTAGACATGTAATCAGCGTTTAGGAAGTTGTATAAAATAAGGTGATATCAGCTTCAAAAAATATTAATTATGTAAAAAGTAATTATTTTGCTTCACTATATGTTCCAGGACTTTGGATTTACACACATTGAAAGTGTAACAAGCATGCATCTAGCCAGTTGGACTCAAGTCCTAAACATCAACAGTTGCTGCAGGCGGTTCTGATTGTGAGAGCCCCCACGTTAGACACCAAAACCAGAAACTCTGGAGAACATGGACATAGTGGTTTCTGAAGCAGAGTTTGAAAAGAGGAAATTGCCAAATATTTATGTGGAAGGCTGCAGACGTTTGTTTCTGCTGGAGAAATCACACGTGGACATCTTATAGAGAGGCGTTAATATGGTCTGTTGTGTGTTGGAGCCAGCCTCAAGTGGGCATTTGAGGAACTGCAGCTTTTAGCACTTCAGTACTTGCTGCAATTTTTCACACCAGAGGATTAAGCTTTGACAAAATATACACACAAAATTACTTTGGAGCTACATGAGATATGCTCTCCTCCTACAATTAGCATACGTACCTCACAACTGTCATGCTAATGTAGCAGCAAATGTTGCAGGCCTTTGTTTTTTAATCTAATACGGCCCACAGGAACGTTCCCATGTTGGCCACCTTCTAGCAGGTAGTGTCATCATACCTGTACATTCATACTGAAGAAAAATGTTTGAAAACATTGTTATTTCACCTTTATTCAGACTACTTTAAACATTTGGGGAATAAGAGAAAACAGAGCAAGACTGGTTCAGAATATTTAAGGTGTGTTTGTGTGTCTTGAATGCATGTCTTAACCACTCTAGAAGAGAGTTTCAGTGTTAGATAAATGAGACCCGTGTTGATGGGATGATCTGAACCTTAAATTAATAATATTAAAGAATAATAGTTTAGGACCCATACCCCATTTGGGGTATTTTTGTATAAATATGTTCGGGGCTTTTGCCATCAGGGCTTCCATCATGCTGTCGGTGAGCCAGATGTGGACAACACCTGAGCCCTGTTTATCTCACCTATTGTTATTCTGGTGGATCTGCACCAATCAGGAGTCATCGTTAGCAACTGACTGTTTGTGATTCTACTGTTACACACAACGCACCTATTTACAGCTTTCTATATCAAATGAGGCAAGTCAATTTAAAAGATTAGAGTGAATTCTATGAGTTCTATACATGTTTATCCATCATCGAGTCTAGAAAGCCTTTCAGTGACTGAAAGGACCGGGTGCAACAGTGTTAATCCAGTGCTAGGAGTCACTTTATCAACAAATATTTAACGGCTAAATCATAGGCTGTGTATAGAAAGTCAACTTAGCCAACAGGTTTGTTGTCTACCCTTTTGAAATCTTAATTTTAGTCTTTAATTTGCTTAGCGCCGGTGTCTTGTCTCACCCTGTCGGGATTATTTTTCCCATAACAACCTGCTAACCATACATCATCCCTTACAAAGTGACCATATTTACACCTCTATCATGGCTAACAGGTTGCCTCAGTAGCAGCTTCTCAATAACAAGTAGCCAGATCTAAAATCATACCCTTATTACCAGTCTGTTTACATTAAAAGTGGGACCATAATTCACCAAAAGGACAGCATGCTGAACTGAAAAACTTTAAGAAAAATTATTGAGACTATAAACTTTGGTTTCTGTGGTGGAGTTAGAAGCCGAACAACGGCAGTCGCCATATTGGAAATGCTGGCTTAACGTTACTTTAAGCCAGGCTTAAAGTTAGCCTTTGGCCTTCTGGTAAAAAACTACAATGTGCCTTCCTGTCAGTCAAGTCAGCCACACCCCTCATTATGCAATATTATGCTAAACATTTAACTTTAATGTCTTTAAAACCAAAGATTAATGGTAAGAACTCAACCCCTGTACGGTGTGTACAAATACAGACATAAGTTATTATGTCTGCTGTAAAAATAGCCATTTTAAAGCATGAACGGTGATGGGGTTTTGTTTTTTTGCAGCCAGCCTCAAGTGGACACTTGAGGAACTGCAGTTTGTGGTACTTTCGCTTTGGCTTCAATTTTTCAACATCAGAGGTTGCCGCTTATTCCAAACCAGTAGATTCTGCCTCTTGTGGCCATTAGAAGGAACGACAGGAACGACTGTATTTGATTCATTTTTAACAAGGTGAAAAAGTCCAACGTGAATATCACTTTGCTTTTATTCCTCACTTACAATCTGCCTCTCAGCACTTAATGAAAGCATATGTACTTTCATGTTCGTGTGTGTGTGTGTGTGTGTGTGTGTGTGTGTGTGTGTGTGTGTGTGTGTGTGTATGTGTGTGTGTGTGTGTGTGTAGCTGCGTAGCTGCGTACTCATGACTACAATCTTGTCGATAACTTTATTAATGGTAAATTCAGGCGAGCAACATAAAAAGACTCAAATCAAAGGCTCACGATGGGAGGAGGCCGTGTGAAGAGAACAAAGTGCCGCCGTGCTGAGTGTGTGTGTGTGTGTGTGTATGTGTGTAAGGGAGAGAGAAAGAGAGAGAGAGAGAACGTGAGACGGGAAGAGTTAGTTGGCCTTTGGGCCAGCAGTGCTCCATGTGTGAGAGAAAATGAAGGATGTAGAAATAGAGAAAGAAAAAAGACGAGTGAAAGAAAACAAGTGAAATGTGAAGAAAAAAGAGAAATGGGCAGAAAGAGTAAAAGAAAGAAGAAAAGACTGGAGAGATGGAGGCACAAGAGAAACAGAGAGAATGGTCGAGATAGACTTAGAAGTAGGTAGAGAGAGAGAGAGATTGACAGCTGGGCGTTGTAATGTGAGGGAAAATCCCGTCAGCGTGAAATCAGGATGAAATGTGAGATTATAATTCAACCAGGGATTAACTTTCATCTTTGAAGGAGGAGAGAGGGAGGAGGAGAAGGAGAACAAGAGGAGGAAGAAGAATGAGGACGAAAATGGGGGAAGATGGGAGAAGAGGAAAACTTGCTTTGAGCATGGGATTTAAGAGAAGTAGGAGTTTAAAGAGGAAGAGTGAGAGAAGGGAACGATGGATGGATAAAGGAGAAAGTGAAAGTAGGAAGTAAGTGGAAGAAAGGATCATCTGACCACAATGTATTCCTCCGGGAACAATGACCAACTTTAATCCAGTAGGTGGAAATAAACACCTTCCAGCCTTCGTTTCCCATGAGCTGCATTAATCAGAGACTTGATAAATGACTGTGTGTTCAGATCAACTGGCCCTCCAGTTATCTCTGCAAAATAAACACCGTCATTCTTATCGTCATCCCCCTCAGCTGGGCTCATCTGTTTCTGGTGGGTCTCAGCTTCACTGTAAATACAAAGTTACACAGTGGATTCACTCTGGCGTACATCTGAACAGGAAAAGGAAACAGACATTGTTAATGAGGATTTGTAAAAATGCAAGATTGATTGCCGGATCGATTTCTGATGCATTCAAGTAAGTCGAAAAACCTAAATGCTGATTGGCTGTGGTGTCATGGCAGATTCGTCACTGAAGCTGAAATGTTGAATCAGAGATGGAGTGTTAGCGACACTTTCATGTAGATATCAGTTCGAAGAAATAAATAAATCCTCATCAGATTACCTCCGGTGGGAGCTGGGATGTCATCACAGTGGATTGTGCTCCTCCTGATTTTGCTCCCCACACCTGGATACACCAAAGCCTGCTGATACCCGATTGGTCAATACTTCTAGGACTACAAACTGACTACAAACGGAAATACCAACGTCTGTAAATGGACATTATCAAACACTTAAAAAATGTTCAACTGCTCTTTCCTTTTGTCTTCTCTCACTCTTTTATCAACCAATCACCTCCCCCCCTTTCTTTTTCTGATTCCCCCGTCTTCCATTCCTCACCTTTTCACTTCTCATTCTTTCCTCTCCTTCTCCTCTGCCTTTTTCCCCTCTCTCTTTCCAGACTTGGGTTTCATCCTTTCTCCTTCCCTCCCTTACTTTCTTGTTACCTCTCTTTTATCGGAGCTCAATTCCCCCCTCTTCTTTTTGTCTCTTCTTCGTTTGCTCTCCTCTCCACTTACCCCATCTTTTCTCCTTTTTTCTCCTGCCTTAACTACCCCCCTCCGTTCTTTCTACTTCCTAATTCTCTCACTTTTCCATCATCCCTTCCTTTCTTCCATTTTTACCTCGTTTTTCTCCCCTCCTGATTCTCTCCTTCTCTCTCTTTTCCTCATTTTCACCCTTGAAATGTTTTCATCTTTTTTCACCCTCCTTCTCTGATATTTCATCACATTATCTTTCTGCCCCCTTAATTTCCCATCTTTCCTCATCTTTTCCCCCTTTCATCCCTTCCCTTCTTTTCCATCCCATCGTCCCAAATTTTCCTCCTTCCATTCACCTCTGTTCTTCACTCTCCAGTTTCTCCCCTCCATTTTCTCTCCTCACCTTTTTCCTCTCCTCCTCTCCTCTCCCAATGCCCTCCTTTGAGCACTCTCCTTTTCTTCTTCTCCTCCTCCTCCTCCCTCTCTCCTTCCCTTCATTCTTCTTCGTCTCCTCTGCAGGTTTGTTGACCAAGCAAGCGTCAGACAAAATTAAAAACGCTGTCTCTGCTCCTTTCCCTCAACCGGGTCACTCTTTTTGGGCTCTGTATTTTTTCCCCCTGCACTTCTCTCCTCCTCTCTTCTCCCTCCCTGCCTCCCTCCATCCCTCTATCTCTCTCTCCGTTTCACCGTGCAGTCTGGTTGGGTACAATGCTGGGAGCCAGCCAGCGCTGCAGACAGATGGTCCACTTATTAGATGTGCATCAGCCCTCCCTCCCCTTCCTGCAGCTCGCTTTTTAATCAAATTAAAGCCGAAAGAAGAGGGGAAAGAGAGAGAAAGCGAGGGAGAGGGAAAGACAGATAGAGAGAGAGAGGTTTGGGAGGTCTGCTTGTTTTTTTGGAGTCTATTATTTGTTTGAATAGGATGAATGATGACAATGTTAATATGAAATTGGGAGACTGAACACTGAGTTTGGTGACTGTCTGTATCCCTCTCTCTCTCTTGGCTGTATTTTACTACATCTCTCTGTCTTGCAATTGCAATTTTATGATTATTTTAAAGGGATAGTACACCAATTTAACATTTTAAGATCAGAGTAAACACCACTTGGCCTGAAATAAAAGATGTAACAGTTGGCCCGGGTAAACAGAGCTCAACCATGCAGTGCAAACATAGACTTATAGACTAAGCGGCATAGCCACAGGTTTTGTGGAGCCAGAGGTGACCATATTTTGGAGGAAAGTTTAGCTTGGCTCGCAAGGTGCATCCATAATTTGCAGTATCTGTAAATGCAACTCTGCTATACATGAATTACGTCAAAAGTACATTTTTGTTGTGTATTTTTTCTAATTGAGGTCACTTTAAGAAACACAGGAAGTCATGTGGCCAGTAGATGATGAGCATACAACAACATGGTGGTGTTAAATCCAAGCAGAGACCTTTAGTATAAAGTAAAGCCAATGTTGAAGTGCAGAAAACTACAGTTCTTCAATCGTCCACTGAAGCAGGTTCCAAAAGCCCCACTACAGCTCATGTTAGAATATCAGAAATTAAGATGATCACAGTGATCCATGTATATTTACCATAGACAGTATAAAGAATGGACGTAGTATCTGTGACGTCACCCATCTGTTCCTGAGTGCTGTTTTGAAGCCAATCGTCGGCGAGAGCCATATTGGAAATGCTGAACTCAACCAAACGTAGTGTGAGGTAAAGAGGCGGGGTTTGAGCCTCCTAGCCAACAGCTATTTGTTCCCGCCTGTCAGTCAAGTCAGTCATGTCCTTATTTGGGCAAAAACTTGTAATCTCAATATCTTCTGAACCGCTGCGTTACAAAAAAATTCAACCCATGTACAGTGTGTGCCGATAGAGAAGTTAGCTAAGTAGAGGAAAGCCGTTTTTTTGAACCAGGCTGTAAACATGTTTATTAATGCTGCAAAGATCGTCTTCTTTGAATGGGTGTGTATGTGGTTTCCGGTGTTTCTTCAGCAAGCCTCAAGCGGATTCTTGATGAATTGTAGTTTATAACACTTCCGCATTGGCTTCATACTTTGAGACCGGAGGTTGCCGCTTGATATTTACATTGTGTGGGTGTATTAAGACAGCTAGTGTTTAGTTCGTGTTAGATTCACTTTGGTTACAATATCGAAAACCTGTGTACGGACAGGAAACTGTCTCCACAGTCTTGATACGAAAGTGTCTAGCTGCTCATCCGGATGTATGTTGCAGATTTTAAGGAAAGAAAAAACTCTACACTTCTTTGAATTACTCAGGCATGGACTGTGTATAAATGCGAATAAAGTCATTGTGACTTCGCCCATTGATGCTCTGTTTGGTTATTTATTCACCAATTTATTTATGCATTTAGAGCAACAAGTGACTATATGTTAACAAGAGTTTGAAAGCACCACTAAACCTCTGTTCAGGTGACAGGCGACCCTGATTGTGACTCTTCCATCACAGGTAGCCATGCCCCAAAGTATTCCCTTGATGTGTCTGACCAGAAGTCTCATTTTTTCATAGACTTCTATGCAATCAGATTTATTTTCTTGCAGCCAGCAGACACCTCCCTGAAGAGGAGCCCCAGAAGCTCCACTTTTCATGTCAGGACACTCTATCATCTTGTGCTGTGTAGGTTCTGACTGCTCTTTGTAGCGTGAGCCGTTCAAGTTTAAAGGCAGAACTTGACTGTGAAAGCTCTTAATGCACAGGAACATGGACTATATGAAGTTAAAGTTAAAGCAGAGACTCGTTCTGTGGACTGATCAATGTTTATATTGGACAGCTGGAGTAATAAGAACACTGTTAACATTATATCTCAAACTAGAGGTAGATTTTAAACAATCCCTCTGAGAAAATATCATCTTTTAATCCCTGTAATGCTGTTGTTGTGGACAGATCCAAAAACGTTAACGCTTAATGAAACACAGCGACTGAGAACGAGTAGAAATATCAGAGTCCTCCTCTGCAGACCTGCCTGTATTTGTGATAAATCTGGGAACAGTCAGTATTTCTGGGTCTGTACACAAACCTGCATGTCAATCAGACTTACAATGGAGGCTCTGTGGTATTAAAAAGTTTACCTTTAATTTCCCAGGCACCATCTGAGCAGGAACTTTATTATTTAGGAGATAAACAGTCGAACAGCTCCTCACACAGAATCATTGTTTTAAGACAATTATATTTAGAGGGAGGACACATTAAACAAAGAGCCAGTTGTCTGTGACTTAAGTGATGTTTTGTGCCAGGAGAAAAGAATCTATCAATGAATTGTCGGTATAAGTGGCGCCCCCTGGTGGCCTGATTGGGGTTACGATTAGGGGCGCTGTATGGGCAGTTTTTCTCTCTGAGATTCAGAGAGCCCGTGGCTAACGACGTGAATATTTGTGGTAGTGAAGTGTGAGACCAAATGTGATTTTATTTATTTTTCTCTGTAAAACCAAACCACAGTGGCTGCTCTGTGCGGTGGTCAACACTCGATGTGGTTGAACTGCAAGCAAGGGAAACAAGGGAGGAAGGAAGGAAACGAGGAAACAAGGGGGGAGGGCAAAGGGGAGGAAGAAGCATGACGAGATAGACGTGGGGAAGCAATCAGGGACCAGGAAGGAAATGAGGAAGCAAGACAAGGAGACATAAAATAAGAAGAAAGGGGATGAAGGAGGACAAAGGAGAGGAGAGGCGTTATCAAGAAAGGAAGGAATATGGGAGGGAGAAGTTTCCAGGATGAGGAAACAAAATGGTGAGGAAATAAGAAAAGAGAGGCAAGGAAGGAAGGTGGGATAAAAGAGAGAGCTAGAGAAAAGTCACCATGAGGAGGGAAGAACTGGAAGGATGAAATATGGAATGGGAAAAGGGAACACAAGCAAAGGAAGTGAGGGCAGAAAGAGCAAGCAAGGAAAGGAAGGAGAGGAGAGGAGAGGAGAGATGAAGAGAGGTGGGCAGCAAGGAGAAACATTAGAGACAGGTAGGACATAAGGACATTAGTGAGAGAAGAGAGGACACAAAAAAACGTGAGGGAAGGTGATGAAATTTAGGAGGAGCCACACAGGTGTAGGAAACAAATGAGGAGAAAAGGGAAGAGGGAGAATAGTTGGAAGGTAGAGAGAAGAGGAATGAACAAGGGAGAAGCAGAGGAAAACAGATAGGAGAAGAGGAGACAAAAAAGGAAGCACATAGGAAAAGAGAGGCTGAAATTAAAGGAGGCAAAGAGAGAGTTGTGAGGTGAAAACATGGAAGGAGAGGAGTGAAAACATGAAGGAAACTTAAGGGAAGAGAGGAAATAAAGAACTGGAGGTGAGAGAGGGAGGAGGAGTGCAAGCGGAGAGGAAGAGGGGAAACGAGGGAGGAAGAAGAATTGGAGAAAACAAGTGGAAGTGGAGGAGAAAAAAATAGGAAAGGGGGAAACAGGAAATGATAAGATACAAGGAGAAATAAGGAGGAGAGAAAATGGTAAACGAGAGGAGAGGAGAGGAGAGGAGAGGAGAGGAGAGGAGAGGAGAGGAGAGGAGAGGAGAGACGTTAGAGACAGGTAGGACACAAGGGCACAAGTGGGAGAAGAGAGGTCACAAAAAAACATGAGGAAAGGTGATGAAATTTAGGAGCAGTCAACACAGGTGTAGGAATCAAATGAGGAGACTAGGGAAGAGTACAAAGTAGAGGAAAACAAATAGGAGAAGAGGACAAAAAAGGGAGGACGTAGGAAAAGTGGGGGAAATTACAGGGGGGAAAGAGAATTGTGAAGTGAAAACATGGTAAGAGAGGACATAAAACACTGGAGATGAGAGAGGGAGGGAAGTGCAAGAGGAGAGGTAGAAGGAGACATTAGAGGAGATCAGAAAAACAAGAAGGTAGACAGGAAACGAGGGAGGAGGAAGAAGAGGAGAAAACGAGGGGAAGTGGAAGAGAATAAAAAGGAAAAGGGGAAACAAGAAATCATAGGTTTCAAGGAGGGAGAAGGAGGGGAGAAAAGGAAAGAAGGGGGTAAATCAGAGGGGATGAGAGGAGAGGAAAAAGAAAAAAGGAAGAGATGAAATGATGAGGAGGAGAAAAAAGGAGTGAGTGAAGAAGCGCGCGGTCTGGACGAGATGGAAAAAGTGAATATTCTGCTCAGTTCAAAGGCAGGCGGCGAAGTGCAGCACCGCGCGAGGAGGAGAGGAAGGAGGAGGGGGGGATGACTTCCAGATTTACTGTGGAAAGTTGAAAGAGTGTCGGCAGCCACGCGCGCGTGTCCGTGAGCGTCTGTGCGCGCGGATATGTGTGTAAGAGCGAGGGGACGAGAGAGAGAGAGAGAGAGAGAAGGGGAGGGGCACCTCTCTCTCTCTCTCTCTCTCTCTCTCTCTCTCTCTCTCTCTCTCTCTCTCTCTCTCTCTCTCCCTACTTTGCATATTCCGCGTGCCTCGGCTCGGCCATATGGGAAAATGCAACTGAAGGAATTGTCGGCGGGGAAAAAAACGCGCAGGCAGGAACACGCGAGCGAAGCGGCGAGAGTTTGAGATCATAACAAATCCCGTGAAAAAGTTCAAACAGGAGAGGAAAAGAAGAAGCAAAGGTGGAGAAGAAGAAGAGAGAAGGGGCGGGGGGAGCGAAATAAACCCGAAACAGAGAGAAAAACGGAGAGACGCAGAGAGGAAAAAGGGGAGAAATAAGAGTTTTTCTTCTGTCTGCCGAGGAGCGGAACGATGTATTGTGCGTACACCATCCCCGGGATGACAGGCAGCTCACTCATGTACTACTACAACGGCAAAGCGGTAAGACACATACACACATACACTCACACGCACACACACTCCTCCATCCATGACTTCTTCCGCGTCTTTTTCTCCTTCCTCCCGTGAGGGTTTGGGAGTCAGACGGAGAGAGAGTGAAAGGTGGAGAGAGAGAGGGAAAGAAAGGAGAAGAGAGAGAGAGGGGAGGTGTGAAGGTGAAGAGTGTCGCTTCTTTACGCACCAACTTCGCGGCGCGTCGGTTCGCCGCCGCCGCCGCGCGTCAAAGTGCGAACGGACTGTGAGCTCTCTCTCTGCTGTCCGTCTGTCGGGGGTTTATTTTGGGAAAAACAGCAGTGCTGTTGTTTATCGGGGGAATAAAAGCGTGTGTGTTTAATTGTGAGTCTGCCTGGTGTGAAGGCCTATGTGTGTGTGGTGTATGCGTTACGCGCGTGCACGTGTGTGTGGAGCGGGGAAAGTGACAGGAGAGCCGAAGTGTTTGGATTAAAACGGTTGGACAGCTTCTGATATGTGATCAGAGTGTTTTTATGGTGTGTGTGTGTGTGTGTGTGTGTGTAGGACGATCTGTGTGTGTCACACCTTTACCCTTTGAAAAAAAGAAATAAATTGTCTAGTCCTTCTGATTTTACGTTTTTCGATTTTGTCTTATTTTTCGCGTCCGGTGCGTCCAAAACCAGCTCCTAATAATCCGCTCACAGCTTTAAGTCTTTTGTCTTTTTCTGTGGTTTATTTCTACATTTTAAATGCAGCAAAATATGAGCCTTGTTATTTCATTATATTTCTCTCCATCTCTCTTTGTAGCGGACTGACACTGCGGTTTTTGGATATATTTATGTTTTATTCAGGAGCTTTTGGCTTTTTCTAATTTTAATTTCTCCCCAAACTGCCTGAATTGTTGACTTTTCTGCCGCAGTTTTGCCTGTAATTATATTTTTGGGGTTTTAATAAAGCAGGCAGCAAATTTGAAAATTAAAATAAGGAAAAGGTGGATTATAAATGTGGCCTTTAAGACGTTATATTTCATAGTGATATTTATATTTCACCAAAATAATATAAATGCACTACATTTTATGAATTATAAATTTGCTAATTTTCCTCTCTTTCTAAATATCTTTTAAAGTTTGATGAGTTCTTTAAAATGTACTCTATAAATAAAGAAAGAAAGTCTTTATTGTGTCGATCCAGAGAGAAAAATCCATCTGAGGAAGTCACCCTGCCAGGTGCAGCTGTCCTGCTGTGAACCTGTCTGTCCGTCTGTCTGTCTCCCAGTCACCCCCACCTGTAAAACACCAGGAAAGGGGTGAAGAGATTTAGGGAGGGGGTGATGAAGAGGTGAAGTGAAGGCTAGAGAAAAAAGAACAGGGTGTAAAAAGCGAAGCTGAATGAATTTCACAGTTTTTTTTTCTGCTTAGAAGCAGAAATGTCAGTGCGCTGCAGGTGTAAATGAAGATGGAAGGCTGGGATTTCCTACAAATCCACCTGTCAGTGAAGTGTCTGTCCTCTGTGTCTGCCTTTGTCTCACCTTTTGACTCCACGTGAGGTTAAGAGGAAACAAGGGGAGGAAGGAGGAGACAGTGAGGACGGAGAAAAAGAGAAAAACACATTACGTTCTGTTTTATTATTTATATCAAATTAACAGAAATATAGACTTTCTTTGAATTGTGAATATTTTGGATATTGGAATTTCAATTGACAATATTTATGTGAACAATTAGCAAGCAGACTTTAAATACAAACTGAATTATCTTATGAGAAGAGAAAATGCGGGCTGAATTTTGCAGTAATATTTTCACTTCTGCAGTTTTTGTAGTTTCTCATCTTTAACCTTCATTTGTGTTTGATTTATCTCATCCTTTTGGTTTATTCCATCATGAATTCCTCTTGTATTTAATTAATACATAGTGTAATCTAAAGAGTTTATTTTGTGTATCTTTAGTGTTAAATCACTAAAGATTGTTGACATTTTCTGGATGTTATCAGCAAGTTCAGATGCTTGTAGCTGCTGTGACCTGTGTGACTGTAAACAGAGACTCTGTTGTTCGGACGCTTCTACACCAACAGTCGTCCCCTGTTTCCCCGGCGGCTGCTGGGTCTCCGGCCTCCATCCGGCCACCGAGTGCCTCAGCCCAGCTCTGACCAGCCTTGTGCTTTCTGTCCCCGCTCTATCGCCGTAGTTTCGGGCCCTTCTTTGTGTCCATACGGCTTCTCTCAGAGCCGGAGCTCTTTTAGCTGGGCGATGCCACGGGGCTCGACGTGGCACCGCTTTGTTTGGTGGCTGGCTGGCTGCTGGATGGCACATTGTGCCGACGGTCTTGATCCAGTGCCAAGCTCCTTTCCATCTTCACCGTACCCCCCTGCCCCGCTCGGTCTGCCTGTGTCACAGCTTGTTTACAGCCGCCGTCCTCTGGCAGGGAGAGAAAACACCAACACCAAATTAACTGATAATAAAATGATATTGTTGTGCGTTTGTGGCCTGTTTCAGTGTTTCAGGGGAGTTTCAGTGTTTGGCTGCTGTGAGGTGTTTTAGGGATTCTCTGAAGAACAGATTCCGTCTAGTTGGTGTTACGGAGGCAGAGATGGAGTGAGTGGAAACTGGGGCAGAGTAGTTGGGTTGGAGAGGAGAGGCTCGGGGAGATCTGCAGCAGCATTCAGCGGCCCGGGGAGACCGACAGAAGAGGCTGTATTGGGGCTTTAGTTTTGGGAGAGAGTGGGGGGAGGGTGAAGAGGGGAGAGAGAAGAGGAGGAGGAGGAGGGTGAGGGCCAAGGCCTGAGCTTCGGTAAGCGGCTGTCGGCTCGCTAACTTAAGCTCCAGCAGCTTAATGAGGCAGCAGAGAGCTCGGCTAAAACAAAAGGCCTCATTTAAAGCCGGCCCGGCCAGCCGGCTATTGTTATGCTAACACAGCGTTTGAATATTCAGTAAGTTTTAATTAGGAGAGTCCTGAAGCCGCCTGCCAAAATCCTGCAGTCCTCTCTCAGTGTGCAGCTTCAGGAAACACACACTTTAAACACTTTAAAGTGACGAGGCTGTCGGCGGAAATTTGTTTAGCTTTCACTGTTTTTCTGAGACAAACAACACTCTGAGATTTTAATTGATTTTTGTTTTTAAATCACAGTTTTTTGGGTTAATGTATGCCAATCAGAGTTGGATCCAAAATACTGTTCCTCATTCAGATGAGTGTAACATAAAAATAGCTACCTTCATTTTAATTGTTGTAGACTCATTAGAAAGAAAGGCACACATTTTGAACTCCTGTAAATTCTGTATTTTATTTACATTTCATTATTTAGTCCTCTCAAATCAAGAAGGTCAAAGGTCAACACCAAAATGCACCAATGAGACTTGTGTGTTTAACAACAGTCATGTTTTTTCATTAGATCTTTATGAATGATTTTTTTAATAATCTTGTTTTTGGATCATCACACAATAAAATAATCTGAACCCTCTGATGATGAAGATAACGATCCTCATCGTCACATAAATATTTAAATGTTTTTTGACAGCAGATAGGAATAAAACGATAGAAAGTCTTGAATCCTTGCGGTGTTATGTAACGTCTCGTTCATGAATCTGCCTCGGATACTTTTTCTGGTAAAGATATTAAAACGACTCAAACTACAGAGAGGAGCTTCTCACGCCTGCAGCAGCAAATATGCAAATTAGCGTCTTGTGTCTGTGTGTTGTTATTTAGTACACAGAGGGTGTGTGTGTGTGTGTGTGTGTGTGTGTGTGTGTGTGTTTGTGTGCGAGCGAGTGTTTGTGTGTGTGTGTGTGTGTGTGTGTGTGTGTGTGTGTGTGTCTTTTTTAATGCAAGTATTAATGTGAGTTTCTCCACCTCGTTCTGGTGAATATGAAGAGGAACACACAGTGAAGGCCAGCTTTACTGCTTGTTTGGGGGTGCGTGTGTGTGTGTGTGTGTGTGTGTGTGTGGACATCCTGTGTGCTCAGTAGGCTGGAATTAGAGCACAGCATGTTATGCAATTATAACTTTATAAATAGATGCATTGTGTGTGTGTGTGTGTGTGTGTGTGTGTGTGTGTGTGTGTGTGTGTGTGTGTGTGTGTGTGTGTGAGAAGGCCTCAATCTTCCATCTGTCTGAACGACTCAAAAAGAGATGATATGATTGCATGTTTTCATGTATTAGTGTGTCAGGCACAGATATTATAATAGTTATATGTTTAATTTAGTTTCATGGCCTCAATATCTCCCTACATTAAGTAAAATTCAATGAATGCAGCTTAAAATAGATAGATAAATGTATTAATGATTTTAAAGATGGAAGCCTCGTCATTTCACTCCACAAAGGTCAGATTTTGTGAAGATGCTTTCTTTGTGCGATTTGATTTGATTTATTTATTTTTGGAGTGGTTGTTTCTGGCCCTGTGTTTTCACATCTGAGATATTTCTGCAAAGTGTTGTGATTATATATTTTTTGTTACTGGATACAGAGAACACTCTCTCTCTCTCTCTCTCCCTCTCTCTCTCTCTCTCTCTCTCTCTCTCTCTCTCTCTCTCTCTCTCTCTCTCTCTCTCTCTCTTCTCTATGAATGTGTTTGTGATTTGTTTCATTGTCTGTTTCAGGTTTGAGGTTCTGTCTTTGTCCCCGTACAGCAGGTTGAATCAGATCAGGTGTTCTTTTGTACAGAAAGATGTTTTTTTTTTTTTTTTTACAAGATTTAGTTATGTAAGGTGAAAACTATGGAATAGGATTAGGGCCACTGAAAAAAATAAAAATAATTAAGGTCCAATTTTTCCAAGAAAAATATCAGAATCCTGAGATTAAAGTCTGAATTCTGACTTTTTTCTCAGAATTCTGACTTTTTTCTCAAAATGTACCTTTGTTTTTTTTTTTCAGTGGCCCTTATCCTTTTCTGTAGGAAACATGTAGTTTACATTGGAAAAATGTGAGTGTGTGTTGAAGTACGCTTCTTTTCATGTGAACCCTGCGGCCTCTCTCAGTATATGGATAAATACATCTATGTGTTTGTGCATTTTGTGTGTGTGTGTGTGTGTGGTGTGTGGTGTGTGTATGTATGTGTGTTCCATTGTGGTGCGACTGTAAAGTGCTGCTCTCCCTGTGAGGTCATTCAGTGTGTCTATGCTGACTTTAAAGTCTGCTTTTCGCTTTTGTGTGTGTGTGTGTGTGTGTGTGTGTGTGTGTGTGTGTGTGTGTGTGTGTGTGTGCGTGTGTGTGTGTGTGTGTGTGTGCGTGCGTATGTTTGTGCGTGTGTGTGTGTGTGTGTGTGTGTGTGTGTGTGTGTGTGTGTGTGTGTGTTGGATGTCCGGTCGTTCAAAGCGCGACACACTGTTCAGGCTTAGACTTAATCCTACTGCATCAGATTATCTGACACTGATGCCGCTGATGCACACACTGATACACGCACCAACACACACAAGTACTGCTGACACAAACACACTGCTTTACTTTAATTTCATCATTATCATTTTTACATGATATCCTAAAAAACACCATGGTGTTTTTACTAACCCTTAGTTGGTAATCAGTCTCAGAGAGGTGAGTGAGTGAAGTACCTGTGGTCACTACGGTGTGTTTGTTGTCTGGATGGATTTTGTGTAGATATTTACGTACCAGATAAGGTAGCATTGAAATTTCTGGTTTTGGCTCATTTTAAAGATTCAGATCATAGAATTCAATCTTAAATATATTCTGCTTTGTTTAACACTTTTTTGTTCATTAAATAATTCCATATATGTTCTTTCATAGTTGTTATGTCTTTGGTATTAATCTACAGTGTTTCAAATAATGAAGATAAATACAAATCCTTGAATGAGAAGGTATTTACAAACTTTTGACTGGTAGTGTATATGAAAAACATTTTTACTTTAGCACTTAACTGTTTTTTTTTAATGTTTTTAAATTCTGTAAAAGAATGATACAATTATTGAAATAGTTTATTAAACACATGAACTGAAGATCATCTAATAATTCATAAAATTATTTGATTTTGAGACATTTAAAAAATATTTCAGGCCCATAGATTAGGGGTGGGCATTTCAAGCCAAAATACTATTCAATAATCACTGGCATTTATTCAAGGGTTATACAGAAATTAAAATAATGTATGTTAAAATTTTACAGCCATGCTCAGTCTCTGGAAACACGTCTAGTAGTGAGATTCCGAAACAGAAAAATTTGCTGTAACTATCACAAATGTTTTCTTCTTCTTTTGCTATTTAATGCAGTTAGCATTCTTCTTCTTCTTCTGTTAATTAATGCGGTCAGCAAACAGCCTTAAGACGCTGTGTAGCCTCCATCTGGCGGGAATACCGTATTACAACCAGACACCAGTCAAAACTATAAAAAGTTGTACTTTTAAAATTAGAAAATATTCAAAGTAGCTCTTTGATTTTTACAAATTGAATGAATATTGGAATATTTGAAAATCATTCCCACCCCTAGTGTGGATTACAGTCTGCTTTGTGCTCGTGATGTTTTATGATGTCAGTGTGTCGACACAGAGACATATGACTCCTCTCGTTCACGTTATGTCTCTGCTCTTCATTAACAAAGGGGAAAGGCTAATTAGTGGGTCATTAGTGATGTCACAGTGTCACATGTCTGAGCTCTAAATGTCAGGCTGATGAGGAGCTGATGTCTCGGTGATAATGAGACGTTTTCTTGTTTAATCTTGCATAAAGGTGGAAGATCACTTTTATTCATATGGACGTGCTTTGCATATTTTCTCATTGTGTGTGTATGAAATGAAAGCTTCTGGTTGGTTTCTGTGTGTCGTTAAGATCACGTGTTAACTTTACATCCGTGTGTTTAGTATGTTCTGTTTGAACACATGGTGGTGGTGCTCTTTGTGGTTAATGCAGCTGCACGAGAGACGTAAATGAAGCGGGATGTCATCGGTCATCAGCGGTTAAAAATTGATCATTTTAAATCACTTGCTCTACTGGATCCAGCTCGATGTTGCAAACATGCATGTCTTCTTTATAGTGTTTTTTTCACCTCTGCTGGTCTCCTTATCAGAAATGTATCTTCAATAGAAACATTTATTTGCAGCTCCTCTAAATGTCCTCAACATCCGACTTTGAAGACCATTATAGTCTTGAATTTGCACTTTATTGTGCTTTTAATGTTCTTTATTTTTAATATTTGGCAGCTGATTCAAAGGTTTTGAAGAGAGATGATCTTTCTGAATCGCAGCACTCCTCTGATGTGTATCCTGATATTCATTTGGCACTTTTGCACCTGGCTTCAATGACAACAGAAAACAAAACACAGGCCTGACTTCATATTGTTTTATTAAAAGCAACACACACAAGTTGTTATATGAGTAAAATATATTTTTTTACATATGATGCATATCAAGATTTGCAAAAAAATACAATTTAATTTGAATAAGATGCACGTTATCCAAGGTTTTCAAACTCTGCAAAATAATAAGTCATGTTTGTATCATAAGACTCCTTAATATTTGTATATGTACAAAGATTATAGAGGTTATTATTGTGCTGTTGTTCCCGTCTGCAGATTTTATGGTTATCCTCTCACCTGTGTTTGAGTAACAGGAGACTGCATGTGGTCACTGATGCTTCTCTTCACGTCTCTGCTGAATCCGTCTAAAACTGTGATTCATGTCTGGACTCAGAAATTGTTTCTATTGAACAATCCTCCACCAAGGACACCAGTGACTGTGAGTCTGCATGCTACTGGAGTTCATCAAAAACCAGTCCAAAATAAACTCTGGATCTGCCGCTCTCATTGATGATGTGCAGGTTTTGCAGCAGAGCCTCTGGTCAGTTTTTCCCTCTCTGTCTTTATCCACCCTTGACTTTAATGTGCGAGGTCGCAGCTGCCAAAGTGATGTGCATGCATATCAACACACACATAGTCGAACAGTGAGTCATCTGTCTGTGTGTGTGTGAGTGTGTGTGTGCCCCATAAGGGAAGGTGGACTGTAGTGGAGCAGAATGGGTCGGCATTCTTTGGATAACTGGGAATTTCCACCCTGACCTGTCCATGTGAAGAGAGGCTCTGTGTGTCTGATTCACAGGTTTGATTCCCGGCGTCTGACTGAGCGCCTGCCAGCTCCTTCAAACCTCTGAACATGGAGGTCAGCTGGCAGACGAGGACGGGCAGCAGTGCTAGTAGTAGATGATGGTTCATGGTGTTTGGTTGGCTGGCTGTAGATTCTCACATACGACTGGGTGCAGAAGCTTTTCAGCTGCACGTGCAGTAGCAGGCTTTGTGGCGGCCATATTGGAATTTTTGGGGCCTTGGAGTAAGTGACCAGGACCTGATGAGTGGCTGTGTTTGATCACAAGCCCTGTTTGCTGCCATTTCTGACTTTAAGAAGTGTGTAGTCAATGTTTGTACTGATGCTTGCAGCAGGATCCAGATGCATTTCATATGCATGCCCATATTAGGAAGTCCATATACATATGCTGAAGAGTTGAGGTAAGGTTGGATGAGTAGGGTCGAGGAAGCCTGAAGTGTCAGAGACTGAGGGGTTGAGACTCAGGGTCGTAGAGGAGAGGAGAGGAGAGGAGAGGAGAGGAGAGGAGAGGAGAGGAGAGGAGGATACTAGCATAAGTATAGCAGCAGCTAACCTTCCTTCAACTGTACGAACTTCATTCACTAGTGCACAAGCGGCAACCTCCGGCCACGAGAACTGAAGCCAATGCAGAAGTGTTAAAAACGTCAGTTCATCAAGTGTCCGCTTGATGCTGGCTCAGGAATTACCGGAAACCACATATACACCAATTTAAAAAAGCTGATCTTTACAGCAGAATTAAACATGTTTACAGCCTGGTACAAAAAAACAAGTGTAGTCTGGATAGCTCTGATCTTGAACGGCACACACTGCACGGTGGGTGAATTTATTCATAACGTGGTAATTTCGAAGCTATTGAGATTGTGAGTTTTCCATACTGAGAGGAACAGCTGACTTGATTGACAGGCGGAAACGCTGTAGCTGTTAGTTAGGAGGCGCAAAGCCCGCCTCTTTACGTCACAATCGCTCGACAGCAGCAATATGGCTCCCGCCAACGATTGGTCTCAAAACAGCGCTTCAGAAACAGATGGGTGACGTCACGGATACTACGTCTATTATTTATACAGTCTATGCTAGTGCACTACAACCCATCCTGCAAGCTTCAGATTCTGTTGCAGTACGACTTATGTTTGTGGCCTGCAGAGTTTTAATCACATGTAGACCTAGAGCTGGATCCACATGACATAAAAGGCCACAAGTTTTGGCTAACAGCTGCAAAAGCTAGGTTCAACAACAAGGTATTTGCTTCAGTTTGGTCCATTACATTTTTAAATTTTATGCAGGAAACATCTCAGTTGGATGTTGTTTGTATGCACACTCGGGCATGTCTATCCTAAACTGACAAATGGGGAGTCGTGTGTGTGTGTAAGCTAGATGCTTGTTTTTCATTGGTGACCGGGACAGACTATAACCCAGTCATGCAAGCTGCAATATGAGATCCAACATGAAATCAACGTTAATATGTGTGTAAATGTGCGATGAATCTTGTGACAGCAGCAGATTTCAGAAACATTTTATCAACGGCATCGAATAGACGTTCAAAAAGCAGACTTTCCATCCAGTGCTCTGATTATTTTTATTCAAAATCTTATTATTTTTTTTCTTTCTTTCTTTAAAAAAGTTATGATGTTGTTGCAGCTCAGGATTTATTCAGTGCTTTGGTGTTAGTTTTACTCACTCAGCTTCAATTTCATAAAACATAACAAATCGCCAGCCGGGGTTTTATGTTCTGTACTGCTGTAAAACACTGTCTGTGTGACATTATAACTCTCAAGCACTTTATTCCCTCTGTGTGTGTGTGTGTGTGTGTGTGGGATCGTCTACCTTATGGTTTGTCTGTGTTCAAGCGTATTTGTGGCTCAAAATCAGACCTTTTCTCCTGTTAGTCAGGAACTGTGCTGGTTTCAATGGTCGATTTGCTGTTTTCTGTTGGTGTGTGTATGTGTGTGAGTGTGTGTGTGTGTGTGTGTGTGTGTGTGTGCGTGTCAGCTAAAGCCTATTCTCATATGTTCTAAGCACTAGCTTCACAGCAAAAGGCAAGCTTAAGTAAGTTAACATTTTTGGCATGAGAACAAAGAAACGCTGTGTGTTGTGTGTGTGCATGTGTGTGCGCGTGTGTGTGTGTGTGTGTGTGTGTGTAGAAGAAACCACTCTAAACCAGGGTGGACACACTTGTTCGTGGTAGAGCCCCTCTGCATACACAAACACACACGCATACATAAAACCGACCCAGTCTTCATTATCAAAGTGGAAAATGGGGCTGTTGTGATTTTGTAAGGCTTGTGTGTGTGTGCGTGCGTGTGTGCATGTGTGAGTGGTTGTGTGTGTGTGTGTGTTTTAGTGGGTCAGTCATGCTGTGGTGAGCTGTTAGGGAGGCTGCATGGACTCGCTGATAAACACTGGACAGCTGTCACACTTTAAACAACAAGACAACAAAACTGTACGACACAATGCGGCTCAGTGCGGCTGAATGGCAGCTAGCTCAGACGACTAACACACACTGTTAGCGGCTCGGCTTCAGCAGCGTGGTGACAGTGTATGAGAGGATCATACAATTTAGTGTTCAGTCACAGAAACAAACAAGTCTCTTTAGTGTGTGATGCTGGTGGTCCCTACGTGGTGGATTCAAGTGCAGTCCTGTTAAAGAGAGATCTTATTTAATGTCTAATTTCTTCCTTTTCTTGACTGGGTCTTAATTTGTATTTCTTATTTTGGGGTAAAATAACTCATATGTGATGTCACGTTGCTTGCCTTACCTAGCAGCAGGGGCTCAGGCTGTAATGGCTCCAGCATAATCCTTGATGCAAAATGCCTCTGCTTGAAGAATGTCCATGAGAAGTGTGTCAAAATCGGCGCAGAGATACCTTTCATCTTAATGTAGTCTGCATCCTGTGCAGGCTATGCAACCTGTATACCAGTAAAGAATGGAGAGAGAGGTATTTTAATGTGCTGCAGTATTTTAACTCCAAGATGGGACTGGGGACGTTGGCCACTGGACATTTGCCCCCATTCTCCGTGCATTACAAGAGACGTCTTCCTGCTCAAAGCATGCTGGGATAGATGGTAATGCAGATGAGGATCGTGGCGCTCACTTTTAGATGGTTTGCCTTCCTCTTTATTGTGCATTTAAAGCAAAGTAGTTTGAATCGTGAAGCAGGAAGACAGTTAAACCTTTTTTTGCGTCTTTTACACATCTGTGACTTTGGATGTTATGGAATACGCTACCAGTCAAAAGTTTGGAAACACCTTCTAAGTCCAGGGTTTGTATTTATTTTAATTATTGTAAACACTGTAGATTAATACTGAAGACATCAAAACTATGAAAGAACATATATGGAATTATTTAATAAACAAAAAAGTGTTAAACAAAGCAGAATATGTTTTATATTTTAGATTCTGTAAAGTAGCCCCCTTTTTCCTTCATGATAGCTTTGCACACTCTTGGTATTCTCTCAGTCTGCTTCATGAAGTGGTCTCCTGGAATGGTTTCTAATTAACATGAGCCTTGTCAAGAGTTCATTTGTAGAATGACTTGCCTTCTTAATGTGTTTGAGACCGTCAGTTGTGTTGTTCAGAGGTAGTGTTAGTACACAATGGATAGCCCTATTTGACTACTGTTGTAATCCAGATTATGGCAAAACCAGATTATTTCATAGTTTTGATGTCTTCAGTATTAATCTACAATGTTGGAAATAATTAAAATAAACAAAAAACATTGAATGAGCAGGTGTGTCCAAACTTTTGACTGGTAGTGTACGTCAGTGACTGGCTCAGATTGTTTTTGCTGACAACCATACTGAGGAATACTCGACAGAGATAGACCTCTTCGCTTGAGTTAAGATCATTTTACACAACCGGAAAAAACAAAGACATAGCTCTCTTTAAAGCTACCTGAGTCCAGTGAGAGAAATACTAATTTTACTTTGCAGATCATGTTTTTTTTTAGTCTTCTTCTGTCTTGATTGTGTTTCTATGAGTGTGTGTGTTTGTAATAGATCCACCTCACCACTTCAAACATTAAACCTGCACAGTGATTTTAAGTAACTCACCTGTGGTAGACCAGACTTTGTTCTGCGAGGTAAAAACAGATTTCTTTAATGCGTTGTGGTGGCTTTGAAGAGAGTTATGTACCATACAGTTTCTGCTGCTTCTGGTTGAATAAAATACATCTTACCCTTCATCATGTAGTCGGTCTTTGTAGAGTGATTATAAAAATGCACTACCTAAAGAACTGCACCCTGACCCCCTGCAGGGTGCAGGTTTGTGCCTCACTATGTCTGACTGAGTTATGAATAAAAGAATAAACATCATGTTTGTTTTTCATGTTAAAGTGGGCTGGTAGCTGTGTGCAGGAGGAAACACACACACACACACACACACACACACACACACACACACACACACACACACACACACACACACACACACACACACACAATGTCACACACTGTGGCATTGTAGCTTTCTCCATGCTGTGAAGACCGCTGGTTTGATGCCCATTTTGTCTCATGTTGGCACTGCCAGGCTGCATTCAAATAGGTCACACACACACACACACACACACACACACACACACACACACACACACACACACACACACACACACACACACACACACACACACACAAAGCGGTACAACAGTTAGAGGCTCCATTACTATCCATCTTTCCAAAAGATAGGTTGTACGTGTGATCAAACATCTGGCGGACAAGTCGTTGTCTGTTTTCACTCTCCATCAGTTTAGATTTGTCCTACGCTGCTGTAAGTACTCAAATGCACCTCCTGCCGGCTCACATCTATCAATAACTGCGATGATAGATATTATCCAGATTCATATGGAGCTTGTTTGAAAAGTACCTGGTTGTTGCAACCAAAAGAAAGTGAAGAAAGGAAGAAAGAGAGCAAAACAAAGAAGAAAGAAAAGAGAGGAAGAATGAGTCAAAGACAACAAAGAGAAAAGCAGGACGACATAAAGAAAGAACAAACAGAAAAGACTTGTGCAGCTCCGGAGTGCTGAAGTAATCAGCTCTTTGATCTGGATCCTTTATTATTCCAGTGTGGGCCAAATAATGCAGTCCTGATTGTGTTCCTGGCATCCTGCGAGCTTCCATATGTTGGCTATTAGAGCCTCTTACCAGCTGAGTCTCCACGCTGCGGCTCAGAACTGCTTCTTCTACTTCTGTGGTGGGTTTTGAGAGGTCAGAGGTTCAGGTTCAGAGCAGAGATTTATTGGATTTATGGGAAATTTAATGTATTTCTGACAGGATTTTCTGCTCTGAGGAGTGGTGTTAAATTAAGCATTGATAAGAGAAACGCGGAAAGAGGGATTTCAAAAGCTGTCATCAAATTAAATGAAGTCTAAAAGTGTTGAAATGTGTTAAAGGTGCAGGAACACAACCAAATTTAGTGTTTAATTTCCTTCTTAAGATGCTTTATACGAGTTTACTTATGCCTTCAGCGAAGGTTTTGAAAGATAAGTTGTCATTAAGCACCAACATTTGATGTTGAGAAATGAAGCCAATGCAGGAGTGCATGAAACTGCAGTTCCTTGAGTGTCCACTGGGAGTCCAGAAGTCCCCAGTAACGCCAAAACCAACACCACACACTTTACATCAGAATTAAACATGTTTGCAGTCTGATACGAACTCATTTGTTTATTTGCACACGCTGTACAGCGGAATATCTTTATAACTTATCGATTATGGAGATATTGAGGAATAGTGTCATGCATATATTTACATAATTATGGGCGTGGTTAAGTTGATTGACAGAAAGACAGGAAGTTGCTGCTTGCCAGACGGTTTCAAGGCTGAGGGGTGCTGGTGGCCTAGCAGTCTAAGCGCCCCACATACAGGGACCAGAGTCCTCGTCGCAGAGGTCGCCGGTTCGATTCCTGGCCACGACCATGTGCTGCATGACTTCCCCCACATTTCCTTTCCCTCTTCAGCCGTCCTGTCATAAAGGCAAAAATGCCCAAAAAACACAACTTCAAACATTAGAAAAGTTATGTTGAGTCAGCATTTTTCAATTTAGAATCTTCAGAGACCACTCGCTGACATCACTGAGACTACATCCATGTTTTATAGTCTATAGCCACCACATATTGTAATCTATTCATGGTTTCAGTCATATGTCCGAGCAGAAATGTGGAACATTTCTGCCTTTCTTTAAGTCTCTCATGTTGAAATGGAGGATCTTTGGGGTTGTAATGCTCTGTTCAGTAACCATTTACATTCATTGCTTGTCAATTATTGACATGGACATAACGGTTTAATTTCATGTAAAAAGCTTTTAGTCGTCGTGTGTTTCGGATGGTTGCACGTTTAAGTTTGTGTTACCTCATCTTTGTGTTCTACCAGGTTTCTCCTGTTGTAAGGGACCTCATACAGAGTCTGGTTCAGAGAGGACCTGGCTTAAGGTCTGGAGTGACTCTAACCTGGCTGTCCTGCCCCTCAGAGGATGAATCCTTAAGTTTATTTTGACTACATAGGCTTTTTATCTCTTTCCAGCTTTATTTCGGTTTCTACCAGATACCTTAAGGATAGCTTAAGTGCGTTGTTTGTCCCGTCCAGCTCTTCATTGCTGAGTTGTAATTTGTCACTGACTCATTATTTCCCACCTCAGACAGACAGACAGATAAAACGATGACTACGGAGGTTTTCAGGCCCAGAGGAAACAGGACCAAAGCGCAGTGAGTCAGTCCACACAGGAGGTGGTTACTGTAATCTTTATTAACATTTTTATGGATCACCAGGCTGAGCGGGATCAGAATCAGATGTTCAGAGGAGTGTTTGAACCGGTTAAGGTGGGCTTGATTTGAGCTGTCGAGCTCTTGGAACAACCTCTGAAGCCTGAAGCATCTCAGGAGAAATGAAAGCATGGAGCGCCCCGCATCCTCTGGCTTCTATTTACCCGCCTAATGTTTCTCTTTTTCTCCAAATATTTTGTGCATCAGCTTGAATTTTACTCTCCGAGCATCTGAGCCGGGATCAAATAGAAGAGCAGTGTTTGAAAGCGGTGGATTGTGATAAAGCTTTGCTGAGAGGGATGCACAAATTTAGATCCAGTCACATAAACAAGTTCAGAGACTGGCTGCTGTGTGAGGGAAACATAGGTCTCTTATTTCAGGATTCTGTTGTGTTTAATCCTTCTTTTTTTTTAGTCCTTTGAGCCACTGAAATGGGTTTTAAAAGTTTTGTTTTGCAGGTTAAAGCTGGAGCATGCAAAAAAAATTCCATCTTGCTCTTTTTTTTTTATTTCACCATTGCTCATTTTTCTAGATTTCACAAAAATGAGACGATATCAAGTCGTTCTGAAGCATGCATGGCATTTATCGCTTCTAACTTTGTTGGCAACAGAAGAAAAGTCAAGAGGTTTGAAATAACTGAGCATCCTCTTGAGATCTTGAACTCCAGTTTAATTTCGACGTTCTCTCCGTCTGCGGCATCAAACTGAGCTGAACTATCTTTGAGTTCATTTTAAAGTACTCGCTAATAAAGAGATCCAGCGCAGCAGCCGTATGATCTAATGGCTGCACACTCTCTCGACATGAAGAGGGTCAGGGGTTAAAAACCCGGCAAGCCAAATCGACGAAGATGAAGGATTAAGAGAGTTAATGTATGACGGAGTATCAGGGTTTAGTGCTCTCTGTCTCTGACGGAGGCTTTGAAACAAATGAAACTGTACAGCAGGTGTTCTTTTATTATCACAGACTTTAGAGCACATGCTGTATTTATGGCGTTAAAGTTGAAGAAGGCTCTGATACTCAGTCGCTGCATGTTACCATAAAAACATTTCATAATGATAGTCTATTTGTGTGACATGGTTCAAAATAATCATTTCATGTCTGCATAGCGCTGACTCCTCTTTTGTCTCATTGCTACATAACAGCAGAGCAACTTTCAGAGTGTGTGGCGCCCTAAAGCTCAGACTGACTTTATGCATTATGATTATTAATTGACAGGAAACTGCAGGTAAGAAGTTAGTCAACAGATGATATGTTTTAAATTTCCAGTTGCATCAAACATATTTGACATAAAGCAGATTCTCTAAGTGGGCATGACGTCCATGTGAGAGAGTGGACACATATTTCAGGAATCATCTGCAGAGTGACAAATCATTGATTACACCAGGGGTTCCCAAACTTTTCAGCCTGCGACCCCCAAAATATAGGTGCCAAAGACTGGTGACCCCCACTGTCCCTCAAAGCGATTTAATGTGGCTTCATTTAGCTGGTCTGCAGAAAATTAGCCTACCTATATGAGCATGTGTCTGTTTCCTGTGCCGTCATGAATAAACCTACTGCTACTGATGCTTTTGATAATTAACTGTTCACTAACCCTAAACTTAGGAGTCATCTTGCAAAAAGAAAGGCAGAAAACTCATTACATTTTCTATTTTCAAGGTTATATTTCAAGTTTAGCTACTAGTTTTGTCGATATTTTTTTAACTATAATGGGTAAAATGTACTATTTCCAGATAACTTAAAAAAGAACATTCTGGAAGACATCTCACAACCCCCCATATGGGTCTCGTGACACCTCAGGTGATCCCAACCCACACTTTGGGAACCCCTGGATTAGAGCGTCATTTAATTTCTGTACTTATTGATCTTTATCGCAATACAAATTTTGTTGAATCGATTTTTTAATCCACCCATATTTGTATCGATTTTTACCGTCTTGTGATATATCCTTACATCCCTACTCTCAGTCTGTATTTACAGTCGGCCTCTTTCTGTTTGCTTTATTTCAAACTCTCGTATCATTTATTCTTACCTGCAGTCTGTATTTTCTGGGTCATCCATCCCAATGCATAGTGTTGAGTCTGCAATGGACAAAAACATCACTCTATCAGATTTAAATAATTTAGAGACATTTTGTATTACTGATTTGTTTTAACACATGTTCAAAAAAATGCAACATAACAAGCCTGTGGGAGAGTATTCCTGCAGAGAGGGATAACAAAACTTTGAGGTAACTTCTTGCTCTGTTCAAACACTAAGGTTATTAAGTATAATGTTTAAATTGAAGAGACTTAATAAGTTAATGTTGCTTACACCAGTGTCAGGATTCAGGTCTCATATTTAGTAATAAGAAGTTAATGTGGACCTTCATTCAGTCTGTTTCATTGTAAATGAGACACAAACACTTCCTCAGCTCTGAGTGTTTGAAGTGAGACGCCCTCCTCTTCCTCCTCTTCCCTTTCTGAACCTTCATCAGCAGGGGATCACAGTTCCAGGTCGACTCTCACTTCCTGCGGCAGCCATCTTACCCTGTAGTGTTTGTTGTTGTTGTGTTTGTTGTGTTTATTGGCGTGCACTCTGGATGCTGTGGTTACGCTGCCGCTGCAGAGGAGACCTGTGACCCAGCAGCACCCCACCGACAGCCCTGCTCTGTGCTTCCCCCTCTCTCTCTCTCCGTCTGCACCCTCTTCAATAATTAACACGCCACGGCAGCCATCTTAGTTTTTTTGGCTCGGTTTAAGGTGCCTGCCGGCGTGTTGCCTCGGCAACGAGGTCCCTGTAACCCAGCGCTCTCGGTGACGATCGGCGTGTTGTGACACTCCAACTTTGCGAGTTGGAGTCTGATTCAAACGGCAGCCATCTTGAGGGAGACGGTGAAGACGAAAGAGGAGGAGAGTCACGTTTATCTGACCATGAGACCGGACAGGATTGCTTTAAATATGAAATATTACATTATAGATATTATTGATCTTCGTTTTAACATCTGTTATTATCTAACAGCAGCTCAGCAGGCCTCACATCCCGTGTGTCTGAACTGACACACATGTTTGGCTCCTGACCTTCATGACACTTTCATTTATTTACACTCAGATTATTTATTTATGGAGCTTGATTGGAGGAAAAACAGGGTCAGCATGGATGAACAACGAGTTATTAAAGCTCCAACAGAAACACTGAACCATAATTAAACACAGTCACCTAAAATACAAGTTAAAATCTGCTAAAAGTTGCTTTTAAAATAAAGTAAATTAGGAAAATAAATGACTAGATAAAAACGAAAAAAAAGTAAATGACATCACATGAAGATGAAAATCTTTATTATTCATTGAACTTCATCAAACTCACTACCACACACACATTCAACCACACACACACACACAGTTGCTGCCTCCTACACTCTTGTTCTCACCCTGACAGCTTGGCTGCCGCAGAGAGCAGAGGTCTCATTGGCCGCGTGCCCTGCAACGGGCATTTTGATTGGCTGTCGGGCCGGCTGCCATCATGCCAGCTGAGCGAACACGTTTATGTGTGTGCGTGTGTGTGTGTGTGTGTGTGTGTGTGTGTATGTGTGTGTGTGTGTGTGTGTGTGTGTGTGTGTGTGTGTGTGTGTGTGTGTGTGTTTGTCATAGTGGCAGCAAACAGCCAATCAGAACGCTCGCCTCTCTCAAAGTGTTTGTCTCTTCTTCTCTCGATTTATTTTGGGTTTCACTTCTCTCTTCTCTCCCCGTGCGTCTTTTGAAAACGATGACTTCCAGCGTGTCGTGGATTGTGGGATGAGGGCTCTTTGAAATAAAGCCTGTTAATGTTTGTGACAGTAGTGACTCCCAACCTGAGGTTCTGGGACCCGAACGGGGTCCAGAGTCCAATCATAGAGGACGTATGATGATGGAAGGGATAGAAATGTTTCACACTCGTGTTTCTGTGTTGTAGATTTTTCTTTAATCCTCTGTTTCCCTTTGAAGCTCTTGGATACTTGTTGGTTGGACATTTTATACAAGCAACAAACAAATCTGTTAAACAAGGTTCTGTCCGGTTCAAGAGGAAACAGTGATTCAAATCTGTGAACAAAATATTCCAGAATCCCCCCTCAGAAGATCTCTTTCGAGTTGAAAAGCAGCTCTTTTATCCTCTCCATCACAAACAGCCTGAGTCACTCTTTAAAACTCTTTGTTTTCCACTAGTGGAGGCGATGATCCACCGCAGGATGGCTGCTTGATGGCTTGACATCATACATTTAAGTTGTCTTAAAGTGGACAAGTAAAGTCCTTAAATAAAGCTCTTTCATTTCTAAAAAGTGAAGCTACGCTTACTTGAGCTTTTTTCCCTTTGGATAAGATTCTTGAAGGGTTTATCGCTTATAAGCTCTCCTCTTTTCCATGAACTAAAACTCTGGATCATTAAAACTGGTGCTACAATAAAAGCAGTAACACAAACAGTGTTTTGTGGCTCAGCTTGTTTCTCTAAAAACCTCAAATCCAGATGTGCTGACCCTCTATCTGGTCCAAAGATGTTTGTAAAAACTTAAAGATAAAAAAAAAACGTTGTGTTGTGATTACCTGATGTTCCTTGAAGCAGTGAAATCATAACGAGCTGGATGTGCTGTAACGTCTGGTCAACAGCTGGCACTGATGGAAACTCTTCATCCTCACATTGCAGTTTCTGGTTTTTGTGACACTGTTTTGGTCTCTGGGTTCATTTCATCCAAAGTCTTGCAGGTTCTCTGGAAGCTTACAGATACCGGGGTGGGGGGCAGTGTTGAGCAGTGAAGCCAACAGTTCAAGCTGGCGAACCACAATGAAGAAGAATACTTTTGACAACGGTAGAACAAAGCGGTAACCTTCAGCCTTGAGAATTGAAGCCAATGTGGAAGTGTTAAAAACTGCAGTTCATTGAGGATCCGCTTGAGGCTGGCTCCGGAGGTTCCCGGAAACCACATATACACCAATTCAAAGAAGCCGATCTTTACAGCAGAATTAAACATGTTTACAGCCTGGTTAAAGAAACGAGTGTAGTCTGGATAGGTAATTTCTCGACCGGCATACACTCTATGTGGGGTGATTTTTTTCATAACGCTGTCATTTCAAAGATATTGAGATTACGAGTCTTCCAATGAGAGGCACAGCTGACTTGATTGACAGGCGGGAACACTGTAGCTGTTGGCTAGGAGGCTTAAAGCCCACCTCTTTACGTCACAACTGCTTGACAGCAGCAACATGGCTCCCACCTCAAAACAGCACTTCAGAAACAGATGGGCGTCGTCACGGATACTACGTCCATTTATTTTATAGTCTATGCTTTTGACTCTGGGTGGTGCCCTCTAGTGGGATGTGCATGCTAGTTTGCAAAAAGTGGCACTTATATGGTTTAAAATGCTCGTATATTTTCATTCAGGAAGCATGAATGAGCCTTTAACCTGAGGCAGTAGTACTGGAGTGATTTGGGTTTAAGAGCCTTGCTCAAGGGCATCCATGTTGCAGGAATAAGGTCAAGGCAGCTGTGTCTCCAACGATAGAGAACAGTATCTCTACTTTACCTGCAAACATGTCAAAGTATCCCTGAGTATAGACTTGGATGTTGAGTCTGTTATATCACACGGTCACTCTCTGACGTTGTGTGTTGAGTCTGTGACGGGCGCTCCTCTGTGGAAAGTCCCACAGATATATTCAGGGTGCATATGCGTCTCTGAAACTTTGAGATTGTTGTTAATTAGTTCATCAATTGATTAATTATAAAAAGCTCTTAATGAGCTGTCAGACAGCCAACTGGCTCCACACCAACTCTTTACCTCTGCAGGCTGTTTTTTTCTTCCCTTCTTGTCTCCTGCAACAACGACCACTTCTCTCCTTCTCAACCTCTTCTTTCTCTTCCCTTTCTTTTCCCTCTCAGTCACTCAGAAGTCTGTTTGTAGATCAGGCCATGATAAGGCAGCAAAGAATTTACCAAGGATCTAAACCTCATCAGCTGCAGGTGTCTGACCTTTGACCTCCAAAGGAAGATTACAGGAGAAATAAGTATAAATTTCTGATTTGGGAAACATCAGAGAGCCGTAACAGCGACGCTCACACACATACAATCAGTGTCCTCAGTTGATTCAGGCCAAACATGAGCAGATATGTTGTATAAAGAGATGATTTAGACAGGATTGAGTGATGAATTATCTCAGTGGGGATCCAGACACTTCTGAGGTGTGTGTTTGCATGTCTCCATGTTGGTGCATTCTTTAAACACAGATTTCTACATCTTTGAGGTCCGAAAACCCGTACTTTTAATGTACCTCTTCTCTATTGTCTCTGAAATAAATAGAAACATTAAAGCTCCTGTGCTAAACTTTCAGTGTGTGTTTATTTGGCGCCCCCTGTGGCCACAGCGGAACTTCTTACCTCTTCTCTAATTTGTCTTATACGTGATTATATAGAATCTTTTAAACTCTCAGGAATCTTTGTCATGACATATTTGAAGAAATAAAAAGAGTTGTTTCAGCAACCAGCAGTTCTTCCCTTCATCTGACACCTACCCTGCACCAGCGGTCTCAGGCATTGATAAAAAAATGAAAATAGAAAAGATATAGATTATAGAAATGATCTGTCTTGTCACTGCAGCTGATTTTGCAGCTCATAAAGAGACATTATTATTTATTTCAGTCTGTTTCATTATCGGAAAAAACTCCTAACTGGAGCTTTAATGGTCAAAGGGAGCAGTAAACATTTATTTCTTATTTGTGGTATGAGGAGGAGGAGTAAATAAAGAATGCCTAGAAATAGAAATGTAAAGATTTTGACTGCAACATTCAGCGGGAGAACTAGAATTTGAATTAATTCACTTTTAGCAGTTAGTCCTCAGAAGGATAGTAAAACAGAGCTGTTTGTGCATCTGTCTTCTTTTTATATCTCTGTTTATTCAGAGCCGGGCCTCCATGTGTGTGCGCTTTTATTTGCGTGTGTTTTCTGCGTCTCCTCATTCGGCCTGTCAGGACTCTGTGCCGGTCGAGGCGTTTCTCTCGCTAACGATCGCTGGCAGTCGGCAGCATGTGGCAGTAATTAAATCAAGGGGAAATTGGTAAAAGAGAGAGAGAGGAGGGGGAAAAAAAACGTCTGTGTGGTGAGTTTGCCAGAAAAAAAAAGAAAAAGTCGTGGTGGTTGAAAGGAAAATGGGACGCTAATAAAATGAGTGTGGAAGAGACTCGTAAAGAGCCGTCACCTGTGGAGAAATGTTTTTGTTCTCCGGCCGAAAAAAACACACACACACTCATGCACACACATGCACACGCAGGGATTTTCACACAGCTATATGAGAAACCAACACACACATGTGATGGTTCTCACGTGTGCTGCACAAAAACTGCCTCGTTATTCACTTGCACAGATGGGGAAAGCACACACACACACACACACACACACACACACACACACACACACTCATACCCAGAGGTGGGACTCAACAGCAACACGGTGGAAAAGAAACATTTTTTTCTAACGCCAGGAACAGCTGTAGTTATTATTTTTATTATTTGAAGTTTCTGTTGTGTTGCATTCGTATGATTTAAGATATGCACGATGTGTAATGTGCATGATTAAATGAGTGTGTGTGAGAGAGAGAGTGTGTTAGTGTGTTCTTCTTGGCGTAGCAGCAGATTTCCTCCTTCCTTAAATAGCCATGAAATCTCTCCAACTGTAACGGACATTAAAGCTGCAGACGATTATTATTTGTTCCAGATTAATCTGCCTATTATTTTTAAGTTGCATTAATTAATTGATTCATATTCATTTTCAGACAACTTTATTGATCCCAAGAAGGGCAATTAATGTATAGAATGAATAGAATAAAAGACAACATAATCTACTTTGTCATACCAATTTTATTTAAAATGACTAAAATGACTACTGTCTGAATTTAAAAGCCTGATAGTAGTCAGGATAAAGTATTTGGAGTAACGATTAGTTCTCCTCAAGGGCGCATAAAATCATCAGTACGAACTCGGTAAAGAGAACATGTAATGGCTGGCCGATAATGTTTTTTAGCTTTCTTCACCACCTGATTCTCCCGAAGGGAACATAAGTCCCTTTGTTTGATCAATTAATCTGTCTATAATAGATCAGAAAGTTGGAAAAATGCTCATATTATAGAATTTCTCAGAGTTCAAAGTGACATTTTCCAGTTTGCAAATGTTGTTGAATTAACAGTCTCACTTTACAGACTGCACAGGTACAAAATGACAAAAGCAGCAAACACCTTAAGGCAAGATGCAGAAAACTTTAACAGATCTGCTTGAATGATTACCAAAAAGATCAGATATCAAAAGCATGTTGTGCCTTGGATGTAAGTTTGCTTTAGCACTCCGGCCTCTGCAGGATTTCGTGGGAATTTGCAGGTTTCATTTAAACTGAGGCGGCTGTAACATCCATCTATCTTATCAGCAGTCTTAAGCTGGAGAAGTTTTTGTCACATGCTTATTTTGTAGTAATAAAGAGGAGAAGTAATGTAAGAAATGATTGAAGTGTCTCAGATACACAAACAGGAGGCTGACGGTGTCTTAATGGGTTGAGAAAACCACAAACTACATATCAGGGTTTATTCTTCTACTCCTGTGTCAGTCTGTTATCGTGAAGGTCTGTTTCAGTCCTACAATGTAGAACAAAGTAACTACACAGGTGAGCCATCAGGTTTTTATTACAGTGACAAAAATTAAAAGTAAGAGATTTAAGAAGTGAAACGTTTAATTAAAGAAGATGTTACTGTCACTGAGAAATTAAGAGGACGGTTTGTGATTTGAAGGATGGATGGGAATATGAATACTCAAGTGTGTGTGTGTGTGTGTGTGTGTGTGTGTGTCATGGAGCCCTCAGTGCTCTGATTCGTTATTTCCTTCCTCTGATGGATATTTTTCTCTTCAAATACACACACAAATACACACACGTCCCAGACCTCCGGCCATTTCCTGTGTCAGGGGGGACATTATAAAGCCACATTATGTTCACTGTGAGCCTCCATATTCCCCCATCACTGAAATCATCCCGGCTGTGTGTGAGAGAGGCATGAGAAGAGCCCGCTCAATTTCCCGGGAAAAGACATGTGATGATATTATATATACACACACACACACACACACACACACACACACACACACACACACACACAAATACACGTGCGCACACAGTGGATTAGCTTGATGCTTATTAGAAATCAACCGTCTGAAAAAAACAGTTGATTCAGGAACAAATAGATGAGCTGCAGAGTTAATTTAATTCAGATGAACTCCTCAAAGTTTCCCATAATGTCTCAACAGTTCTTCCATGTTTCTCTGAGTTATGCTTTTGTTGACTCTGTTAAAAGTTTGGATCAGAGACTCTGAATCACCTCAGTCAAAGCAGCTGTGATGCTCCTGTTCTTACTTTGCTTGGCACATGATTAATCCCGGTCTGTCTACCACTGGTGTTGGTTCCCAAAACACTCAGATCAGGTCCTGTGGCTTGTTGCACCATGCTCTGCATGAGGTGCAAATTGTTGTTATTGTTCTGTTTGCATCATGAAGACGTAGATTCATCTTAATAGTCGAGCAAAACTTCCAAATTTACCAAATTATCACCACAGAATGATGCCTTCACTTCCTCTGGCCAATCAGTGCAGAGCTGACTCACGTCTCTGTGGCAATGAGAGGTGAACTCAACATCTACAACACGTGTTAAAATAACAGTTCTCTATTTCTGTGCAGATGAAGTGATCTCATCTGAGAGCAGGAGTGCAGATCAAAGTCATCACACATTTCTAAGTGATGTCAGCCATCATGCAAAACAAGTTGTCAACAGCCAGTGAAGCTCTCCTCCTCCTCCTCCTCCTCCTCCTCCTCCTCCTCCTCCTCCTCCTCCGAGTTTTACATCTTTCAGAACAATGCACAGAGACAACCTGTGTTTAAGGAGGACTTTACTCAGAGCTAGGTACAAGATTTAAGATGGAACTCATGTCTATGTAGGACGTTTTGGAGCTGGTGCAACGTATAACATGTAACGGCCAAATTCCACCAGATCCGTGTCCGGTCCGTCTCCGATCCGTCACTAACTAACATTAACTTCCACTGGATCCGCTCCGTTGCGTTCCGGCTGTGTATCTGATCCGGCAGGTCGGGGCCCTCCAGATCAGATACACAAGATTTCTATTTTTGCCGGATGCAAGTGCACGACCCATCAATCTCACCAGAGCAGACGGAGCGGGACAGGAAGTCAGGCACCAAAACAAAATGAAAACATCCAGTTAATTTTCAGAATAAAACACTCTGTGTTATCACCAGATCGTATTTCACTTAACTACAACAACAAACCGTCATGATGAGTGGAGCCAGGCCTGGAGTCAACAGGTCAGAGGTTTTCAGGACCAGAAAGACAACATGGATGAGGAGAGGAGGAGGAGAATCCTTGATTATTGATTGCTCCGGGAAAATTTTGGTCACATGACTCCAGCTGTCCGGCAGTCCTGCTCCCTGCTGCGTTCCGAAACAGAACAGTGGGTGTTGACGGACGAGAGAGCACGCAGTGGCTCGGAGACGGATCAGACACAGATCTGGTGGAAGTCCCGTGTGAGAGTGTAAACTCCATGTTGGTGCAACCCAGTGAAGAAATGGACTCTAGAGGGTTCTGTCCTCCGAAGTGATTCGAACATATTTGGGGAAACTTTTTGCATTTAGTTTCTGAGTGGAGCTCTATGATTGCTCAAAGTTGCGTGAAACACTTTTCCAATTGTGTTTGTTTGATTGTGTTGCAGGTTTAACCCAACCAACAGCAGCAAGTGCATGAACCCCATCATATTTAAAAGGCTGTGCTCTTTGAGAACACATTTGTAACAGCAGGGTGTTCAATGCATCTTAATGTACATTAAAAATGTTCTGTGGTGCTTTGTTGCGCAAATGAATCAAGGTGTTGTACTTATAGAAGCTGGTTCAAGTATTTTCTCTCGTGAAAACATCAACAAATCAGAGGTAGATAGCAAGATTCAGAATCGGGAGGATTATCTTTGGCTGCAGCTTGCTGGCTAGTTTGCTATCTTGCTTCGTGCAAAATATAGCAGCAGAAAATGGAGAGTATGCCAATTCATGTATAGAAATCACACCTCTGTTTGATTGATAAATAATTGGTTCAGTTGCATATTGATCATGTGGGCTGCACCTTTCAAAGAGCCTCTGTTTTAAAGGGAAATGCAGATGGCGTGTTGGATGGATTCCCAATCCAAACAAACCAGTAAAATCAGTGGTGTCATGTTGAATGAATCAAGGCGAGCAAAATAAGCGATTCAGTCTGATCATCAGCGAGAAGTTGGGCTCCAGATTGAGACAGACCTTCAGCACAAAGACTTGCACATTAGGATTTGTTTGCAGGGCAATAACAACTTGAAATACACGCTAACGGTTAACAGAGAAGGTGCAGAGAGGGGTGATCAGGTGAAGGAGGGAGGGCACTGTGTCTGCAGAGAGGCAGTGTGCAACAAAACAAACACACCCTACTGGACGGATATGAAAAATGTATTTCACATGTGGAGACGCCATTTTTCTTTTTTCACCAGCTGATGAATTGAATTGGAAAATAACAGAGATACAGATACGCTTAAGCACTCTGAAGTCGTTGTAGTGACACGCTCTGAAACCGAGATGGACAAGTCCTCAGGAAACACACACACACACACACACACACACACATACACAGTCCCCGAGTTAATTCAGTGTAATTAGTGGTCAATTAAAGCGCTGTGACTTCACTGGCTGTCTGACTCTTTGATGTTGTGGCTCCTGGCGAGACCAGACGCCATCTTGAATTCATTAACAGGCCGCAGTGTAAACACACGCAGCACCGCTCTGCTTCTTCTCCTCTTTTTCTGCTGCTTTCCTTCACTTTATTTTTATCCCCATTTGTTTGTTTGTTTTTCTTCGATTCACAAAATTTCACTTTTCTTTCTGTTGAGTGCGCTTGGCTTCTTGATCTTCTCACGTTGTGGTTCTTTTTAGTTTGAGCTTTTCATTTAGAGTTTGTCTTTGTTTTCATTCGTTTGACATTTGGGATTCCTTTCATTAAACTCTTGTTTGATTTTCTTTAATCTAATAAATGCATTTCCTTTTTGGAACTTTTTTTAATGAAGTTTCTCCTCAATTATTTCTCTTTTTGCTCTTATTTTCTTCACTTTAAGATTTGTTTTGGATTATTTTCTCTTAAAATTACTTAATTTACTTTCCTAAAGCAGTGCATTGAAAAAAAGTAAATTTTTAAGAATCTTTAACATTTTGTTTTATGTTTGCAGCTTCTGTAGTTTCTGTTTGCAACTTCCTTTTTTTATGACTTTCCTCTTTCGAGTCTGACTCGTCCTCCATCTCTGTTCACTTGTCTCTCTATTATTCCTCATGACTAAATGCAAATCATTTTCTTTTGAAGCCAGCAGAACACAACTCTCCATCACTGATTTGACCTTACGTTTTATTCTCCCCCTCTCTCTCTTTCCGCTCTTTATGATTCAGGTTTGTAACAATGAATCATTCTAAAGTTTTAATGCTTTAACACAAACATCCCGCTGATCCCTGATGTGTTCTGAGATGTTTACCGAGTTTAAAGCTCGCTCAGCACTTTGACTCAGTGAGGGTCGCAAGCTGAGGTTGAGGGAAGAACGAACAAGTCAGAGAAAGAGATTCAGAAACAGGAAAACGACGTGTTTGTGACGGAGACGAGCCGCTAAGTGGGTTAACGCTGACGGAGAAAAGCAGTAAATAATAGATAAACAGTCTGCTGCAGGAGAGGGGAGGAGAGGAGAGGACAGGAGAGGAGAAACAAGGAGAGGACAGGAGAGGAGAGGAGATGAGATACAGGGTAATGAAAGGAGAGATGAACATATACATGGATATTTTAGGATAGAACAAAAGAGTGGAGGATGAGAAAGGAGATAAGGAAATGAGAAGTAGGGAAAAGAAAGGAATGGCGAAGAGGAGAGGAAAAACAAGGAGACAGGGAATTGCTAAAGGTTAGGGGAGAGAGGAGGAAAAGAAAAGGCATGAAGAAGGTGGTGTTGCAGAAGATAGGAAAGGTGAGGAAAACATAGAAAAGTATACAAGGTTTCAAGAGGGTAGGATGAGAAAGGAGACAAGGAACCAAAAAGTAGGGCAGGAAGGAGGGAGAGGAGAGGAGAGGATACGAAAACAAGGAGACAGGGAAATGCTTAAGGTTAAGGGAGAAGAGAGGAGACGAAAAGACATGGAGAAACGAGAAGAGGTTGCATAGTAGAGGACTGAAAAAGAAAGGAGGGATTAGAAAGTAAGGAAGGGAGCCAAGTATTGGAGTAAAAAGGAAAGAAGGAGAGAGAATGCAGAAAAAAGAAGATGAAAAAGGATGCAAGAACAGTGATGTTGCAGAAGTTACGAAAGGAGAGAAAAACATAGAAAAGGATACAAGGTTACAAGAGGGTAGGATGAGAAAGGAGATAAGGAAACAAAAAGGAGGGCAAATAAAAGGAGGGAAAGGGAACAGGAGAGGAAAAGCAAGGAGACAGGGAAGGAGATAAGGAAACAAAAAGGAGGACAGAGAAAGGGATGGAAAGGAAGAGAGGAAAGGAGAGAAAAACATAGAAAAGGAGACAAGGTTACAGGGGATCCTATTTAAGATGGTAGGAAAGGAAAGGTGATAAGGATGTAGAAAAAAATGTCAAGAGAGTACAGAAGAAATAAAACAAGGTAAGGAAACAGGAAAGGTAGCAGAGAATATGAGAAGAAAACAGATGAAAGAAAGGATAACGGGAAAGGTTAGCATGAAGGAGAGAGAAAAGGAAACAAGGAACGATACAAGAGGAAAGGAAATAAGGAAACAATCAATGTGAGGAAGTAATGAATCGCCTTTTCCCTCCTTGAAGTCTTCTTGTCCTCTCTCACGTCAATTTCTCCCTTTCCTGTTCCCACTTACACACTCCACTTTCTTCAAACACACACACAAACACACACACACCCACACACACTTTTGTATGCTAAAAAATTCACAGACGCTCTCGTTCGCCCGTGTCACACACACCTCTCTCTCTCTCTTTAACTCTCTCTCTCTTTTTGTCCGCCCCCCAGTGTTTTCTGTCTGAGTAACTCGACCCCCCTTCAGTCACAGGTGCACCATGCTACGACACACGCACACACGTGCACACACACACACACACACACACACACACACACACACACACACACACGCACGTGCACACACACACACACACGTGCACACACACAAACACACACACACGCTGAGTCCACTTGTCTTCACATAGGGGGCTCTAATCAAGCCACAGGAAGCCTGAGCTCCACAGGGAGTGTGTGTGTCAGTGTCTGTTATGCCTGTGTGTGTGTGTGTGTGTGTGTGTGTGTGTGTGTGTGTGTGTGTGTGTGTGTATGTATGTGTGTGTTTTTGTGTGTATGTGTGTGTGTGTGTCTTTGTTTGTGTGTGTGTGTGTGTGTGTGTGTGTGTGTGTGTGTGTGTGTGTGTATGTGTTTGTGTATGTGTTTATGTCAGTTACAAGTGAATTGAAGAATGTGTTTCGGTCCATGAAACTCACTGTGAGTGTGTGAAGGCTCGACATGTTTTCAATTACACTCAAGTATTTTTGCAGATGTGTGTGTGTGCATGTGTTTATGTGTGTATGTGTTTATGTGTGTATGTGTGTGTGTGATGTTCACTCTCAGTCACTTTTTTTCTGTTTTTCTGTTTTTGTTTGTTTGTTTCCTGTTGTTGTTTACAACCTTTACTCATAGTTTTAAATGTGATTGTTTGTTTTTTTTACTTGATTTTTTTAGTGCTGATTTAATTTTTAGTTTTTCGTCTTTCCTTTTTTATGTTTATCGTCTGGTGATGCTTTTTACAGCTCGAATCTTTCCCTTTTTATGTCAAAATTTCCAAACTTATACTTTCTTTCTCTCACTTAAATCCTGTTGGACATCTGTTTGTATCCTCTCCTCTTTTAGTTGTGCTTTTTTAAATTCTTTTTCCTGACGTTTCTCACATTTCAGTTTTCTGAGTTGTGTATTTTGGTCTTCAACTTTTTTAATGACCATCTTTCAATCCAAAGTCTATTTCTCTTTCTTCCTCTCCTCTTCCTTCCTCATATCTCTCTTTTTCCTGTCTGTCTCACCATCTTTTAATTCTCTCTTCCTCTAAATTGAAGTCAGTGTTTCTATCTTCTTCAAAACTTTGCCTTTCTCTTTACTCTTTCCTTTCTCTCTCTCTTTGCTGCATCATATGGAGTCAATTAGGCAGCCATGCTCAAAACTCTGAGTCCGTTTGCATGTGCGTGTGTGCGTGTGTGTGTGTGTGTGCGCGCGCGTGCACGAGTGTGTGCACATCTGGTTCACATTAGTGCAATTGCAGGTTGGTAGAATAAAGGGCCCGGCTCGGAGGTGGTGGGTGGGATTTCCTTCCGCTTTCTCACACACACACACGCACTCACACACACGCAGTTTTTCCCTCCATGTGTTTTGAATCATGGACGTAATTAACCTTCAGAGGATTCTGAGGCCGTTGCTCAGATCTCCGCTATAAAAATACATCTAAAAAACAGAAACCCCCCCCAAAAAATATGTTTGATCCGTCTGCAGGGCGTTTGATTCGCTTTCCCACATCTGCCTCTGAACGGGCTGGGAGTGCTCGGCGGCGTGAGCGTTAAACGTAGATGAAACAAGCGTCTACAGGTGGAGAGAGGAGGGGAGACGTTAGATGAAGTTTATGGAAGCAGATTAGAATAAAAAAGAGCAAATCATCACTTGTGAGGAGAAAGAAGTGAAGTCTGAGTTAATAAACGACGTCATTGAGTCCTTCATTGTTAAAATAGCTCAGTCGTACACTCTTCTGTGTGTGTGTGTGTCTACGCTGTTTTCACACACTGTGGTGTTAAACACTTTGTGTGAAGGTGAATAAAGACGAGATGAAAGTGAAGCCAGCCTGTTGGAAATGAGAGAGGAGAGGACAGAGAGGAGGAGGAGGCGGAGGGGGGGGGAGGGAGGGAGCGAAACAAAGAGAGGAAAAATTGGACAGGCACAGGTGCAGCCGACTCTGTGTGTGTGTATACGTCTGTGTGTGTGTATACGAATGTGTGTGTGTGTCTGTCAAGAGGTTTCGTGACTGCTCCTTTGAGTGTTCACATTCCAGCACATCTGCTTTGGATGAAGCGCTGTAAACTGTGTGTGTGTGTGAGTGTGTGTGAGAGAGAGAGACATTTTAAGGCGTTTTCCAAAAAAAGAGAGGATTTTTTCTTCTTCTTCTGTTTCCGTCCGTCTGTCAATGAAAGTGTTTCATTGATAAATATTAATGAGGCTGAATGCAGAGATTTAATGTTTGAGTTATTTCAAACAGAAACACGAATGTAGAGAGAGAGAGAGAGAGAGAGAGAGAGAGAGAGAGAGTGATGTGTTCCTGTACGCGCTTTCATTTCCTTGCTTTCCCAAATACGTTTGCTCTCATTTTCACGTTGTGTCCTCAATGTGTATTTGATCTTTAAGTTTAGTTCTGCATGATTTAATGATTGTGCTAATGTGGTTATAGTGGATAATATTGCGGTTGTGATGTTATTAATGGTTTTATGAGTCTATTGCTTAGTTATAAAGATGCATGCAGAGATAATTGATAGTTTTCTAGGTATGTACACTACCTGTCAAAAGTTTGGACACACCTTCTCATTCAATGGATTTTATTTATTTTAATTATTTTCGACATTGTAGATTAATACTGAAGACATCAAAACTATGAAATGATCTGGTTTTACTATAATCTGGATTACAACAGTAGTCAAGCACACATTGTCCGAGCAACTGATGAATGTAACCAAACAGACTCCAAACAGTCAGAGCACTTTATTTAGTCAGAAATTGCAGCCTTTTGTGCAGTTCTAGATATTTTTGCATATTCTCACCAAGAGGCAACCTCCGGTCTCAAACGATGAAGCCCATGCGGAAGTGTTATAAACTGCAATACATCGAGAATCCACTTGAGGCTGGCTGCAGAAACACTGGAAACCATATAGACATGAATGGGAAAAAGACGATCTTTGCAGCATTAATAAACATGTTTACAGCCTGGTTCAAAAAACGGCTTGGCTACAGTAGCTAATTTCTCTATCGGCACACACTGTACGGGGGTGAATTTTTTTCTAACGTGATGGTTCAGAAGATATTAAGATTATGAGTTTTTGCCCAAATAAGGACATGACTGACGTGACTCCCGGTCGGGAACACATAGCTATTGGCTAGGAGGCTCAAACTCCGCCCCTTTACGTCACACTCTGCCTGGTTGAGTTCAGCATTTCCAATACGGATGCCTCCATCGATTGGCTTCTAAACAACGCTCAGGAACAGATGGGTGACGTCACGGATACTACGTCCATTATTTATACAGTCTATGATTCTCACATCAAGCTTGTAATTGCAATTAGATTAATCGTGTGAGTACATTTTGCACACTTACAGTCTAATAAGTGCAGTGGTGACCGGTGTGGTCAAAGATGAAATATCTAATTGAGATACATCATTTTATCATCAGTCCATGCAGACAGCTTTGGCCTCTGTGGTCCTTGAAGATGTCTGAAAATGTAAACATCTTTCATTGAGAGACATTTGGAGAACACATCCTGGTGGTTGATCAATGAGCTCCAGGAATTTTAGAATAGCATGTTGCCTCGATGGCCTGATCCCAATTCATCCGTTTACCTAACTTATCCATACCTCAACTTATGCCTATGTAAGGCATGCTTCAGGATATGATAAAGGATCTGGTTTCTTGAGATATTTGAGGGGTAATGAAGGACTTTCAGATGCAGAAAAAAAAGTTCAGGAGCAAAACTTATTTAATGTTTTGCAAATGAAGGAAGTGGATCATGGAAATTTGGCAGATGGAGCAGAGAAAAGAGTCCCGTGTTTTGGCAAATGATCATGCAAAGAGTGTATAGGCATTACGTTTTTGTAATGTAGTCTCTGTGACAAACATTTTAGAAACTTTCTACCCATGATGTGAATAGATCTTTGTGTGAACATCAGTTTGGGGGTGAGGGTTACATCATGTCCTCTCTGCTTTGTTAAACTCAGCGGAGGGCACAGCAGAACCAGGGGGAGGCCCACCAGAGGAAGGGAATGGGCCTCAGTGTTGTTCCTCTGAAGCCATTCTTACCACGTAATGTTTCCAACTATGTAACAAGGAGCATCTCTATTTCATTCCTCATTACCTCCAGTGATGTTTTTCTCTTTGCATTAACATCCAGCTGCGTTGAGACGCTCTGAGTCTTTGATACAAACACGTCTGAATGACACGGTTTATCGAAACATCCCTGACTGGTTTGTGTTTGAGAGTGTGAGAGTTCAGGTCAGACGTTATGAGGACGAAGGTAGATCAGGAGGACTTTCCTTCCTCTCCTTATCATCCTCCTCTCTCCTCTTCATCTATACAAGCGTTGTAGCTGAAGGAGACTCAGGGAGGTTGAACAGATGCTCCCCACATTTGGAGACAATAACGAAGAGATGAAGCATCAAACAAGAAACAAAGACACAAAGCCTGCTTCTTTTTTCTTCCTTTCTTTTGTTCCATTTTTCTCTCTTTTGTTTCCGTTTACTGTCTTTTCATCTGCATCCAACTTTTAACATTTCACCTTGTTCCATTTATTGTTTTTCCACAGAACGGACCCCTTCAGGGCCCGGCAGCTTTTCCAGCTCTGTTAGTTATAACTGAAACTCTGCAGAAAGAATTCAACTTTCTTTCTTTCTTTCCTCTCTGTCACTCGTTTAAAGGCTGCAATGATTATTCAATATTATCCCCCACAGTCATGTTTGTTTCCTTTTTCTCCATTTTCTCTAACTATATGAGCAGTTTGGACTTAATTGGACATCATTGACAACTTTTGGCTTTGTGACTTATCATTACGCTTATTTTCATCTAAATATCATATTATTTTAAAGATACCAGTTTGCATCTTGCAGTGAATTAAAGTGCAAAGTGCAGACTTTAAAAATCTCGTGGACATGTGGCGGATGAAAAATGACAAACTTTATTGGTGATATGTTTTGTTTTGACTTCTGAACATTCAGCTGCTGTCTCTGCGTTTGTACCTGATGTTTGGTTTCGTGCACGGCTGCTTTCTCCACAAACATTTTGTGAGTTTCGATAGCTCCACTAAGAATCATCTCTCAGGGGGATGTGTCGTTGTAAAGCAGTTTGAAACTGTAGTTGAAAAGTATAATAATTGTCCTCTATTGATACAAATCAGTCAAATATTACGTCCTAACAGGTTACACAAAAGCTTCTTAGGGATTAGGTTTCTGATGTTTTGCAGATTATCCTCTTACAAAACAGACAACAGTCATTTCCTCTGAACACATCTGTCATTGTTCTGGAGAAGCTGAACTGGTCTTTGTTTTTGATCCAGGAGAGAAGAGGTTTTATTGGTGCTCCTCAGATTTCTGTCAGAGACGACTCTTTCCCACACATGGGGGGAAAATTTGTAAGTGTAAGTACTTTTTGGACTGAAATAAAACTTGATCTTCTTAATGTGGAGTTTTCACCAGTTTTGCACAGAAAATATTTTTTATGAAGCCTTGTTTTTCGCATATTCACTGCTGCCATCTTGGATTTGTAAAGCCAGAAATAACCGTGTTTGCAGCAGGTTAGATTTGATTTGATTTGATTTATTTCATACATCAAGAAACACATACCAATTCAAAAAGGTCAATTGCAGAAAAGAACGACCCATGAGAGGGATAAGCCTCCAAAAGCTTTTGGTTTGGGGTAGGGATGGGCAATGAACAACACAATAGTCCCTAAACACTACATTAGTCTACATGAATTCAATTTGCTATGCCTCTACCATAGTTGAGAAGATCTGCTTCTTCATTGATTTTATTCTAAATATGGCCATCATTAAGAAAATAAACATCATGCTGTGTAAGAGAAAACCTTGAAAATGGAGATCGAGACCATGATGTCATTTGGACATTTGGTTATCTAATGTGATACAGCAGGTGAGAAGTCTGGCGATTTTCTGCTAGACCTTCATGTATTTAGTGTCTTTTTGCAGCCGGTGTAGTTACAATATATATTGTAATGCAATATATTTTAAAAGTTACATATAGAATACATATGCGATGAGTTATGATATGATTCGATATGATTGCTTTAATGTGCCCTGAGGGGCACATTAAAGCAATCATAAAGTGCTGCAAACATTAAGCATCATGAACAAATAACAACTCTATAAAAAGAAACATCTGAATTAAAGTTCAAACATTATCTTCATATGTGACATGAAACACGTGAAACAAGTAAAGATGAGTGATCAGAGAGTCTCTGAAGTCCTCCTGTGGTTCATGTTTTCTTTGTGGTTTGAGGTTCTCCAGTTTTCAGTGCAATGAAAACACTGCTGAGAGTTTCTCTGATTGGCTGAAGGTCCACTTGCTAACTGTGGGAATACTGATACTACTGTGTGTGTGTGTGTGTGTGTGTGTGTGTGTGTGTGTGTGTGTGTGTGTGTGTGTGTGTGTGTGTGTGTGTGTGTGTGTGTGTGTGTGTTTCAGACTGCAGGAAGCAAGGTTGTTATTGTATCTCTCTACATTCCTCAGACTTGAACACACACTGCACCTGTTCCTGTCTGTCTGAAACACACACACACACATTCACACACACACACACACACACACACACACACACACACACACACACACACACACACACACACATACACATACAGCCACATACACACAAATTGCAGCCTTTCGTCACTGGTCATAACAACACATTCACTGGGAAAATATGGCTGTCACGGCATGAGACATAAATCTTAATAATTTCAGCAGGAACAACACAAGCATGTGTGTATGTATGTGTGTGTGTCTTTGTGTGTGTGTGTGTGTGTGTGTGCATGTGCATCTTGTTGTACAGGCTTTGGGTCAATAAATGTGGTTTTATCATCAGCTCACAAAGTCAGTTCTCAGAGGGGAGGAGGAGGAGGAGGAGGAGGAGGAGGAGGAAGTGTAGGGGATCATAGTTAGCCCTGATGACATTTACAGACACTGTGTTCAGTGTGTGTGTGTGTGTGTGTGTGTGTGTGTGTGTGTGTCTGTGTGTCCGTGTGTGTGTGTTTGTATGTGTGTGTTGTGTGTGTTAGTATGAGAAAGTGCAGCAAGTGGAGGATTTGGAAGCACCTTGAACTCCTGCAAGGTGCATTGTGGGAAGGAACAAACCTTTCCCCACTAATTAGCTTCTCTTAGCACCTTACATCTGTTCATTTAAGTTTGTCTGCAAGATGTGTTTGTCAATGGGTTTGTGTGCGTGCGTGTGTGTTACTTTGTGTGTGTGTGGGTGGGTTGTTTCCTGATTGCAGCCCTCATTCCCACAGTTTCCAGTCTTTCCCACTCCTCCAAAGATTTGATTTTTGTTTTTTGGATGTCTCTACGTCTTTCTACTACAAATTGCTTCAGGAAATACATACAGCCGACACAGACTATAACCTGGAACACAGCTGTTCTAGAGCATAGGACAACACCATACAGGGTGACCTCTCATTCAATGGTTTTTATTTATTTGAATTATTTTCCACATTGAGGATTAATACTGAGGACATCAAAACTATGAAATAATATGGTTTTGCCATAATCTGGATTACAACAGTAGTCAAATAGGGCTATCCATTGTGTACTAACCCTACCTCTGAACAACACAACTGATGGTCTCAAACACATTAAGAAGGCAAGTCATTCTACAAATGAACTCTTGACAAGGCTCATGTTAATTAGAAACCATTCCAGGAGACCACTTCATGAAGCAGACTGAGAGAATACCAAGAGTGTGCAAAACTGTCATGAAGGAAAAAGGGGGCTACTTTACAGAATCTAAAATATAAAACATATTCTGCTTTGTTTAACACTTTTTTTTTTCATTAAATAATTCCATATATGTTCTTTCATAGTTTTGATGTCTTTTGATTAATCTACAGTGTTTCAAATAATTACAATAAATACAAACCCTTGAATGTGAAGGTGTTTCCAAACTTTTGACTGGTAGTGTACCTTCAGTTTATAGAAGAGCCACATTTGATTCTCTTCACAGTGAAGTTGTGTTGTTGTGATCATTACCTTTAGGAGTTCAGGACATGGATGCAAAAAAAGCAGCACCAGTGCATAAGCTTTGAGCCAATCAGCAGGCTTTCAGCGTCAGGAGTTTTTAGTTTGAAACAGTTTGAGGCTGTTTTTCTGTTTTTAATAATTCCTCTCAGGGAGTGTGGGAAGTGAGATGATGTTTTTTATATTGCCCCAAAGTGTTTCTTTTTTCATCTTCTCCTTTTGTTCCTTCTGTCTATGCTTTATCATCAGATTCTGTTTTACCACATCTGTCCTCCATGTGTATGCAAATACTCTGAACGTTGTCTCTGGTTCTGAGGGGATGGAGGTGGATTAGGTGTAGCTGTGGAGTCGTTTTTTCATTTTGATGTGAGTCAGTGGGAGACGGAGGGGAGAGAAGAGCGCTCTCAACAGCTGTTCCAGGGTTTGCGTCATGCAGCGCAAGCTAGCGTCATGGCTGAGTGTTCGCACGCTATGCACACACACACACACACACACACACACAGACTCCCACAAACGCACGCAGAGGCATGCTGTGGGGACCCCCAGTCGAAGGCATGACCAAACACAGGCATTGTGTTCTCATGCAGCCACTGTGCTGCTGAGGAGGAGCGTCACCTGTTTCCACTGATGACAGGCCGCTGGTTGTGTGTGCAGTCTCACGTTTGTCTGCATGTTTGCTGCGATGATGATGATGATGATGATGCTGTGAGAGGAGATGATCTGAAAATCTCTGCTTTGCTTTTGTTTTTGTCATTAAAGTAGTAAAAGTAGAGCTGGCAGGATGTGGGTCATTACTGTGAACTACGTGTTTGTTCTTGTTTGATTGGTTTTAGTATCCATTGTAGAATTTGCTTTTTCTCATGAGAATTAAAAAAAATTCAAGGAGAAATATGATGTAAATACATTTTCAAATATGTATTTTTGTGAATATTAGAGTTTTTTTGACACAATTGTAGGCTTTTCTTTTTTTTTAAAAATGAGCAATATGAGAAAAGTGTAATACATCTAAAAAATAATATCTCACTTTTGCATCTTTTCCACTTAAAAAAAGTGAAATTATTTTATTATTTGTTAAATAATAATAATTAACAATAATAATAATGATAATAATAATAAACTTTAATAATATGATTATAATAATAATAATTACAAATAATAACAAAAATAATAATAATTGCAGAAAGAATAATTGAGAAATGATACAATAATACAAAATAATAATAGCAAATTTAAATAAAGCGAACATTAGTAATAATCTACATTTATGTATCTTTCAATAGTTTACAAATAAAATTCATGTATTTAAGTTAATTTCAAGTATTCTTTAAAACTTTTAAAACATTGTAAATTTTTTTACTCTTAAATGTTTCTTCAACATTTTTAAACAAGAAATAAACATAAATTTAATTATACATAATATTTAGTTTAATTTGATGAACTGGATAATAAAGAACTTATTAACTTATTATAACATTTATTATTTAATAAAATAAAAAAATAAGAAGTTTTAATGAACCCATTTTCAAATAAAACATATACACCAAAAGACCTCAATACCAAATGTTAAGATTCTCCTCAGGCTCGAAGAAAACATCTCAATATAAAAGCATTTCATGCTTGTGTTGAAAATGTTTCTCGTCACATTAAAGGAAATGATGTCTGTCTGGAGCCTCTTCCTGCTGAGCCTCAGACAGGAAAACAAGAGAGTGGCCATTCTCTGTGTCTTGTGTTCACGGCTGTGCAAACGAGTGCGATGAGATGGAGTCGTATTTTGTTCCTGACTGACGTTTGTGTGTCTGTGTTTGTGTTGCAGGTGTACGCTCCGTCTGCCAGTACAGCAGACTACAACAGGGACTCACCGGGCTACCCCTCCTCCAAACCCCCCAGCTCCGGCTTCCCGAGCTCGTTCTTCATGCCAGGTACACACAAACGCTTACACACACACATAAACACACACATACAAACACTCAGGCACAGACACAACACAGCTTGAGGTTCCAGAATGAGTTTTGAAATGAGTTATTCTTACAGCAACATCACACGCTGGTGTTTTTGGTTTGTGGCTTTAGAAGCAGAGAGGGATCCTAACGTATGGAACAAACACACAGGATGATATATTTTATCCTTTGGGTCCTTTTGGATTATTGCAACAAGACACTCAAGAATGTTGATGCACTTTTGCTTTTTCTAATGCATACAGGCAACAATAATAAAAAAAAACAGCAACAGAGCATCATGTACCTCTCTTTGCCTCCCTGTATCTCTCTATCAGACGGTCACCACAGCGGCGATCCCTGGAGTAGCAGTAGTAGCAGTATGGGCCAACAGGGCTACCATGGCAGCATGCTGGGGGGCGGGAACTCTGCTCACGGGCCCTCTCAGAGCTCCTCCTACTGCGGGATTCACCCTCACGACAGATTGGTGAGTACAGCTGTCAATCAGGGTATGTATTAACAAGTCGATTTCTAAAGATGATGCAATATAAAGGAAAGGAAGCGCGAACATCATCCTCACTTTACAGGAAAGCGAGCTAACCATGGAATAAACCTTGCATGCAAAACAATGCATTTAGAATATTACAGATTTACAAGCGACCAACATATTTAAGTTTTAGTGGAATAAAATGGCCTCATGTTTGTCCACTCCAATCTGACTTCAAAAACTGAACAAGTCCTGGAATTCCAAGTATAACGATGAAAACCAGATCATGAAAATCAAAGTCAGCATTGAAATCATTCCATTTATATTGGACTAACATGAAACATAAGCTAGCTAGAGTTTAAGCTAAATAAATGCATTGGAGATACAATAATACTTCACATGCACTTTGAATTTGAATTTATTTCCATTAGTTTCTTTAATGTTTGTTGAACTTTTTTTAAACTTATATATTTGTATGTTGTTGCTAAAGTTTCATGTTTGTTTCGTCTGTCTTGAAGCAGAGCTACCCGTCACACTCGTCTGCAGACATCAGCTCCAGCCTTCCTCCCATGTCCAGCTTCCACAGAGGGGGAGGGAGCGGGGGAAGCGGCAATCACTACAGCACCGCCTCATGTACCGCCCCCACCAACGGCACAGAAAGCATCATGCGTGAGTCACCTGAGTGTTTGTGCTTCTAAAGAGAATGTAAGAGATGTTGGACCTGGGTTTCAGACACAGACAGGTCAAATGTTGTTTTGAGAGTTGATATCCAGTCGGGGGTTGATGGGCTTTTTAACCCCAACGTCATCAGTCACCAAAATTAGAAGTTGTTTCTTTACAGAAGAGTTCATTATTTGTTCAATGTGATGAACAATTGGCCTCTGGATTTAGCAGGAGATGCATGGAAGTGGAAAGTTCTCATCTTATGAAGTTATTTGCAAACGTTGTCATGCTAACATACTAAAATAAGATGGTTAAGTTTGTTTCACAAGTATGACCCTGTAAAGTTAATGTTCTGGGTCCAACATGTGAAAAATAGATGACAAAACAAAAGTATGCAGGATTAGCAATGTGTGTAGACTCTCATCTAAATATGGTCAATTTTGGCTCCAAAAAACCAAGATGGCGTCACCTAAAGTTCCAAAAATTGATGTCTAATGGTGATAATGCACAAGCTGGTGGTTGTGTCCAATTCCTCCATATAGCCCATTAAAACTCGGACATGTTGGGCTTTTCTTTATTAGCATGTTGGCATTCTGACCTTTGCACTGCCTCATGGGACTTCTCAGAGTCAAAGGAGAGTTTCATTTATCTGCTGTGAGCTCACATGTTCATGCACGTTTATCGTTTGAATGCTTGAAAACAAACCTTAAGAGTGAAGTTTTGTGAACAGAGCTGTAGACTTCAGACTTTAAACCTCGAGGCTCGACTTTGACTTGACCGACCTTTAAGACTGGCACTAACTTTACACCCTAAAGACTCTGACACTTAACAGCGAAACACATTGATATCTTCACTGACCTGTTAAAATCACAGAACAAGACTTGACACATGATTCTTCTTAAGCTCTGCTATTTTAAGTTCTTCACATAAAACCGTCTGCAGCAACTTCTACTTGATGTTTTTCAACTGTTCTGGTTATTTCATCGTTAAAGTTCCTGATGTTTTCATCTCTGCATGATGTCTTTGGTTCCTTTTGTTGTGTTTGTGTTTTGACTTCATGATCAATTCAAAGTTACAACTTAAAAGACGACCAGGATTGGTCATTTCTGGTCGGAGAACAAAACACAAGCGAGACCACACTCTCCGTTTCCACCGCATACCCGGCTCTGAACGTCCCTGCTGAGATTATAACGGGATGATTTAAACCACTGAAATTTACTGTCAGGGGAGAATGCAGCCAGTGAGAAATGGCACATATCGGCTTGACCTTGACATTACTGACTCACACACACACACACACACACACACACACACATAGGAACTCACACACATACAAACACTTCCACACACACAGACTCAGAAACACACACAGCATGCCATATGGACCCCTTACTTTGAGTCTCATAGAACAAATAGGACAGCAATAAGAAACAGATTGAAAGTTTGTTTTCATGGGAAGACATCTCCAACATTCCTCCAAGATATCACACACACACGCACGCACGCACACACACTAGCCAGACCAGATGAGTGTAAACACAAGAAGAACCTTAATAAAAAACACGTCTCTGCTGTTTAAATACGAACACATGACACACGTGTGTGCACGCATGAATGCTTGAGGACATACATGCAGAGTTTACAACGATGTGCATGTTTAGTACTATTGACTAACGTCTGTTACAATAAGAGCCTTACCGTTAGAAGAAATGGATTATCTGATTCCAGCATTCATCTAAGTATTGGAAATTTAAAGGCTGCACTTATGGCAGCTGATTCAGTGAATTTTCTAATCACATTGACCAAAAATGGACATTTCCTGCATGGATTTTGCTCCACTATGAAACCTGCAAAGGTACTTATAAAGCTGAGGGCGCCAATTTAGCCTAGCACCCCATATACGGAGCCCATAGTCCATTCTCCCCACATTTCCTGTCTATCATCAGCTGACCTAACAATAACAAAACACAAAATGCCCCATAATATCAAAGTTTAAGATAAGATATGATAAAATAAGATAAGATAAGATACTCCTTTATTTGTCCCACAACAGGGAAATTCATGGAGTTACAGCGGCAAACAATAAGGTGTACAATACAAGAATTTAACAAGAATATATATAGAAAATAAATGTTCATCAAAGACGACAGCTTGGCCATAATCTGTCCTGTCAGCCACCACCTCCACAGGGTCCAGGACTGAGCTAGCCTTCTTCACCAGTTAGTTCAGTCTTGCTCTCCTGTATCCTGTCCGCAATATTCAATATTCATTGTTAAAAAATCCTGGCAGCTATTATATTCTATTCTAAACCAATGCTGTTCAGTGTTTTCAGCACCCAGCGTCATGAAAACAAAAAAAGTTGGTTGGAAATAGCAACTTTTGACAGCACTATGATCATCAGTGTCACTTCTCTCTCAATAACAAATCAGAATAAAAAAGGGACAGGAGTTCTTACATCATCTTTGTCGATAACAATGACAGAGGGCCGCACTTAGGAGATATTAACCACACTCATTTATTTAAGGAAAAAAATGTTCCGAAGCATGTCCATAGCATGTGTGTAAATAATATATCATAAACTATGTGTGTGTAGCATGATCAAAATGAACATGAGTGGAAAAATGTAATTTCCCCAAGAGGATTAATAAAGTACGTTTATATCCTGGACAGGCCAATAATGAGCCATTAGTATCAGAGAGATATGTGGTGATCGGCTCTACAGTTGAATTTGATGCGAGCAATAATTTTATGGAGAACGGGCAAGACCAGTTTAGTATCATGATATTCTGACAAGATGTCCCAGACCTTGTGATATTTATCTTGATTGATTGTTTAGCATGCGTGCAATCAGTCCGTACCTGCATCCACATGTTAGAGCACTTGTACATTTGTATAATTGCAATTTGATTTTAGTAACCCATCCCTGAAGGTATCGGTTTATCTGTGGACAAAATAACAGACTCATACAGTCAGCTTGTACTGACTCGCAGCTTTAAAGCTATCAAACCAAATCTCTTACATCACAGCGAGCATGGCGCCTGGAATTTCTATATAAAAGCACAATATGCAAAGTGTATGAAAGAAAAACACACATTGCATAACCGATTTTGGTAGTAGTATGGATATAAGCCAATGATATATATGATGCAAAGTGATATTAGCAGACATACTTTCTTAAAACAGCAAAAACATCCAAACCATTTTGATCTTCATCCTCCTCTGCAGCCGTAAGCTCTCATTTATGAAAAAGATTTTCTCCTGCACATGTTCTAAATTATGCATCAAGTCAGGATACGTTTGTAGGTGTGTGTGTGTGTGTGTGTGTGTGTGTGTGTGTGTGTGTGTGTGTGTGTGTGTGTGTGTGTGTGTGTGTGTGTGTGTGTGTGTGTCTAACAGTAATCCCTTGGATGGTTTACTAGGCCAGTGGTATGGCGTGAGTGAGACATGAGGCTTTAACCCCAAAACATATGCTGCTTCCTGTCTCTCTCTCTCTCTCTCTCTCTCTCTCTCTCTCTCTCTCCCCCTTCTCTCTCTTTCTTCCTTTCCTTCTATTGCTCTCCCTCTCTCAGTCTCCCTCTCTCTCTTTCCTTCTCTCTTTCCCCTTCTCTCCTTCTCTGACTTTGTCTCTCCCTCTCTCTCTCTCCCTCACTCTCTGACACCTTAAAGAAGTCCAGCTTGCCAATTTCTATAATGGATTCATTTGCCATGAAAGGATGTGTGTTTTTGCTGTTTTGTGTGTGTGTGTGTGTGTGTGTGTGTGTGTGTGTGTGTGTGTGTGTGTGTGTGTGTGTGTGTGTGTGTGTGTGTGTGTGTGTGTGTGTGTGTGTGTGTGTGTGTGTGTGTGTGCGAGCGTAAACTTTCCATCTGGGAAATGCTATCAGGAGAGATGAGCTGTGAGCATGTTAGAGTTTGTGCATGTGTGTGCAAGAGTGCATGTGTGTATGTGTGCATGTGTGTGTGGGGGCGCTCATCTGGTCCTGTGAGGTCACTTCCTTCCTCTCTGGCCTCAGTCCCTTTCAAGTGTGTGAAACAGATTTAGATGTACTGAAGTTCAACTTCTGCAAAAACACACACAAACACACATGCTAGAATACACACATACACACACACACTAATGCATGCAGTCAGTGGGTTAAAATGTGCATAAGTTCCAAAGTTTCTAAATTTCTGCATCCAACCTATCACCAGGATCGATAACAGTAAAGATCTGGATAAACCCGCTCAGGGCACTGTCACATTTGCGCTGTCACGTTAGCGTCATCACCACAGCTTCCATCAGCTCTGGCTGCAGGTGTTCTAGTTAAGTGATGCCTATTGAGACAAGCTACTGAAGGGTTGGTCCCATGCTGTCTGCATATGTTTGTATAGTGAGATGATTATTTTGAAAGGAGGTATCTGTCCAAATGCATGCATATTTCTTAAAGATGTGATCAAAACGAAGTATCATTTCAAATAATTAGCAGCAAACTGGACATTGGGTAAAAATCACATGTTTCAAAATGAACGGGGAGCTTCTTCTTCTTCTTCTTGTTTTATTTCCTGCAATGTAAGAAAAAAGTAAGAAAGGGTTTAAAAGTGTTTGCCTCATGTGGACAAAGAAGTCATTCACAAAAGTAAAAGAATTGGATCTCTGTATCGTGTGTATTATAATGTGTTGAGTGTGGAACTGATGGACTGTGGACGGAGAAAAGGACAGATTAATTAAAATATTTAGTTAACAACATCCTTATTTACAAAAATACATCCATCTTTTTTCCATGTGTGTGTTTGTGTGTCACAGCTAACAGAGCACAGAGCTCAGCAGCCAGCAGCTCTCAGACAGGAGACGCCTTAGGGAAAGCACTCGCATCCGTAAGTACAGCTCATACAAACACACACGAACAAACAATCAAACACGTACAGATGTTAGAGACATGTTCACTTTGTACGAGTGCTTTGTGATTTCAGAAATAATCTCTCCTCTGTTCAACTGTATCTAAGTTTTAATGCTTCTTTCGTGCTCTTCAGATTTACTCTCCAGACCACACAAACAACAGCTTCTCGTCAAATCCCTCCACCCCAGTCGGCTCGCCTCCCTCCCTCACAGGTAGTACATTTCTCTTATCCTCCAATCACAGCACAGCATCTACACTGACATATGAACCAACAAGTGCAGATGGAATAAAAGCAGAGCTGACTTGGACTTGTTGAACTAGACTTGACCTGACCCCGTCTTTGATTACTTCAGACCTGACTCAAACTTGTTTCATTGACTCAAGATGGAACTTGAACTTGTTTCAAATGACACAAAACCTAACTTGAACTGAATGATTACAGACCTGACTTGAGCTCATCTCAATGACTTAAGATTTGACTTAAGGTATGGGAATCGCTGGAAAATACTCAAGATATAACTTTGATTTGTTGTCCAAGACTTACAAAAAGACTTGGACCTGTTGCGTCAGACTTGAGACTTGACTGGTACTTGATTTAAAAGACTTGGTACAAGGATTTGTGTTTTTTGTAAGACCTGCAGTGTGCTTGTAAGTGCTTTAATACAGACCTGGACTTTTTTCAAGTACTCTGGACTTAAAGTGTTTCAAGGGACTTGAGACTTGTCTTGAACTTCACTTGAACTTTTTTCAAATCCCTAAAGAAGGCTTGACTTGAACTAGAATTGACTTGGCGTGACTTAAAAGGGCTTGTGACCAGACATGGACTTGACTAAATGATGCAAGACATAATATGAACTTGTTTCAATTAACACAAGACCCAAATTCAATTGGTTTTAAATGACACCAAACTTGTTTCTAGCTAGATACATGATTCAGTGATTAAAGTCTTGAAATAATGTGGTTGACTTGACTTCAACACTTCTCCAGTCTCAAGGACTTTAGACTGGACTTGAACTTTTGTCATGAAAATAACAAATATTTGGACTTGTTTCATAAGACTTCAGACTTGACTACACTGGTTTCAATATATTGGAGTCTTGTCTCATAAATTACTCAAGACTTGGACTCAATTGGTGCCAAATTGAGCAAGTTTTAAAGGTAAAATACCTCATTTGACCTTGTTTAAAGTAACACGAGACTCAAATAAGAACTGAATTAGACCTTGTATTTATTTTGGTCAAGATTTGGGATAAACTTGGACCAGCTTCATGTCACTTTAGACTTGACTGGAACTGGTTTCAAATGACAAAAAAACATACAAGGATTTGTTTCAAAGTACTAAGTACTAGGACCTACTTAAAGGTTATTCAATTAACTTGATATCCGACCTTTGTGACATGATTTAAGTCTTACCTTAGACCAGATTTAAATGACCTGAGACCAGACTTAGTCCAAATGACTTTAACTTGACCAAAACTGACTTCAGACGACTCAAGAAAAGACATGGACTTGTTTCAAAAGACTGAGGCCTTGACTTTGATTTTAAATAACTTTGAGATGGACTTGTGTTTTTTAAAAGAACATGACTTTTAACTTAAAATTAGGACAAGTCTTGCACTGGTTTAATTGAACATTTTCCACTTGCACCAGTTATAAAGAACCATGACTTTGCTGGTTTAAAACGACTTTGGACTGGACTTTGACACCTTTAAAAGGACTTAAACTTGACCTGAGGTGGCCTCAAGAGGCTTGGAGTGCGACTGTAACTGGTTTCAAAGGACTGAAGACAAGAAATGGACCAATACTGGGATGTTTCCTGAAGACTACAGACTTTATTATAAACTATTGTACAGCTCTGGTAAAAACTAAAGTAAGAAATGTGAGTAAATGAATAAAAAGTATATTAAAACAAAGTAACAGAAACAATAAAATGAAGCGGTATAGCTTTATGTTTTCCATTAAAGGGGATTCAGCTTTAAAGTGCAATAACTTGGCATAAGATAAAACAATGAGAAAACATAACAGCCCCGTCTCCCCTCCATCCCCCGCCTTGTCCTCCTATTATTCCCTCCAATTACTCCTCCTCCAGGCTAATATTGTAAACTCTTCCTGCTCCTTAAAGTGAAAAATGACTTTTCCTAATAATAGTTGTGTCGAATTTGTCTCTAATTGTCGCCGCTACACACACCGTTTGATATTTCTGTGCCGCGCCTTGTGACTGATAGCTTTAATTACGAGCACCAACTCGACAAATCGCTCACAAACCTACCGGCTCTGCAAACACGAGTCCCCCACTCCCCCTCTTTCTTCTCCTCCTCCTCGTCATTATAGCTGCCTGGGATATTGCCTGCTAAACCATAATTGGTGTTTATCATTGTGTCAGAGTTACTCCACTTTTTACAAATTAGGAATGAAGCCTATTAGAGCAAACTACATGCAAATTGATATCCAAGGCTAATTCTGCAAGGGTGTTTTACCGTGTTGGACTCGGAATAATTTACCGTGGCGTTTAATACATATATTTGTATTTGCACATGAATGTACCCAGGTGATTATTCATTAATTAGCATATGGAAATGAGCATGTAATATGAATAAAGGGGAGAGGGGAGAAAAAAGACTGAGACAAAATAGGAAGACAATGAAAAAGAGAAACACGAGCTAATGAGATGAGATGCGAGTTACAAGGGAGAGATCAGGGGTGAGGACAGAGAGGAGGTGAGAGGAGAACAGAGGAGAACAAGAATGTGAGAATTACCTGCGTTTGATCAAAGCTGCCAGGTGGGGGTTGGGCTCCGATGACAAAACAAATGATCACAGAGGCGGTAACGTCTTACTTTATTATGCAGACGAGTTATCGCAGATTGAGCAACACTTTGCTTCACTGTAACCGAGCATGGGCAGGGTTAAAGGTGCACTGCAGAAAGTCACTTCACACACAGAAAAGCAGTCTTATACTTTGTTTTTGTTTTGTCTTTAAACCAGAGAAGTGTCTGGTAGTGTTGTAGTCAAGACCACATTAACAGAGACCAAGACATGTCCGAGACCAGAGTGCACCGAGACCAAGACATTTAGGGATCGAGATCAATTCAAGACCAAGACCAAGGCAGGGCGAGACCGAGACAATCCCAAGACCATACATATCAATGAAAAATCATTATGAGAGTTAACAAAATAAAAGACTTCTGTTTTTTTTATTTAACAGCAACAAACAAGGATTGGTTTTGTCTTTGTTGCCTTTCTTTTGATGCGCTGTGAGAGACTTTTGACCCCTTAAGTTTCCCTTTGGCTGTCGTTAGTTTAACTTTCGCTTCAGATCAGAGTTAAAACTGTGTTTTCTGTTGCCTGTGATCTCAAGAGAGGTAGGAGGTCGTAGCGGAAGCTGAGCAGGATTATTTTGTCAAGCCTTTTATTCTCATCAGTTGTGTACATCTTTTTTATTTTCTAATATTTGTAGTGTTTTTATCTGATGGGTTATAGGTGTTGACTGTGGTAATCCTGTGGCAGGTATTTAGCTGTGCATCGGTCGTGGTCTGCCCAGTCCGAGACCGAGACAAGACAGAGTAAAAATGCTTTCAATTCCGAGACAAGACCGAGACCTTAAATAAGCACTAGTGTCTGGTCCACGTGGAGGTCAACAGCGTCTACACATTTATAACTTTTGCCTATTACAAATGTAAAGTGCATCCTTATGGGTCACATCTTGAGTCACATTACATGTTTTTATACGTTTTTCGTGATAACATTCTATTTAAAATCTGGAGGTTTAATCAAACATCCCAGCACACAAACGTTAATTTTCGCACCTCTATCCTAAAACTCCGATTTCCCTCCCCATACGACACATAGGTGCAAATTTGAGAGTATTATGTGTATGAAATGTATTCAAATTATAAAATGAGGCTAATGATCAGGAAAAAAAAACTTTAAAAAACAAGCAAAATATCAAGCAAACATTAACAACAAAATCTACAAAACAATAACTTAATGTGTATAGAGCAGATCAAATTGTATATTTGGCAGAGCTAAATTCAGTCCATGATGTTTTTGTTTTGCACACATTGTGATATATGATTAATTTCCTCCAGAGCTTTGGATAAAGTGTCTATCAAACTACAATAAAACTCCCCACGTCCAAGAGTAAAAGAAGCCAGTGAGACATCTCGAGCTGATGTGAGAGCTTCCACCTTCAAAAAATCTTTATTTATAAAGCACCAAAACCCAACAAACGTTATCCTCAGACTCTTCCCAAACAGAGCTATGATCCAGTCCCATCTTACAGACAGGACTCAGTCTGATCTCATCTTAATCCACCATGAGCAGAGCACTTTGCAGCATTTAGCAAGTTACAGTGGCAAGGACAAACTTCCTTTAACAGGCAGAAACCTCCAGCAGGACCAGTCTCATGTTAAACACACATCTGGACCTCCTCTCCTATATTTGTGGTGTTACTGTGCGTTTGAATCCTACTGATCCCCCTGCTCTGCTGAATGGCCTTCATACAGCAGACCGTCATAGAGCCTCATATTAATGTTAATTCTCACACCACGTCTCTGTCTCTCCTCTGTCTACCAGCTAATGAGACCTGTCGATTCAGATACGACTCTTCAGAGCGACGACAGAACACAAAAGCAGAAAAGAACAGAGACACAAAGCGTGTTTATTCTGCAGAGGGCTCATGCTAATCAACCACTTGTACCTTTTCAGAGACAAAAGCCTGACATTAGCATTCCTGCTATGAGATATGAGTTGGTTTGTTTTAGTCTTTTCTTCCTCGTCTCTGTGTGGATATTGTCTGAGCACCACAAGTGGAAACGATGAGAGACTCCTCGTCTGTAAAGATGCTTTGTCTGCCGTTTGGTGCTGTACATCAAGTGGTTCCTTTCTTCAATGTATAAAGGGAGAGGAGGGCTTAGATTTAATCCCCGCAGACGCCCATCCATTTTTCTGTTCACTCTTATCGTGTGCAGGGTCGCAGGTGCCATGAGACTTTTCTATCATGCATTGGGAGAGAGGCTGGTCGTACCCGAGGAAAAGTTGTACTGATTAAGAAATATCAGTTCAAACTCCCAGATCTGCTCCTATTATGTCCTCTTTCTGTCTCCCTCCTACATCTTCTTATTCCTCCTTGTCTCCTCTCTCCTAGCTGCCAGTTCAGCTGTCTGGTCAAGGAATGGTGGACAGGGAGCATCATCGCCAAACTATGAGGCTCCTCTGCATTCTCTGGTATGCTCAAACACACACACTCAACCACACTTTTAAGGAATATATGTTTTTAGGAGGGTCACATTTAACCAAATGTCGTCTAATAATGTATTCTAAAAGTCAGAGATTCATCATGTCCTCTTGTTTCCCTTCGTCCTGCAGCAAAGTCGTATTGAGGACCGTCTGGAGCGTTTGGACGATGCCATCCACGTATTGCGGAGTCACGCGGTGGGGCCCTCGACGGGTATGAGCGGCGGGCACGGCGACATGCACAACCTTATAGGGCCGGCACACACGCACAACGGAGCCATGAGCACTCTGAGCAGCGGCTATGGGTCAGGACTGCTGTCAGCCAACAGACACTCCCTCATGGTAGGACCTGAGAGCACGTTTTCATGATGTGGTTTTGAATCTAAAGATGAGGCTGCAGGCAAGAGGAGCAGTGGGCTTTATGGCTGATGTGGCTTTTTAGAGGTGAAACTATGCACATTTATACAAAATGATGCAAATTGAGTTGATTTTGTCACTCAAGATCCTACTCTTCAGAATATTTAAAGTGTCCATGTATATTTGAAGAGTTCATTTGCAAAAGCAGTTTAATGCCATTTTGGAAAAAATGAGCTGAGGGTTGCAATCAACGAATAAATTAGAGCCTTTTTCTGTTCCAAAATTCATTTCAGTGAAAAACCTGATGAAGTCTTAGGGAAACAGGGTCAAAGTTTATGTTTTGTGGCAGAAAACGCAAGGCGCGGCTGCTGTTTTCCGGAAGATGGTAAATCCATTGAGCAAATCAGCGAAGCGCATTATAACCAGGTGATACGGAGATAGCAGTGCCGCCTTGTGTCTATGCTTGGTGCTGCCACCGGTGGAAGGATGGGGAGTTTTTGGGGTAAAAACAGCTGATTTCTTAAATCACAAGAATGGATTATTTCAATGAAGCACTGGAGACTGTTGCTATAACGCCATCTGGTCGCAAAAAGAAGAGTAAACAGGATGAGTATGCTTGTAGTGGAGGAGTGCCCTCCATAATTAAACTTGAACGATGCACTGGTACAAAATTACACATGAAGCATGATCCAAAAACATTTAATTTTGTCAAAGATAGTTAATGTAGTGCAATGTAAATAAGATTAATAGACACACACATGTTCCAACAAATGACAAAGTACAGTGTCATGTAGAGAACAAATAAAATGACATTGAGCTGAGGAGTAAAGGGGGATAAAAAAGAGTGAATGAAAGAAACTGAGAGGTGAATCAGAAGAAAGGAGAATGAGCTGAAATGTGGAGTAAGAAAGCAGTAATGCTTTCCATATTTAAGTTTGGCTTTTTCGTCAACTTGAATCAATAAACATAAAGAACCAAACAGCTGTGTGACATAAGGAGAGGTAGGAGGGCGAGAGAGAGAGAGAGAGAGAGAGAGAGAGAGAGAGCGAGAGAGAGAGAGAGCGCGAGAGAGAGAGAGAGAGAGAGAGCACAGCCAGTGTAAACACATTCAGATGCCTGGACATGTTCACTCAGACCCACTCTGTTTATTTGTGCATATTCACATGTGAACACACACACATGCACACACTCATGCACACACACATGCACTGACCAGATGTTCATGTTAACTAGCTCACTCTGCACACTGTCACTACCTCTTCAACACCTCTCCTTCTCTACAAAGACTTGGCCTCAGCTTCGGTGACGTCATACGTCAGGCTCTTGAAGGGACCGTTTTCATTATTTGTGTCCTGTGTTGTGGCTGCGACAGACTCTACGGCCTCCAGAGGGCGCTAGCAGCCGCTTCACTCTGTTCCCATTACAGTAGTTCAGAAGTTCTGTCCCTCCGTCTCTGCTCTTTGTTAAAGTATTTACTTTGAAGTGTTGTTTTCTAAATGGAGAACACCTGTGCTGGAGAGGTGTGTGTGTGTGTGTGTGTGTGTGTGTGTGTGTGTGTGTGTGTGTGTGTGTGTGTGTGTGAGTGCTGGCCGGCTCCCACAGAGATTATCTTCTTCTCACGCATATCTGTCCAGCTGTCTCTCTCTCTCTCTCTCCACACACACACACACAAACACACACACACACACACTCACATGTATATCCTGCTTTGTCTGTCTTCCATCTTGCTTGTGTGTTTACTTGTATCTTCTGCTTTTTTTAATCTCATTGATGCACACATGTTAATATAGATTTTAATGAAATCTAATGCAAGTTACCTCGTTATGTCTGAGACCACTCTCTGAATGGTTCAGTCTCTCAGCAGGCAGCTGTCTTCAGCCTAAAAGCTCTCATAAACACACTGTAGACTTCTTGCTCAGCAGTTGGCAACTTAAGTCACTAGCTGGTAAAGAAAGTTGCACTTAAAGCACCAAGATAAAAGTTAGTGATGACACAACCAAAAAGAATAGGACAGTTAATGCTGGCCCTGAGGCTGACATGAAGCTTTGGAGAAATCAGCAGGATTTTGTTGTTGGGGCTGAGAGTGAGGTAATTAATGTTATTGCTAAATGTATTAGCAACCTGTCTCTGTATGGAAGCAAATAGGTACCAAAATTAGAATAAAGAAGCAAATTTGAAAATTAAATTGCATTAACAGAAATGCTTAATAATTATCCAAATATGGGTGCATTCCAAGACAGTCCAGCCGACTCTCTTGCAGGCTCCACTCTGAGATCCCCTCCACCGTCAGAAGGAAGTGACGTCAATGCAGTTTAATTTTCAAATTTGCTTTTTGTTTTAATTTTGGTACCCATTTGCTTCCATAGTCTCCGCTGTTTTGATGCAATAATGTGATTAGGTATGTAGAAGAAGAAAGAAAAAACTTTATTAAGCACAAATTGATCATGCAACACATGCACAAACATGACGGTGCATGCGTGCCCCAAACAATTGGGGATTTGGCGCTTTGCTCAAGGGCACCTCAGCAATGCCTAGGCACCTCTCCAACTACAAGACCATTTCCAAGCTTTGTGCCATGTCTGATCTTGAACTCTGACCCTCCAGTTTGCAGGCCAAGTCTCTGCATACTCAGCTGCTGCTGCCCCAAAATGAATGAATATTTGGTCTGTGCAATGAATTCTATCTTTATCGTCACATTTGACGCATTCATGAAGGCTAGCTACCATCTCATCGGGTAAATCTTTGGCAATTTGGAAGTGAAAAAATTTAGCAAACCCAGGTATATGCAAAACATTAAGAACAGTAACTGAAATAGAGTCTGTGAGTTATAGTTAATCTGCACACACATTTGTTTGTATCTTGCACATCACATATTTTTCTCATGTATTGCAGTCCTGGTTTGTTGAGGGGCTTTATTATTTCCTATCAATGCATCTTTAAGATTATTGCACAAGAATGTAGCATTTGTTTCATAAATTTAAGATGTTCTCATGTCTAAAGGTAAACAGTTTCGAGGAAGGTTTTCCCAGAGAAAAGATGCAACAATGACGCTGTTAGTTTGCAAAATAATAGATATTTTATTAAAGCTAAGTCAAATTAACGCCTTTTTATGGTATAAAAATCTAAAAGTTATTTTAGTTTTCAAAGTTTTTACCCACAAAGAAGGTGAGAAGAAGACGGTTTGGTGTTACGTTTTGTTCCAGTGTTAATAAAACAGTGCTTAAGGATAATTCTTTGAAGTTCAAGAAGAAGGTTCATTATTTTTTTCACAATTCTTACTTTGCAGTCAAATTTTAAAAAGTTAGCTATAACACAAGTCCTGTTTTCATCCTGCGCCATTGATAAATTCCTGTTTTTTAAACCAAGTTATTAAAAAGGGAAAACCTCAAAGTGGTGAGAAAATGTGTCGTGGGGTTCAATCCTTTCTGCCAACTCTGACTAAAGCAGAGAACAGAGAGCAGTGTTTGACCAGTGTTTGGCTTCATCGTTTAATTTCAACTTTGTGGTAAAGAAAATGCTTCACATTTAAGGGAAATACTTGCAAACTACTTTCAGTGTTGTGTTTGGATACACTGTAAAACACTTCTCTGCTCCCCAGAGACACATTTGGCATTTAACTTTATTAAGTGACACGTGGTTCAGGGCCAGGAAAACATTAAAAGTTAACTTCTCGTTAGGGGTGATATCTTTACAAACCACTTTTCAGTTTAATCTTGAAATGGGTCCAAACACATTCCTCAGCTGTTTTATGCAACCGGTGGAAAAATAGACTCCAGTGGAGTGAAGGATATGTGTTGAAAACACTGTTTACTTACAGACTCTTTAAAAGCGCACATACAGAAGCTCATAAATTGCTCCTTGTGCTGTCATTATAAGACTCCTGTTTGTGTTTATTCAGGCTCTGGATTATTGGCTGATAGAAAAACAGACTCATTAGGACTGAAAACACAGTAGCTCTGTAACAGGGCTTTCACATGAGCTCGGGCTGGTCCGCTCGCTGTGCCAAGCCAAACTCTGAAGACATGCGCCCTCACTACAACCACGCAGCAGGAGCTGAACTGTGTTTCTGCTTTATAACATCAGAGTTTTGCTTTTACATTGAAAGAGTTAAAAGGACAATATATCAAATAAGAATACATTGAATACACCCTTTGAAAAAAAAATCATTGACAAATTCTTGATCTTAAAAATCCTCAACAAGTGTGTGAGTGTGCTGGTTTATGTGGCATTGGGGGGACCCCAACCTAACAGCCAAGTGACATTGCGGGGACTCACTTTTTGCAGTGATTCGTTAGTGGAGCTGCTTGTTTCCTGAGTTTCTCTGCTAACTTAAGAGTTTCTTTTTAACAATCTCATCAAAATGTCTAAGTATAGTCACAAAAATCATGTCTATAATGCTACGAGCCCAAACACACTGATGCTTTTAAGGGTCAGCTAATGTTTCCATGGAGAAATACGATTTAGAACAAACTTCAGAGTCATCGGTTTGACAAAGGACACATACAATTATCTTTGAGTTTTTTTTACAAAGCATGAGTCAGAATTATCACGTCCTGCAGAAGTGGCCAAGAAGTTTTTTGATAAAAGTTGCCACTACAAATAACAAGGGAGTGTTTTTATCGGAAGTAAAGAAAAAATACACACTGTCACAAAATAATCAGTTTGATTTTTGTGTCCATTCAAGTTGCAAGAATCCTGCACAATGTCCAACTTGCAAATAAAAAGTTTGGTGGTAATGTTTTGGTGCTAGACCTCCATCAGGCAAACATGTAATAAATGTTGCCTTTCTTGCAACTCAAATTTTATGAGCTTCTTCTCACTTCTCTTCTACGCATCTGTCCTTTGAAGTTGATGTGCGAAGCCTTTCCTTAATTTCTGTGACGGTTGACAGTTCTGTGAGATTTTCAGATTTCCTAAGATTTTGAAGCAACGTTATAATCTTCACAAAAGATAAAGATTGTCCAACGTTTAAAGTTAACAAACTAAAACCAGTAGACTTAAAGAGCAGATCATTGATTTGCATTTGGGGGATGGAGGATTGGTTCCCAGTTCCCAAATCGAGACTGTTCAGCATACACAGCAAGTTTTAATCAATTGCTCTGAATGAGGCTCAGCAGTAGTGTGCAGAAAAAGGAGGGAAAAGTAGAAATAATAAAGGTAGAGGAAGAAGTGAAGTCATCTGGAAAATGTTCTTGCGCTTTTATTTTTTCATTCAAACATTCACTCTCAACTTTTTAAATATTGCTCTTACTCTATTTCTCTCCTTTCTTATCCGCACCTCCTCTTCATTACTCCTTCAATTTCTTTCCCCTCCCTGTCTTCATTTCCTCCCCCTATAGTTTTCTGTTTACTCCCATGCAGATGCAACTCTCCCTTTTCCGCAGCTTTATTACCTTTTTAGTACATATTTACTCAGTTGCATATTCTCTGTCACATTTGTTTTCATCCTTGTGACTTGATGCATTTTTTTCCCTTCCTCTATCCTTCTCTTTCTCTCCCTTGCCCCATGCCTCTCTCTTTTACACAGCACACACATGCACACACACACACACACACACGCACACACACACATAAGCCACAGCTGTATGTAGTTTGGCTGTGTTAAGCAGAGACGCCTTTAGGCTGAGGTCATAACTCTGGGAAAACAGGTGGTAGACCGATGCAAGAGGGAGAAAAAGAGAGCAAGAAGCATATGCAAAGACATGGAGACAATACAGGCACATTCAAATACCTTAATGCATCAGTGCACATGTAGATAAACACACATCTTCCAACATTTCAATCCCTCTCTCTTTAATGCTTAATTATTTCAGTCAGTCATTATACGTTTGTTAAATTCAAACCATAACCGCTGTCTGCCTCCCTCTCTTCTGTGTTTAAGTCACTGTGGTTATGTTAATGCATCTAAGCCCGGTTCAGTTTGGAGGTTGTCTCTAAAAGAGGGCAGAGGTTAAGAGACAGAAGAGTCTCTTTTTCTCTCCATTAAGCAGAGTTACAGTGAGTGAAATGGATCGTAATCTGCATCACTTGGCTGAAAAACACAGTAATGCCCCATAATGCTCTGCATCTCCTCTCTTTCCCCAGTCCCTGAAAGTACTCTATAAGCTGATGGAAATCTACTGTCGCCCATTACCCTCCACCTCCACTGTAAAAAAAATATCATGTCTCATATTTGATGTAAAAATATCAAAGCAGATATGAGGAAATTGGTTTGGGGTAAACTTCCAGCAGTGTGCAGTCTATGTATAATACACGGTGGACTGTATGAAACATAGATGAATCTTGTGATGTCACCCTTTGGTTTCTGCAGAGGTGCTATGAAGCCCAATGATGGCAGACGCTATATTGGAACCAAATAACTGTCAGCTTGAGGTGCAGCTGAGATGGGCCCCTTATGGCCTTAATGTAATCAAAACAGATATGTCATTTAAGAATTCAACCCTAGTTACGTTTTTTTATATGAAGAGACACACTTTAAATCCCAAACTGTATTAATACCAGGCTGTAAACATGTTTAACTCTGCTGTAAAACAAATTAACATGGGACTTAATGGGGAATTCTTAGCTTTTGGAGCCAGCCTCTAGTGGACACTTAAGGAACTGCAGCTTTTTGCACCTTCCTGTAAGCCTAATTTTTCAACACCAGAGTTTGCTGCTCTTATAGAGATGGGTTATCAACACTGACTAGTGTGTTAATTTTTATAGAAATGCATTGAAATAGATGCAACTTCTTTTAAATGCTAACATGCGATTTAACGCAGCTGTTTGCAGGATGCAACGTAGGGAAGTGATGTTTCAGTTTTGGCTCTGTTAGAATAAATCTGCAATATGATGATGATGAAACATAGAACTGTGTCATACATCTTACATGACCTATAACATAAAACATTTGTTTCCCTCTTTAGGAGGGTAAAGTTTTCTCCACATAATAATAATAAGTCAGCAACAGATTACTGCCTGGGGCAAGACTGTACCTTTTAATGACTCATTGATGGTCTGGTTTTCAAAAGGAGGAATTACTATTACATTAAGACTTATAAAATTAAATGATTGGTTCTGTTTATAATTTAGTCCTTAAACTGCTTAACTTGTTCACAAATTGTCATGCACTTGTATTGTGAGCCTGTGTTTTTCCAGGTTAAGTTATAGCCTTTTTGTTTCAATAAGGGTTTGATCTTAATACTATCGGATACTTCGACTTGAAACACAACTTGCTTCAAAAATGAATGGCTTGTAAAAAGTGTTATTTCTCACTTTTACTAAATATGAACAGTGCAACACAAGTTTAAAAAAGTCAAATCAAACTGGTGATGTCGAGTTTAAGGTGTGTGATAACCATTCATACTGTAACACTCCTCCCCCCAAAGACTACAAGTTACAATTTGCACTGCTGTATGCAGTTACATTTATAGCTTTTATACCTGCAGGAAACAGATGTGGAACAAACAGCCGACAATGACCTGTTACTCCGTGTTTATAAAAAGTATTTATTGTAGCATACGGTGTGATAGGTTAAGATTTTTATTCACGGCCTGGTTGTGACCTTTTATCGGTTATTATTGTAAACAACAACAAATATAAAGAACAACAACAACAGTGCCTCAGAAAAACATCCCTCACATATATGTAGTTATTGTATTTATATGATAAATCTGCGTACATGTTTTTCTTCATAACATATATGTTCCCGAAGGAGAGAATTAAAGCAACCTCAATTAGCATACAGCGCTTTTAAGTGCCTTTACTGTTTGTGTTTAAAAAGCTGCATGCCATAAATATTAATGAAGTAAAGAGGTAATGACCTTTACATTCATGGATATAACAAGATTAATGAAAATATTATTAGATTAGAATTTAATTGCTGTGATTATTTGTTAACACGGCATTGTTTAGGTTTCTGCTTGAATAAAAAAGAAATGTCAAAACAACACAACAGAGATAAAAACAAAGAATTTGATAAATAACGTACTATGACTCAATCTTTTGCTAAAAAACAAAAATTGAAAAGGGGAAAATACTGTAAATGAATCATAACTCAAAATAGTTCAAGCTGTGATGTTTCTGAAATTAATACTAGGTATTTTAAAAATGAATAAATAAAGATAGTAATTAAATGTCAGATATGTGTAACTTGCTTTTAGAAACATTTACATGTCTCTCTGCATCATGTCACAAAAAGGCTCCATGACCAACGATAAAACAAGTTCTCATTTCTTTATTAGCCATAAACGGATCATCCAGACTTTGCTCAAAAATCTTTAACCTCATCATAATTTTGTTTCCAGCTCTCCGTCTTTCTCTTCCCTTCTTTCTCTCTGTTTCATTTTTCATTTTCTAAATTGACATTTCGCTCTTACACACACGTCTGCTGTCCTTCACTCTGTTCATGAAATGAAGAAATAAAACATACACATCACACCACTGGAAAACATTGCACTAATTTTCCTCCCATACGAGTCCAACCTCAACACTGGTCCCAGTGTGTGAGTGTGTATTTCTGTGTGTGGTGTGCAAGCATGTATGTGTGTGTTGACATTATAGCAGGTGCTTTCTGTCAAGTGTTCAGTCTGCACAGAGGAGAGACTGTACAGCTGAAGGAATGTTCCACCCTGTCTGTGTGTGTGTGTGTGTGTGTGTGTGTGTGTGTGTGTGTGTGTGTGTGTGTGTGTGTGTGTGTGTGTGTGTGTGTGTGTGTGTGTGTGTGCGTGTGCTTGTGTGCATGCATGCATGCATGCGTGCGTGTAAGACTAATACAGACTCCAGCCCAATTTGTTAACATACATGACTTAATCGCTTGCATTTATGAAATAAGACTGAACAAAGAGTCCTCCATGTGGTCACAGCATATTCTATATTTTTAAAGGTAAATTTTAACTTTGAATTATTCAAATAATTCAGCTCTTTCACTAAGAAAATAAACATTCAGAAAACTAAACAACTACTGGCCACATTTCCGCTTTTGCTGTGCGTAGGCATGCGCTGCAGAGGAAGAATTGAATTAACTCTGCAGCCTGTTCCTCTAGTGCCACCTACAGGACAACTTTTCTCTTGAATGCAAAGAAAATAAAAAGTTGCATTTACAGGTCCTGCTCCCCTGAGGATGAACCCCTGTGCATCTCAGTGAGCTTTTTACTTGTAATACAAAAATGATGAGCCTAAAGATGCAGGATTTGACTTCTTCTTTGTGTAGAAAATGACACAGCGAGAGTAATTAATCCATGCTGTGTGTCGTCCTTGTTTTGTTGAATTTTACCATGATCCCCCTGCCTGTGCTGCACCTCCTCTCCCCTTCGTTTGCTTCTCTGTGAGGATTGTTTTTTTCTGACTGTGACAATGATCAGAAATATCAGAATTAACAGAGTTAGTGAATTGACAGCATTGATTCTTCTCTCAGACGTGATGCAGCAGCAGCAGATGGATTGTCTTTGCTGTTTACAACTACATGACAAATCTGAGTGTGTGTGTGTGTGTGTGTGTGTGTGTGTGTGTGTGTGTGTGTGTGTGTGTGTGTGTGGCATCTCTTGACCCAGAAATCCCCATCTTTCTCTTCCTCCTCTTCTTCTTCTTCCTGTGTAATCAGTGCACTCTCTCACACGTTTTAAATGATGACACTTCCCACTGATCAACAACATTACAGATGACAGCTACTCAGCACCACCTCCACCCGCTCTCCTCCTCTGCCTCCTTTTATTTCTATCTTCTTTGAAATAAAACACTTTCTTTATCTTTAGAGAATAAAAGTTTTAAAATATATCTTTTGCAGTTTTTGTCACTACTGGTACAGATTGATATTAAAAGTACCAGAAAATAATTAAGGATTCCTGCTAGGGATGTTCCCATGTAGTGGACTTGACATTTAAAAGTTACCCTTATCAGTCGGCACAGAAATTATAAGTTATTAAACCATCATTAATATTAGTATTGTTTAGGCCCCATAACATTGTGATATGTTGTTTCCAAGCTGTAGCGTAGCTGCAAAGATGACAGATGGCATCTTGTAGCACGTTGCAGTTTGTAGTAAATGGAGATAAAGTTGTATGTCTCTGTCTGGTTAAACTGACATGTAACCTCTTAACTAGAGCAATGAGGAACCAGCACAGGCATGAGGACGTTAACCTGCAAGGAGGACTGAAGGCTGGTGGTGCTAGCTCTGCAAATGGTAGCCAAACAATGCAAACTAACTTGACATCAGTTACCTGCAGACGCTGAGATCTGGTGTTTTCGACGTGGGATATAAATTGTGTTTAGACTCATCAGCTAGTCTGAGTTTAAAATTCCATTTTAAGATTTTTTAAAAATGCTTTTTTTAACCAGAATAAACAATTGCATTTCTTTCTTTGAAGCCGTCAGACTCAAATAAAAAAAGTAAAAGTAATTTTAACTTGCAGAACACAGTGGATGACGATGTCCAGCTGCGGCGATCAGTTACTTTCTTTGTGTTTCTGTGAAATTTCGTGTGAGTTGTATTCAGAAAACTTAAACTGTCAAAATGTTTTCAGGGGTTGCTAAAAGCAATCATGAGCTGCCTCTCGTCAAACAGGACTCTGTTGTGAGTCTGGTTTTCAGCAGTCTTTTAGAAAAGGCTGATTTTGGCCTTTTCTTAAATGCAGCAGCTGCTGACCTTTGTTGTGACGTTAAAACAGGAGCAGTTACCAAAACTCTTCTTGGTAGTGCATTCAAGGACACTCTGATATCTGGTTATTGATTGTTTGAGCTGCACTCTTCAAATCAAAACACCACTCACTTTGTGCCTGTTGCACGCACAAGGACCAAAACATCAACAGGGTGCAGTTTGACTGTTATTTAATGATTACACTGGAACGGTGAGGTTGAATTTGGTGTTGTAAAAAGTCTTGCTGTCGGATTATTCGGGATGTGATGTAGCTCCTCGGGGCCCTGAGGACAGGAGTACAGAAAGAGATGGAGAGAAAAGGGAAGGGTGCAGAATGTATGTATGGGAATGTCAGAGGAGGTGCGGTCGAGGGGAAGTCCTGCTCCTGAAACTTTGCTATATAGCATCACTACAAAATCCATGTGGCATTGCATTTGTTGGATCTGATCCTCAAATTTGGCGTCCCAAGAAAGTTGTACCGTCCAGCTGTCAATACACAAATCACAGATGTACTTGAATCAATCTCAAAAGCGAAAATATTCCAAACGCATGATCTGATTTTCAGCTCCTCTTGCAGATTTGTATTCAGTTTTCTTTCACATTAAGGATGAAATAATCAGAACTTTTCACTAAAGCTTTATACTGTTATCAGTCGTCCAATCAGATGTCTTTAACCTGTAAGTTGCTGGGTGAGTGGGTGTGGCTGTTCCTGATGACTCCCTGAGCTAGATCAGTTTATGTGTAATTTATTTATATTTTTCTCCTCCGTCTGTCTCCTCGTCTTCGCTCCTCATTGAACTAAATTAAGCAAGAGAGAAAGAAGGCTCGTTAAAATATAAAAGCCCTCCATTAAAAATGTACAACAGCCTCTCTGTCTCCCTCTCTGCTGCCATTTTACATTTGGGAATCCAGGCAGTGATGAAAGGCAGAGAACGGAAAGAAAGGAAAGACGGAGAGAAAGACTGGAGGAAAATAATAAATAAGGGAGCAGTCAGATGTATGGACGGATACACACACACAACACGCAGTTTGACACACACAAAGGAACACACACACACACGCACACACACACACACACACACACACACACACACACACACACACACACACACACACACACACACACACACACACACAAGCCGGTCGACATTTTGTGATATTTGCACGGAGCGAGAGGGGAGTTTGGCATGTGGTGGGCAAGACCTCTCCGTCAGCCAGCTGGATTAACAGACAGACAGAGGGATTGGGTTTTTTAAATTAACTTTATTTACACTTTGGTTAGCATACAAGATGACAAAAGAGTCAGATAATTGTTATTGTGTATTATCAGGATATTTCAAAAGTGTCCAAAGCACAACACCTTATGGATACAGTACTTTACATCAGCAGTGTTTTGTTTCTGTATCGTTTAACTCTGATTTTAAAGTCCACACTGACTCCTGCCTGCTTTTTAAGAACACAAGTTTTTCTTGCCTTACATTCAAAGTCAGACTTTCTTACTTTTACTTCATTGGACTCGCTAATTGTTATGTTATGTTTAACATATTACAGTATAAAACAGAAACACACTGTGTCACTAAATGTTAGATCATTCAGGTGTCTGTAAAACTTTAAAATATGTCTGAGGAATTTCATCTTTTAAGGTCTGATTTAAGGCTCTTATATATATTTTATATTCGGATAACAGAAGATGTATACACTGCCAGGACACACCATGCCATGGTTTTTATTTATTCTAATTATTTTCAACATTGTAGATTAATACTGAAGACATCATAACTATGAAATAATCTGGTTTTGCCATAATATGGATTACAACAGTAGTCAAATAGAGCTATCCATTGTGTACTAACCCTACCTCTAAACAACACAACTGATGGTCTCAAACACATTGAGAAGGCAAGTCATTCTACAAATGAACTCTTAACAAGGTTCGTGTTAATTAGAAACCATTCCAGGAGACCACTTCATGAAGCAGACTGAGAGAATACCAAGAGTGAGCAAAGCTGTCATGAAGGAAAAAGGGGGCTAGTTTACAGAATCTAAGATATAAAACATATTCTGCTTTGTTTAACACTTTTTTGTTCATTAAATAATTCCATATATGTTCTTTCATAGTTATGATGTCTTTGGTATTAATCTACAGACTAGTCGTGTATTTTAACATGAAGTTGTACGAATATTAATATGACTTAACGCTTCTTTTGCAAACATAATTAGCACAGAAAGTCATTTGCGTGACACTTTTATTTGGTAACACAAAGTGAGCTGATTAGCGATTGTTTACCCAGTTTAACAAAGCAACCAGGCCAATCAGAGCTTTGTGGGCGGGGCTAAAAAAATTAAACTACCCCAACTATAAAGTGTTTGTTTACCACGGCATTTTTGCGTCTCACGTAAGGGCATGATTGACCCAGGTGATGGCGTTTGATTCAACACCACAGCTCAACAAACCTGAATGAGACTTGAGTTCACATGAGCTGCTATGAAACTGAACCCAATCTTCACCAAGTATTGTGGGTAATGAAAGAGAAGGTTACTCTTCTCCTCGCCCAGTTTAAACTAAGTGTTCAAAATCCAGTGTGTGATGAGTTGGGGCAACTCCAAGGGTCCATGACTGACAGGGGCAGAGTTACAGTCTAGACCTGCTATACATCTAAAGGGACATGACGTAGCTTTTGCTCTTTGAATTAGTGCTGCCAAAGTGAAAACTGATTGATTGATTAGAGCGTGTGATAGTGAGATGCTCACTTATACGGAAGCCCTGACTGAACTGATTACGACATTAGTGAAATTGTTTCTCCGCTGTCTGTTAATCTGACAAAATAACCCCGCCCCCTCCCCAAAATCTGCAGAGATGAGCATGATGAGTAATTAATTAAAATAAAACGGCCATTTAGTCAGATTCAAACCCGATAAAGACCCTCCACAATGCCAGTCAGCTTTCTGCTGTTCCAACCTTTACATTATATCTCCATACCGGCTTCTTGTTTACAGTAAGAGATCTAAATATCAATCAGGATTCACACACAGACGCTGTCCTGCTGACACGTTCAAAGTAAAAAGATTGAGAAAAAAGAGACAGAGAGAGAGAGAGAGAGAGAGAGAGAGAGAGAGAGAACCACAGGATGCCACTGGGAAGCTGGCATCACACACGCACACACACACGCGCGCACACACACAAAGAGAATCCATCTCGTGCCAAAACAGTGAGTCCCTGCTGGAAGCTGCTCGGTGCTCTGGGAATTAGAAATCCCACAATTAAACATATGGGCATTAAGATAATTGTCAGTTGTTGTGCTGTTGTGTGTGGGTGTGGTAGTGTGTCAGGGTGTGTGTGTGTGTATGTGTGTGTGTGTGTTAGCTTGTGGGTGTGTGATTGTGTGTGGCAGACAGATGGATAGGATTCAACCAAGCACACACACAAACACACACCGAAAAAAAAAACATGCCCTCTTACAGTTTTTCTCTGAAACATGAAAAACAGAAACGATACTGGATTTAAAAAAAACTGTTAATAAATATGTCAGACATGCAGACATGTACCTGGACACACAAATACACACACATGCACACACAGAGAGAGACACACACACATGAGCACCTGCAGGGTGTAGAAGCAGGGCACCTATCTCAGTTCTACTGTAATGGAAAAATAGAGGAAAAACATCAGGCGGGACAGTGTGTGTGTGTGTGTGTGTGTGTGTGTGTGTGTGTGTGTGTGTGTGTGTGTGTGTGTGTGTGTGTGTGTGTGTGTGTGTGTGTGTGTGTGTGTGTGTGTCTGAGTGTGTGAAAAGAGAGAGGCAGATGGATATTGTGAGTGTCTTATAAAGGCAGAGGATGCCCTCAGCAGGTCGATTACAGAACTACAACATCTGGAAGCAAAAGAAAGAGAAAATGAAGAGACAGAAAGATGAAGGAAACATTAATTATTTTACATTTATAATGAAGAGTTTTACCTAATTTATTTTGGACATATTTTGGTGCCATTTCTCATTAATATTTAGAGATGTTATTATTTTCTTTTCTTCCATTCTTGAACTAAAATACACAGATACAAGTATTGCACTTGGTCCTAATTAATCTCTGTCGATTAAAACTGCAATAAGCAACAATAAAATCTTAAGACATGCAAGATTTAAAACATTTTAATTTTGCATATAACCACCAAGACATAAAAAAACCCAACTCAGGATTCAAATAATAATAAATTAACTATAAACTGTTAAAAAAATTTGAAAAAAAGTGATTAAAATATAAAGATAATGAGATAATAATCTACATAATAAATCTTACATGTGATTATTTAATCGATCATTTAAAATCTTTTATGTACAAAGCTTTTTTGATTTTTAAGCTTCACTATTTGCAGTTTTTTTGTTTTGCTAGTTTGAATAATTTTGTGCATAGTACAAATGTTCTATAACTTTTGGCTTCAATGATTCAGCGGAAACTGGTCCTGAAACTTCCTTGCAGATAAAGCCTTTATTAGAAATGTCAAATATTTAAGCTCTGATGCTTTCAGCCCAGGCTACAGACGTGTAAATTTGATGCCTCACCTTCTTTCTCTCTCTTTTGTGTTGTTTTTCATCAGGTGGGATCTCACAGAGAAGACGGCGCCGGTGTGAGCAGTCTACGTGCCGGACACTCGATGGGCGGTCAGGTGTCGGTGCCTCAGCTTCCTGTTCAGTCGGCCACCTCGCCGGACCTCAACCAGCCTGACCCGTACCGCGGTAAGACTCGACACAGACACAGACATACAGAGACCCAGCATCACACAGTATGATGTACAGAGGTTGGTTTTTTTATATTCTATGTTGTACATAATATATATTTTTCAAAGCTTTGATTGACGACAAAGAATAGTAAATAAAATCACATTTTTTATTTAGTGAACAACAACATGAAACAAACAAAGATCTGTGATGAAAAAACAAACTGTATCAGTATCTGATGTTTTTCTTCATGCACGTGTTTCTATATAAGACTCAGACATCGAATGCCGCAGGCCCAGCATGCACTGCTGCAGACATAAACATCCATACAGCTAAAAAACACACTACATTATTGTTATTATTATTTCCAACCTCATATAAGACTCATAATAACTGCAGCAGAAATCATTTTAAGGGTAAATGGTGAATTTTAGAAAACAACAAATAAAGATGAGGAGAACGTCATGACATGAATCAAGGAAATAAATCTAAGAAGGACAATAAAACCAGAAACAGAAGAATAATATTAAAAGATGAACAAAGGAAAGCAAATGAAAGACAGGGAAAAAAGAGAGCATTAAATTAAAGATGACAGACAACTGTGGGCAGTTATAAGAAAGATGAAGATAAAGAGGGAGGAGAGAAAGAAAGAAAGATCAAAAAGCAGGAAGAAGAGGATGATTTAAGAAAGAGAATAATGAATAACATGAGCAAGGAGACAGACATGTAGAGGAGGAAAAGAAGGAGGGAATGCAAAACGAGGAGGATCAAATAAAAAGAGCAAAAAAAGAAAGTGAGTGTTTCAAAAAGAAGGTTAAATGAAAGAAACTGTGCGAGAACGAGGACGGGAAAGTTGAACACGTGGAGTCAGACCTCAGCTGGCGAACATCGACATCACTGCCTGAGTGTTAAAGCTCCTAACAAGGAGGGTGAAATAAACACAGTGTGTGTGTGATATGAATATGGAGGAGGAAAAGTGTATATGAGCGCGCTGTGCAGCAAATTAGCCCTGAGCTCGTTTTTAAAGGCTGAAAATGAGTCTGCTGGCAGCAAAGTTCAGCCGGCGACAGCCAGAGCCAAGTGTGTAATGAGGTGAGAGAGAGAGAGGAACACACACACACACACACACACACACACACACACACACACACACACACACACACACACACACACACACACACACGCATACACACACACACACACACACACACACACACACACACTGAGTAGAGGGTGGGTAGAGGCTGTAAATAAAGTGTATTAAATGTTTTTGGCAGCAGAAACTTCAGTAGCAGAGCTGTGGTTTCTCTCTCAATTTCAAAATAATTATGAACTGTGAAGACTCTATACTCAGTTTATTATTTATGTATTCATATTGCATTTATAAAGTAACAAGTTGAATCTCACTAGTGCAGGTTGGATGATTAATAACCTTTTAAATGATTCATGAATTTTACTTTAGTAGAATTTGAAGTGAAGTGAATAAGGATCAACATTTTGGTTCTTAATCTCCAGACATCAATAACTCTGAAGACTTGTCGACTTGTCATAATGCACTTTTTACTAACAGGAAATGATGCAATCAGTGTGAAACACAAGTCAAGGCTTTAATTCCTATAAACAGTTATTTAAAGGAGGACGAATTGTTTTCCTGTGAGTCCTCAATTTAACCCGTGTTGTTCCACTCCAGGCCTGTTGGTGGCAGGAGTGCATGTCTTAACCGATTTTCCAACCATCAATAAAAACTGCAAGAGGACTGAGAATAAATCCTCCCTTTCTTTAAACTTTATAATTCATTATTTTTTATTATTTGTTGTATTGCACAATAACAAGAGCCAGGATGTAGCAGATAAATTCAACAATATAAATTACCACTAACTTTAGGAATGTGCAGGAGGAGCCAAAAAACCTTGACGGGCTTGTTGAGAGGCCCTCTTAATAAAAACTGTGGGAGAAAAAGAACTGAGCTTTGTGTCACATTAGTTAACATTTACTGGTTTTCTTTTATTAACTTATTTCACCTTTAAAATGGTCAAAAAGACAAGTCACTCTTTTTAAAACATCAGAAGTTAACTCAGTAAGAGATCATGTATAGTGAGCTGGTTGTTGTTTCAGTAGATTGGGATCTCAGAAGGTCAAACTGCCCCCAAATATTCACTATGTGTTATCCAGCTTATTGGCCAGGCTACCTACTGAAGAAAGATGAGATGAAATATTGATGTAGAGATGATTTTATTGATTAAAACTTGATTTCCTCAGATAACTAAAAAGCACAGTGAAGTCAAAACTTAAACATTTTTCTATTTTAGAATCAGAATCAGAATCAGCTTTATTGGCCAGGTGTGCTTGAACACACAAGGAATTTGACTTGGTAAACTGTGCTCTCTTTGTACAAGGCATAAGAATAAGACATACAAATAAAAAATAAAAAATATAATAATAATAATAATAATAATAATAATAATAATAATAATAATAATATTAATAATAATAATATTAATAATAATAACAATAATTCCATTTTCCATTTCCATTTTTACCTGATACACAATATGACTGCTGCTCCTGATTAAAGTTATCTGCCCGGTAACTTTCAAAGTCTGTCAAAGTTTATTTTCCCTTAACCAGATCTTCAATGATGCCAAAGCTCATACCATGCTACTAGTTAAAATAATCCTTTCAACAGCAGTAATTTTAACAATATGATCAATAAAGTGAAATAAAAATGCATTACAAGTAAAGTTTATAAAATCAGAGAAACATCCTAAGAGGTATAAAACTATATCTGGAATATGATACAAATTGAGGATATGGAAATGTTGCACACAGAGCTAAACGTTAGCTGAAAATTATAGTGTCCCTTCATTGGTTACCTTAGAACGCTAACATAAACTAACGTTATTGCCACAGTGTCAACAGACCTTGGTAAAATGTGCCTGTCTCCTTCCAGGGGACTGGTTTTATTTGAGGTGTGTGATCAGGTTGTCCCTGGCTGCAGTGTGCTCCTGAGAAGTGAACCTGTTATGGAGTTCTGACCAATCAGCATCAAGTATCGATAACAGCCAATGTTTGGGAAAAAAACAACTTTGAGCCAAATTTTCCTCATAAAAATATAAAATGAAAATGACACATTGAAAATAACTTATTCCAGTAACAATTACAATAATGATGGTGGCAAAACAGTCATGTTTTAGCAATATGATTGATAAAGTAATTACACAAATTCCCTTAAAATGCATTACAAGGAAAATTTAAAAACTAAAAGAAACACACAGAGGGCGGCGACTCTGTATCTGGTTTCCCACTGCTCAGAGAAGAAGGTTATCAAAGGTTTGCATGACCTTTGATGGTTTTCAGACCTGAGCAGCTCGTCTTCTTCCTTTGTGCAATGCATCGTGGGACAGTAGTTTATTAAGAACACATGCAAAACAAACTGATTTATATCGACATCTTTGGGTTTACTTCATTTTGTCACTTCTCCAGAGCGAACACACTTCAGACAGAGTCTGCTCGGAGTTAGTGTGAAGTCTGGCACTGAGACAGGACAAACAGGGACAGAAAGCCAGGAAGTAACACAGAGGAAGTTTACAGAAAGAAGGAGGGACACTTATTAGATTGTTAGATGAACTTTTATGGGGGGAAATAGGATAAAGATGTTAAAACTCAAATATAAACTAGTTGAAATTAAATATTTAGGACTAAGATACAGGCGTGTGGCTGTCAACAGGTTATAGTGCGTCTTTAGTCTCCTAAATGTTGTGTTCAGCCTCCTTGTGTGCCCCTTTGTGTGTGTCAGGGTTCAATCAGACATTCAGAAGCACAAAGTGACTTTTCACCGCTCAAAGCTTTTTAAATGCAGATATTTGTGCCCAAACACACAGCGATTGTAAGGACTAAAGACGCACACACAAACCAAACACAGACCGTCACTCAACGCTGCACACAAAATGCCTCCAGTCAGGCAGACGGAGATTCAAAATGGCCGACAGTTGGTGGCGTACGAGTGTGTGTGTGCGTGTGGGGGGTGTGTGTGTGTGTGCAGAGCGGAGTGTTTTGTGTTGACTGAGAAGTTGGCAGCGTCCCAGTGAAGGATCCATACAGACGTCAAATAAAGACGGCACTGTTCAGCGGAGGAGAGGCAGAGAGAGGGCGCAGAGGCCTCAACGCCTGCATCAGTGTTATGCACAGACGCCATCTTGCAGGTTGATAATGTTCAGAGAGGCCTGATGCTGCAGCCATGTCACCTCTGCAGATGAACAAATATATATCTTTTTTCATAAATCATTCTCAGATGGTCATTTTTTTAATGCATGCACAAAAAGTGTGTATTTTTATATTTAGCTGAACTGCTTGAACTATCTGGCATCTATTAGATAAGCTTTGCAGCAATATAATTTATAATAACATAATAGTAAATTATATAAGCTATGGTGTCAACATTTTTGTTCAAGCTGCAGGGCTCAACTTTTGAAGCTATTGTGCTTTGTCCTCCTAGATAAATGACAAAGTGGGTTGCATTTCGCTTTGCAGACAGCAGTCCACACAAAACAAAACAAAACAATACACAACATCGCATTCATGCATCTAAAAATAACCCACACCATTATGTTTTTGAAATGCTCAGATATTTAAAAGTTTGTTTAAAGATTGCATAATGTGCAAAAACAATGCTCTGGATGATTAAGACGTGGGGTCATCTTATAGAGTAAACATCAGGATGAGAAACATTGGAGGACGCCAGAGATTAGGATGCTGTATGACAAGACAAGACAGAGATTAACAAAACTACTAAATGCAAATCTCTCTCTACTTGTGCATCAACCGTCTGTGATCTCTAGTCCATGATGTTCAAATGAGGGACAGCTGAACCATGCCAATTCCTATAAATGTAATTCATCTGTCTATAACTTCTTACCCGGTTTGTTTTCTCTGTCATCCTCTCTGCAGCTCTGTCTGGAGGCCTTCAGGGTCAGAGCACCTCCTCCGTCAGCTCGATCAAGTCCGAGGACGAGGGAGACGAGAACCTCTTGCAAGACTCCAAAATCCTGGACACCAAGAAGGAGGACCCGGACAACAAGGATCTTAAATCTGTTGAGAGGTCAAGATCTAAGTAGCCCCGCCTTCCTCTAGACACTCGCTTCCATCAAAACCCTCGGCTGGGCTGGAAGAAGCCTTTTCCCAAAGCACCACATGCTTCTTGTGCAGAAAGTCAGCGAATGATAATAGAAATGGAAATTTTAGATCTAAGATAAATGGAAGAGAAAGAAAAGCAATTTTTTAATTATTTGGGTGCACAAGAAGGATTCAAAGCTGTGTGTGTTTTGGGAACCAGCCTCTGGACTTTGATGAAGTGATCAAGTGTGATGAGAAGCAGATAAATACGTCAGTTGAAACAGAGACACCTTGTGCACAAAGACGCCCGTGTTCACTAGCCACCTCTCGTCTGTCAGAAACAGAGGGAGGCTCCTGGTGGACGTGTAGCTGTCGTTAACTTCATCAGTCTCTCCACGGTCTTGAGCCTGGATTTAACTGATTCTCACACAACAAAGTAGAGCTAACATGCTAATATTCTCAAAGAAGTGCTGCCTCGTGTTCACGGCCCGGAAATCAACACTGTTAGAAACACTGAGTGACCATACTTAGAAACTTTAAACTTTCAAAAACAGCTTGTTTCAAAGGATCAAAACATCTGAAATCCACTAATTGAATAAAAACCTAAGCTATTTAAAAAGAAGTAGCTGACAGAGATAGTCTTGTTTTTGGTCACAGTGTTGATTTCCTTCCTTGAATCCTGCTGAGCAGCCTTTAAACCTCCAGCGACATTTTTGAATCAAGGTAAAAAACAAAAATCTGAAATATTTGGATCCCAAACCCAGAGACTTTACATGATGAGGCTATCATGATAATAATGATATAATCATGATGTTGGTGGTTATGTAAATGGTTCAATGAGGAAGATGAAGTGTTGTCTGTGATTTGAGTCAGGGTTTGGTAACATGCCGTCGTGTGTTTCAGACACACAGTTTTGCCTTCTCCTGCAGAAGGGAACCTTCTTATAATCCTGGACCCTATCGTAGATCGTTTATGGTGCTTGGGCTAGCAAAATAATAAGATATTGTGACGATTGGCATTACTTGAGTCACGTGAAAATATCATGTTAGAATCTTGCAATCTGTCCTAACAAAACAAGTAAAGGATGTCTAATAGTAATCAATATCACAATCAGTTTAGTTTGTTGATGTAATCCCACATTTAGTCTTCAATTAGCCCCAGTTTTTCCTTCACTGGAGCATCGTTAATGAAGTTAAATGATCAATATCAGCATGTAAACAAACATTAACTTGAAACACAGAGTGGAGCACATCATGGTGTCTGTTCCCAAACCCTGACCATTTTTACTTGCTGCTCGTAAAGGTCAGCAAAACCTTTCACTCCAGGTCTTTATTAACTGATCTTTCCTCCTCCTCCTCCCCTGCTTTCTTTCCCCTTGCTCCTCCTCCTCCTCCTACTCCTCCTGGTCCTCATTATTGACCACCTTAGCAACGCTGATGATGAGGACTTGTCTCCGGAGCAGAAGATGGAGAGAGAGAGGGAACGGAGAATGGCAAACAACGCGCGGGAGCGTCTGCGTGTGCGCGACATCAATGAGGCGTTCAAGGAGCTGGGCAGGATGGTTCAGCTGCACCTGAAGAGCGACAAACCTCAGACCAAGTTACTGATACTGCACCAGGCCGTCGCTGTCATCCTCAGTCTGGAGCAACAAGTCCGAGGTCAGTTTGAGGGAAAATTACCTGAGTGTTTCCCTTTCATTGAGTTTTGCAGCCTTATTAAGAAAAGAGTCTTCTTTGGTTTAAAAGAAGCCACTGAAAGAGGAAGGAGGGTAGAAATCAAGGTTTTGGAAGGTAGATCAGAATTCTAGCATGTGTTGTGTTCAAAGAGCTCCAGTAGAGGGCAGCAGTTCCAGCTGTTGTGTTCAATGAGGCTGAAGGTTTTGGCCTTTTTGCTTCAGTCTGACTGTTCTTACAGATACAGTTAGAGAAGTTCACTGAAAATAAAAACAAACACTAAACAGCATCTTCTTCTTTCTTCCCCTCCATCCAGAGCGGAACCTGAACCCCAAGGCAGCCTGTCTGAAGCGGCGCGAGGAAGAGAAGGTCTCAGTGTCATCAGAAGGGGCTCCCCTCTCATTGGCCGCTGCTCACCATGCCGCTGCTGCCGCCATGGGCGACGGGTCGAACCCTATGGGACAAATGTAAAACGCAGCAACATCTCCTCCCCCCCTGAATGGTCAGAAGATATCACTTATACACTAATCTGCTGTTGTACCTCCAAGCCCAACTAAACATCAATTCAGAGACCAGTCCAGAATAATTTAATCATCTATCATCCAATTTGAAGCCCAAAGCAAACTGATCAGTTTCATCATATTTTCATTTTGACTCTAAATTGGAAAAAGAAGATGGACATGTTATCTTTTGTCCATTTGTCAGATGTTTATAAATGTTGTCTGTGTACTTCTCAACAAAAGTTCTCTGCAGAACTGTCAGAAGCTCAAATTACTGTATCATTCAGGTTATATCACCAAACCAACACTGTTTGTGGTCTATGTTGTTCGAGGAGGTGGATGTAGCCACCAAGACCTCCCCAAAAGGTTCACAAACCATCATTTTGAAACCCTGAGTTTGGCGTTTCTGCCATCAGCATGTTGGTTTTGGGGACCAAAATGATTACAGAGTAGATACCCATTGCCAAATTACCATCCTAGGCAGATCGTTCTACTCAAGAGTGGACGATATTTTTTAGATTAACATCATTCTTCATTGAAAAACTCTTAAAACCAGAGAGTGAGACCAAAAAGTAATCAGGAAAATGTTAAATTTGGTGTTCAATCAAGTTAGAAGCATGTAACTTTGCTCACAGGCGATCATATAATCAAATATTAGCATTATTTTGCAGAGATAGGAGCCGCCCCCGGCTGGCCATTAAAAAAGAACGGTTTAAGACACCGTTTGATTTAATGATTTTTATGGAAAATCTGGTAATATTTGAAAAACCATTGGGCAAAAACACATTTTTATTTCTCCATAGATAAGGTATAGAAATAGTTGGAGAAAGTAACTATGTGTATTTGGAGTTTAACCACATGTACCCATTGGTCAATACTAAGACTTATACATTTACTGACATCCATCCTTACTTATGCTTCAATTATTTATTTGGGGGAATTTGGACTCCTTCTGCTGTCGCTCTAATGCAGGAACGAAGAGGTTAAAATGTGCACAGACAACTAAACTTCATTATTTCTAAACAAATTTACAGAACTGACAAAGTCTGGCTGATCTGATGATATGTCAGCAGAGTAAAAACAGAGGCCAGAACCTAAGTTCTTTTATCTGGTCTGGGTACATTTTAACAACAGATTGGCAGTAAGTGTGATTTTAGTGTGAGTGTGTGTTCGTCCCTGCTTCTACGTTAACATCTTTCTTTGGAGTTTTCAAAATGTTTCTTTTGTTTGCTCCATAACTCCTTTATGTCTTCAACAGTCAGATTTGTTTTTGCACTTGAGTAGCTTTAATGTGTGCTTCAGCTGATTCCCGAACGTTCTAATGTAGTGATAAGACACTCAAGGTCTTTGATGAGGAGTAGGAGTGACCTCAGGCAGAGCCACACAATTTCTTGTCTGCAAAACCATCACATAAAGCATAAAGTGATGTTTTTTTTAATTGTTCACACTGGATGTTTTTGCATGCTTCCAGTCATGAAATTGCACGCCACACTTATGGACCTTTTATCTCTGGAAAAGAATCAATGAGTCATCATTCAGTCACTGTGCTTTGAGGGAAGGGACCTTTGGAGAATGCTGCTTGGTATTTCTGTCACAGCTAGACCTGTGTAATTGTCTTGTCAGTGTTACCGGGCTGATATGGGGGGGAAACTGGATCCGGATACATCTCAATATGTACTGTTATGAAAATGTTTTGCACAAAACATGGAGAAAATGATGCAGCAAGTGAGTTAGGAATAATGTCATCCTGCAGTTAGTCCAACAGGGTGCCAGAAGCGTAGCAGAGCATCATAGCTGAGGAAATGGAAACCCATATTAGGCCACAGTATCTATATTTTGAGAACTTTAACCTTTACTACTACTATTGTCCTAAAAAAACACAGATTGAGATCTAAATCATATCTGGTTCCATAGTTTTTGTCTCTATGAGGACTAAAGGCTGATTTATACTTCTGTGTTGCCCCTACACAGCAGGGGCTGACGCAGACATGAGCAATACATACTTGTGCGTCGATGTGTCCGTGTCGCACAGCAATTCTCCACCGAAACACTTAAGGGCAGTGTGGTCTGTCTGATTGCCGGTCGCCTGCTTCCGGCCCCGCTACGATCTCTGTTTACTTTTCCACAGCAATTCAGAGTGCGTTATGTTAATCTACAGCTGATACATGTTGCTGTTTATCATACAGACATGATTACATGAAGAATAGAGAGGAAGAGATGAAATACACGGCCGATGAGCGGGGATTCCGGAAGGGCTGTAAATGCAGGAAACACAATGCAATGCAATCACAGGGCTTGCGGTCCACGTCAATTCTATGCATAGTTACATTTTGGAGGTGCACGTCAGCTACGTGCGTAGGTCTCTGCGTAGGTACGGGAGCTACACGGACCCCCGGCATAGGCTGGACGCAGAAGTATAAATCAGCCTTAACTTGATGGTATCAGTGTTGGTGATTTGGTAAGCATCATCACGACAAATGTCCACCTCTGAGACAGAAATGCCAAATTTTCTGATTAGTTCAAACCTCAGTTTCCTTTAATTTTATTGACCACGCTTCCTCTTCCCAGAATATGAACCTCAGAATGGTTGACACTGTATGATAGAGTAGTGGGCATTTAGCTAGTCAGCACAGGAATTAATGTTTGGTTAAGCAAGTTATTATTATTTTTTTATTATTGTAGACCCAAAATGTCGGTCGCATGTAGAGCAGCCATCCAACACTAGCCAGGGCTGTAGCTCCAGTTACTGGTCTGCTCTACAACCCTGATGTAAACAAGCACATATGACAGATGGCATCTCGTAATGGGTGTGGTTTATCAGCATGTTGATCTCTTAAATGGAGATAAAGTTGTTTGGAGGCTGTCTGGTTAAACTGGAATGTGGACGTTAACATGCAAGGCTGGTGGTGCTAGCTCTGCTAATGTTAGCCACACTCTGAAAACCAATTTGACATTGTTTACTCAAAGACTCGTGAATGTTTAGCCGTGTTAAACAAATTGTGATTGTTTTTCTGAGTGTCTCTGTGAGCTTTGGCCTGTAACACAAGGAGATTCATATTGTTAGCACTACTATTATAATATGGTACAAAATTTACAGAGTAGTTGTGAGTCCTTTGTCCTTAAAGTCAACCCCATCTGTCTCTGAGTGTGTGTGTGTGTGTGTATGAGTGTGTGTATATGTCTTTGTTTGTGTGTGCATCGCTGTGTGCAAATTTCCCTTCCCTTCATTTTCCCGCTCTTTGTCCCTCCAGGTCCAAGGTGCCAGAGTTCATCAAGATGATGAGCGACCACTTCCTCTGACGGCGTTTTCATGACAACCTGGCAATCGATCAAACCTGTTGTTGCTTCGGCCTGACCAATCGGATCCTCTGGAACTTCGGCCTGACCAATCAGATCAGCCTCTTTCTCGCCTTTCCTCTGTCGTCTCTGATCCTCCTCTTCACCTTCGTCTCCTTCTGTCGAGAACACAAACTGCAGTCACGTTAGTCGCTTTCGTCACTTTGCATTTCCAGCTGAGATGAACTGGATGCTGCTTGGTGGAGATGATACAATAGCCACTGTGAACGTGGCTGCTTCAAAAGCGTGGCAGTCTGTGGGAGCTTCTGGACAAAATGGACAAAAAGACTTTGGAATCACATCGTCTGAGAAATTCTTCATCTTGAACTACTTGTTTTATCAGCATTCCCTGTTTTAAAGAACAAAAGGGTTCTATATATAGTATATATATATAAGAGAAAAGGAAAAAATGACTAAAAAACTTGTTGAAAATGTGCAACTGGACACGATCATTAAGGAGGGACGGGTTGGGGAGAGTTGTTCAAAATGGAGCAAAACATATCACAAGTGTTTAAAGAGATTTTCTTTTGTTAAAAAAACGACATGCGCAGCTGATGTTGAATACAGCTTCAGTGTGACTCTGACTGAATGGCAATCTAACGCCACACTGTGGATGAAGCTGTGCCTGATCTCCTCTTGGATGCAAATCAGTCAGACAGATACACATGGAGAGCAAAGTAAAGTAGAAACAAAACGAGAACTCAAAAATTCCTGGAAGTATTACACAACCTCCCCGCTTATACACCCCCCTTAAGAACCCCACGTTTCCACAGTTAAAAGTATAAATGAAGAAGAATTTCGGAATCTGTTGCAAACCTACTCTGGGTGCTTGAGAAGCCAAGTGACCTGAACAAAAGTAAAGTTTGCAGATCCTTTTTGATTATCATTGAAGCCTAGAAAGAAGCGTAACTAAACAAGGAAAAGAGGGGCAACTTGATCTTCTGCTTCGAATGCATTCCCTTGTAAACATTGCAAAATGTAGTTTACACCATCAGTGTTAAAACAGATGTTCTTCTGCACTTGTAGTTCATGCTAAAAGCCACTTTGACTTTGTGCTAACTTTTGAGTCTGTAAACAAAATCCTGGACCGTCATACCCAAATGACCCGTGTGTATCGACTGAGAGGAAGAGAGAACCTTAAGAATCAATCATTGAATCAGTTAATCAATCAATCAGTGAGGGACTCCAAAGGGACTGGGGTGTTTGGTAGAATCAGTAGAAAACTCCTGCTGTAACAAAAACGAGTTTCCTTTCAAGAAGCAGCAGGACGGAAAAACTGTTCTGGCATCATCTTTTGAGACTGTTGCTTTGGTTTGTTACGCAGATGCAGAATTTTCAGCAGAAAGAGAGACACATCTCGCAATCTGAGTCCTTTGACAGATATTCGTCAGCATGGGTAGAGCTGGCTGAGTCTGAGAATTGCTCAAATCCAAGGATTACTGGACAGATGGTTGAGAGGATGGACAGATGATGGAAACCATGGATGGATGGATGGGTGGACGAGCGGGTTTGACTGAGCACTGAAGTGAATTCTGTTCCACATTTGGAGCCTTCCCAAAATCATGATCCCTCCACTTAGATTGAGTGCTGACGACACTCTGAAGACCTGAACCATGAGAGTTTTGGGATTCATTGAAGGGCAGCAGAGTCTGACTGAATGGGCCAACATCTTGAGAAGCTAGAGGTTGAAGCGATGAATGACAGAACAGAGAATCCAACGGTCTCAATGTTGAAAAAGCTGCAAGAAAAGCAGGGAACAATCAGCGGGGTGTGTTGAGGCATTACTTTCCTTTAGGGGCCAAGCAGCAGTAGTCCAAGCATTCCTGTGTTCAGTTTTATAGATTCCCATACTTCCTTGTTTAGGATCTGGCCCATTGTTACCCCAAACCTCACGCCTCACACCTCACTCCTTCCCTGCTAACCTTTGAAGATTTTCTGATTGACATTGTTGGGTTGTCTTTTCCTGGGACCACTACCTGCTTCTAATTTCCGTTGGTTTTCTTGATGGCGCTGATTCCTGGCAAAGGTTTGAGCACTGATCTGAGACCGTACTTTCTAGACATCATTAGTGGAGAGAAGTTGGGAAAAGACTTGTTGTATAGGCTGCCACAGTTCTAGCATCATCATGTGGCTTTTCCAAGGTAGCAGGACAAGCCAGGCTTCCAGCTGAGTAAGGGCCTGTGTCCACTAACTCAATTTTTTTGCGCTTGCAGTGCCTACTTTCTATCCTAGCGTTTCCAATGCTCTGTGACCTCACTGCAAAAACGCACTTAGCTTCAGCTGGTTTAAGTTGCTGCACTCTCAGTTAAAAATAGTCAACTGTTAAAACACCATCCCGCTTCTCAATATCACTTCTAGATCACCGACCAATCAGAGTTAAGAAAGGGCGGGACTTCTGATATCAATTTTGTAACCACAGTTGTTTTTTCGGGGTACAAATTCCAGGTCTAGAGCTGCTGCTGATGCTACAACACAATTTCTGTTTGATTGTAGTGGACACAGGCCCTAACTGTGCCAGAGGACCAAATGTGAGCAGTATCTGACTCTCATACTGTTTAACTGCCAGACTGGGTGAGATTTAAGGGTTTCAGAATTTGGCTGATTGGCGTGAGTACTAGCTTAGGTTTGTGATACTCAGATTGGGCTAACGCTGGAATAAACCATAATAAAACCAATTTTTCAAGCAACCAGGTATGCCTGATGCAGGGCCCAGACTACCTTGATTTGTCCACCACTCATCCTGTGTACCACTTTAGAAATGTGCTGCCTCTTGTGTCATGATCCCAGGTAGAAGTTTGCTTTCAATCAGCACTGGAGTGGGAGGGATACAGGATCAGAACAACATTTGACAAGCCGACAAAGGGGAAAAAAGCTCAACAATGAAACCTGAGTGTTCATATTGTTGCTATGCATCAAGGTCTCCTCTCCTTCAACGGATAACGGTCACTAGAGTATCTGCAGAATGTCCATTGTTTCATGGTGTCAATCTCAGAGTCTTCTTTCACCCTTGCCCTGGTTTGAACCCTCCTAAAGACAGACCTATGTTTGATCCCCAGTCCCAGTGCTGTCTTCTCTGTTGACCCTAGCCTTATGCACCCTAACAGAGCCCTTAGCCCCTCTCCCCAGCCTCTTTCAGTCCCACAGATGCAATTTGAACATTCACAATTCTACCAATGTGCCTTTTTAGAGTTCATATCATTCGAGTTGCCAGAGGAGGACATTTACCTGGTCTTTTAATAGGATGCAAGCTTAGGGAAACCTGTTCTTATTCGTTAGGTTCTATGCAGTCAGGTTTTTTACCAGACCTGGGAATTTAAAAAAAGCTAAAAAGGAAAAAAAAGTATTTTTTGGATAAAAAAAATGAAACTGTATTTAATGTACTGTACGCTTATATGTAAGTAGACAGCGTGTTCTGGCTTTGAGCCAGCGAGACAGACGCTTGATTTAGCAAGACAAGCCCCCGTCCCAGTCCTCTCCGTCCCCCCCAGTCCTCCATAATCCCCAACCCTTCCTGTTCCTAACGGTGAACAACGCGTCTCTTCTTGTATTATAGCTTATCAGCTTTTTATCAATATTTGACCGGCTTGTCCGTGAGCCAATGTAGTCTTCAGTACAAAGTGTGTGGTCGTATGTTGTAAAACAGATTTTCTTTCTCTCTCTCTCTCTCTCTCTCTCTCTCTCTTTTATAAGAAGAATCTTTTCCCTGATTACTTTTTCTTTGTCTGTTCTGGTTTACATGTCGATTATAGAAAATGTAAAAAATAAAAAACAAAAACAAAAAGAATAAAACAACACAATTAGCTATCCGGCAGCATTGTTCTCTGTCGGAGGTCATTTCGACGCGGTTAAACTCTTACCCAATCAACAGGAAGGCACGGAAACTGGAAAAGAATCTATTTGAATAAATCAATCTATATATAAATGTACAAAAAATATATACAATATATAAGGAGGGTGCCATCTTCTGTTACTTTTTTTATTTCCGTTTCAAAAGGAGTGTTTTCATGGGGAGGAATCATTTTCTCAAAGACTGAACTGGCAGAAGCTGGCGAGGCCCCTCAGTGTTCAAAGTTTTCAACTGACTTTGTTGTGTTCTCTGTTGTTGCCATGAACAACACCCTCAGACTAGTACGGCACCCCGCGCAGGACAAAATGGGACGGAAGTTCCATCAGCTCCTTTCACTGCTATCTATCCAAGGCAACAACTCACAGACGTTTGTAAATTGTATGCAACAAAATGGCAAACTTTACCATTATTTTGAAATTGTGTATGTAAAAGTTATATTTTTACATGTAGACTGTTGTTATTTTGTGTTTTAGAAATATGTTGTATCGGTTTTTTTGTTAAAAGATGAAAAAGTAAAAATTCAGTGTGTGTTGAAAAAATGTGTCACATTGAAAATGTAGTGAGGTCAAAGTTCTGAATCATTATTTTTTTCAACATTACGTTTATTATCTGTGGCGAACATTTTTGAGGGATCGTGGGAGGAATCAGAAATCACAAATGATATACGATATTTGTCTAATTCTTCATGCCTCATGACATTACCATTTTTAATTGTATTTTTTGCAGAGAAATGTGTAAATAGTCATAAAACATTTTCTGTGGGGTTTCTGTGGGGTAAGGACTTGCCAGTGAGAGGTGGTGATGATGAACTTGTTTGATTTCTTGTGGAGTTATAATTGTCCGCTTACAGTAGCCAGGTGCCAACTTTTAGTTTTGGTCAGTGGTGCTCAGTGCTGTTTGTGGTTTTAGTTGCAGACCATCTGAAGTGTAAGTCAAAAATTGGCTTTTCTTGCACCAAGAATCACTTTTGTCAGAGTCCACCAGAGCCTGATAGTTATCATTTGGTTCAGACGATTTTCTTTAGAGGAAGCTTCACCCCCAAAAAAAGATGGATCTCAATCAAGGATTAAATGTTTCAAAGGCTACATTGGAGAGATTAGATTTAAAGTGTCCTAATCAAATTTCACGCTGGCTCCCCCTGGTGGCTCTGACTCCTGTGTATGTACTTTCCTCAAGATGGGCTGTAAATGTTGATTAAATGAAGACCCTCAGCACCTGATTCAAGATTAATATATGAATTTTTTTGTAAAAGATTGGAGTGTTGCTAATATAAAAAAGTGAGTCGTCAGCAAACAATCTTATCAGCTATTTCCCCAAAAAGATATCAGATAACGTGCGAGACAGTTTCAGCCATTTGTTTTGAGTGTTTGCCGTTAAAATTGAGCTTTTTATCAAAAAGGAAAAGCTGCTCTGAATCGGACCTAGGTTAAACACGAGCATTGAATCTGTCGGTGTAAGTGCTAAATGTATTTTTTATGTAATGTTATTTTTGCGATGCTTTATTTCATATTTTCTCTTTGTTGTATAACCAAGTCATCTCCCAGTACAGTATCTTCATTTTTATGTTACCCCTGATGTTTCTATTAGCCAAAATGTTAACTTTTCTTTTCCCTCCTTGTTGTACATACACACCTCATTTCTCTTTTTTCAGTGACTGTGCCATGAGCTTTGTAATCTGTTACTCTGTACCAGTTTTACTGCAATAATGAGTTGAATTCAAAATGGCCACTCTTGTCCTTTGTTTTCCCATTCATTGTAGAAAAAGGAAATCGCTCTACTCATGATAACCCAAATTCAGTGAGTGAGCACACTCGGGTAAACGCCTGACACACACACTATAACCAACACCAGAAACACAAAAACATCAGTTTGGTACGTTTATCTAACGCTCAGTATCAGTTGATTTTCTCACAATGGAAAACTAGAAGGCATTTTACACAGTGACATGTTAATGTGTGATATGCCAGAAAGTACTACAATTCTCAAAATGGACAATTAGAAAGCCTATTTATGTTTTAAGCATCCATATGACAGAAACTTAAACCATACAAATTACCAATTTCCAGTTTCATATTCATTAATTGTTAGAATTCATATTTACTGAGCCATACATTTTAAAATATGAGAACTCAGACTGTATTTTGGTGTTCTTGGGACTCAAACTTATTCAACAATATCAGTATTTAATTTTTTATTTTTGCTGAAGGGGATTAAAAATGAAGTTCAGATGATAAATTGAAGTTTTCCTGTTCCAATTTTTTAGAAGACATACAATAAAAAGTTGATTTCATATCAAAAGACGTAAATCATTTTGATGACTATCTTTATTTAACATTCCTTATTCTTTCTGGAAATATTGGAATACAGAATTTTGAAGGTTTGATTTTCAAACATTATCCCATTATAATTAGGTAAACCCATGTTGAATCAGTCATAATTGACCTTAAACATTGCAGTTGTCTCTGCACTACATTTTTATTGATGACTTTTCCAGTTGTACTTACTCGCAATGCAACCATTACCAGGATATGCATGCTAAGCTGAACATAGTGTAAATGTTATAAGCAACGGGAACAATAAACCAGCTCCAATAAGAGACAGAAAATACCTTTAAAATCTCCAGAACTGACTGATTCACATGTTGTGTCTTTAAGCTAAAACTGTACCTGAGATCTCTACCCTGAGGACTGGACTTTTGATAGGCTACGCCAGGTCATTGTTCTCAGTCGGTGGGTGTATATGACCACGTTTTGCTATTCCGATAAAAAATTATATGTCATCTGTTTACATGAGGTTTTCGCCTGTCAAGCTGATTAAAGATGTCTAAGTCTTTAAAACTAGTCGGAATTTACCGACTACTTTTGCACCGCTGTGTTTCTTCAAACAAGCATGGACAAAACGTCTGCCAACAGAATACAATCGGGATAAGTGTAAACATATCTTTATAACGAGAAAACTAAAGGAATATTCACCCTTTTAAAAACACCCGTCTGGTGGTTTAACTAGAGTCATCCATTTAATAAACTTCAGTTAATGATGAGAGGTAAAGAAGGAGCTTTTGTTCCTGAAGTTCATCCTGAGAACAGCATCTCTCTCCGCCCGGGCAGCGCACACCCAGCAAGGAGGCTCTGCCTTAAAGGCTTCAGTCAGGAAACAAAAGTCTCCTTTTCACAGTTAATTCCACAGATTACTCATTGCATTATGACGTGACTGAATGCCTGTAGTCTGACTCTGCAGCGTGTAGCTAGTAGCTATTACAAAATAGGCAGAGGCAGTGTACAGAACTGAATAGTCTATCAAAATAAAGCTTAATTGATGGATTAAGTGATTGTATGAGGACACTGCTAAACCTGCATTCTTTAAATGGCCAGTAGGTGGGGCCTTTATAGGTTGTAAAAAGTAGATTGATTATAAAGAAGCAGATGAGACAAAGGGACAATTTATTACTCAATGACCTCAGGTAACCCCAATCCTAAGAAGTGTTTTGTTTCAGTTACTATTTTTAAGTCTTCTTCGATACAGGATGGTGTACATTTAGTAAATAAGAGCCATTTTGAGTTTAAAATGATAAAGATGTGATAAGATGGTGGATTGCTCTCTCTCGGTGGGGAGTGAGACTCTGCTCCAAGTTGGGGAGTTTAAGTATCTCGGGGTCATGATCGCGAGTGGGAGGGAAATGGAGTGTGAGATCCACAGGTGGATTGGTGCAGTGTCAGCAGTGATGCGGACGTTGTATCGGACCATTGGGGTGAAGGGTGTCTGGACTCAGCCTTAGAGATAGGGTCAGGAGCTCGGACATTCGATGGGAGCTCGGAGCAGAGCCGCTGCTTCTCCGCATCCAAAGGAGTCAGCTGAGGTGGTTCAGGAATCTGATAAGGATGCCTCCCGGACGCCTCCCTTTAGAGGTGTTCTCCCGCCTGGTCTGGGATCGCCTCGGGATTCCCCAGGAGGAGCTGGAAAGTGTTGCTGGGTAGAGGGGTGTCTGTGTCAATTTGCTCGGACTGCTACCCCCGCGACCCGACCCCGGATAAGCAGAAGAAAATGGATGGATGGATGGAAAGATGTTACCTTGTGATCGATAAATGTCTATGCAGAGTTTGCAGTAGAAGCTGGGAATCATAACAAGATCAACCATCTCATGACAGGAAGAAATCTGAGGGGAAACAAAACAGTTAAAATAAGTCAGTGGATCTGTTTTAGGAGAAACAATGTCAGCTGAGGGTTAAAACAAATACAAGAGATCTCCCTTTTTCCTCCTTTCCTCTCCTCTTTTATGTAAATGGAGGAAAGGGAGAGGTCAAGCCCACAGCTTAACCTGGGAGGGTGAGTCCAAGCCCGAACAGGCTTCTTGTCTTGGCTCTGCCTTCTCTTTCCTCTCTCCAACATCTCTCTACAGGCTCTTTTCTCTGTTTTTTCTCCTTACTTGTGTAAGTTGGTGCGTGGGTATGGCAGGAGGTGAGCGCTGGCATTAAGAGGGTTGTTTCTGATGTTGTGGGCCTAACTTGATGAAACACCAGTATGGGCAGGCGCCCTCTTGTTAACCCCACTGATGCACCAGCTCCATCTGCCCATCTTTCCCTGTTTCTCTTCATGCTTGGGTCTCAGGAACATTTGGAGCCTTTTGGTAGGCTAGAGCACAAATATTGGAATAAAAGTAAATGGTGCAGGTTTCTTCACCGAGCACTCATCCATGGTAGCTGTAGGCCTTGTTTAGGATTTAGTTTTACTAACAGACACTGGGTAGTCAGCTGATCATTTTACAGTAAGTACAGCCTTTTTTACAGCCCGGTTTGTGTAACTTTTAGCTTCATAGCGCTAGAATCTCTTCAAAGCAGCCCTCCATGAACTCATACTTCTTGTTCAGTCTATGATCTCACACCTGCATACCTGCCATGCACCTTTGGTAACTGAACCTAAAGCTACAAATTGTCTACATGCAAAACAAACCACATACAGTTTGTTGATTTATGAACATTAGAGGTCCTGCTAGGCATATTTTTGCATGTTGGATTACATGTGGTTTCCCTTTGCATGTTAAGCTAGGCTAAATCTTGTTAACACAAGATGACAGTTTGAATACAAAGTAAGACATAATTATGTCACACCTTCAGGGCTCCTCAATATATGTTCTATATATGTCTAATGGGGCTTAGAAATTCCTCTTATGGTCCAAAGTGATGCATGAAAACTGAAGACTTTAGATTTCCTGTTGGTGCAAATCATTGTGATTTTGGTTATCAGCCTGTTTCAGTCTTGTGCAAGTTAGCCAATGCATGCTAGGCTAAGTCTTTTGTGGTGTTGCATGCAGACGTGTCAGAAAGTGCACAAGCAACTTCAGTTTTGAGACCTTTAAGTTTCTATTTATTCGGATTCCTGAAGGAGATCTTTATGTTTTAAATAACTACTATTGAGATTTTCCAATCTACGTAATTTTGAAAATCATTCCAACTTACCAAAATATGTAGTTCGATTTTATCAGGTAAACTTTTCTGGGGTTTCTTTTTAATTCCCAGAGTAAGTGAAGTCCTCACCTGACACCCCAGATGTTTATATGTTAGCAGCCTACTGTTACAAGCCCGTGCAGGTTCAACATCACGTCACAGGTTCAGAAGAACTGGTTCCTCAGATGAAGTTCCCCAGAATTGCCTGGTGAACTGATGAGGTCTCTGGTTTACTGGCAGACCTCATCAGTTCATGTCGGGATGACTCTTCAGTTTGACTCATGGAGGTGGTTTTATGTGTCTATGGCTGCAGGCTGCAGAGAGTGATGTCAGTTTCTGAATTTTCTCATCATACATTTGTGTGAGCTGAGTGTGCTGGGACTTCAATAAACTATGCGCTCATATTGTATTTGCTGTCACATGCAGCGAGGAGGAACATGCTATGCACATTTTTTGCCCTCTGACGGCAGATACTCCAGTGCTTGAGGGAAAGTGGGTGAGGTATTTAAAGTCCAATTAAGATGTTTTTCTAAACCTACAGCAGAAGATCAGCAAAACATGGAAACCAGGGTTCAAAAGAGGCAGGGTTCAAAAGAGGCAGCTTGCAATGCTCTTGAAAATTCAATTTGCATGCCACACTAATGTACCTTCACTTTGTCTCTAATGTATCTGCATGGATATGTTTTTAACTGAAGTTCTGGTAGATATTCTGTCAGCAACAGGTTTATTTTTTCTGTTGCGTGAGATCTATTACAGTTTCTGATACAGTTGACCTCTTGACTTCAATTTAAGGTCATAGGGTGTTGATATCCGCCCAGTTAAAGGTCATTCACCCCTGTTTCTCTGAGAGGATTTTCTGTGTGGTCATAGGTGACTGCAATCTTCCACTATCGAGTGGCCCTCAGACCTTGGTTGTTGTTGTTCTCCACATGTCAGCTCCTTCAGGGTCAAATCTTTTAAAAACAACATATCAGTTTTCACTTTATTCTGATGACTCCAAGGTTTACTTCTCTTTGATTACAATGCATGAGGATGAAATGTTCTTGCACTACAGTCATTAAATTGTCACGATTTAAGGTGTTAAATCCAGAGAAAAAAAACATTAATTGAATAGCTCATGTGAGGTAATCATCCTTGTGCAGAGTCAGGTGTGTGTGCCTGATTGCCCCTGATTTGGAGCAGGTGTGGGAAGCTTAAAGATACTCTTGGACTCCAGTGCCCTGTGAGTGGATCTCTTGCATGTTCTCTGTATTTTTTGTTGTTTATGCATCATAAAACCTCTCCAGCAATTTGTCCTTATAAGAAAATTGTCTTCTTGAAGTTTAGGCAAGTCTTTACCCCGGTCTTTTAGTTCTTGTTTAAGGTGTCCCAAGTAGCCTCTTAGTTTGTTTTACAGAGATTTCCTGGGTCTTCCAGGTACGTTGGTTTCCTGTCAGTTCCTCTGAAGCGGTGGTTTAGTTTTCTCCGTATCCTCTATAAAGCTGTGTTTAATTAAAGGAACCTGTTGGCCTTTTTTATTTGGGTTTCTCCCCATTTGGAATAACTTCCAGCCCCCCTCGTGGTCCACATTTACGTCCCACTCTTCCTCATCCTGACAGGTCCAGATGTTTCCATGAATAACATTTATTTTACTTAGTTTTCCTTTCCTCTTCCATTAAATCTCATTCTACAAATATAGGTGCTTTTGATAGCAACTTTACTTTTCTTTTTTTTCTTTTTATTTATTTTTCAGGGGTCTTTTTCGCCTTTATTGACAGGACAGCTGAAAAGAGACAGGAAACAATAGGAGTAGAGAGTGTGGGAAGACCTGCAGCAAATGGTCGACCCGCCGTGAGTCGAACCTGCAACCTCTGCGACAAGGACTATAGCCTCGAGACGAGGTGCGCTTGGACCACTAGCCAACCAGCGCCCCAGCAAGCTTAATTTAACAAATATTTTTGAATGTTTCACATGAAAAGTCTTTTGTCCTTTCTTGGTTTTTGCATGTTTTGGACCTCTAACTTCTTGTTTTTATTAGATCTCGACAGCATAAATGTAAGTTTTCTCTTTCTCATGAAGTCTACACAAGCTCTAACGTGTCTAACATCATAGGAATACTAAAATCAGGAGCCATTCATATGCACAATCAAAGGATATAGCCAAACTTAAACAAGATTTCAATACAACCTGAAACTATCTTTGATTAAATCTGTTCTTTTAATCATTTCTGCAAACTGAAATTTTAGCTATAGTCACAGGTTTTCATCACAGAAGTGTTGTTCATCTCTGTTTAGAGATTTGGACAAGCCTGTGATATCTTATTAACTTTAGTGTCATTTCATGCCCAACAATGTTTTGTTCACATACATCTGTAAATCGATGACAGTGTGATTGACTTGAAATTTAGGACTTCATCTTTTGTAAGGACATATGACCCCTAAAAATAAAACTTTCCATGCTTGGATTCTTGACTTTAATGCCAAAATTTTGGATCATCAGTAGTTAAGAAGACAAACTGTTGATAAACAAAAAGTGACCACTAAGGCCCGAACTCCTGCTTCTGTTTTTCCAGAAGAAAAAGTCCCTAATAAATCAGTGAAGGGTGGCGGCCTGACCTCACCCTCCTCGTAAACACTGAGAGCTCTGCTGCTCATCATCTGATCTTAATTTTTGTCCAACACTGTTGGATCTTCTTATTTTTGGAACTGCTCTACTTTAACTGAATTTTCACATTAACCTTTCAGCCTTTCAAGTTCTCTGAAATTTCTCACAGGTCATCAGGCTTGGGCGATAGTAGCTTACATTAGGAGAGTTGTTGCTTGTCTTTTAGATATCAATTCAGAAAACTGGACAGCACAGCATTTAAGTTTGTGTCTTCTGTGTCTTTGTGACATTTATAAGAGCAACAGTATTGTCTATACTTTCTTACTGACAATTTCATGTGATTTTAAAGCTGCAGATGGAACTAAAGACAGAATCAATCATCCCTCTGACTCTGCTGGCTTTTGTCGTCACTCTTTCCTCTCCTCTTTTTCTGACAGTATTTTTATCCTGGTACATTACTGAATGGAGGATTTTGCTGAATTCATCTTAATCTTTATTTTAGTGTCAGGATTATGCGCCTTTGTCTTTCTTCATTCCTGATAAATCTGTTTTCATCTGAGCCACCTGGTTAAACAAAGACTGAAGACAGAAAATCCCTCCTCAGCGGGGTCAGTTTCAGCTTGACTGTTTTTATCCGGAGTACTTTATCTTAACCGTTGAGAGTTTACGGGACACGGTGAGTTATAGTCGGGGCCATTTCACAGAGTGAAGCCCAAGAGAAAGCAAATAAGCCTCTGAGGATACAACAGAAAGTTAAAGGTAAGGAAAGATTCTTAATTTGAGTCAACATGTGGCCCACCTCAGAGTCAAAACTTCTTCAGATCTGAGCACAGACACATGACATCAGTATTTACATTATTCAGAGAGACTTAGAATACCTGCAGGATATTTATCTCAAAATGTATCCTGTAAAAGTTATATCCTTAAATCTGCTAAGAAAGCAAGGAAAGTTTTCATGCATAATAGTACATTTCATTTTTTGTAAATTAATATGGACAATGTCCTGTGGAGCCGCTATACTGATGTCACACCCCTTCCTCTTACCAAAACACACATTTAACTTACTGATGAACCGTTAAAGATCAGCAGCCTGTTGCACCAGCTGTGTGTAAGTATGAACGTAGCCTAGTTTGAACGTAATTTCTCATTTAGGATGGAGTTTACACTCTACTAATGTTTTGTGCGTTGCACCAGCTGAGATAATTCCAATTTAAGCCTAAATTACAACTTAATTCTTACATTTAGCTCCTAGTAGATGTAAAGTCCTCCGTAGAGTATATCGGCTGCCATGGCACGTCGTTTTGAAAGGTGGGATGATTTGAAGGATGAAGAGATACAGAGGGTTCTCACAGCTAGATAACAACAGCAACGCGATATCCACGAGAGATTACATCCTTTGGAAAAATATGGTGACCAAGATTTGCACTCGAGTAATAACATATGTTGTGGTTAATAATTTTACCACTCAATGTCACTGTTACTATACACACACCATAGATTAAGGCTTTAGGCTATCACCTTACTTTAGTTTGTTTCAGCTGTTTGTCAGTTCAGAGACGATTAGGCATGAAAGATAACAATGCATCAAAATTGGTGCTTTCCTCTGATTGGCTGCTGGAAGTGTAAACGTCATATCGGTGACAATGTTTTGGTTAGTTTGGATATTACGGTCTACTAGTTAAGATGAACCTTACGTCTCCATGGTGCAACCAAACAACGACACAACTTAAGTTACAAACTAACTAGTTTCATCGTATGGTTTAGTGTGGACTTTACACCCTATCTTAGGACACAACTTACGCACAGCTGGTGCAACAGGCTGCAGGTTATGGTCAAATGTTCTTGTGTGTGTCAGGATTCTGGCTGCTGTGTTCTTAATGAGCTAGAGCCGTCCTACAGATTGTTTGGATAGACCTGCATACAGTGCGTTACAATAATCTAACCAGGTTGATATGAATGCATGGACTAATTTCTCTGCATCAGTTTGGGATATGAATGATCGTAGTTTGGAGATGTTTTTTAAATGGTAAAATGATGTTCTTGTTATACTGATTCAAAGTGAAGTTCGGAATCTAAAATTACACCAAGATTTCTGACTTGTAGTAGTCTCTGCATCTCTTGCAACGTTGAAAACAGGCACTGCTGAAAACTAACTCTCCATACATTCAATGTTGCCAATATAATTCAGCGGTTGATAAATCTAGGCTCCAAAAATGGGCCCTCAAAGAAAATACAAAAACCTGTGTCTAGCTGAAAACAACTATGTACGTTTCCCGTGTCAGAAAAAGCCGAAAATCATACTCGTGTAGGAAAAACAACAAATCACTTAGTCACCTCAGATGTCTTATGTAAGTGCTTTGATCGCTGTGAGTTGTCAGTGAATGAGTAAAGGTTGTGTCACCGGCACACACCCATCTGCAGCTTGTTTCTTTGAACTGCAGTCACACCCTGAACGGCGTGAAGGTAACACAACATGTACAGCTCTCTGTGGAGTGATTAGAGGAAGTGTGAGATGATGAAATACACTCATTAGCATTTAGCCTAGCCTCTTATTATGACCTCAGCGGATTAAATGTTGGGAAAGTCATTTTTATTCAAGATTGACTGGACAATTATCAAAATGTTCCTCATTTTCCTTTGAGCCTGATGCTAGATAGTATTTTGCAAGATTGGAAAACTTTAGGATACTATCAAGACTTTAAGATAAATTATATAAGTAGAAGACGTTCAGGAAAATGCAGGGTTTAATGTGTAGAAACAAGAATCATAGATGGAAGCGATATCAGGAAAATATGATGATGGGATGAGTCATCCTGCATGATCTGATAAACAACCTTCATGGGTACAAACTGTGAAGATATAAAGCACAAAATATTATCTCCAGCTCATATAAAACAACAGACCTAAGTCTAACGATGTTAATCAAAAGGCGCCTGCAAAAGGTTGAGACTTAAATATGATAACAGAAGAGCAGAGCCTGATAAGATAAGATATGAAGATTTCTGAGATAAGTCTCCGCAGCTGGAGAAGCTTTGAATCTGACTCCACTCTTATCTGTGTTGAGCCTATAAAAGTGATTCAGTCTTAAATGAGTCAGATAGTTACTGCGCAGTTTATCAGTCTAATCACTTCTTAAAGACACATAAATACATTCATGGATCTTAATGAAGATACATAAAGAAGCACATACATGAGACAAACCACAGAAAACATCAACAGTCTGACTCGAGAAGGAGCCAAGCGACTGCAGCTGGAAATATAGATATCATCTGATTTTATCCTCTTTATGTTATTGTTTTTATATTTGTTGAAACTCCCCCCACAGTGTGTGCCAATCGAGAAATGACCTGTCCAGACTACACTCGTCTTTTATACCAGGCTGTAAACATGTTTATTTCTGCTGTAAAGATCGTCTCTTTGAATTGGTGTGTATGTGGTTTCCGGTACTTCCGGAGCCAGCCTCAAGTGGATCCCAGAGCAACTGCAGTTTTTAGCACTTCGGCATTGGACTCATATTTTTAGACCTGAGGTGGCCGTTTGGTGTACACTTACAGGATTGCAGTTTATTAAAGGTGAGTTATGACAATAAACTCCTGATGTTTCCTTTGCTTTTGGAGCCAGCCTCCAGTGGACACTTGAGGAACTGCAGTTTTTTGCAGGAGGTTGCTGCTTGTGACAGAAGACAGAAGTGAAATATTCTGGTCTGAGTTGGTTCATGTGGGTGAGACTCGAGTTTAAAGTAGTGAACAGAGAATATTATATATTCATAAACCCTCTCAATCACATACATTTTCGTGTAACTTGCTATGGTACTTCTGTACCAATAAACTCTTATCGAGCTTGTATGTTGATTCATGATAAAGCTCCATGTGCTGCACTTTATATCAGCTCAGATCGAGACAGAGATCTCCTCAAACCTTCCTCAGGCGACTCTAACCTGTTTGACACCTGCCTCTGATCCTTTCAGATGAACAAAGTAATGTCTTTATATTCAAATTTATTCATTAAATTCTTTCACATTGTGCTGTACACAGACTATGAGATATCAGTAAGGGCTATCTGAAGTTGTGTGTGTGCTTGTGTGTGAGTCCATAGTATAACAAGCCTGATGGGTGTGTTCTGAGCTCCAGCACAGAGGAATGTGAGGCGTGACAGTCAGTGTTACCCAACACAAAGCCCATCAGCATGCAGTCGGACACCTATAGCAACCAGCTGCTGTTTAACCAACAGACAGGCCTCTCACAGGAGACTCCAGACCTCAGCGGTAAGCTGTCCATGTGCAGGTGTGCTACTGTATCACTGTGCAACTCTGTCAGCCTGCAGGAGTCTTTCCTCACACTACATCAGATCTGTGGCTTTGATTTGTTTTAAAAATGCAGAAATGTTGATTGGTTAAAGAAATAACCTTTTGACATGGATAAGTTCTGCTAAGTAAGGCAGTGCCGAGCCATTAAGACCTTTAAAGGTTAACAACAACATTGTAAAATCAATCCTGTGACGGACTAGAAGCAAGTAAAGGGACAGCTACACAGGTGTGATGTGATCCCTATTTTGCTTTCCAGTCAGGAGGCAAGCAGCCGCATTTTAAGCGAGTCGAGTCGCTAAATTGCATGACTGCCCTAAGGATTAGTGTAGTCAAATAGGGATGTTATAAAGGCCTAAATCTTTAGGAATGATTTAGGTCTTAACTTTAGTTATCACTCTGATAACAACAGAAAGAAGCTTCCAAGGCTCTCAAGAAGGGCGAATGCTCAGGGTCAGAGGGCTGGGAGTGCTCCAGTCCAACTGTCCGCGGTGTCCAAACACAATGACCTCAGTTTTATTCTTGTTTATGTTGACAAAGTTCAGGCTGAGCTATGATTCAATGTCTTTCAGACAGTTGAGCAAGGGCTGCAGTGAACTCTCACTTTTCAGTCTCAAAGGGGAATATGTTAGCACATCATCAGCAAAGCAATAAAATTAGTCATTATATTTTTGGAAAATAGTCCTCAGGGGCAGCATAAACAGAGAAAATAGGATCAGGCCTTGAGTTACACCATAAGAGGAGCTGTCTCAAAACAGACAGAGAAACGTCTATCAGTCAGATAGGATTGGACCCATCTGGATTCGAATTGAATCATGGGTTGTGTGTATCCTTACATCCCTATTAGAAAGTCTTAAATGTGCAGTGTCAGTACTGTGACGAGGTTTAAAACCTGACATAATTTTCCCCCTATGTCATGATTAACTTAAATGTCTTAGTGTAGTATGTTAGCATGTTAAATTAAAAATAGCAGCTTCAGTTTGCTGTACTCTTTTGTATTTTCGATTCCTGTAAAATCACACAGTATAATTTATTCAGTGTTTCCAAATGGTCTGTTTTAATCATGTTAATATCATCAGTGTCTCACAAAAATGTATGCATGTAACAGCCATCCCTGTTATATTTTAGCACCTTTTGCACTTCTCATCGTTCGCTTTAAGATGACTTTTATGCACTCCAGTTTATAGTGGTTTGATGTTTATTAAAACTTGTGTTGTTGTGCTTTCACTGAGTTTCATGCAACTCTGTGCAGGGATGTGCAGAGATGCAGAGACATGTTTGGAGTCAGGGGCTCAAGCCAAAAAAGTTCACTCAGTCAGCCTAAACACTTTGCACTGCATCAAACTCCGCATGATAACACTGTCTCCATAATGTGAATATTCATAGCTACAACATGCTGAAGAAACCACTAATTTGACTCATCGACTTCATGTCTGATTGATTGCTTCTCCTTTTTTTTGAAGGTAAATATGGCCTCGAATGTCGGCAAGAAAATGCAGCCATCATGGTTAATTGTCTCAGCAGGGATGGATAATAACAGGTTTTCTCTGTTTGGATCATTTCTTTTGCATCTTTTGCAAATCAAATATCTTTTGGTTTGGCAGTTCTTTTCCACCTTTACACCAAAATTGCACAGAGGCATTATTATGCATTTCAAACACACCTACCTGTGAGCCGCCCGGCGCTGGCAAGCACACAGGAGACCACAAAAATGTTAATAACTCCAAAGCTTGTTTAATGACAAACAAAATTGCAGGGCTTAAAGGAGGAGCCTATTGTTGGTTGAAAATAGTCAATGTTTGTCTCATTTCATTAATTAAAAATTCAACAGAATCAATAATCAAGTCAGCCACGAGGGGTCTGTTTCATGTCAAAGAGGGAAAAGGCAGAGGCTAAAACCCACTTTGAGGTCTACTCACGTGTGTGTGTGTGTGTGTGTGTGTGTGTGTGTGTGTGTGTGTGTGTGTGTGTGTGTGTGTGTGTGTGTGTGTGTGTGTGTGTGTGTGTGTGTGTTTGTGTTTGTGTGTGTGTGTGTGAAATTCAGGACCACATTCCTACACAATCATTCAGATTCTGATTCTTAAGACACCGGCCAGTTAGAACAAAGCTCTGAGTGGAACTGAGGTGTAGTAGAGTGTGATGTTATTAGTCATTAACCAAAGGATTGCTACAAATACTACAAGTTCAATTCAAGTTATCACAATTTATCCTGAGGTAGATACACATTTCTCCACTTTGTTACTTTGCAATTTTGCTAAATCCGGCACAAATGTTGCAAAACTGAACAAAATTGAAAACAAGATGTCAAGCTTTAAGATGCTGATCCAGCTTTTGAAGCTTTAGTTGTTAGACATGAGTGACAACAGAGCAGAACAAGGAAACCAAAGTGCTAGAGGGGAGGCGAACATTCCTGAAATAGTTATACTAGTTGCATTTTAGTGAGAGACTGGCGCACTACATCTCCAAACATGGTGAGGGAAAGAGAGAGATAAAGAGAAAGAGAGAGAGCCGTTCACATGCTTCCTTTAACTTTCTCTCTCTCTCTGCTCTTTCCTCCTTTCAATCAGGACAGAACAGGAGGAGCAAGCGAACAGGTAAAGCGACAACTATTCTGCATGCGTCAGCGTGCGTCCTGCGCGCACCTCTTACGCACGGCCCCGGTGTGCTGCAGGTGTTGCCCGGTACACACCCACAAGGCAAACTTCAGTCAGACAGAAACTTCAGCCTGTCAGTCTGAAGCGGAGCACCGAGGAGGGAGCACACACAGGTAAGACAGCTGATGATTCACCGGGACGGTTTAGATTTTTAACCTCACTCCTGCGTCGCTTTCAGGACAGTTGTTGTCATGACTCCTGGGGGAATCCTGTCAGGAATCTTGTTGTTACGCTTTCACTTAACTCGGTGAACACGCTTCTTGGAGCTTCATTGAAGCAGCGTGCTTTTCGAAATCACTTATTGTGAAAAGAAATGTTTGTAAAGGGACAACAGCTCGGTAGACTTCTGAGGGGGAACTTTTAAATCACGGGAAGTACTTCAAAAGTATCCAAAGGAAATAAGAGGTCAACAAGGTCAGTATCTCAACGAAGCTAGCAGCATGTTAAGTAGAAAGTGTTAACATTAGTTTTTGGACATCTATAACATATAGAGACATTAAGTATCAAATAAGTGAAGTCTGCATCCATAATGAATGAAAATAAACACTTTTTGTTTGATATCTTTTTGGATCCTTCTGTGAAAGGCTTTAGAGAATTAAAGTGTCTCTCAAAAACAACAAAAGTATATATATATTTTTATTTTATTTTATTTAGGGACTATAGTGCCAATTTGTTCTAAAGCTCTAACGCGGTTAGTCCTCGGAGGAATGTTATTTCTTATCTTTCTTTCAAAACTCACCCCTCAGGATGACTTTAAACGATTACAAATCTATTCATTAACAAAAAATTCTGTCATTCTGAGAACCTTTATTTATAAGTTTTAAAGTTAAGACTTGAGAAGGGTACGAGTTTCAGTTCAAATCCAACTTTTTAATACTTCAAAAACAAAGCGTAATCAAACCTGATTACAGTCAGTGTTCATGTTACTAATGAGGAAATCTAATTGGTGATCCAGTATTACATAACAAAGTAAGGGTGGACACTACACGACCAAAATTATGCCACACTCCTGTCTGTGTGCACCTGGAGTCAAATTAATGCTACAGACAATAAATATTTCCAACACTATGACAGCTATTTAGGAAAAGTTCTTCCTTGTTCCCCTGTGTGCACACTACCAGGTCACTAAAGATAATGTAGGGTGGAAGAATTTGACTAGTCTGACCCTAACCTCATCCAGCACCCTGAGGAAGAACTGGAAACTCTCAGAGGAGCCTCCCTGCTAGAGTAGAGACTGTTTAATTGTGTTTTGGACACACATGTTTTACTATCAGTCATGGCTGGAATGTGAAGAATATGATGGGAGTATCATGGTCCTATAGGAGGAGTGCACCATACCAAAAAAAAAAAAACTTTCCAGGAAGTTTTATAAAAATGTGACTGTCCAGTCATGTCACAGTTATATCGTTAAGTTTGGTGCAGTCGTTGCTTTAAATTTTAACTTGTTTAGACGGAAACAGAAACAGGAAAAATCATTGAAGGCCTGAGTTTTATAACGAAACAGTCACTAATTATGGGACTCCCCATTCATCCCTGTGATGAAATATGTTGTGATGTATCAGAGCGACTCTGTTCTCAGTCAAAGGGCGAAGCGGTCTGTACTCTGCACCATGCTCCGATAAGAAAGCTGCAGAAAGTGTTGTTATCTTTATTTCAGCTGGGTGGAGACAGGTAATGTCTCCTACGCCGGCTCCATGTGGAGTCTCAGAGTCACTGTTAGTCAATGAATAACAACAAGAGTATCAACAACACTACCTGACCAGACCTGGACCTTTTAACAATGGCCTGGTTAGGGCCTCCATGTGCTGGGCAGACAAGAAAGTTTGGTGGTTGTTCAATGATGGAATACAAGTTGTGAAATAGTCACAAAAAATCTTCTGCACAGGCACACCTTGATTGTGTCATTTTGAAAGTAACCGTTTCATGCCAGCAGCAACACATAACATATTTGGACACATAATGTACCGTACCAGGGGTTTCTGCCCAGAGCTCTTTCTGTTTCTCTCCTTAGATAGTTTGCTGTGTCCCGTGTACATTAAGACGCCAAAGTTCATGTAGTTGAGCCCACAGCGAGATGTTTTTCTGAACCAAACTGAGTGGTTTTGGTGCCTGAACCCAACAAAAAATGACCACAGTTTGTTGATGGTGATGCATCAAAACTTCTTGGCTAACGTTAAGTAAAAACATTATGCCTTCTATTAAAATATGCAACATCAGGAAAGAGAAGGATGCCACGTTGTATATGTTAGCTAGTATTTAAAGTTTGTGCTGATTTAAACTCAAAATTTGGGAACATTCATGTTGATGCAAACATTTCTATTTCACAAACTGCTGTAAAACCATTTGCTGGTAGTGTAATGATCATCACTGATCATTTATGCATTTTTCCGTGTAGACCCTCTGTAACAAAGGATAGGTTGTTACCCTGTTGTTGTAGTCACTTATCTTTTTGGTCATTGTTGCAAAATGTTCACTTGCTGTGGGTTAAGGTAGACTTTTTGGACCTCTGAGTTTATTGTATTTCCTTTAAGAATTCATAAGACTGCACATTTCTGGGAGCATAGTGTCTAATACAGTTGTCTTTTGAGGAGTATGTGGTTAGCAGTCAGTTGGGATGTGAGATCAAGCAGATGCAGACCTGTTGTTCAGAGTTTTTATTCAATCTGAAAAAGGAAAAGGAAACTAAACCATGAAGTAACTACTGGACAAACTAGATGCCAAACCACATTTGAAGGGAGCGTGAGCGTAGGGTACATCAGATGGACCAAAACATGTCACTTGTTGTCTTCTTTGTTGGTAAACAGTCAACTGTTTTCTAACTACCTACAAATAATGTCAGCTTGTGAATAGGGATGCACTGAAATGAAAATTCTTGACCGAAAACCGAAAATGAGGAAACCAAGGCAAAAAAACCCTGAAACACAGAGACAAATTATTATGCCAATTATTAGTACAATTGCATTTATGGCTATGACTATACTAACCTCAATAAAATCAAGAATCTCATTGAACATATCAGACAACGTGCGCGTTGCTTTATTCCCACATCCAAGTAATGATCTTTATAACGGATCAAGTACATTCACAATGAAGTACAGAGGATCTGAGTAGATCTCAGTGAAACGTGTGCTGAGAGTGTATATTATAAGAGTGTATCTTTCATTGTTTTCACTCCGTGGTCCGTCTCAACCTCTTTGCTTAAAAGTCGCTTTAGTGCTGCAATTAAAGGAATAACGGATGCAGGCATGTTGGCCCTTTCCGAGACAAGCGTGTACTGGCTATACTGTGTACTGTTTTTGCTTGCGTCATTAATACATTCTGTTTCGGCTGTGTTGTTTCGGTGATAAAAGTATTTCGGCCAAAAAACCCAAAATGCACTTTTGGGCCATATTCAGCCGAAATTTTTCCACGGTTGAATTTTCGGTGCATCCCTAGTCATTAAACTTCCAAATAGCCAAGAATCCATTATTTTGGTTTGAATGTGCTCTGCTTTAGCTGCTTATCTCCCAAACTTGTTTTTCAAGTAGCTTTCCAAGCTAGCTCATCGACTGGCCTCTAGTAAATATTCATGCAGGAATACAACAACACACTCAAAGGATGACCTCAAGCAGACATATATTTTAAATATATCTCAGTTTATGCCTTCTTCATACATTTTATTGCTATAACTAGCCCTAAAAAACAGAAACTGATGCACCGTGTCGCTACCTCGCACGAAGAATCGACTTAATCCTTTCAATCTGCTCCAAACGCTGCAGCTATTTAAACCATTACACCGGTGGGCAGGCTTCCACTGCAGCTATTTAAACCATTACACCTGTGGACAGACTTCCACTGCAGCTATTTAAACCATTACACCTGTGGACAGACTTCCACTGCAGCTATTTAAACCATTACACCGGTGGACAGACATCTCCTGAGCTGATGTCTACACAGCGTTCATGTAAAACAGTGTTGAGATGCTGTTGTCTTAATGACTGCTAAAGCTAACAGAGGAGGCAGTCATGCATGTTTAAGTGTTTCTCCGGCCGAGGAATGTTAAAACTGGGCGGTTAGCATCTGTCTCGTTGCTTGTGGCTCTTTACCCTTTAGTCTCCTCTCCCTTCTTCCCCACTTTCTCCTCCTCCTTGTCTTCGTCACCTCAGATGATGTCTCAGATAAAGAGGGTTATGAAAGGTTTGCATGTAGGAGGTTATTTGTTGTGTAAAACATTTGCAAGTTTCAGCTTGTTGCATTATTATTCTGTTTTAATATCAGTCTCTTCATCTTTCGGTTACACATCCTCCTCTCCTTTCTCTTTCACTTTTCCTGTCATCGCTCTCTCCTCTCACCCTTTCACTCTTCACTCTGTCACTTCTTCAGGTCTGATTTTCTTCAAACAGCTCCCCTGCGTCTTTCACACTCCCACTCTCTCTCTCGCTTTAATGTGTTTTAATGGGAGGACATTCTTTCCTTGACTCCGACCCAGTTAACCAACCAGACCGACCAGAAAACACAACTGTTCCATCTCACAGTCACACCCAGTTTCAGCACTGTTACCAAATATGAATTTTTTTGATTCTATTCTTTGAGAAAATATGCGACACGAGGATGAATGAAAGTCACTCTTCAATGTCACTCATCATACTATAAATTCCAAGCCACTAACACACTAACCATAGAAGAACAAGGAGGGTCTATATTACTCCAAGTCCAGAAGTATCTGTGTATGAAGAGGGAGTGAGAAACATCCGATTGAGCTAACATCGCCAACAGTATTTGGTTTTTCAGCATAAATTTAAAACATTGGTCCACAGTCGTCTTATTCACCTCTTTGTACCTTCTTTAAGGCTTGAAGTAGAAGACTTTACAGTGTTGAATTAAAACACATTCAAACACTACTCAACTCATTTGCTTATCTGTGATTTACATCAAGGCTGTTTCTTCATTTTAGTGCTTTAAAGACAATTAAAAATAACTGCAAAACTGAAAAAAAACCCAACATCTTGTGCATTTTACTTTCAAAGATCCATTATGAGATACTTTCAGTCTACTTCATATGGAATAAAGTCCATCTTTAAGTATTCAGACGAAGTTCCATAGTGAATTCGGAACCATAGCTTTTGTTATCCTTGCCTGATATATACTTCTGCATTGAATCGACGGCGTAGCCTACGCGGGAGGTCTGCGTAGCTCCTGTACCTACGCAGAGGCCTACACACGTAGATAAGATAAGATAAGATAAGATACTCCTTTATGCGTCCCACAACTGGGAAATTCATGGAGTTACAGCAGCAAAGAAAGGTGTACTGTACAAGAATTTCAACAAGAATATATATAGAAAAGAAATGTTCATCAAAGACGACAGATTGGCCATATTTTTCCTGTCAACCACCTCCACAGGGTCCAGGACTGAGCTGGCCTTCTTCACCAGTTAGTTCAGTCTCGCTCGCCTGTATCCTGTCCGCCCACAGCAGGGGAAATCCTTCCAATGTGGTGTTCCTGTCCAGTGTTAGCTCTGTTAGCATGATGCTACTCTGGTGCTGGTTAGCTCGTCCACCTTATCGTAGATATATCTTAAATTCCCAATAACAGTGGGTGGAAGGACAGGTCGATGTCGTCTTTTTTTGCTTTCACCTCTGTACCAGCATGTCATGCACTTCCTCCAAAATGTGACTACAAGTAGAATTTACATGGACCGCAAGCCCTGTGATTGGTCCGCTCGGCGGCATGTATTTCCAGCATTTCCAGCACTTCCAGGATCCCCGCTCATCGGCTGCACTGCGTAGGGGCGACGCAGAAGTATAAATCAGCCTTTACACAGTTAAGTTGTGTCTAATTCTGTCACTGCTTCTGTTTTTGTGGTAACTAGTCTGTGTGGTGAAAGCTGTCAATGTTTGTTGATGTATAAATCTCTTCTAAGTAAACACTGATGTCATTTTTGCTTTGCTGTCATTTAGACTTAGCATCAGCTGCTCCAGGAAGCTGCAGGTCAATGAGGAACACTCTTATTTCTGTGGTTAGATGTGTTTCCTTTCTTCTTGTAGAACAGTTTTCTCTTGAGCGTGGTGTTTTGCTCTCCACCAAAACTGGACAGTCATGATTGTTGTTATCTGAAACAGAATGAAATAAAGGAGATGTCACTACTCAAAATCTCAAAGACAGGAGTTAGAAGAATAAGAACTTTGCTCAGTCATTAATGTTTCCAAGACTTTGTTTCAGTTTCATTCAAGCAGATGAGGTCTCACTGTGTCTGTCCTGTCGCTCACACAGTTAGAGAGACAGCCTGAAATGGGGCTGGGTTAAGGCTGTGACAAATGTGATCTTAAAGGATCAATATAAATCTGTGTTAGTTTGTGTTTCTAGGTGTGTTGGAGGGACGGAGACTTTAATGAGCAATAAAAAATGATATATGATGTCATTGTTCTGAGAAAACTTGCTTCACTTCCAGCAGGTACACTACCTGTCTTTGTGTGAGTATACTCCCATTCACCGAAACCTCCATTACCTTAGCTTTTAGCTATGCCATAAAATCACAGTGATGATCCCGGGCTTGGCTTCGACACACACAAACACACTCGATGTTGAAACTGTGGTGAAAGGTTGTGACTTGCCCCTTTACCTCTTCAGTGATGTGCTGAGTCTACAATATTAACGCAGAGTCGTGATGACACATGGAAAGAACCATGAAATTGTAATATTTAGTATCTTTTTTCCATATCAGTCAGCCTAAACTTCAAACTTGTCTAAATCAAGGGGAAACCTTTGTGTCTGCAAGCACAACCACAAGACAGAGTGTGGAATATTGTGTGGCACCCTTTAGATCTTCTGCTGTTTCGAAAACATTGTGGTTTCAGTTAAAATCTGATGTTCCAAGAAGCTAGACCTTTTAGGAGGAAGATGCATGGCTTCACTTTTCTGGATGCAAATTATACGAGTTATGACCAACACAGATATCTCATAGGTGGCATTTCCGTGTTTCTTTGGCTAATCTGTTACCTCCAGATGCCAGCTTGGTAGACATTTTGGTTCTTCTTGAAACATATCATACTTTCTAAATTGCTATTGTTGACTGACACAAATTTTACATCCAATTGAAAAACAATACTTTGAAATTTGAGCTGACTGAAATGCAAAAAAATTAACATTCTTGCACGTAAAAGAAGTTGGTTGAAACTTTTTATTGCATTTTTGTGGTTTAAGCCAACCTTGAATTAAACACTACCAGTCAAAAGTTTGTAAACGCCTTCTCATTCAAAGGTTTGTATTTATTTTAATTATTGTAAACACTGTAGATTAATACCAAAGACATCAAAACTATGAAAGAACATTTGTGGAATTATTTAATGAACAAAAAAGTGTTAAACAAAACAGAATATGTTTTATATTTCAGATTCTGTAAAGTACCCCCCTTTTTCCTTCATGACAGCTTTGCACACTCTTGGTATTCTCCCAGTCTGCTTCATGAAGTGGTCTCCTGGAATGGTTTCTAATTAACATGAGCCTTGTCAAGAGTTCATTTGTAGAATGACTTGCCTTCTTAATGTGTTTGAGACCATCAGTTGTGTTGTTCAGAGGTAGGGTTAGACTTTTGACTGGCAGTGTACCTTAATGATATCTGAATGAGGGCACATCAAACTTATTTATTAATGTCAATCATAATCCAGAAGTAGAAGGTGTCATTTCTTCAGTGGACCCACTTTCTGCACAGGTCAACACTGTTTTCTCTCACTGACCCAAACTTAAGTGTGTATTGTTTAGTCACAGAAGCTCTTGTTGTTGTGTGAGGAGGTTTTGTTCGGGGTGTTGTCGGTCTATCAGCTGTCTGCATGTTTTAAGAAGAGAAAAGTATGTCTGTGTTTGCCTTGATTCGCTTCACTCTGTTCCTTTTATGTTTGCAGAAGTGATCACACGCATTCCAACACAGGCACACAATACATACCTGTACTGTAAAAACAGTCAGATCTGCTGTTTGCTCTGCTCAGAAACGAACAAAAAATAATTACACGTTCTAACATCCCTTTTCAGGACGAGATGTTAAGCCCTCATTCAAGACCGATAGACTGTTACCACTCTTGGACTGATTTCACATCACAAAAAAGCCCTTAAAACAGCAGCTTAATCTTGCATTTAGTGCGTCCCATTAAACGTATGATAAACGATGCATCCCAGCTAGTTTGATGTTGCAGAAAAAAGTAAAAAAAGAATCTCTAAAAATAAACAAACTAACTGTAAAAAGTAAACATCTGAATAATGAATGCAAGTAACTTAAAAGAAGAGACAATTAATGAAATCATTTGGTGAAGCAAGTCAGTAAAAATGAATACATGGATAAATAACAAAGACAAAAAAATGTGATGAATGTTCAGTATGAGGCTGACTGTCCACACATTTACTACGTAGCCTCTGCTGTCCAAAACAAGACCTCTATTCTGTGCCAGAATCATTTCTATTATCATACAAATGTCAAAGTGTCTGGTATGAGGAACACCCCGAGGTGGCATCTGGCCCCATCAATCATTAACCCAATGGAATTCATTTATCAGAGGAAGCTCTCATAAAGCTCTAAAAGGCCTCTCTGTGTTGATCGCTTATCGTTCATTTCTCTTAGTGTAACCATTCTGAATATAATCTGCTGTTTTATTCTGTGCAGGGAGGATTGCTCAAGTCTGTTTTGACACTGGAAGACACTGGAAACTTCTTCATTCAGTTTCTTTGCTTGTTTGTTTTTGCGTGTTTGGACTGTAGTGAAACTTCTCCATGATTAATGTGTGGTGAACGCTTTGTGAATGATCCAAACTGAAGGTTCACTTTCATTTGATACTTGCATTGTAAAAGTTCAAAGTCTGCCATTCTTCTGCTCGTGCATTGCTCTGTGTACAAGTAACTGGATGAATAATGAAAAGAATATTGAATAGCTTTGCTTCTGTTGCAATTCTAAGAATCAGCATGTGTATAAATGTCTTTTAAGGTTTATTGGAAAGTCTTTTTTCCGTATGTCCCACTTTATGGCAACATGTGGCCCATTCGCAATGCTCTCCCTTTTCTGGTCTTGCCCTTTACATCCAAATGTAGCTTTCCCTGACACAAAAAAGCTCATCCTGCTTTCCCTTAACACTTAAATGTGTCTCTAATTGTGCATGTATGCTGTTAAAAATGTAAAGATTGGCTGTTCCTGCAGCCTGTTGTCAGTCATTTAGTCTGATGCCTACCCCCCAGCGGGGTTTCAGGCTTTAAGAACAAGTCTTATTCCTAGTGGTCTTGTTTGCTTCCGAAGCTTGTATTAATTCCAATTCCAATCTGTTGCACAACCGGTTAAAAATCCCTTACAGGAGCTTTAAAGGTTGCTCTGGCCCTTTTCTTACTCTGCACGCTCAATGTGAGAGTTAAAGTCAGCTAGTGCATGCTCAAAGAAAATCTATGGATCAATGTGAATTGTGAATGAAAGTTCAAGTTGTCACTTTGGGGTAACTCAACCCTGCAATTACTACATTCTTAGCATGGGGCTTGCCAAATAGTTAGCACTGTGAATGCTACAGGATGGGCAAGTTTGCTGTAAATCAGGACAGTGAATGAAATAGCTGAAGCTTGCAAAGTTGATAGAAGGTAAGTTGTTAAGGATGCTGAAGTGTTAGCGTCTTGATTTTCTTGTCACAAAATTTACATCAAAGTGTTAATTAAGTTGATCTTGCCCTACGTGTTGAACTGGTTGAGTAAAGCATCATGTAGAGCTCATTAAGCATTGCTTTGATGATGATGGTGGTCACATTGCCTTCTGATAAAAGACTGATAGATGTCTCTGTGTAAACATGTTAGCGTGAACACTTCTGTCACTAATCATGGTCGACTTAAGTGTCACTTTAGCCGACTGTAACTCATCATAAGGATTACATCGGTCATGATACGTTGAGGATCGGCTAGCTAGTCTACATCACACATGATTCCGTCAGAGTTCGTCTGAATGTCTGAAACTGCAACTCAGCAGTGACTCATCTGAAATATGAAGGTGGACGTAGACGTCAGGTATGTGAGGTATGAGGGTGTGAGTCTCCAAGGTAAGCTAACACTCACATAATTGAGCCGATTGGAATGGTAGCGTCGCATACTTGCGATTGTTTCCATTCGTGTGTCTGTGTTTTAATGACTCCAGGGTAAACTGTGTGATGTTTTGCCCACATCAGCGTCATGTTACATAATTTCTGTATCAGTTTTCAATACTGGCAGAGAGGGCGCTTATTGGTGCGACGTTATCTAATCTAACAAACAGTCCTGCCTTGTTACTGTTACATAAACATGAATGACTCTGCTGTTGTGTCTGAACTTCCTAAAAGCAGAAGTCCTTGGTTCAGTTGTCGGATAAAATTTCGGATATAAAAGTCCAATCACAACAACGTATTTTATTTCACCTTATACTGATTATTTAATCAGTGTTTGTGTTGTTTTGTCACATGTCAGTGTTGCAGCCCAGCAACATGCCTGACTGATTGGCTGTTTGGCACCCATTATCAACGGTGAGATAGGATGCCAGAGAGGTAACATGTTTGGGGTTTATCTTTTGAATGATTGGTGCATTTCAGTCGGCACCATTTCCATGTCCACATATTTTTTTGGTGTACACAGAATATTTAGCTTTTCAATCAATGGGCAGTGACCATAAACTGCATAAAGTTTAGGTCATCTAAAGGTCATCTAGGCTGACATAAAATCAAATTGTGAACAGTATTTTCATGACAGTTATTACTCAACTTGCTGTTTGTTTTGTCAGATAACAATAACTTCATTGATACCACTGATTCTATGTAACTAATGAACTATAAACTATATGTTTTCATTATTCTGCAATTGGCCCTGCTGCTTCACGGAGGTGCTGGACTCACTTTCACCTGCAGGCTTTGACTAGGAGGTTCAAGATTAGGAAGACCCCTATACCGTACAAGCTAGCATCACTTCAGTCAGATCCCTCGCATTTGAATGGTTCAAAATGTTTCTTTCAGAAGCAAAACATTGTTTGTGTTTGGCATCAAGGCTCCTTATCACTCCTCAGATTTATTTCTCCCTGCAGAAACTGAGAAGTGATGAGTTAATCAGTCGAGTTATCGAATATAGAACTTAACATGTTACCTTAAAGCTCCTCTATAGTGCAACTGATGAGACAAGAAGACGAGAAGTCAGTTGCTGAACAGCCAAGCAGTACCACAGTATCTACAGGAACACAAATCCTGAAGGAACAGGAGAGTAAAGCCCCGCCTCCTGAATTTGATTGACATAAGTCATCTTGGCAGATTGGCATCAAAGCAGCAGATTGATTAACACAGAGAAAGATTTCACCGATTACACACATCATAGATGTGTTTGAGGTTGAGATTAAAACATACGGGACACATAGTCAATTCGTTTTTGTTGTTGTTTTAGCTGACAAGTTAAAAACTGGATAACTGTGTTGATTACGTAAAGGAAATAATATTTCCAAACACTCATAAAAAGCTGTAGTGTTTTTGAGGCGTGTACTTTTCTGAAATCAGAAACAGAAGCATGTCTTCCTTAAATATCTCCTGGTATGCATTGAACTCTACAGATTTATGGTGCTATATAAGCCGAACAGGTGACTTCAATTGAAGCGTTCAGGCCGTAAGAGTGGAGATATAGGGAAGTATACTCTGTCCGGAGGATCCATGATTTATCTGTGCACTTCAAAAGAATCATGATCACTGAAGGAACTAAAGCACATCTTCTGTGTCCACAAACTCAGTTTGTTTTCATTGTCTCAGTTCGACTCTTGTTTTATGCTACTGAGCTACTAGCATCAGGCTGTCAGCATTGTTTGGCATTAAAACTAAAATCCTTTGATTTGACTGTTTCTTCTGGATGAGGATCTTTAAAATAGGAAAGAACTTAATTTTTTAATGGATGAAGAAATGTAAACGCGTTATGATATGCAAAGATATGAAAGTGAACCTTCCTTTTAGTAAAGTTTTCTTACTTCCATCTCTTTGTCCATTCTTATTTCTGCAGATTGCAGCACAAATATATCAGGAAATGTGTTCCTAATGGAAGTTATTATCTCTTTTTGTATCAGAACAAAGATAACCCACCTGAAAGGGGCTGCCAGCAGAATGAAGTTATCACAAACCTTGTGATTTATTGTTCAGATTATCAAAGTACAAACTCAGAGAAGGTTAAACTTGCTGCAATAAAACTGTTGAGATACATTTCACCGCTATGTTTCTCAAGTTTTGCAGTCCTCATGTCTTATTTTCCAACTTATTTCTCACAGCAAACTTAGTACGATCTCTCTAAACTCCTAAGATTGCCTCTGAGGGTTTTTATGTAAATCTTTAATGTTTGATACCTTAAAGCCTCACTTTTCGCCCTTCATCTCATTTTATCAGCCTCGTTTACATTCTCCAAGTCAACATAATGTTCAGACCAAACGGTTTAGATTTTCGGGTCATGGGTACATTTTAGAGCCCATTTTCTCCATCTTGAAATTTCTCCTGCTAATGGATGCCTGAGAGTCCTAATTATTCATCTCAGTCATTTAAAAACTGCCATCAAGCTCTTCCTGAAATGCATCTTAGTGCATTTTTGCATTTTATAGCTCCTTGTTTTTTTTCCTCCAAGTTTTAATGAGTGTTGTTTTGCATTATGCATTACCTCCAGGCTTCAATTTGGCATCTGGGAAAATTGGCTGGACTCCAACACTGTGGTCACCCCGTGCTTATTACTCATTAAGCCTCGTTGGAGGGCCGAGTGGGTGCAGGCTGGGTGGGTGCTGGTTGGGAGCTGCACTGCTTGGAGAGGAGATGTTGTTGTTGTTGTTGTTTTTGTCGATGATCTAGTTATAGAAGTGAAGTAAGAGAGGGGAAAGTGAAGGAGTTTCAAAGTCTTGATGATCCTTCTTCTTCAGTCTCCTTCTGAATGCATGTTTCTCCCATTTTAATCGGGTCTGCAGGATTATTCTACTTTTGTTATCATTTAACTCATTTAGAAGTATCCTCAGGTTTAGTGGATATAGATTGTTACATTCTGAATTGTTGCAGTTGTGTAAAATGCTGTATAATCTGGCACTTATATGTCAATTTACCTTTTCAGATGGCAGTGATGATTTAAAAGAAACATTTATTAACATCTTTCAGCAAAGACAGCACGACTCTTGAGTTAAATTACATTGAACTTAGGACTTAAGCTTGAGTGCAGAATACCAAATCTATCTCCCCGTTATAAACACTCAGTCAGATAATAGTTTGATACATATAGACTTGAAATTGGGATTTTTGCATTGCCATTGGCGAGATATTTGCACTCTGTAATCATCCACTCAGGAGATTTCAAGTACTTACACTTAAGCTCTGTTAAGATCAAAAGCAGAGCATTCAATTTAAACTAAGCCTCCAGTAATAGATGCAATTTTAGTCAGCCTTAACAGGTCCTCCTCACCAAAAACAAGTTGCATAAAAATGATAATTAAAGACATTTAGGGATTGAACTGGCCACAAAGGTGTAGGCTGAAGCTTGAGCTTGTTGTGGCTACACTTTTTACATCTGTTAAGAAACTGTTTAACTACCAAGTACTCACATTTCAGCTTTCTGCAGATTTATAAACCCATGCCAAAATAGTAATAATAATAATTATAATGATAATAATTAACACTACTACTGCTACTTTACTACTACTACTGCCACTACTACTACTACTACTACTACTACTACTACTACTACTACTACTACTACTACTACTACTACTACTACTACTACTACTACTACTACTAAACTACTACTACTACTACTACTAAAGTACTACTACTACTACTACTACTACTAAAGTACTACTACAACTGCCACTACTACTACTACTACTGCCACTACTACTACTACTACTACTAATAATAATAATAATAATAATAATAATAATAATAATAATTAAAATTAATAAATAAATTAAATAAATACTTAATACTAATACTACCACTACTAATAATAATGATAATTGATCAGATTTATTATTATAAAAATAAAAATAAAGGAAATAAATAAAACAGATCAGATCACAGTCAGACGTGGGGCAGGAATAGATAACCAAATAAAGTAATGATCTCTTAAATGACCTATCTTTAACAGAATTTTGATTTATTCCTTTTGCAAAAAGCAGTATCAGGCCTCTTCTACCTCATCTTGCAAAAAGATAACAGTCAGAACTGTCACATAAACATAGCTTATATTAAACTTTTGCTTATTCTCCAGTGAGAGAAGTGCAGAAAACGATGAATTTATCATCCTGCATGGTTTGGTTTTGTCCCTAATCATGCAGCTCTGCAGTTTGTTACTGTTCACCTGTCTGTTTGTGTTTAATCGTCCCTGCACGTTTGGTCGTCTACACATCTACCGGCTCTGTGTGGGTGAGACTTTGGGAGGAGCTCACAGCAAAGAAGCTGCAAACCCTGAAGTTGGGTGGTGTTGAGAGCATTGCAGTGCCAAAACTAAAATAACCTGTGGTATTACCTGTATGCAATGAAAACATGCTATTAATCAGTCTAGTGTGCACAGTAAGAGAAGTACAAAGTGGTGTTTTCAGAACTTGTCTTATTGTTTCTGAACATTTCCCTCTGTGGGAATGTGAAGTAAATCTTTCATGTCTGTGTTTGAGGATCAAATTTTAGAACAGTTTACCTTCCATACCTGCTGCAGATTTGATGCATTTTTACTTTTTCCTAATCTTGATACTCAAATCCTCCGCTCAGAGAAACAGTAGAGACTTCAGAACACGCCATACCATAGAGCATAAAACACCTTCACTGTGAGAGTCAAGAAACTCAGAAACTGGTTGTTTTGTTCTGCTTCACCCAGATAATGATAGAGTAGAGAGTGTGAAAGATGTGAGCTTAAACTTAAATAATTGTTGTGTATTTTGTGTGTGATTCAGAGGAACTGGTTGAGCTCTGCTTCAATTAACAGAGGAGGAGCGAGCGAGGAGACCGCAAATACAGGAGAGGTGATACGCTGCTTATTCACCACATTACTGACAAACTGGTTCTACTGTTTGTCTGTTTTTAGAGGGAGAGAAAGCTGCATGCCACTGTACAGGACACTGCACAATCCAGATCAGATTAGACCTAACCAGGCTGAATGCACATTGGTTTTACCTCAGGTCTTAATTTGCTCTTTTGCAGTTCATATCTGGGAGTAATTTTTTTAATGCTTGAATGTGACAACAGTCTTTTTATCTGCTCATAAATCAATCCATAGAAGCTAGTGATTCTGGTGCAGACTAAAAAAGAGGACAAAACATGTAATCCTTAAGGCAACGTAATGCACACATCCCTTCATTTTTGTTATTGCTCTTAACCGCTGCAGCTGTGTGAATGTCAAAGATGCTGCAAAAACAGACTTCTGTTACATTTTCTGCAGCGAAGATAAACTGTGACTGAGTGATACGATTGACTCTTAAAAGACAGCAGAACAAGATTTTTTGTCAAAAAACACTCCTCTTTCTCGGGATAAGATCAGCTAAGAGGTTAAAAGTATTATTTTGTCCACAGGGGGCGCCAAAAGCAACACAAACTAGAAGTTCCTCACTCAAGCTTTAAAGTAAATATCCCCAAAACTAAGGATGTAAACAATGAATTCAGTATTGATGAATTGATTGTTAAGAAATTACTTGTTTTCAATTTTCCGTCACGTTGAACAAACACCATGTGGTCTCAAATTTCATCCAGCTATCAGGGAGGCGTTTTAAGTTAAAAGAATCACCCGAACAAAGGTGACGGCTGTGCGTCAGGTCTCCAAGTGCGCTTTTTAAAGACGATCAATACGCAACTGCTGCCAACGACGACACAGGCACGAAGGTTGAGAACTTTATATAGGACAGTTCCCCACTTTTAGATACAAAGCCAACAAACTGGTGGGGATTGCTAGTATACTATGTTTGCAGAGCAGCAACATCAGAGCCGTCTGAGCTTTTCTGCCGCCGGACTGATTATGATCCGGTTGCGCTCCCGGCTGACACCTGATCGAATACATGATTATTTTTCTCAATAAGAATGAGTAGACAGAAAACTGGACACTGTGAGTCTGACGTACTTTTCTGTTAGTAGTATGAGCCTTCACTTTATAAGACTATGCCAGCAGAGATTATTTTTATGAGCCTGATCGTTGATAATCAGTGTTAAACATGTTGTACCCGTATTCAATACTGTCAGTTATGTACATTTTTGTTATGGAAAATATAACTTAGGGGAAAAACAACATATTTGGCATTACTTTTGGCATAAGAAACTCAATGTTTTTTTTTATTGATTAATCAATATTTGATTGTTAGCATGTCCAAGGTTTCTATTTTTTCTTAAAGAATATTTTAGTCCAATATTTGTTGAGAACTCACCCTTATTGATCATGAGATGTGCTGAAAAAGACTGCCCCCATTTGTGCATCCCTTAAGGGGTTGAATTCTGGGATGTGTTCATATTTTCTGCTGTCTAAAGGTTGCTACACATCATTAATGAGACTTAGTTCTAGCTATTATATCTGCTGTAATCATCAGAAAACACTCATTCTATTTTATTTAGAACTTCATAGTAAAACTGGTAGTTCAATAAACTTGATATTAAATGTGTGTGAAGTGGCACAGTGTAAATCCAGCTCATATTTTTCCGTGTCAGAGAGCACAGATTCAGAGTTGAAGTAGTTTTCTTGCTGAGGAAACATTCCTGGTCAGTAAATGAGCCTGCAGGGCGGCTCCTGCTGTTCACTCCCTGTTTAAAGCCGCTGCTGGTTCAAAGTGCACCAACACACAAGGTGACATACTACAGCTGTGAGTCATGAGCAAAGCATGCTGGGTAGGACAGTTCTCTGGTTGAAATTACCACACTCAGATTTGTTTGCTGAGTAATGACATGTGTTGTCATCTTGCATGTGCAGATCCTTGAGCTGATGACCTCTGACCTTTCATCGGCTTTAGACTCACAGATACATGTGATAGAAATGCTGCAGTTCAATCATTCAAATGGTCAGATGTGTTTCTAGTTTACTTCTACAAACAAAATCACATTGAAACTTGATATTAACTGTAATGTAACAACATTTTAACTTTGTAAACTCCGATGTATTACCCTTAGTTAGCTTACAAAGCTAGCTAATGGCTTACAAAGTGAGCAGACACACCGGTTTAACTTTGTGTCTCCTGTAAACTCAAAGCATGAGAACATTTCTGCACAATTTGGTAAAAGTTGTACATATGTCGCACAAAAGACTGTTGTGTCATGCCTTATCTATGTTTAGACTGTAACTGTAGCACCATAACAAAGACTATGAATCCTCACAGCCAAACATGACTAATGAAAATCAATCATGAGTTTACAGAATTCCCAGTCAGAAGTAGAAGCATCTTAAAAAGGGTCTTGTTCCGGAAAACAACCTGCCGTCTTGTCGTTCTGGGTTAAGAGCTAAACAATCATACAGTGCATGTACAGAAATGAGTCAGATGATTCATAACTTCCTGTGGGGCGGAGGAACTACCTCACCTGACTGCATAATGTTATTTGTTCAAACAGGGAGAGTCTGCAGTGTCTCATCTGAAAAGAATGGGACGCTCCTCTGAGCTGGAGTTTTTCAAAGGAGACCAGACTGATGTTCTTATCTTTATAATTCAACTTTTACTGAGGTAGATTGTTGGTTAGAATAAAGAGGAGCGCATTAAAAGCTCTTAAATCACTCAGTAAATTGTAAGTGAATGGAAACAGATTAAGTTTCACTTTGAAGCAGTCATCATCACAGATTTAAAACGTCATGTCCTTAAATGTTCATCCTCAGTTCACACTGCCTCATTTTTCTCTGTCATAATGTGGAACTAGCTATAACTTACCTACACTCTCTCCACCTTCCTCATACCTGCCTGCTTATCAAGGTGTGTCTGACTTGGCGACCTGCCACAGTCATCAGGCCCCACCCAGACACACCCTGGGGTGGGAATCAAGCGGGGGTGGGGGGTGGGGACTGGAGTCCTGTGATCTAACATAACCTCAGTTTATTTTTCTTCTTTCTTTGCTCTGACTTGACTGAACTGATGTTCATGTGATAGTTTGTTTATATGGAGTTTCCTGTATGCGTGATGGGACATGAACTGTTCCTGTCAGAGTCAGTGTTACACCTGATTAATGATGATCATCTTCTGCGGTTTTATTAATATTTTATGACATCAAGCATATGTAATATATTTGCTTCTGTACAAATAGTATATATTCTTCATGCATAATGTATAAGTGGTCCAACCACCTCTGTAAGAAAAATCAAGACCCACATTTCTGAAGTATGTTGTTTCACAACAGGTGACAACCAGCTTTAAGGTGCATCACCATCACCTAATATATTGGAGTATGAATAAACTACCATACTGCTGTAAGTGCCCTGCATCATAGGAAATAAGCCTCTTAAAGTTAAGGCCAAGGGAGGCCCCAATTTAGCTCAGTGATTAAATTGTGTGGATGATGTAGAGGCTATAGTCCTAAATTTTCCAAATCTGACCTGTAATCCTTTTCCACATGTCATCCTCTACTCCCTCCACTCTCTCCTCCAGTGTCCTACTCTGTCCTCAGTCTTCTCAATAAAGTAATAACAATCCCCAAACAGAACATAGAAAAAAAAATATAAATAAGGCTAAATAAAGGCTTTTTGCAACTTCTGCACACTTCTGCAACCCACTGCAAATGGCTCTGCAACTAACCTGTGGGTCGGGACCCACCGGCTGAGAATCATAAAGCTACATTATTTGACTGATTCTGCAGTAGATACATAATCAGTAATGTCTTAATTGCTTTACTAAACAAAATATTTGACTAGTGCAAGGATTAAGAACAGATTTTGGTTTATCTTCACCTCTATCTTTAATTCCATGACAAGTTTCTTGGAATACAATGTGCTGTTGAATAATGTAGAAAAATTTAGAAGTGAGTTCATCTGCTGACAGAAGTTTTGACCATGATCAACTCTTTGGATTTTCCCTACGTTAACACACAATGTAACTTTAAAACCTGCCAGGAATGTATACCTTTTCTGGAATGAAAACATTCATATGAGCCCATTTAGCCCTGTCTCTAAGAAGTTACATCCAAATGTAACCAATATGGAAGAGTGAATAACATTTACAGGACACGTTAAGTTGTAGTGCAGAAATGTTGTGAATTGACTATAGACTGTATAAAATATGGACGTAGTATCCGTAACGTCACCCATCTGTTCCTGAGAGCTGTTTTGAAGCAAATCGACGGCACCAGCCATATTGGAAATGCGGAACTCAACCAGGCAGAGTGTGACGTAGTGTGAGCCTCCTAGCCAATAGCAATGTGTTCCCGACCGGGAGTCACGTCAGTCATGAACTTATTTGGGCAAAAACTCATAATCTTAATATCTTCTGAACCGTCACATCAGAAAAAAATTCACCCCCCGTACAGTGTGTGCCGATAGAGAGATTAGCTTCATAGGGCCAAGCTGTTTTTGAACCAGGCTGTAAACATGTTTATAATGCTGCAAAGATCGTCTTTTTCCCATTCATGTCTATGTGGTTTCCGGTGTTTCTGCAGCCAGCCTCAAACGGATTTTCGATGTATTGCAGTTTATAACACTTCCGCATTGGCTTCATCGTTTGAGACTGGAGGTTGCCGCTTGGAATTGACGTAGGAAGGTCACAAAAATGTTGACATCGGTGTCAGTATGTTGCCTATCATCAAATTTTTCTTTTGCCAGAATAAACACATTCAAAATACTCGAACTAATTGCAGATATGGCATTACTTATTTTACAGTATCTTTAACTGATAATGTGCGCCAGAAGAATTCAGACATTATTATTAATAATGATATATTTTCTAATCAGACTGAAAGTAAAATCTAATATTTTTTACTACCTTTTAAAACACATTTGTAGCTTTAACAGTAGATCTAAGTTTGGAAACACAGATGTACATTCCTGGAGACTCGGTTGCACACTTAGTTCATCCTGTTCTCTTATGCATCCAGGACATTCAAAACTTTGTTTCTTTTCTTGCTTCACTCTCTGTGACACACTCATGCACGCACGCACATATAAATGAGGGGTCGAGTAAACTGATCAATCAAACCCACAGAGCCTGACAAACTTTGGCCGGATATTAACTACCAAACTCACATTCTCTCTCTCTCTCTCTCTCTCTCTCTCTCTCTCTCTCTCTCTCTCTCTCTCTCTCTCTCTCTCTCTCTCTCTCTCTCTCTCTCTCTCTCTCTCTCTCTCTCTCTCTCTCTGAATGGTGAGTGGGGAGGTTGTTGTTAGGGTCATCTCCATGTACACACAAGAGCAGCCCACCCACTAACACACACTGCACACACATACACACACACAAACCCCCTGTGATCTGAGCACAGCCAGGAAATGAGTTTGGGTTCTCGTCCTCCACCATGAACACTTCTCTCTCTTCAGTGAGTATTTGAGAAACTTTTTACTTTAAACGTGTTGTTAGTCTCAGTTTTGAAGCAGTTTACTCAGACTGATCTTTCTAGGTTCATAGAATACGTGGAGATCCAGCATGCCGGTGTCAACAGAATACTGTTTTCTGAAAAGGTGACATGTAATCTTTGAAACTGCTTTACTTTGCATACAATTCAAAGTAGGAAGACAGTGTGTCAGTGACATACAAAAGCCTGGTCTAAAGTCAGTAGTGCAGAAGTTTCTTGCTATTTATAGGATGCTTTATGATGATAGTAAGACGTTCATACAAAGGCATACTCACAGTGCTCCTCCTCTTCTTCAGATTAATGCATTTCCTTTTTTAATATATACAGGCTTGGGTTACAGACAAATTCAGCCAGATCCGTGTTAGGTCCGTCACGGCACCAGATCTGATAGGTTTCTATTCTAGTCAATGTGTTAACTTCCACTGGATCCACTCCGTAGCGTTCCGGCTGCGTCTCTGATCCATCAGGTTAATTTTCAGAAAAAAACACTCCAGTCACTGAGTCAGAGGTTTTCAGAGGCTGATAAAGACAACATGGATGAGGAGAGAAGGAGGATAATCCTTTATTCAGTGACTGCCGCGGGAAAACCTCGGTCACATGACTCCAGCTGTCTGGCGGTCCTGCTCTGTGCTGCGTTCCGAAAACACAACCGGTGGGTGTTGACGGACGAGAGAGCACGGAGCCGGACTGCAACGGATCGGAGATGGACTGGACACAGATCTGGTGGAAGTTTTTGGGAGAATCTGGCAAAACAGTGCAGCGCTACAATAAACCAGTGTGATACCTGTATGTCCTTAGGTCGCCCACCTGACCCAGCATCAGTATCCACACAGGATGGGACCTAGACAAGATCAATTTGTTGAATAAGCAGCACAGATAACAGCGTTTGTATCAGTTCTGCGAGTATTGTTTTGTTACTTTTGACACATTGTTGTGATACTTTTGCGACCCTGACTCCTCTGAAACATGTTTACATTCTTTTAATTTGTTTTTCCAATTAAGTTTTGCCAGGAAATATGAGAAGGTACAAAAACTATCAGTTAATTAACATAATCTAGAGGAGACAAAGTTGGATGAGAACTACAGCATCCCACATTTGCACTATTTTACTTTATAATGAGATGTTTTATGTAAAGAGTGGACTTCTTTGGGTCCTCTGAATGTCACATGTCAGTTAAATAATGCATATCGAGACAGTTTCTGTCTCACTTCCATCATCTTTTAACAACTAGAAACTCCTCTCTGCTCCCCGAAGCTCCTGTCAGTGCATGTAATCCTCCTCACAGGGATTAAAACACAATAGACTTGTTTTGATTGCTTTTAATCAGACAACAGAGACTCTCTGTGTCATGCACACCCAGCCCACTCATGCTGTGAATGCATCCACTCATATGGCGGAGACGGGAATTAATTGCCTGCTGTCCATCTGTAGTTTTAATGTATGTATGGAGATTGATTTTCTCCTTTAGGATAAAAACACATATAGGAGGCAGGCGGGTTAGCTGCTTCAGCACGGGCTTACAATGGCGCTCTGTGGTGGGTTTCAGACAATGGTGGGTGGGAAGCTTCTACAAATAAAAGCCTGTTCAGTGAGAAGACTTTTAATGTGGTTACCAACACCTCAAAGTTATAATCCTCATCTTCAGAACTGTTTTGATGTCACATTTTGACATTTTACTTCTGAAACCAACTTAGAAACGTTGAAGGTTGTCGCGACTTTTGCTGTAAGTAGAAGAAAATCAAGTTTCAACAGTTCCTTTAATTTTCGTAATCTTTCTGTGCCTCTTGTGAGCAAAGTTACCCGTTACATCATTCTGCTACAGATTCAATCAGTGCTTTTTTTAAAAAAAACGAGGTTATCCATCATAGTAAACATCAGCACAAGGTAATGTTTTTAACCTGACCCTGTCACTCACCTGGCATGCTGACAGGTACTAATGGAAGTCTTTAAGGACACCGTCTTTCTAAAAAAAACACATTACCTGACATGACAACTGCTCTGCTTGAATGATAACACATATAGCAGTTCATTTTAGGCGAGATATGTTTTTCAAATTCAGATATTTCCACCCCATGAAACTGGCTTTCTTATTTTTGATGCACTGCTGGTCTACATGCAAAATCACAACCTTTAATGAAAACACATTCAGCCTCATTCAGATCAGAAGATATATATATTTAAATATCTATCAATCAATCAATCAATCAAGCTTTATTTATATGGCACCGTTCATTCAAATCAAATGCAATTCAAAGAGCTTTACAGCGATTGAAAACAAGAAAGAAGTAGAAATCAAATAAAAGCAAGATATTAAAAAACAAAAATGGATTTTGAATAGAGACTAATGCACACCGACAACAATAAAATATGCATCAAATTGATATTAAGAATATAAATAGTTAAAATAGATAAGTTAAAAAGGATAAGGATAAGAGTTGAAAATATATATATTAATAAAACTGAGTAGATAAATACAAATAAATAAATAAGAACAAAATAAACAGTAAAAATTAATAAAATAATAATATAAAAATAATACATGTAGTTTACGTAATATTTTTATATTGGTATAACCTGTGTCCGGCTGTCACCAGGTGAACCTTGGATTATTCAGCATTAAGTCTCAATCATAAACTGAAGGCGTTGATATGAAGTCATATTTGTTTTACAAGGAAGGGAAGTAATAAAAAACATGCATATTTGATTGCATCATGGGAAATGTAAGACCTGGAATGTGTGGAGTTTGCACCATCATTAGGTGAAAGCAAAGCACGCAGTTCTAAATCACTGCTATTACAAGTAATACACTGTAATTGGTACACAACCTATGCAATTGTGAGCCTCTTCCAACCCCTACAAAGTGAAATCAGACTCTCAGAATGAACATTGCTTCTGTCGAGTATGTGGGAAGTTGAAGTAGGAAGATGAGTGAAGTCTGCTTGTTGTTGCTGTAAAACTTCACTGTCAGCTTGTGCAACCTGTTGACCCCGGAGTAAAGAAATCTGTTGCTGTTTACTTTAAAAACTTGAGGCTGTCGGTCAGCCAGCTGAGAGTGAGTGTGTGGAAGTCTTTAAGGTTAAGTCAGGAACAAAGATAAGGCTGTTTGTCGACTCCATCAGACACATGTCGACCTGCTGAGGTCTGCATGCATCCTACTCACTGAGGATGCATTTCTGCACACACATTATCTCTGCAGGACTATAACGCATCCACCTCTTACTATTCTTCTCAGATATTTATGCAATGATCACTCTTACCAGCCAAGCAGAAGAATACATGTCTTCATCCAACTTGATTACTTAATACCAGTTATACATTATTTTACCATCAGTCTATGGCTTTGGTTTGATTAAACCTGGAAGTTGGGGTTTCAAATCCTGCGACAATCAAATCTTCAGTGTTGAGTTTTTAATTTAGCCTGACCAAACTTGCCAATTCTTGTTAATCACAGACTTTAGCTTGTGTGTCTTTTCAACAATAGAAATACAAACTTAAATTTCTCCAGATATCTTACAAACTTTAGTCCAAGGATAAGTCATTATCTTTTGCCGTTTCATCCCTCATCCGTCTAACTTATCTGCAGAAATAAAGCAAAACTTTGTCTTTGCAGCTCCTTAAAATCCCTCTCTATCTGTTTTTTAGACTAGTGGTTGAAAGAGGATACATGTCATGGCTTTACGTTGGGATTTTGGATCTCAAAATGCTAGAAATATCATGACAAGATTAAATAAAGAGCGTCTTTTATTGCATGTCAACCATATTCCTGCATCTGTCTGATTCTGTCTGAAGCTCACATGAACTGTTGTCCCCTCTCGTGTCTCATATCTGAGATGTGAAACAGTGTGTTCTGGTATTTAGGACATCATAATTTAGTTGTGAGGGCAGGATTTGCCACATTTCAGCCTTTCCCTCCCACAATTCCTGTTTCTCTCCATTCCACGACGATGAAAATGTCTAATGAGCCAGAGAGGAATGTTTTGACTCTTGGGTGTAGCCTTTATTCTCGTCGACGATGGCATCTTAGACGCTCAGGTAAAACATTTTGTATAATGCCCTGAAGATGAAAGGCATTCTTTAACCGAGGTCAGACTTAATGTATAATTAAAACAATGTTTACACTGTGCAAGGAGTTCGGTTACAGTCAGACATAGTTGTGAGACGTAAAGCAGGCTGCCTGTCTCATGTTTGCTCTTATGAAAGCTGATTTAATGATTCGAATATTTTCTGTCTCTGGTTACAGTCTCAAGCGTTCCAGGACTTCCCTGCTCGTCTGGACAAACTACGGCAGCTGATAGAAGACAAAGTTCACATCCTACAGTCCCCCATTCCTGAGGAGCCACAGGTAAAGGACACAACAATTTGTATAAAGTTAATCCAGGAGTTAAAACCTTTTATTTTACAGTTTTTTTAAAATATTTTAATCCAGTTTTTAATGTTTCACCTCAGACACAACAACACATGACCTCTCAGGCGGCTTGCCACTGTCCTTTAAATGCATCGTAAACAAAACATCACTTTACTGATCGGTCAATAGTTCATGCAAGAGGTCAAGCTGACTCTGAGTTTTTATGGCGTGTTTGACCAGATCAGTAGACAAAGTAGTTCAAAAAGTCAGCTGCATTTATAGGCTGTAAATATGAGTTCAAAGGGATCTTTACATTTGGAAAATTAACTTGTTTTAACGTGTTGCATTTAATTTTTATATTTTTAATAAAAAGTAACGACTTGACAACTATTTTGAAAGGAACAAGTCAAAGGGATTTTTCATATTAACCTATGAAAAGAAACAGAATCACATTTTCACTGTGTTGCAGATGAATTCAAGCATGTAAATGTACTAAAACAGATAAAATAAAATGCCTATATTTAATAAATGATGATGTAAATGTTCACGACCTGAAGGTAAAATGTCCCATTAAGACAAATCTCAAATGAAGACTTTTCTCTCTTCACTCTTTAATGATGAAAACTAAACTATAGGTCTTCAGACTCTGCATCAGAGCGTCTTTAAAACAATCTGAAGCATGATGCCTGCAGAAAAAACAGTTAGAGATATCCACGAGTGAATCAGAGGCATCAAATGTCATTTTGTCTTTGCTGACGTTGAAACTCTGCAAAGTGTTTTTAAACGAATCTTTGCTGCAGGGAACGAGGCTAATTACTCAACTCTGCCTTAACTGCATTCCTCCTAACAGTCTGCGAAGGGTTTGTTTTTATTGGCAGCCTCTTTATGCCACTCACTCTCTTTCTCTGTGGGAATACGTGTCCTTCTCTTTTTTTCTGTTTCTTTTTCTACATTTCTTTATCGACATTGTCGATCTCTCCTGAGGTCGTATTCACAAATGAGCTTGAGTACTGAAGAGTCCTTTTGCCCACTTAGCGTTTTACTCGTAGTGTGAGCTTGATAAGTAAACCAACTCACTCCTCCAGGCATGAGGTTTGTAGCTGGATGTACTTTTTGAAGCCTTCATCTCTGAGTTTGTCGCCTTTATTCTCAAAATGAAGAATCATCTCTTCACATATTTAGTTGAGCTGCTTGTTAGTTTCCTAAGATCTCCTTCGAAACAAGAATTTGGCTGCTGTGTGAACATGATGCCAGTTTGTTCTCAGCCTGAGTCACATGGCCGCAGATAGACGGGGGGGACAGACAGAGAGACAGACAGGCGACCGATCATCATGTGCCAGAGTGACTCAGTGGGTCTGTTTTCTCTCAGCCCACAGACGCTCTCTGACGGACTCCGTCAGCTCGACGGGTTCAGACTCACAGCCTGATTAAACGTCACCTTCAACAACTTTATCTTTACTCATCGTGTCCCCTCGTCCGTCTGTCTCCGCTCACCTCCTCCTGTCTGTCTGTCTGTCTCGGCTACCTGTCTGTCTGTTTACCCCACTCTCTCATGCTTCAGCCGGTGATTCATCGCTCTCCTCTGTTTCACTCAACATGTTGCGATGTCTGACAAACTGAGACAGCAGGGTGCTAAGAGCTGAAGTGTTACATACTCTCAGACTTATGAGGCACTTCTTTGCTTTCTCTTAATATTATCAGCACTCCCGAGATTATGAATGCTTAGGAAGTCACTTTTCTCTGGTAGCAGAAGACAGAATCTTTATTAAGGTGTGTTAAACCGAGACAGATCTTCATCTATAAATCCAGCCTGAGGTTGGTGTCAGATTTTCAAGCAATAAATCAGGAAAATTGCTCCAGTTTTATTACAATACTTCCCTGATTTGATGTTTCTTTACTTTTTCTGCCAATAGAAAGACATCTCATTGAGGTCGGCCTTTCTTTTTCCCATTGCAACCTGCTAACCATACATTATCGCGCTTATTACCCGGCTGCTAACTTAAAATACAAAAACGTTGTCAAAAAAACATTGTTTTAAGGTTATTTTATTGATTTAAAGTGATTTACATTTTTTTTTTAAATAGTCCCAGTGATTCCTCATCATTTAGCGTTCCATGGCGATGGATTCTTCTCTGCCTGTTGCGTTGGATTGAACATGAAACTATCCTCCTTCAGCTCTCCTCCTTCTCTGAGCTCTGCGGTTCACACACCTTTAAAAATAAACAAATGTCTCAACTTTGAACCCTGCTGCTGAATCAAGCATCTTACACAACCGTAAGATCAGTAAGACAGCCGGGTAATAATAAATGTTAACAGTGTCCCGTTAACACAGTCTCTGCTGTCCTAACACCTCTTTGAAGCGCTGTCTGTGCACTCTAATCCTCTCACATTAACCATTCTAGTGTTAGCATTAAGCGTTATTTACTTTAATTGCCTCCTGTATGGTCGCCTGTGGGTGCGTGTAAAAGCTTGTTGAACCTCCCCTGTCTGCTCTTGTGATCAGGGTTTGGTGTGTGAGGAGAACACAGGGACAGCAGGACTGTGGAGGTTTGCTGTTTTGAGTGAGGAGCTGACCTTTCACCTCCGGCAGCTGCAGAGACAGACAGAGCAGGAGCTCGGCAACATCTGCACACAGTGAGTCAGCGGGATGTGAAGGGGCGTTTCTAAGAGGGCCTTCATTTGTTTGCATTAGTCTCGTCTGTACACAGTAGATACTTTCAGTGCATGCTGAGGTTTGAACCCTCACTCACACCTCAGAGTGCATTACAAAAATTAAAGGGTAGTTTAGACATTTTCTACAAAGTAAGAAGCTTCAGTCTCTAAAATACGATCCTTCGTTGTAGCTAAAGTTGTGCAACCACCAAACAAATATCAAGGGGGTCCTCTGAGCTCGCGTTATTGAAAACTTCTCACTGTATTTCTGAAAATGTGCCTGAAAGTTTAGCATTTTTATTCTATAACGGACCATCCTGTTTTGTGAAATCAGGACCGTGTTCCTTAATGTTTGAACATGTGAGTGGGAGAAAGCCCTGTGTCGGGTTTGGGGGTTTTGTCACAGAGCTGAAACACAAATGTGGGAGTTTCACTGTATCTCACAACAGCAGCAGGTTCTGCTCTGCTGGAGAACACAACAGGATCCTGGCTGCCTCTGTGTGGATGTGTGTGTGTGTGTGTGTGTGTGTGTGTGTGTGTGTGTGTGTGTGAGAGAGAGAGAGAGTAGAACAAACAAGAAGGTGAGAAATAGGACAGACGAAACTAAAGTGATGTTTCTGTTATGCGCCGTTTGTTAAGTGTGCCTGTGAGTGTGCATGGTGACGTAAATCACACTTTTTAAGGACCTGAGTAACCGTCAAACTTAGGTTTATAAGTATACAAACTAAACCTGGCCTCCTTTTATACATATTTTGTGATTTAAAAGTGTTAATGATAAGTTGTAATGCCTGTAAAGTAATATCCCTGATCAAACTACACCCTCCAAAACTTCTTGTATTTGTTGCTGACAGACTCAGATAGTTACTCTGTGTCCCTTCAGAGAGAGACCTTTTGCTTTGAAATGCTTTGGTAAAAACATGAATGAAACCTTGCAGGACACTCACCTTCCTGGTCTACAGCCTGCCTTGACCAGCTATCTTGTTGTGTTGTGATTTTGCTGTTTTAAATCTTTTGGAGATAATCAGTAGAACTTTTTAAAGGCTTAAATAATGTAAAAAAGTCAAGGTTGTGAGGGCGTTAGACCAGGCGGAAACCTTGGGGAGCCAATGTGGGAGTTCAAAAAACTGCAATTCCTCAAATGTCCTCTAGAGTCTTCCTGCAAAAGCCAGGAATCCCCATTAACACCAATGTTAAAATGCATGTTTGTTATAGCAAGTTAAAACATGTTTACAGCCTGGTACAAAATAATTAAAAAAAGCTAAATGTCAGCTACAAAATAGTGTGATATCATAGCTACATGACACACTGTAGTTGCTGATTGATTTAATGAATAAGAGGAGGAATGCAACTCAGCACGAAAAGGATGATTTTGCGTACTTTCTTCTGTTAAGAAAAAAGAAAGTAGAAAGAAGACAAGCTTTGCCAAAGAGAAGGTTACAGGCTGCAAAGAAAAAGTACAGCAGAGGATCAAGAATATTTAGGAAAACATACTTTGGAGCTCGGATGAGAAGGATAACTTGGTATTAGCAAGACAAAAACGTCAACATCAGAGGTTTTGAAATTGCTCTCTCGAAGTCCACAGGATATTGAAACATGTCATGTTTTGTCTTCGCTCATTGTTACCTCTGTCACACGGGAAGACACAATTCTTCTGGCCAATCAAGGGGGGTTCAGAGTGAATAACTCCACCCTCTAGCATCACATAGTTATGCTTGGCACCCCAAAAGATGGGTGCCAAAACAGTAGGATGATATGTGTCGGCTTATTTGGTACCTTTCCCAACTTTTAACAGAGGAAACTCAAATAATAAACCAAACTGAAGTATGTCACCTCTTGGAGAAGCCGCTTTAAATAGTTTTTCCATGGCAGAGATGAGCACTTTTAATAGAAATACTATAATTGAGTATATTTTTAGAAGGGAATACAATGCAACCATTAAAGCTGAGTTTCAGCTGTGTGCTAGGTGGATGCATTTTGGTTTTTTTTAACCTATTCCTGATGTTATTCCTAAAACTCTTTGAAAATTGCTCATGTTGAAAAACTCCAGAATCCCCCTTTAATCTAGTCTGCTTCATAAAGTCAGTATTGGCACCAATAGTGAATAAGTGAATCAATGAAAGTAAACATTGAAACTCCAGGATTAAAAACAGCCTTTCAGAAATGTGTCTGACATCACAGATGCTCCCATGGTGTGGATCTGAACGTGTAACTCTGGTGTGGACATCAGGCTGGCTGGAAAAACTGTAAAAGTGTGACAAACTGTAAAAGTTGGACTCGGTTTGAAGTCCTTGTAAAAAAAACTTCCACAGAAAGTGTGAGAAAGTGAAAGTTTCCTGGTGAATTTTCAGTTTTCGTTACCACTTGTGCTGCGCTGACAGTAAACGTTCAGATGGTGGTAGGTGGCTGCTGCCTCACCCCGCTCTCTCGCTCGCCCGTACTCTCTGTACCGCCGCCATGACGAGCCGTTTGGCAGAGCAACACTTCAACTGCTCTCACTTCTGTCAGACAAGACAAGCTAAAACACATCTCAGGATTCAAGGTGTGCCAGCAGAGACACATACACACACACACACACACACACACACACACACACACACACGCACGCAGGCACGCACGCACGCACACACACACCCTCCCACACACACACATTATTCTGATCAGATTCCAGGAAATCTCCTAATTTCTCTGCAACTTTAGTTCTCATCCCCGAGACTGATCGGCTCCTGTCACAACTGGGATCAAAGGCTTAATGGCAGGAGATGAATGGTGCTGTAATAAAACCTTTTACACGTCTCCATCATGTTGCCCTGCCCACTTCTCAGATCCACTTGGCTTACTGGAAGAAGACGTCACCCTGTTCTCTTTCTCCTGGGGTTTTCCTTGGCTTTGAAAGAAGGCTTATGTAGTCGGGTCAGGAACAACGCAGGGCTGGGTTTGATGCAAGAAAAGAGGATTGAGCTGTGGCTCTACAACAACGAAGATTAAACAAATCTGGAGTTGAGCAGCTTTCACACTGAAATTGTTGGGAAGAGTTCTTTAAAACTCTGCTGTGGTGCCGTTTCTTTGTCAGGGTGATAATAAAGTCATTAAAAATGGAGCTGTCCGGCTGTAAGTCAGAAGTGAGAACGTAATCAAAGCGAGCAGAAACATCCACAGCTCTCTGGGGAAGTTAAAGCTGTCTTAGAGGTAGGTCATGCCAAACTTTCCCAACACAGAGAGCATCCTACAGAGAAGGTAACTCTTAATCTATAGACCTAACATGTGACTCCTCATCCAATGTAGGGTGATCAGATATATCAGGCTTGAATTGATCTGCAGAAATGATCAATGCTTAAGATAAACGGTCCGTCTGTTCTGCATGTTTGGAGTCAGGTGACACAGAAATACAGAAAGAAGTTATGGAAGACAAAAAGACAAATTGTACATGCATGTATTTATTGAAATTACAGAAGAGCCTCAGTAGAAGATAACAGCTGTTGAGCATACAATGGAATCTGGAATGACACTCATATTTAGGACCAACAAAGAGTTGAAGAGGCGAAGACAGACATCTGTCCAAGACTCTGTAAGAGCAGTGGACAAGGCCACTTTGTCGCCACTCACTGGTGTCTGGATTAGTATTTAGAAGCTCTGGGTTTGGAAAGCGGGCTGCATGGTGCAGTGGGTAGTACCTCACAGCGAGAACGTTCCTGGTTCGAGTCCCCGGTCGGGCTGTGTGGAGTTTACTTGTTCTCCCCGCGCAGGCATGATACCCCGGCTTTCTCCCACAGTCCATAAACATGTTCATCACGTTATTTGGTCAGTCTAAATTGCCCGTAGTGTTTGAGTGTGTGCATGAATGGTTGTCTGTCTCTTCATGTGTCCCCTGTGATGGGTTGGCGACCTGTCCAGTGTGTACCGTGCCTTCTGCCCAAAGTCAGAAACCAAACGGGAGAAGTGGTCACGATAATGGATGGATGGAGTTCGGGATGCAGTTTTTGGCCTAGTTGTTAAGTCGTGCACCCCATGTACAGAAGCTAAAGTCCTCAAACAGGCGGTCCCGATTCAACTCCAACCTCTTTCTGCATTTCCCTTCCCACTCTCTCGCCTTGTTAACTGCTCTATCCACTGACCTACCCTCTCCAGATAAGGTGTAAAAGCCTGAGCATGTAACTTAAAAACAAAAACAAAAGAAGAGGCTCAAAGTTAGCCATTTTTGGCAATACTACTATTTTGTTTCTTGCATTATTGACCCTGAAGTGGCTTTTTCTTGTGGACAGGAAGTTGAGCACACGCTGCTACACCTCTGTTTTGATTTACCCGAATTCAGCCTTTGCGATATTTTAGTGAGACTATAAACTCTTTGGAAAAAAGTAAATAAGTTTTGCAGCTAGTCGAGTCACTCTGCTCACTAGCTGATGAAGTTGAAGACATCAGAAGAAGACTTGTTTCCTCTCTTGTGGGTTTAATAATTTGTTTCTTTAAGGTCTGTTTTATTTGTAACTGAGCAGAATGAGCTGCAGACACACTGTCAATATACAAAAAGCACAAACTCAATTATTTTCATGTCTGTTTTCCTGCTTTCTCTCATGCTCTTCATTAAAACAGGAAGCATTCAGAGCAGCAGGGTGGCCCGGTCTGAGCTACTCTCTTACCCCTGTAACATACTCTTAGTGGCCCGAGTGGTCGATAAACATATCTCTAAATAAATTCTGATCATGCTTTCTATAAAATATCCCCACATTCTTTACAATCTGCAGAAGCTGATGTTGACCGAGAGCTCAAACACAAACAGAAAGTTCAAACCAGATAAACTTGGTTGCCGGCGTTGACAGAGAAGATGAAGTCTAATTGCGATGGATTGTTCGTGTTGTTTTCGGCGGTATTTTCCCAGAGATAGACTGAACAGAGTCTTTAGCTGGGTTACGCAAGGAGACTCCTGCTCCTGCCAAGACTTCCAGGCAGACTGGTAGCTTGGACAACTCCCATCTGAACTCTGTCAACTTTCTCCCCTTCTTCACCTCCCTCCTTCTCCTCCTCCTCCTCCTCTCTGAAGGCTAATCTGTTTGTAATATCTCCAAACTCTTCTGAAGTTGACCGCGAAATCAATTTGACGCCTCATTGCTACATCCGGTTAATCCCAAGACTATTTAAAGCAGGATGAAAAGCTGGATTATCTTCTGTAGGGCACAGACAGCACAAAGGTCAGAGGTCACGGGCACCAGATAGAGAGATAAACGGAGGAATGAGTAATATTGTCTTCCCCTGCTGCTACGGGGCTTCTTCTTAAAATAGCTGGAAATGTTCTGTGACCTCGAGAAGCAAATAAAGGAGGGATTTAAAGAAGTAGAGGTCTCATTTAATGTAATTTTAAAGCTTTAAAATCTCACAACAACAGATCTCTACTCCAGATTCCCGTCTTAATCATTTCTGTTGCTTTTTATCACATCTGTTTGTTTCTTCTGAGGATGCAGTGTGTGAATGAGTTTCTGAAGATCTTTTGCTGACATTAAGGACTTGACTTGTGATATATTTCTGAGCTGATGAAAACAAAACTGGACAACTTTTTTCACCTGTAGCTCAAAAAATTATACCAAGGTTTTTAGCTGAGGGCTTAACATTATTTGACGGTTCACCTAAATTTGGCAAATCATGATGATGCTGTAGTTACTTGTGTATGGACATATCTGGATTCTGTCCTCTCTGGTCTTTGCACTATGGTGATGTACACAGCATGTCAGCTTTCATCCTTTCATGCACGAATTCAAACACTGATCATTGGTGCAGTGCAAAGCTGCTAACCAGCTCACCATTCACATACTGAGGCTGTACCTTTGGTAGTTCTGGCTCTGTATCCAGCCCAAGGATACAGATTTGCTGCAAAACTTCAAATCTTACCTTGAGGATTTGTCTAATATCTTGTAAAATATCTCATTCCTCGGAATATAAGCCACGTAAACCCTTAAAATAGTAAATATAAATTATTATATTGAGGTATAAGAAGCAATAAGACTTGAATTACTTGGAATAAGTAAAAATAGCTACCATTGCAGGGTGTACAATTGACTTGTTAAGCTTCTTGAAATATAATAATGCTTCTTATTTCAAGCCTGGATGTTATATCTGGGATTAATCATCAAATGTGACTTTTATGAAGTGTAGTGAGATGTTTTAATCAGACATTAGATTAATGCATTCGATAAGATTTGAGTTTTCTGCAGTGCACAAGGAGCCATGCAGAGATCTGAGAATCTGCATTCATATTTCCTCGGCAGACGCTGTGTCAGTCGTGTCCTCTCTCTCATTTTTGTTCATGTCTTGTTCTGTTTTCATTCTTTCTCTTTCTTTCATTCAGTCTGATATTTTTCTTTCAGTTGCTTGTCTTTAACTTTCTTTTCTCTCCCTCTCTTGAGCCGATTGGTAACAGAGCTAAACTTGGAAAAACATGATTTCTTCATCCTTATCAGTCTTTCCCCCGCTCCTCATCCTGTGAAACATTTCTGCTTTGTTATTGCATCCCCCTCCTCCTTTTACCTCCCCGCAAATAAATATGTTTGTGCAACAGTATACGAAGCGGAGTGAGGCATTAAGAGCGACGATGATTTACATACAGGTCTGCAGCATCACCTTTGTCCATGACAGGAACGATGTGTGCAGACGGTTCTATTCTATACAATGGATCCTTTCTGCTCAATAAATACGCCTCAGCGTGTACATCCTGTGTAACCTCCACATGCTGAAACCAACATATGTGACGGGCTGCGTGGAGAGAGGTGCATTAATGTAAAGTAAATAAATAAATAAATAACACCCACACAGTTTTCACCTGCAATTATGGACTGAAATGTGTTTGTCACATACATTCAAGCAATTATAGAGCTCTGTTCACGCTTTTCTGTACGTACGCACCTAATCAGAACACACTGACAGCTGGCACAGAGTGTGTGTGTGTGTGTGATTTTAAAATAGTCACACACACACACACACACACACACACACACACACACACACACACACACACACACACACACACACACACACACACACACACACAGGTATTCATTTGTAATTACTGTCTCTTCACACTGATGGATGATGTTTCTCGCAGCTCGTGACACACACAGGTGTTTTGATGAAGCCATTTCATTGGTTAAGATGAGTTTTGATTGACAGCTGACAAAACAACTGGTTTGCATGAAGCTTCAAAGTCTTAAAGTCTCTCGGAAACCACCAAGATGTTAATTTTTATGGCTTTTTATGGCATTTTAAGGCGCGAGAAGCATTGACACAATTAAAAATACTGAGATATTTCCCACAATGCATCAGTCACCTCCTATGCCATGCTGCACAAAGGTTACTGTGGAACATAGTGGTGTTTAGGGACCACTGGGAAGCAGCAGTTACCGAAAAGTGAACTCTCAAGTCAAACAAAATCCAGATAGGACTCTTTTTCTGACGCAGCCTCTTTGAAAATGTTTCTCCAGGCCCAGCAGCAGATTTGGGGATATTTTGGTATCATAAACAAGTGATTCACAGGCTGAAGTTCAGCCCTGAGTTGAGTCCAGATTTTTCAGATTTGTTGTGTAATGAAAAACAGTATTAACAGCAAAAGCATGAAAGCGAATTTAGACATTTTTTCTGAGAAATGTCCCCAAAGAATATTGTGCAAGTCTGATTCTTTTATTGAAGCTGCTGTAATGAAACAAGATGCTCAGGGCAACTGGACTCCACATTTTCATTTCCATCATGAAGAACAGATTCAGAGTACTTTAACACAAGGCTGAGATCAAGTGCTCTCATATTTATGGAGGAACACTTTGTTATGTGGAGTTTTATGAACGGTGCTTTAAGAAGAGTTTGGACATCTTTACAAATCTCGACTGACACCAGAGCTCAGCAATCCCTCAGGAGTGTTCAGAGGGTTTCAGTGAAATCAGCACAACATGACTGATTATAGGGAAGAAAGCATTTATATGTAAGGCTGTCTGATTGATGGTTTATGAGATCTGCATGGATTTTTATATTGTTTCTATGTTTATTATAGAAAAATGATTTATGATAGCAGAATTACGGCAGTCAGCATTAATAGCGATTATGGTGCAAAATGATTGTTTTTTTCAATCATGCTTTTTTAAACGTTTCGATGTAGTTAATTCTGCAGCGCCAAAAATAATATGCTCTTTGTGTCTAAAAAAATTAAAAAGTCATCAAAGTACTCTGAGTTTGATCTAACACCTACAAGCTTAACATACAGGAGCAGCTAATCAGACTGATATCAACGGGCAACTGCTTCACAAAAAACAGCAGACCACGCTTGTGTAGCAGTGCAGCTTTTATTTGAAGAATAAATCTAAAGGTCAAGATCATAAAGTTTCATCACATTCTTAAAAACAGTTTTAAAATGCAAAATAGTCCAATTTTAATCCTGTGATTGAAAATGTAATTAATCATGATTAGCTACTGAAACTAAGCGATTAATCACTCTAATATATCCGCGTAGTCACTATATTTGGTGGAGATGTTTTGTAGATGCTTGTTTGGAATCACGTATAATGAGCGGGTGGTTGTGCAAATTATCACCCTGACAGGGTGAGCAGGAATCCTCTCTGCCTCATATCTTTCTCACCCTGACAGGATTCTAATCACCTGCTCATTTTACATTGTCACTTTACGTATTCTTCATATTTTATGACATTCTTTCATGTTTTTACTTCTTTTTGAAATTCATAAAAGTTTCTTGAAGAGCAGGCTTTCAATTTCCTTTAAATATTTGTACGCTAATTGTCATCTACAAAACAACCCCAAAATATCCTTGCATGGGTAAACCTACTTCTATTGACAACATGATTTATTATTGATTTAAAAAATAATGAATAAGAATAAATAAGCAGCTCACAGACAGTTAAAAGAGAATTCATATATTTTATTTTGAGACAAATAAAAAACATTACAAACTAATGAGCAAAAAATAAAACAGATACAACATATGATTAAATGTTGGTCCTCACAAAATTCTTCAGTTTGTTTTATTTGCAGCTCTTATCATAAGTCTGCACTGAATATCAGATCCTTAATTTTGAGTTTTTTCTGTTTTACTTGGTAAAATATGATGTAAACGTTAGGCACTGTTAAAACCAATATAAAAAATGTTTGTTATATTATTCAGAGAAGGAAAAAAATTTATAAAGGTGCTGGGTACTTTGGAAAAACTTAAATAAGTGTGTAACTTTAAGAGTAAAACGTCACACCTCATTTCTGTTTTATATCTCATACTTAGCTTTTACATGAAAATATTGGCCTTAATTTGAAGCACTACTTTTCTGTAACACCTTCAAACTTCCAAAATTTACTGAACATTAAACTTTGCATGATCTCTGTTCCAGTTTGTCTCTAGATGTGAAGCAGAGATCATCCCCGTCTTTTTCATATCTCTGTTTCCTGTGGAGTCAGCAGTCCTCCTTGAAAACCTCCTCATTGGAGTGTTAATACATTTCTCAGAGGCCCTTTGTGTTTTGGATTTTTTTTGTTGCTTTTTAATTTGTCTCTCTCAACATGACAATATCACTCCTTGAGTTGTTTCATCAAAGGCTTCCCTCAGATGAGCTCTTCTTCCTCACAAACAAAACACTTATCTGCCTCTCATAAGCTGCAGTTCGCAGCTCTCTGTAACAGAGGGTTAGCGCCTCCCAGTGGACACAATGTTAATTACACCCTGACGTCTTCATTCATCGTAGTTGTACTTATTTATGAAGCACTTTTCAAACACAGAGAGACAAAGTGATTTAAAAAGACAGCAAAAAAGCAGGCAGGGCATATTTATTTATTTATTTAACCTTTTATTTAACCAGATGAGAACCCATTGAGATCAAAACCTCTTTTACAAGGGCGACCTGGCCAAGAGGTCAGCAGCACACGTCAAAATAAATAGTACAGCTCAATAGAATGGAGTATTAACATGATAAAGTAGTGTTAAAGTATCTGGTTATGGGGTATACCATAGGTGAAAAGGTTGATTGTAAACCTGATGTAAACAACATGACTCAGTTGTGACTGTGTTCACTGTCACATGACTTTACACGTTGTTGACTTTGCAAAGAAAGCACTGTAGCTCTTTGTCTATCTCTGAAGAGAGCGCCATGTTTGTCTGAGGAAGGAACAGTTTCATGTTAAAGTGTGCGACCTAACAGAGGGCTGCTTTCAGTGATCAGGAAGTGAGAGCTGCAGGTTCAAAGACCACGATTAACCTTTAATGTGAACCTCTAAAAACAAGCAAATAGATGTTATAAGGCTTATTCAGCCCTTTAAGAGTTCAGGTGATAAACACGGTGCGGTGTCTGTCGTCAGTGTTTTCAGAAGCTAATCTCTGAGCTTCTTAGAGACAATCAGAGAGGTCTGACCTGTCCTGTCCTGTCCTGTCTTTTCTTTTCACCTGAGTCAGACTCAGGAGCGACTCAGGTAGTCTGTCAGCACCCGAGGGGTTAAAGCTAATGTTTACCCAGCTGTAATTATCCCATAAATTGAAGACTATCTTTAAGTATTAAATGATGTCACTGACATTTCAGGCTTAAGCTCCATGTTTTCGTTTATCTGTGCCTTTACATTGAAGTGTTTTTAATGAACCCAGAATAGTTTATAAGAGATTTATTTAAGTCTTTATGTTTGAGTCAAGAGTCGCTGTTTTGGCACATTTGGTTGCATTAATTTCCTCTGTATCTATACTTACTAAAATCTACTGCATTTGCAGTAATGCTCACATTGTGACTGAACCTAAATGCTAACAAACTACAGTTTTTAAAAACAAGTGAACTAAATTCTGTGTAATAAAATATTTAAAAGCCAATGACATCAAACCAAAGTGTCATCTGCCAATCAGCTTGCATTTAAGTTTCTAACCCTCAGTCCTTAGTGTGAACTGTTTCTAAAGAGCTCAGGTAGGAGTTGAGGGACATTTTCTAAACTGAATGTTTTTTTCTTTGTGTGTTTTCAGACTCTCACAGATTGGCAGCCGTCAGCGTCTGCTTTCCTCCGAGCTTTTGAATCTTCAGGAGAAAGCGAAACAGGCGGATCAGGAGCTCAAGAGAAACTCCAGCCTTCCTACGTCCACTGTAAGTGACCTCAGCAGGACTTCAAGATCACGCTCATGAGTCATAGTAGCTTACATAAAAAACATGCCGTTCCCGACGTACCAAATCACAACACAAGTACAGCGCGCCGCGAGGGTCAAAATAGCCTGACAGTCGGCAGACATGGGAGAAAGTATGAAAACAAAACCTCACATGTTATACCAAATTTTCCTTTGGCCACTGGCGATTGTGTGTTTTTGTTTTACTTGCCATTGGCGCTTGGCGGGTTTTAATTTTATGCCCTGGCTCCAAGGCTTCTCAGACACACAGCTCTACGTGTGTGAACGTGTCTCAACCATCGCATAACTTACCTACAACTTATGGCAGGTGTATGCCGGACGTATGATCCATACGTTGACTTACTCGCCATACTACGGCGTATACCAGCATGCTCTTAAATTATACAAAACTTACCTATAACTTATGTGATGTATGCCAGCGTACTCAACAATTTTTTTATACGCCGGCATACGCTGGCTAAATAGTCATGGTGTGACAGGGCCATAAGATATATAAAACTGCCTTAAAGGGAAGTTTAATTTGATATTTTTGAAGTAATGCTGTATTAAGTGACATATTCCTCGGCTCAGGTTGGACTTCCTGTGTCAGTTCACCAGCCAGTTTTTTAATAATGGGGCCGAGTTGACTGGCTTCTCTCGTGGGAAAAACACTTGCGATTGACAGGTTCTTCATTCAACCTCACTTCAAAACACCCAGACTATTCCTTTAAGAGCTAACATATAGGCCTGCTGTAGTCCTAGAAAGGGGGACTTTGTGTAGTTGATATATTGTCACTCACACAATGACCCTAGAAGCAAAGTGTACACATGCATGGCAGGACACAGAAAGAGTAATCAGGAGCAGCAGAGTGATGAGTTTCAACCAATCAGATCCTCTGTTTCATTATAAAAGTTCAATGAAGCCAAACTTTAAATATGTCAATTTTCATCCGCTCCAGTTTCAGCTGCGTGCTTGTCGGGAGCTTCAGGTCTCCATCAACGATCGTCTGCTCCAATCAGGGAGGCTGGTGTTCCAGGAGGAGGCACTGAGCACGCTCTATAACCTGCTGACCCAAGACCTGCAGAGGTACCAGGAAGAGACCCAGAGACTGACCCACTTTAAGCAGAAAATACTCAAACATTCCCACAGGTAGCTGAGAACACATCCTGAAGACAGTTTGATCTGCATGTTTCAGTTTTTTTATTCAGATTGAATTGTTGTAATAATTAGTGATTTATTTTCCTCCACCAGGTCAGAGAGAGAGGAAAAGTCCCCCAGCAGAGAGAGTGACCGAAGCATGCAGGGAAAGACAGAGCAGGGAAACAACATGGTACAGTCCAATTTAAAATCACTTCATGAACTAAAGTCCTGCTTTCTTACTTTATTGTATTCTCATTTCTTGTTCTTGGTGCTATCAACCTTCTAACAAGTCTTCCAAACAGTTCACGCTGTTTGGAAGCAGACTAACTAACACCAAGCCTAACACCTCAAGCTTTTATTTTAGTCTTCTGAAATCAATCAGAGATGGATACTTTGGTCCATGATTCAGGCTGCATTAAGGGTTTGTGCAGGGTTTGCCTGATCTGTCTCTCTTTGTGCAGGAACTTGAATTTATCACTGCACTCGGAAAAAATGTGTGCGTCACATTAAAGCCTCCTTTTACAGAGAATGTTGTTCAGACCCCGACACAGAAGATGAAACCTATTTTTACCTCTTCGACAGCATTTTTGCTAACACAGCCTGTGTTGGGACTTAACATATACAGGTTTTTACAGATTTAATTGTAGATTTTAAAGGTAAATAAATTCACAGTGATAAGTGGAAACTGATTTTCACTTTGCAGCTGATCCTAATGTTTGTAGCTCAGTTTGTAATCATAGCATCAGCCATCGGACAAGGTTTTTGATGAAGAGGTTAGACTCTGAAATAATGTGACATAACAACTTATCCTCTTAAGTGACGGATTCATGCTTTGTTTTTTTTATTTTTTTATTTATTCATTCATTCATTTATTTACATCATTTTTAACCAGGTTTTCAGAATCAAAATATGTCAACAAAAAAAAAAAGATCACCTAAAATCCTCACATCATTTCATAAAAAGTTTGTTAAAGAGCTTTGAAGACAAAAATCTGCAGGATAATCTGCAAGAAACTCTAATGGCCTGCCATGAGACTCAGACTACAGGGTTAATGATCTTTAATCCTACTGTGGTACAATGCATTCAGTGACAAATGTTATGTTACTAATATGTAATATTTACTTGGTCCTGAATGAGATGAATAAAAAGTATAAATAATGTTGGCTTAGACTTCAAGCAAATCTAAAAAGTTAATTTATAAAGCACCTTTTATACATAGAGCATCTCAAAGTTTTTTAAATGGTTAAGACCAGACTGTAAGGAAGAATAAAAGCATTAAGATAAAATGGTGTGAAGTTAAGTAAGATATTAAAATAAAAAATATATCAAAATGTAACAAACATTGTGAAAAAAATAAGAATTGATTTGGTCCAATCAGAATAATTTAACAGTGTAAGCTGAAGTTTGAGTCTCTTTTCTGTTAAATTATAACTCATCAGTTATTATTTACCTCAGATTTAAGAAATCAATATCACCCAAACACTTCAAATAACACTAATAACACTTTTATTTCTACGATAGGAAACACTAACAATAAAAAATATGACATGAGCAGAAACCTCGGGACACAGTTTAGTTAAGGAAGAACAATTTGTTTTTGTGTGTGTGTGTGTGTGTGTGTGTGTGTGTGTGTGTGTGTGTGTGTGTGTGTGTGTGTGTGTGTGTGTGTGTGTGTGTGTGTGTGTGTGTGTGTGTGTGTGTGTGTGTGTGTGTGTGTGTGTGTGTGTGTGTGTGTGTGTGTGTGTGTCTGGCATGGATCCAGCTGTTGTCAGTCTTTCTCAGACAGTCAGAGAGGAGACAGAGGAAACATCTGCCTGCTCATCTGGCTCTGTCTGTCACACACACACACACACACACACACAAACACACACACACACACACACACACACACACACACACACACACTCACATACACACACACTTTTTGCATCTTTTCCCCATAAAAAACCCCAGAAGAAGTAGAAAAAAAGCACTGGTAATAAACTGACACAGTTGTGACAGCAGAGGATGAGGGAGGAAACCTGGTTCGGAGTCTTATTATAACGGGAAACCTGTCAAAGTGTCAGCACAGTTTAACTCATGAAGCTTAAACACAAACACAGCAGACAGGCCGCCTGCCAACCTGCTGCAGCTTCAGCACACAAATACAACATGAATCACTCTCTGTTTTTCCAGTTCAGACTCATCCTCATTGAGAAAAAGGGGAATTTTATGGAAGAAGTAAAAGTGAAAGTTAATGTTCGGGAGATTTTGGGGAATTCTGAAGTTGTATATTATAGTTTTACTTTCACATTCACCAGCAGTGGAAGCTCAGGACAGCAAACACTGTTTCTGAAAAAAAGCAGCAAATAAAGCATTAATACTATAATTATAGTTTTGAAAAAATGGAAAAGAATAAAAAGAAACAAAAGACACTCACACAAAACTGTAAAAAATTCCCTTCCTCTTTTAATTTCAACAAGCAAATTTAAATTATTCCAATTAACACCATCTACTCCAACCCTGCAGTATGCACAGAATCCTCTTTATCAGATTATTTTTCAATAATCTGTCTCAAAATGAGCAGGGATTTGTATAATCATGCACAATTTGATTAGATATAAATTTAACAGGTTTAATAAAGGTTTCTTTTTATAGATTTGGTGATCCATGTGAGATCCGTCTGTCTTGTGGGTTATCTTCCATATTTTATATTGTTGACATTTTATCGAAATATCTATTAATGCATTATAAAACCCATTGCATCCTAAAAATAAAAAAAAAATAGCTGAATAATTTTACTTTATAGACAAGGAGGACATGCTGGATTTTCAGTTGATTAAGAATTACTGAATTCTTTTAATGTTCAAATTAAGTCTAAGAAAGCATAACTTATCGCTCCATTAAACCCCAGGATCGGGATAATAAGAGCCGCAACAAACTTTTAATTTTGCGACCAGTTTATCTACAGATAAAAGTCTCATGTTTGATTAAGTAATAATAATAATAATCATATGATACATTTGATTTATAATGCACCTTTCAGTCCAGAGTTATAATGTGCCAAGTAAATAAAATATTTGTGGTGTCCTCAATCTTTAGGTGGCATCTTTAAACTCTACTGGCCCAAAGGTCATAATAATTTTAACTCCATAACTCAAAATATGCAACCCTATAATTTATGTTTTTGTAGTTTAAAAGTTAAACTGTCTTCAACAAAGCATGTGCCTCAGTCTGTCTTTCACTTCAGATTAAATCTGGGCAGTTTTAAACGTTGCTTCGTCCTCTGTTTCGCACCTTACCCAAGGGATTGTGATTTTCCATTAAAAAATATAACTAATTTACTTTGAATATTAAAGTACACATAAACTCATTTAAATAAAGAGACGTGCAGGATTATTTGAGCAGATTTGTAATAAATACTCTGTAATGTGGGCTAAGCTCAGTGTGAAAATGTACAGGCCTTAGGGTGAGGACGGAGCGCCGGTCGGCTGATTAATCTCTGTTATTTACAGTCACAGTGCTGGGAGGTGGGGTCAATCACAACAACAACAACAACAACAACAACACAGGAACATATTGCTAAGCAGATTGCCTCGGGCCAAACGTAGCTCAAGGTTTCACTCTCTGTGAGAGACGGACGTGTCCAACATGAGACCGCTGCGCCTGATTGGTTATTTATTTTATATTTATTCTGCTGTTGTTGACCCTCTGTGCTCTGCTGCAGCGTTTAAGTGCATCAGTAACAAAAGGTATAAGCCATGCATGTTAGGGTGATCATTTTAATGACTTATTGTGAGTGTTTAACACATCATGATATATTTAATGACTGAAATATCTAAATAGGAATACAGTAAAGACAGTTATAACTTTAATATGTCACTGTAATGTCATCAGGCTAACTAATTCTGGATGGGAAGGCTGTGTTTCATTACGCAGCTGTAAACGTTTTTAAGATGAGGAAGTTTACAAGAAACTGACTCTGAAAGACAGAAAACATGTAGAGGTGCATTATGGGAAAGGTAGTATTCAAGGTTTTTGGAGCCTTTATAACCTGGCTTAGTTATTTTTCAGGTTATCTCAGACTCTGCTGCTTTGATTTGGACTGCTCTTTATCAAAATGTATCAAGTAATAATTCAAAATATGCTAATTTTCTTAAAACCAAGCCAAATGTAATAATTATCATACTTAAATAAACAATTGATAACTAATTCCAGAAGAGTGCATGTATTAAAAACTTGAAACTGTGCAGGAATGAAGAGTTTCTCTCGCAAGTAGGAGTGAATATTTTTACTGCATTTCTTTCATCCCCCTCGAGAGGCTATATTTGCAGGTCAAGAAGTCAAGAGGTTGCTCTTCCACACTCCACAAAATCCCCCAGCACGTCTGTGCATAAACATCAGTGAGGCATTCAGTGCATTTCCCACGATGCAATGCTGTCATATATCTGGGTCAGATGGTGTACAGCTCTACGCCATATGTCTATACTGTAGTGAGGCCATAGGGAATGAAAGACCAATGTGTGTGTGTTGCGTCCAGGACTTATGGGAGTATAGATGTGGTTTCCCCGAATGCTGAATGAAGCTCGGCCTGACGCTGTGATTTATGTTCAGTCTGACACTTGTTCCTCCATCTCTGTGAGAGTTAGAGCCTTTTTATTTCACCTTAAATTATTTGTACAGTCAGCATCAATTATTGTAATGCAGATTATTTCTAAACATCTTAAAGACTAAGTGCCAAAGTCCAAAATAAGTATGGAATACTTCAGAGTAAAACAACATCCACCTGTGGTTTTTGTGGTTATTTTTGTGATTGATGATTGAAAGACAAACAATTTAATTTAATTGAACATTTAAGGATATTAATTATTGCATCAAATTAGGTTGGATTTTTTTATTTTAGTTAATAAATTATTATTATTTATTAATTTACTCATTTTTCATTCGTAAAAGTCTCTCCTGAAAGAAATCTTGACCTGAATATTCATAAACTGATTGGAATAAAGAGCTCCACAGACGGGCAGAATTACAAGAACACACACATTTCCCCAGCACTGAGTGTGTCCCTGTCTCCTCATTCCATGAGAGTCCAAACTGAGCGCGCTCTGCTCACAGGGCAAAAATAATAACATTAAAAATCATCAGCTCAGAGCTAATCCCACCACGGCCTGTAAACATTTTAATACCGAGGTGATTAGCAGTGATCCTAAACCCCAGACGCCCACCCTCCCTCTCCGCCCTCCCAGACCCCGGCTCCGCTCCCAGCCCAGCCTTGGCTCACCGTCCCCTGGGGAGGCAGCCAGGCGAGTCCCTGGATTAAGGCCACTCGGTGCTTTGGACCCTCAAGCCCCGAAAGTTAAACCCCTGGACGTTCGCCACTTCATTTCTCTAAGTGGCATCAGCCTCCTTGTTATGATTGTTAATTAAAGTTGGATTTAATCAAGTGGCTTGTTGGCAAAAATTATAAAAGTGCTGCCATTTTCTGTTCTATTCCTCTTTTTTTAGTGAGTGGAGTGGAGCATGTTTTTGAATCATGGCATCTCTTTGTCTATCAGTTCATACATACACGAGTACTGTACATCCCGGCTTTTATTTCAGTGTGAGAAAAGGAAATGTTGTGCTGCAGGGGGAGGGGTAGATTTTTCAGATGAGCAAGCAGATGTTGCACTTCCTCAAGAGGGATTTATGTCAGATAGGAACACACACAGACACACACACAGACACACACACACACACACACACACACACACACACACACACACACACACACACACACACACACACACACACACACACACACACACACACACATGCTGTTATCTATGCATTTCAACAGTGAACAACATCTACCCACTGTAAAGAAAAGGGACAGAGAGAGAGGGAATTCACACTTTTACCGAGCTCCAATGCATGGATCATTTTAGTTCAAGTTAAAGAGGGGAGTGATGCACATTCATACAACTACCAATAACTCACTGTTTGTGGAAGCCAACTAATTTCTAGGTGTGTTGGTAGACTACAAAAAGAAAGTAGGACAACCCTCCAAATTAAGTCCAAAATGACCAGTGCACGGTGCACCCCAGCTCCATGCACACAAACACTTATCTACCTTATCTATGAGGCTCACCATCAGTGCAGGGTTTTTGTAAGCTGAGATTTTAGCAGTAGCATCCAGAAGGTTTCTTTGAGAAGGACAGGCATGCATGACAGCCTGCAAGTTAACAGTCTCAGGAAGAAGGCTTTGATTGACATAAATATGTTTAAATATTTCAGGGTTATCTAGATATATTTCAGCTTCAAAATGCAATGATCACAGGCAAACTAGGATGTCATCAAATCATAGTGGTTGACATTTTCCAATTTGTGTCATATATATCTGTGTGAAATTGATGGTTTCATTACAAACATTGACAAAAAGTTTGAACATTGATTCTGAAAGGACGCTGGTTTAGGTCCTCAGTGCAGAGGCTGCAGGCTCGACTCCAGGTTCGGCCTTTTGCTGCACGTCAGCCTTACTCTGTGTTCCCAAACATCCCTGATTCAGTCTAGCTGTCCTATCAAATAAAGGTGAAAATAATGCAAAAAGTTTTAGGTCCAGTAATGCACAATTCAAACCAAAAACCAACATGTCATCAAAGCAGCCCTGCCTATGGACATTATTGAACATTACCGACAATGCACCAAGATAAATTAAAGACAGACTGCTGTGTTCTAAGCTGCATTGATAAAGTTTGCTGTCTGTCGTATCACCCACAACAAACCTGGCTCATCTCTTGCTCAGACTGTGCTAACAGTGTCTTTGGGGGTCTGTTATTGTGTTCACCTCTTTCAGCAAGCGATCGAGTCTTCTTCCCCCAAATCACCTTTAAGTGTTCATCAGCCCGTCATCAAAGATGAGACCAATGAAATCAGGAAAGCCAGTCAGAAGTCATCCGCAGTCCTGACCCGCAATTCAAACCTGCGCCGAGCCGGCAGCATTAAAGACCTGATCAGTAAATTCTCTGGACCAGAGCATGCCTCTGCTCCACAGAGCCCTTCCTCTGGATCCCAAAAGTCTCCCTTTGCTGAGCCTCTTGGGTCCCCAAAGTCCAAGATGAGCCTGACTACACTGAGCAGTGTTGGACAAGACAAGAGTCCAGTCCCCAGCATCTGTGTGACTCCACCAGTCAGGCAAAACAGTCAGAATAGGGCTGACTCAGCTCAGAGTGGAACCAAAACGAATCAGATCACTGCGAGGATTGATTGTCCGCTAGGAGACGGCAGTGAGAAGACTGAGGCAAAGAGGAAAACACAAACCACAGACTCTAGTAGAGATTCGGTTGCTGACTCCGGTATGGGATCGGTAAGCAAACTAAAAGCCCCGACCGTCCGTTCAGATGTCCAAGCATGATGAGAAAGCTCTGCATCCGCTATGCATGAAGATGGCACTGCAGCATGGCACTGCTGACTTTAAATGAGTCTCCATGCATGATTAACGCACCGGACAACGACCCGGAGGCATGAACCATGACATGCTTTTTAATTGTACTAATCTAAACGGCCTCACTCACATTTCTCTTTGATTCTGAATTAATTTCTGTGTTGATGAATTCCTCTTCCATCTAACATAATAACACCAACCTTAACATCATGACTGTGTTGATCTTAACTGCATGTAAGTAATTGGGACGGGTGCGTTTTTGCGCTCTGTCTGCTCAATGTTCCATCTGAAAATTTGCTTGGTGAGAATCTGCATTTTCCAGCTTGTTATGGAGTTATTCTGCCCCCTAGTGGCCAGAAAGAAACACGCAATTGTAGCGCTAATGAAAGCCCAGTTAGCACATTGAGGATGGAATAACATACTTAAAGCTAATACAGTTTGAAAAGTTGATTATGATTAACCTCCTGACAAAATTCAATCATTGCATCTTCGTCTAGATTGATTTTATTTTCCTGAAACTTATAAGAAAATATGATGAAAAATGAACCCTATGTGACTTTATTGTCTAATCTGATATCTCTCTAATCTTTTCTTTTCAATAATTATTACTTCTTAAATAACCGACACCAGCACGCATTCGGTGAACTCCACCTGTGTGTTTTTTAACTCCTCTGATAGGTGCATTCTTGTATCATCAACATCTATTTCATCACTCTCCCCTCTCTCTGTCCTCTCCCTCCAGGAGTCTGAATTAGATACAAACAAGCACCCAGAAAGCCCGTCAGAAGACGAGCCCACCACGCCCAAAGTCGTGACCAGTGGCCAGAACCCGAAATATCAGCTGTTCCTCAACAACGAGACGAAGACCAATGGGGTGAGCGGCAGGGATGCAGATGGTCCGGTAGAAGGCGGGCCGGTTGGGGAAAATGGCCCCAAGCTCTCCCGGCTGGACCCACCCCGGCTTGGGATGAACCACTTTCGAGGGTCCCTCGAGTCCCTGTCCTCACGGGACTGGGACACTAATTCTGATAGGGTGGGTGAGGTCGACCGGGGGCTCTGAATGTGTGTGAATCAGATCAGGGAGATTAGAGACAGTTTTATGAGGACCACATGCTGCTTTACAGCTGGATGTGTGTCATTCAGGAAACATGGAACCAGTTATTAAACAGTGCCATCTTCTGGACAAAACACTGATTAACTTTTCATCCATGCAATTTAAAAAACACCCTGTCTTTAAGTATTAATATAAGATACATCCTTGTTTATAATGTTGTTATATACCTTGTCCTGCAGAAAAAATAACCAGCAAACTTCTGCAACAGTCCAAGAGATGTTATTTTGTGGATATGAGAAGTTCTGCTGAAATTTTCAACATATTTCTAAGGGACTTTCATATTAGCCTGTTTCAAAAGACACAAAAAAGTCATCCCAACGCACTAGCATTTTTAAATTAAATTAAACTTTCACGACTCAGGGATAAACTAAAGTAATACAGGAAAATGGGGACTGTTTAATGCAATCACACACTGTGTTTATCATCATTTATCACTACATTTATGGTCTTCGTTTCTACTTTTTACATCATAAACTTCTCACGGTGCACTACAAACATTTCTTTGATATCATAATGATTCACCAGCTGTTTAATCTGGGAATTTAAGGAGGAATTGTAAATGTATTGATAGATTACCCCTTGAGATTAATAATTTTGTTGTGCAGGGGATCCAACACGAAACATCCAAACATTCAAAACCATACACGTGACGCAGACCGATTTAACATACAAGGCTCCAATGCACCAAATCCCCCACATTATTCCCATAATAATAATAATAATAATAATAATAATAATAATAATAATAAAGTTTATTTATAAAGCACTTATCAAAACAGACGTTACAAAGTGCTTAACATCATAAAAACCCACAATAAAGAGAACAAAGCAAAGGGGGGGGGGGGGGGGGGGTATATGGGCTGGCAAGACAATTTAAGCAGAAAAACCAAAAGAGAAACTACTAAAAGCAGTTAAAACAATAAAACAATTAAAATCATTAAAACAAATAAAATCAGTAAAACAATAAAACGATGAGTGAATAAAAAGTAGATTAAAAATAAATGTAGCATCTTGGATAAAACAATATCACAGGAAGGCCTTTCGATAAAAATGTGTTTTCAGCAGTGATTTAAAAGAAGATACTGATGCAGCTTACCTGAGATCCTCAGGCAGGTCGTTCCACAGTCGAGGAGCCTGCACAGTAAACGCTCGCTCACCCTTAGACTTCAGCTTTGTAGTGGGAACTTTAAGGAGGTTCCTGCCTGAGGATCTGAGGCTGCGCCCGGGCTGGTAGGGTGACAGCAGATCACATATATATTCGGGGGCCAGGCCGTGAAGTGCTTTAAAAGTGATAAGTAAAACCTTAAAATCTATTCTAAAAGCAATGGGCAGCCAGTGTAGGGTCATTAAAACAGGAGTAATGTGCTCTCTCTTCTTGGTTCTAGTTAAAAGTCTTGCTGCTGAATTTTGTACCAGTTGTAATCTATTGAGAGATTTTTGTGTTAAACCTGTTAAAAGCCCATTACAATAATCTAGTCTAGAAGAAATAAAAGCATGAATAATGGTCTGGGTGTCATTAAAAGAGAGCATGGATCTGATACGGGCAATATTTCTAAGGTGATAAAAGCAAGACTGGATGGTTTTATTAATATGCCTGCGCACTAACAGGAACTAGATATCAGAACATGCAGTTTTAAGAGTTTAATACGTTTCTAAAGGGACGTTAAAAGTTAAATGTTTTGAGCTTTGAATTTAAAGACTTTTGACAATTTCTTTGTTGTTTTTTTGGACACAGATGAAAGGTTACTGTGTCTGAGGGAGAATGAGGATGTGTATGGTACCAGATATGGTTTGAATAGGAGGGATTATTACAATGGGCACATTTACAGATGCTCTGGAGTCAGTAGGAATGTATCTGTGCATGGAGCTGTAAAATGACATGGATAGCACAAAGTAATCCAGTAAATTGCACATATAGCAACCGTTTCTGTGTTTAGCAGCTATATTTGAGTATTTTCAGTGTACGTTTTTATGTCATAGAAGTGTCAATCAGTCCACCACTTCAAAATCAATTTTTTCCTTTCCAGTTAATGATCGAAAAAATGTCCTGGAAAAAGCACAGATTGAAGGTTTTTTATCCACTCTGTTATTATTTTTTTCAATCAAACCAGAGTTTCTCAACTTCTTCCAGATTTTGACCCTGGTTTTAAATATCGTGAATCTGACCTGAAGACACAAACAGTCAAATATTTGTCTCATCAAACTTTAGTTGAGAAACTCTGCATCAAAAAGTGACAGCAGTCTTTAATCCAACCTCAAATCAAAACGAATCATCGCAGGAACCTGCTGTGCAAACTTCAACCAAACATCACAAAAATAAAATACATGTGCAGACAAAGGATGCAATCAACAACCATGTAAGGCATGCAATCATTTATATTTAGCACAATAATTAAGCACATGTTAATATATATATCAAATAACCTGATAATGTGGTTATTTCTTAACATTCATGTTAGTTATAATTATAGCAATAACAGGGCTTTTACCTACATGAAATACAGATAGAAGTATGAAAATGTTTGTCCCTTTGTGAGAATTTATCATCAGCTAAGAGAAACTTTTTTTAAATCTTATCAACTCAGGTAAATGTGGCTCGATCTACGCTTCTGAACCTGGTTTGTGACTGCAACTTGATTTTTTTTTCTTCGTTTTTTTACTGTATTTAATATCTGTTGTCATTTTTCCTCTAGGTGAGCTTTTTTGAGAACAATTCCAGGCCGTTCCACAGCCCGTACTCCACCTCCATGGATTACAACCCCTCACACCGCATGTCTGAGTTCAAGGTTTTTATATTTCCATAACTTTTCTATGCTGTGAGGATGTAGATTTTTGCCTTTCCTCCTCATATATTTCTAAAAGTGAGCTTCCTGTATGACCAAGCCTATAACCTTCATCTCTGCCTCTGTGTTCAGCCGGGACTGTCTCCCGCCACCTCAGAGCTGAACCTCTACAGCTTCAACAGTCGCAGCACCAGCCCAGTGGGCCTGCCCTCTCACAACTCCCGTCCTCGATACTCTGCCTACGACTCTCTGATGAGGAGGAGGACCGAGATGAACAACCCTGTAAGTCACGTACACACAAACATACAAAAATACCCACACACATTCTTCATGTTATGGCTGACAGGTGAGTATCAAGCGGAAACCTACGGTCTAAAAATGTGAGTCCAATGCAGAAGTGTTAAAAGTTTATCGAGGATCCACTTGAGACTGGCTCTGGAAGACCACATACACACCAATTCAGAGAAGTGGATCTTTACAGCAGAAATAAACATGTTTACAGCCTGGTTCAAAAGACGAGTGTAGTCTGGAAAGCTCATTTCTCGATCAGCTCACACTGTGAGGGGGGTGAATTTTTTCACAACACAGCAATTTCAAAGGTATTTAGATTACAAGTCTTCCTATGAGAGGCACAGCTGACTTGATTGACAGCCGGGAACGCTGTAGCTTTTTGCTAGGAGGCTCAAAGCCCACCTCTACGTCACACTTGCTCAACAGCAGCAATATGTCTCCCGTCGATGATTATTTATACAGTCTATGGTGCATATCAGCTGTGTTAACTTATCCAAGAGCAAACCACTCTGCTCTGTTGTGATGCTCTGCTAATATGAGCTGCAGATATTGCTGAGAGTATAGAAACTATGACGTTAGTTTTCACTTTTCATTGATATAGGCATCATGTTTTGTAATATCATGATCCAGCAGATATAATCTAAATTTTAATACTTTCTTTTTACTATTATTGATTTTAATGTTGTTTTATTATTTGATTAATTTTAACAGTTTATTTTATTTGTATTTATTTATTTATTCATTTTTTAATTTATTTGCTCAGTTTTATTGATTTTTGTTTTTTAAATGTATTTATTTATTTTAACTATTTATATTCTTAATGATAATTTGATGCTTTAATTTATTTTAATTACACATATTTTATTTTTGTCTGTGTTCATTACTCTCTATTTTAAAATCCATTTTTGTTTTTTAATATGTCTTGCCATTATTTTATTTCTGCTTCTTTCTTGTTTTCAATTGCTGTAAAGCCCTTTGGGTTACATTTGATTTGTATGAAAGGTGCTGTATAAATAAAGCTTGATTGATTGATAATAACAACATAGCTTGAGGATGAGACGGCAAAGTCTTTAAGGCATTGTCTGGACTCTGACGAGCAAATCAAGAAGTGAGAATGGAGTTGGAGCTGAGAGACTACGTCTAAAGATGGATGTTGCATACAGATGTATATAGAGGCTAAGTCAGAACTGCATTAAGACCATTGAGTTCTGCCTCTTTTACACATGGGCCTTTTCTCACCAAAGCATGCTGCAACGCTTGTGGGTGATACCAATTGGATTGCAAATGGAGACCCGAGCACTCTTGCATTTGACACCAAAAAATCCTGCAATATGCACTCCAGATTCTGAACTCATGCAAAACTCAGTGCTATTTTTAATTCCATTACATGTGGGATAGGTCAGCTGAACTTTAAACCAATCAAGCTCAAATGTTTACATTGAAGTTAATATTTCTGTATTTTGCAGCAGCAGCAGCAGCAGATGCCACAGATGATGAACACCCACTACAGTGTGCGCTCTAACACAGTGGGATCTTCACCCAATAGAAAGGACTACATAGAGGAGTTGACCAAGCAGCTGGACGCCTGTCAGAAGGTACGCTTCATCTCTTTCTTTATTAGGAGTCCAACACATGTAGCTCTGCTGTCAGGCTTTTGTGTTTAACAAAGACAAACACAAAGACACAGATGGACGCCAGATATGAACTGTGAATGTGTGTTTTCTGCAGCGTAACCAGTTCCTGGAGGCAGAGAGTGTTGAGATGGATAAAGAGAGGAACCAGATCAGGTCAGACAATTATTCTCTTCATTATTGTCCTTATAATGTTTGGTGCTTTCACTTTAGAGTAAGCTAACAAACTGTTCCTCTGAAGGTTTGAGATGCGCAACTTGCTGGTGAACAACGAGGACCTGCTGAGGACCAACACTCAGCTGAACAATGAGATGAAGAGGCTGAGAGAGCAGATGGTAGAGATCGACAGAGAGAAACAATCCATCGGCGAGAGATTTAGAGAGATGGAGGTAAGAGCAAATGTATAGATGGAGGGATGGAAAAGGCCAGAAGTTATATGTACATGTGTTTGCATGACTGTTTTCTTGTCCTGTGCAGATTGAGGTGAAGGAGGCCCGGGAGGTGATGGTGGAAGCCAACAATCAGGAGTACGCCTTCAACTTCCTGCAGCAGTCACTTCAAACCCAGCTGAAGGATGCTGAGGTATACTGAGTTACATCACAGCTAAACTACACTATTAGCATAATCGTACCCTGCAACGAGAGGGGCTTTAGAAGGGAGAGGTTATTTTTTTGAGTCTTTAGTGTTTGGTAAGCTTTGGACACCCACGTTTAATGAAGAAAAGCTCTAAAGTCTGTATCTTCTGGTGTTCAGGAGAGTCTGGAGAAGGAACAGCAGCACACCCAGAGTCTCTCTGAGAAGCTGTGGCGTGTAGAGAGACAGCTGGAGGAGCTGGAGTTTGACCAAGGCACCAAATCCAAGAAGACATCTGAGCTCAACAGCACCATCGAAAGACTGGAGACAGAGGTACGCAGACAGAAACCGGGTCATGTGACCTTTACATGCCTGTAGAAGAACTGTGGTGTTTGTGAAGGTTTCTGTTCTCAATGAGAGACATTTCTTTAAAGAGGATTCATATCTTACTGGTTAGACAACCTCATGAAAACTCTTAAACCAAAGTTAATGTTCAGATAGATTAGCATCAATATGATACAATTAATTTTCTCTAATGAAATAATAAAGTGTAACTTGTCATATTGCATCAAATCATATCGCATTAGATAGTAACGTAACAACTTAACGTAACTTACAGCAACTTAACATAACTAATGGTAACTTAATTTAACAAAGATTAACTTAACATACCTTGACTTAACGTAACCTAATATAAAGTAAGTTGACGTAACTTTTCATAACTGAACGTACCTGAACACAACTTAACACAGCTTATCTTAACGTAACTTGACTTAAGGTAACTTAACGTATCTTAACATAACTTAACATAACTTAACTTAACCTAATATAATGTAACTTGACGTAACATGTCATAACTGAACGTACCTTAACACAGCTTAACTTAACATAACTTAACTTAAGGTAACTTAATGTATCTTAACATAACTTAACATAACCTAACATAACCTAATATAATGTAACTTGACGTAACATGTCATAACTGAACGTACCTTAACACAGCTTAACTTAACATAACTTAACTAAAGGTAACTTAACGTATCTTAACATAACTTAACGTAACTTAACGTAATGTAACTTAATGTAATGCAACTTCATGTAACATAACTTACTTTAAGTTAAGTTACGTTAAAGTAAGTGAAGTTACATGAAATTGCATAACATTAAGTTACATTACAATAAGTTAAGTTACTTTAATGTAACTTAACTTAACTTAACTTAATGTAATGTAACTTAATGTATTGAAACTTAATCTAATGCAACTTAACGAAACTTAATGTAACTTAACATTATGAAACTTAATGTAATGTAACCAAACTCAAGTTAAATAAACTTAACAGAACTTAATATAACTTGGCTTAACGTAACTCAATATAACGTAATGTAACGTACCTTAACAATGCAACGCAGTGCAGCGTCACATGTCACATGACGAATGTAGCATAAGTAATTGTACGGTATGGAATGGTATATTAAGGTATGGTGTCACAACGTAACTTACGTAATATATAGTGTCATATAGAATTGTTTCAGATGAAATTGTATCATATCCTAACCTAATGAAACGTGACAAAACCACCTTTACAAAAGGTGTCGTATAATACCCATGGTGTCCTATGGTTTTATATTGTTTGGATTTTTTTAAGTTACTTTAGTAACTTATTGAAATAACTAACTAAAGTTGCATCAATACATCAAAGTTGGAATGGTTATCAGCTTGGATGTGTATATGTATGGATACTGTGAGTTAACGTGTGTGTGTTTGTTCCCAGCTGGCTGAGGCCATGCTGGTGTCTTCGCAGGCCACATCAGAGCTGAACCTGCAGCAGAAGCTGCGTGATGATGGCCAGTTGAGGGTGGAAGAGCTGGAGGAGTCTCTGCTGGAGAAGGAGCAAGAGCTGCTGAGGCTGCAGACCCTCGTCAACAGACTGCAGGGAGAGGTACGACCACCAAAACCCATCTCATGCGTGCAAAGATTTAAAGCTGCAAATAGAAACAACACTTTTGGTATGATGCATTGTTTTTAAATGTTTTTGTGAATGCGTGTGTTTGCAGGTTTCTGGTAAACTGATCGATAAGGAGCGGACGCTGGAGGAAGAGATCCAGCTGAGAGAGAGGATCCAGCTGCAGTGTAAGCAGGCTGAGAGAGCGGTGGAGGACCTCCAAATGGAGCTGCATACCACCAACCAGAGCAAGGAGGATGTGTCCAAACAACTCAAACAGGCTCAGGTAAATCACCAGGAACACTTTGCTCAATAAGAACAGTATTAACAGAGTCCAAAAGTGTCTCTTTATTTGCTATGACTTTAATAAGTTGCTTCATTAGACAGTATCTGCAGTCTTTGAACATACATGACCCAGTGATTCAAATAGAGATGTCCACTTGAATTAATCAGTCATGCAAACCATCAGAGTTTGGGGTTAATGAGGCATTAATTATGTAAATCCTGTTTAGCAATCAGTGCACTAATTCCATAATCCTAAATATTCATAATGCTGCTATTTCTGAAGACACTTAATCTGTCCCATTTCTGAGTAACGTGGATGTGCTCTGCTGACAGTTGTCATCATGAATAGTGACCTCGGATCAGAGGCTGTCAGAAAAAGAAAGTTATTGGATGATGCTAAATTCTTTTTTTTACCCTCTCTTGTTTCAGGAGAAGATGATCGACCTGGAGACCGACCTAGAGGAGCTGCATGACAGCGAGCAGAGATGGGCCGCCAAGCACAAGAGAGCTATCGAACAGGTAAACACTCAAGAAACAGAAAATCATTTATAAAACGCTGACAGTTTGACATCCGTGAGGTGGATTGGCTTGATCACATTTGGCTGGTTACTGAGACGTTTGTCGGTGTTCTCTGTTAGACCGAGCAGCTGCAGCTGAAGCTGATCCAGGAGAAAGATCTGAACGACCTGCTGGAAACTGACAAGGCCGGCATGGAGAGACAGGTACGGTGTGCTTACTGATAGTGTTTGTGTTTATCTTGATTTCTCTACGTTATGACTTTTCTTTGTATGCTTTCTGAGAACTTTACAGTCAAACAATCCTAAAACTATATTGTTAATCTGACAAAGAGAAACAAAACAACGCCTCTGATAAAAGCTCTCTTTCCTTCTGCAGCTGCGTGAGCTGCGTCTGGAGGTGGAGGAGCTTCAGAGCTCCAGAGTTCAGGAGGATGTCATCTCCAGAGCGGAGACTCGAGTCAAAGAGCTGGAGAACTCTCTGAGGACTGAGGAGAGGTCAGTCACATGACCTTTAAACAAACACTTGTTTTATCAGAATCTTATCTTTTCTTCAAGTCTAGTCAAACCTGTAGCTCAGATCAACACCTCCAAACAGGAGAGATTTAACTCTGATTAAGGCTGGATCCATGTCGCCTCAGCAGTAATGAGCTGAAACACGTCGGTAGCGTCCTGGTCTTCCTTCAAGCTCATGTTTTTGTGTTTTTTTGTTGCAGGAACAAATCTGTTCTGGCAAACTCCGTCAGCAAACTGGAGAGGAAGATCAACGAGCTCAGCGACCAGATGGAGGAGGAGCACAGGATAGCTAATGAGCAGAAAGAACTGGTAAGGCTCAAACACACAGAAACACGCTCTCTCTTTTCACCACGCAATGGCAGTGTGAACACACTAATCTGACCATCTGTGTTCAGGAGGTTTTAAAACTTAGGGATCTCTATCTGGAGCAGGACAAATAAGGAAAATAAACAAGTTTAGAAACAGTAACTCTGTGTGTCTTCATAATAAATCTTTAATGCTAAAGTTTAATGTTTATTGTCATTGCTCTGACATACATGGAAATCAAAAATACTGGCTCACATCATCTATTTATCTATTTTTGAGAATGTTTAAGTTTGGGAAAGGTCCTCTCACTGGACCTCTTGTTAATGCTGACAACTTTTTGGGACTTGAGATAAAAAAAATTTCTCTTTTGATATTTTTCTTTGAAGGATCAAAAAAAAGAGAGCATTATATATGAACATGTACATTTTGGTTACTCTGTTTTGTCTTTAGGCGAGGGTTTTTTTCACTTTATATAGAAAACTAAAATGTTGACTGGTCAAACTGCACTTTATGATTCAATTAAATGCTGTGCATATTTATAAGAACATGGAGTGTTCATGCATGAGCTTTCACTAGATGAAACATTGATACTGACGAGCAAAACTAACTGCAGTTCTGTGATCTCTCCACTAGATGGCCCAGAGGATCCGCTCTCTGAAGCGCCAGGTGAACGAGGCCGAAGAGGAGGCGAGCAGGAAGGAGGCGCAGTACCGCCACACCCAGAGAGAGCTGGCTGAGGAGAGGGAGACGAGCGGCCGTCTGCAGAGGCAGATGCTCGACCAGCAGACAAAGTATGTACACTTCCACATATACTACAGCTATAGTAGAACTGCGGTTTAAATACCCAGAAACAAAAGCACTTTGAGCGAACAGAGGACAAGAAAAGTGGAGGATCAATAAAGTCTATCTTATCTTAAAGTTTTTTTTAAATGTCTCTCTGCCACAGGCGTATGGAGTCTCTGAACATCCGTCAGACTCTGGACAGCCTGAGGTTGGACTTAAGTGTCGACGATGAAGACGAGGATCAGCCGAAGGAGGAAGAGACAGCAGGCACAGTCACCAAAGTCTAAACATTCACACTCCACCTCGTGTAACGGGCGACGTCTTTACACCGACAGCGCAGTTAGGATGTGTTTACACGGGGGATTTTAAAAACCTGCCAACAACAACAACAACAACAACAACAACAACTGATTTAGAGAAGGCTTAAACCTGTTTCATGAGGAAGAAGAGGAAGAAGAAGAAGACAAGTCCAAGCAGGCAGTCATTTTCTTTTCTCAGGAAGGTGATGGCTGAAGAGCAACAGAAATAACATCTGGTGCTCATTCAAGTTATGGAGGGGTGTAAGTGTGTTTATCTTTAACTCTATGGATCACAAGTAACATGAAAGGTCTGCTATCTGCAACATGACACTATGTATGAGCAAACCCTGAGATCATTCTCTCTTTACAAAACTTAGGCTGCCCTTTAAAGTGGACAAAAGTATTTTATCTGGTCCCAAGTTTTTGAAAAATTAAAGACATTATTTTCTGTGCATGGATATCTCCATTTAAACTTTGGTTTGTTCTTAATGTAACCTTTGTTGAAGACAAACTGAGAAACGTGTTTGTTCACGTTCATGTTTGAGCTTTTTTTAGGATTCAATAAAATACATTTAATTTGTTGTTATTGTGGTGTCTTCAGCAGACACCTGGAGCTCGATGATATTTGAATGAGGACTCGTTGCAATCCTTTTACTTTCTTCTATTTTTGCAGTTTCAGGAAAAAAAGAATTGCGATCAATTGGACAAACTTGTCAGATTTTTCAGACTTTGGCTTGACATGGGATTACCTTTGTTAAACTAAGGTGTTGAGTTTAATAAGCGTCACTCTCTCATCATATCCACATGCATCATATTCAGTCGCTGACACATTACAGGGTAATAAAACTTTGCGTAGCTGTGGAGGAGGGATCTCTGCTTGTGATTGTAGCTGTTTTTGATTCACACAGAAGCAATAAGGAGATTATTTATATTGAACACTTTTTCGTGTTTGTGCTGTTTTTATGGTTTTTAAGATTGTTAATTTTTTTCTGTATCTGTGATGCTTCTGGGGGCAAAAAAAAAAACATTTAAAAAAAGATTTTTAAGATTACAAAGTTTAGTTTGAGGTATTTTAGAGGGTTTGCTGCTGTATTGATTTACTTACTGTGTCTTCCACTTACAGTATCTGTTCTAAGGGGAAATGTAACGCTGAAGAAAAAGAGACAAAAGGAAATTCACCACTTTGCATTGAATGGTTATTTTTGTGAGTCATGCAAACTCTGACGTTTTATGTGTGCAGAAGTCTAACCAGAGTTTGGATCAAAGATATGCAAAGTGTTGAAGGTAAAACAAATGACACTCTATTGTACATGAGACAGTTTATATGCTAGTTGGTTTCTTAGATAATGTGTTTGCTCTTATCTTGGGGATTTTCTTAAAGAAGACTTAAGTTGACAGAGGAAAGCAAACAGTGCTGGAGTTTCCAAAGATTCTGGAAATATGACCGAAAGAAGAATCTAATCCAGCTGCATGTTGCATCCTTGAGTGCTGGTTATTGTAAACACATTAATCAAACATTCAGATGCTGTAAAGGTTTTGTTCCATGTTTACATCGGTCGGTGTGTTTTGGAGCATTAATCACAGTTTAGTGCCTATGAAATGTTTGTGATTCAGCTGTTGGGAGTAGAAATGCTGCAAATTGTCACTGGTGTTTTTTTTTTTCCCTTACAGAAAAGAGGTGACAGTGTCTACATTATGTAAAAAGAAATAGACTACACGTACTTATTTTTGTAACTACACTTCACAGTCTACTGGTTCTGCTGTTCTTGGGTATTTATTTTTGATGTTCATGTTCTCTAGTTTGGTGAGAAGTTTCTACAAAATGGAAATAAACTTTTCTCCACTGAAGACTCTGCACAAAGTGAATTATTGTTGAACACCAAAAGAAAAAGCATTTCAACAAAGGCCCAAAATCATGTCATCGAACACATCAACGTTTCATGAAACCAAAACATTTTAAATCACACAACATGAGCTCTTTCTTAAATTTTATTCTAAGTTATAGTTTTTGGCCTTTTTGCCTTTATTTGTTAGGACAGCTGAAGAGAGACAGGTAATGTGGAGAGAAGAGAGTGGGGGAAGACATGCAGGAAATGGTCGACCGGCCGGGAATGGAACCAGAGACCCCTGCGACGAGAACTGTAGCCTCTGTATGTGGGGCGCTTAGACCACTAGGCCACCAGCGCCCCTGCATTAGCTCTTTTAAGATTAAAAATTTCTTTAAAGCACTTTGATTGAAAGCACTCTATAAAGAAAATTACTCACCAGACATCGGATCGGCATATACGACAGCGACAGTTCCTGCCAATATCCAGCAACTTGGCACAGCCATTGAAGAGGAGTGGACCAACATTTCACTGGCCACAATCAACAACCTGATCAGCTCTATGCCAAAGAGATGTGTTGCACTGCATGAGGCAAATGGTGGTCACACCACATGACCCCCAGACCCCCAATACAGTAAAACTGCACATTTTAGAGTGTCCTTTTATTGTGGCCAGCCTAAGACACACCTGTGCAATAATCATGCTGTCTAATCAGCATCTTGATATGCCACACCTGTGAGGTGGATGGATTATCTGGGCAAAGGAGAAGTGGTCACTAACACAGATTTAGACACATTAGTGAACAATATGTGAGAGAAATTGGCCTTTAGTGTACGTAGAAAAAGTCTTAGATCTTTGAGTTCATGGGAGTAAAAACAAAAGTGTTGCGTTTATATTTTTGTTCAGTGTATCAAAACAACACACACACACAAAAAAGTTAAAAATATTTGTGTTTCATGAAATATTGTGTGGTTATGTTGGCTCCTTCGAGCTGGGACCTCCAGCAGGCATTAGGGCAGTCTGCAGCTTAGTGCGAAGCGGCTGGGACATGAAAAAACGCAGGATTAAACAAACACAATTTTATTTGCAGCTCTGACGTTAGAAACATGAAACACATCGCAGGTCATTTCATTCTCATTGTGTCAAACATGCTGACGGTGCAACAAACACACACAGGCATCGATACACACAGTGAAAACCAAAGAAAAACGAGTACAAACTGCAGGCATCAGAGAGAAGTTCACACGGAGGATTTCCAAAAATAAAAGCTCTTAGAGGTACTTGGATTGAGTCGTTATTTTCTTATATATCTGCCACAAAAACAACATTGTGATTTCTGGTCTCTTTTGTCTCTGCTTTTAAAATCTATAATCAATAATGCGTTAAAATATTCAGTAGCTCACAAACTTTACAGAGGATCAGACAGAAGAGTAAATAACAGGCACGACATGACTCTTCAAATCATGTAAACTTTCAGAGTGATTTCAAAATCTACAAAAATCATTCAAGACTCTTCGAGGAAAACATGGTACGAGAAAGAGAAGATGAATGTGATGTCAGTAAAAGTGAAGAAGCAAAAAGGCATCAGAGGAGGAATGCAATCTTAAAATCTGAGGAAATATAAAGAGCAACGTAACCAGAGTGGTCCTGATGAAGCTGACACGATGGATCAGGAGATTGTCGATTAAAAGGCATCGTTTCGAGATGTTCGAGAGGGAGGAAATGTAGACTCAAGGTTTTACAACTCTATCTCAACAGCTGATTTTGTTTTCTTGTGGTAGCTCTCAAAAACAAAATCCTGTGTTGCTTCTTTTTTATCTGTAAAATTCTTTAAATGGTGCATCAAACTAAACAAACATTATATACTGCGATGCAAAGTAGACGCAAGCAATCTTGCAATTGAAAAGTTGCAAGATGACTGCATACAAAGGCTCTGATGATAAAACAAAGAATGAATGTGCTCTCGCTCCTGTTCGATAAATGTGAGTGCTGTACTAAGGCCCTCTTACTGCTTCTCCTACAAATGCACAAGTCCTAGAAATGAATACTGGGGTTCTCAGTCACTCAGGTCATGGTAACTCAAAGCTTGATCCTAAAAAGTTAAGTCGACTCAACTGAAGTTCTTAAAGATGTTTCCCCTCTCGTCTGAAAGCGAGAAACATATCCATCTGAGGGTCAGAAGTGTGCCAGTGATCGTTGCAGTCAAAGATAGTTGTTGATGTTAACGGCCCTCATGGGGCTGTTAACATCCTTCTTTTGTTGGTCAATCGCATAAGGATGATGGATGTTTAACTTCCTCGCTCCGTCTCCTTGTCAGTTTAGATCTGAGCTTTGATTTAATGTGGTGTGACTGTAATTAATAACCTACAATGACTTCCTGTTACAGACAGGACTCAAACCCTGATGTGTTTCATTGAAAGGTTTGGGTTAGCCATTGCATCTGACTGCCACTGAATGAAACTTGATTTCTCAACATCTAGTTTTGCTCTGAAGGGTCAACGTTGGCTACATGACAGCTCTGGTGCATTTCATTTCCCCGTTATAAGACAGGTTGAAGACATTTCAAAGCTGCAGTGATCAACTCATTTAGTATCAGTGGATATTAAATCCAGAAGACACCTCTGCAGAATTGTTTCGGTTTTTGCAGCTCATGAAATGTTCTGTTAAGTCTTTCCAACCCTCATTTTTCAGCAGCACAAAGAAGACAAAGTTAGCAACCGTCTGTTGATGGATGTTATTCTATCAATTTAGAGATACTTGCGAGGAGTTGATTGAGACCAAAACAGAGCAAAACTGATGGAAAATGTTGGACTTATGTTTTCATTAGCACAGCAGCCTGGACCAGTGAGACAAAGAGAGGATTTTACTTCCAGTCTCTGCACCTTTAACAACCTTTAAGGTCCAAGTCTTGCAAATAAGCTCATGAAACATCAGCTGGTTCAGAGAGACAGGACTGACTTTAAAAAGCAGAGAAAAAAGCAAAGGAAATAACATAAGGTAAGCCAGTGTTAAGACTTAAAAGCATACTCATCAGTATGCTTTTAGAAGTTTAAAGTATTCTAACATGACCTACATCCAAACTAATGTCCACAATGTTGAGGAAAAGAGTCAGAAGCTGATGAACTGAGAAACCATGACACCAAGCCTTTAGATCCAGACGTCTGTGGGAGCATTATACTCTCTTAAGCTGATAAGTAACTGCCAAACACTGTTACAGTGTGAGCCGTCTCCTTGTTTCAGTATAATCAGCAAATGAACAGCAGCAGGTGTTTAATATGGCACTGAGATCAGCGGCTGGCAGAGGACTCTGCTTGGCTGTTCAACAAAATAAAACACATTCTTACTGTGGACGCAGTTTCTCTCAGAGTGAACGGCAGGACGACGTCTGTGGGAAACAAACACCTGTTTGTCTTGTTAACTTTTTATTTGGCACACCGGCAGTTCAAACACAGGTAAAGTGAACGCAGAGCTCTTTGACACCTTAACATATTTCTTTATTGATGCAGGCAGCACAATGCTGAACTGATAAAGAATGTAAGCTAGTATTGAAATCTGTATAATGTTGTAGTTATTGTGATATCTTGCAGCTCTAAGTCTGGATTAAACGAACAACAGTTTATCTGCCAAAATTCATCAGCAAATATCATAAAGGATTTTGTATCTGGTGCTTCCTTCATTAACTGTGGTTATAGCATGGTCTGATATAAAAGGACAAAAAGGACATAGTGTTAACCTACAAACATTACAAAAAGTTGGTCCACAGAAACCTCAAGGGCCTTATTTCAATACATCTTTAGCTTGTCTTGCTGGGGGCATGTCCACTACACTTCTGCTCGTTGAATGTTGCAAATTAAAGTACAAAGAAGATGTATTTAGTATCTTAATAAATTGTAGTAAGGGTGGAACTTGAACCCAACCAATCTCAGGTGTGTTTCCCATTCCCTCCAGAAGCAGGGTGCACTGCAGTTGGTGCATTGCCATTTAAATCGTGGATGCAGTGAGCTAAAAGTGCAAATGTTTACATGCACAGAATCTTCCAAAGCCCCCTGATGTGAAGCAGGTCTGTAAGGAGGTGACTGCAAAATACTGAAAGCAGTACAATGATGTCAGACAGGTTGCTGTGCATGCACACTACCAGTCAAAAGTTTGGAAACACCTTCTCATTCAAGGCTTTGTATTTATTTCAATTATTGTAAACACTGTAGATTAATACCAAAGACATCAAAACTAGAAAAGAGCATATATGGAATTATTCAATGAACAAAAAAGTGTTAAACAAAGCAGAATATGTTTTATATTGTAGATTCTGTAAAGTAGCCCCCTTTTTCCTTCAAGGCAGCTTTGCTCACTCTTGGTATTCTTTCAGTCCGCTTCATGAAGTGGTCTCCTGGAATGGTTTCTAATTAACATGAGCCTTGTCAAGAGTTCATTTGTAGAATGACTTGCCTTCTTAATGTGTTTGAGACCATCAGTTGTGTTGTTCAGAGGTAGGGTTAGTACACAATGGATAGCCCTATTTGACTACTGTTGTAATCCAGATTATGGCAAAACCAGATTATTTCATAGTTTTGATGTCTTCAGTATTAATCTACAATGTTGAAAATAATTAAAATAAATACAAACCATTGGATGAGAAGGTGTGTCCAAACTTTTGACTGGTAGTGTATTTGCAGCCTGGATACACCTTTGGAGGTGCATCAACAGTGTGGATAATGAGCTCTTTAAACTGCAGGGAAATACTGCCTCCCTTTGACTGGAGACCATGTTTCAGTGGGTCAATGGTGCAATTGATTTCTGATGCAACAAGGTAGCGATAAGCAACTAAGAGCCTGACTGCACCTCACAAACTCAAAAATAAAGCCCACAAATTGGCACAACATCTGTAACACTAGTGAGCACTGGGAGTGAGATGCAACTGCGTCCATCAGAAACTAGCAGTGACACTGGGTGTAAGATATTGCCCCTAGTGTCTTTTAAAGTTTTTGGTTGTGTCCTTTCTTTCTGGAGGGGCACACTTTTTCATTGTTATATATGCTTTAGGGGTTTGCTCTGATAACTAAATGTAAGAGCACTAAATAATGAAATACTAAGTGAAAAAAATTTACTTGAGAAAATTTTTTCCAAATAGTTGTGCAAAAAAGGGTATAAAAAGAAAAAAGAGAGGTGAGATGAAGAGAATACAACTAAAATATGACAACACAAATAATATAATATGTAATACATTTATTTTAATATAAATAATCGGTCACTTTATGATGTAAGTTATCAACATTGCTCATATGAGGCTTTAAAGGGATATTTCACTGTCTGATTATCTCATCTATCAGCTCAGGGTTTCTCTATTTGTGTAACAGCCGTTCTCTTTTTCAGTTTTGGATTACAAACATTTTCTTTCCTGCTCATGTGACCGTGTTGCAGTGAGCAGGTGTCCTCAGGGGCGGTCGATATCTAAGCTGTTTAATGTGTTTAATGTGAAAGGTCCACACAGATTATTGTCTGTTCCACCACAATGAAATAACGCTTTAAAAGCCAAGGCAGGAGATCAATGTGTAACAATGCGTCTCTCCTGGTGGAGGACACACAGTTACTAGGTAGGTCTTTTTCCTCCACTGCACACCCCTAATGCTGTACGTATATTTATCTGAGGCTAAAATCAGTCACGTCTGGTACCAACATGAGGGTCTAATGCAGAGTCTGAACTATCAGCATGCTAACAGAGAGCTAGCTGAAGCACTTTAGTGTCTCTTGATCTGTCCAGTGTTTAAAATGAAAACTCCTAAGTAAGGCTTCGACATAGAAACAGTTAATCTTCCAAACAGAAGAATCCAAAGTTATAATCTATGAATTTGTACGATTGTGTTTTTAATATATACTGTAGCATTCCTTCAGCAAAAGACAAAATACAGCACAGGCAGGTTACGTCAGCTATGATTGAAATTTGGCATCAAAAGTTGAATACAGAGAATTCAGATATTAAGAAGTAGCAGCAGAGAATGCAATAAATCATCAGCTGTCAGTGCAGCAAGATAAATGACAAAAAAATAATGTGTTTTAGTTCTTCTTTTGATTTGTCTTCATATGAAGCTACAAAAATATGTCTTTACTCCAAAACTGTCAGCAGCTGCCTAAATTAATATAAGCATGCTTGGTTTTAGTTGACTAAATGATTAAACGTCATCATTCACACTAGTCCGCACCAGGATCTGGTAGTCCGTTTAAGTTATAATTAATATTTTTATTGTAATAGGGCTGAAATGTGGGTCTTATTTTGCATCTAAGCTCTAGTGCACTCACCCGCCACTAGCTGGGGCTGTAGCTCCAGTTAATGGCTGCAATACTGTCATGAAGCTCTAACAGATAAGGGGATGGATGACATCGTGGTGAGGTTTGGCAGTATTTCGATCTAGAAAGTTCAGATAAAGTTGTGACGAGCATGTGGACAGTACGCAATGTGAACCAAAGGCTGGTGGTACTAGCTCTGCTCATGCAAGCCACACATGGCAAACCAATTTAACATTGTTTACCTGCAGGCTGCAGACCATTCACGTTGGCCTACCCCAAAATAAATCAATCACTGACCAATCTGTGAGCAGAAACTGGACGGTCATGAACACAAACAAACGCTCAGTCAGGTTAGTGAGACTTAACATGACACCTTCATTTTCAGACAACAATAAACAAACAAACAAAAAAAACATCTCTTTGCTGTTTGGGACTCAAACTTCCATCGTAACTGCTTGTACCACATGTCACAAAAATGAGCACAGCATCTGAATCAGTGTGAAGCAGGAAAACAAACATCGTTCACACAGTTGCTCAGGAGGAAAAGTTTGACTAAATAAGCCAGATGTTAGATTCTACAGACTGCCATTCAGTGACGGCGTAAACACAAAGTAAAATCCTTTCCATTACAAAGAAACGTTCAGATGTTAAAGTTTCAAATCAAGGATTTAAACACCTCTCTAAGCCCATTTGGATCACTTTACATCACTAAAACAGAGCTGAAGTCCCAGGCTGCGTGTTTTTAACGAGGCACATTATGTTTCTGACAATGATGAATCTGTCTTCTTTTCATTTCCTCCTTTAAGAGCTCAAAGGCTGACAGGCTGAGGCTGCATTACCTTAAATATCCACCAGAGGGAGATGCAGTCTACTCATTGCAAGAGTGGCAGACAGTTTGGGAAGAGGTGGAAGAAAACAGGGATAAAGAGAAAGAAAAGAGGAGCGAGTGAACAGCAGGAACGTGCAATCAAAGATGGTGGAGACAGAAACAGAAAGGGTGACCGCTGTGAGTAAGAAGGATGGACAACAGAGGAGGACTGGTTGTTTTCCTGAATCGCCTCTCGATCTAGCATGCACATTTCTTCTCATTGGACTGTGAATCGGTGAGCTTTGTGGCCCCGTTCCCGTTGGCTGACTCGGCTGGTGGTTTGTCGACACACTGCTCCATCCTCTTCATGACCAGGTCCAGCAGCGTGATCACAGACTTGTCCACCTCTGCGCCTGTCGCTGCACTCGTCTCAAAGTACGGGATCCTGTTAGAAACACAAACGGAGATATATGTTTAAAGGTCAATTTACAGCGGGGACATTCTCATGCACGTCATTTAAAGTTCATTCATTTTCACAGCAAAATAAATGCACAGAATGGGCTCCCATTACAGTAACGGACTGATCACCTGCACATGTTATTATGAATCATTCAAGCACATGTTTTCTTCGATCTCCAGAGTTTAAGTTGGAGTTATCTACTTCCTGGAAAAGTTTCTGTTGCCAAAAAACATTAAGAAAGTCCAGGTCGAGCCTGCTTAGCCGGCTGGTACGACACCAGAAAAAAAAACCTCACCCTGTCGAACAGGAAGAAGTGTCCTGAAGAACTGTTAAGACCACGGTGTTGCACAAACAGAGATAATAATGGACACAGGGGGAATTCCAGCGAAAGGACAACATTTAAGTGATGAAAGATGAGAGGAAGTAGAGTTCACCAGAAACAAACATACCCGTATTTATCAGCCAGCTCCTTGGCCTGTTTCTCCTGAACCTCCCTCTGGTCGGCCAGGTCAGCTTTGTTCCCTACCAACACTATGTCGGGGTTCTCACAGTAGGCATTTGCCTGTAGCTGGCCTGGAAGTTAATTAACAACACCATCATCACTAAACACAAATCTACAGAATCTGTGACAAAGTGTGAAGGTGAATGTGTTTGTGTTATGTTCACTTTTCATCAAACAATGAAACCTGAGTCACCTGTATGGTTCAGGGCTCTGAACATTTTCACAGAGGGAGCTCTTGAGTATTTTGTTTCCCTGATTTCATCATAAGATAAGATAAGATAAGATACTCCTGTATTCGTCCCACAACAGGGAAATTCATGGAGTTACAGCAGAAAACAAGAAGGTGTACAGTACAAGAATTTCAACAAGAATATATATATAGAAAAGAAATGTTCATCAAAGACGACAGATTGGCCATAATTCTCCTGTCAGCCACCACCTCCACAGGGTCCAGGACTGAGCTGAACTTTTCACCTTCATATTTAAACACATTTGATATGTAATCACTGTCATTTGATCATCTTCAGGGATGTTTTTGTGACAGCTTAGGGTTCCCAAAATATAAAAGTGTTGTGTAGCAAGTTTCATCCTCAAAATCCTTGCTGTGTATGATACATTTTTTAGAAATGTTGCCTGTTTTAATTTGTCCGTGTTGTGTTGTTTTTGTTGTTTTTGTAGTTTTTTTTAATGTTTGTAACTCTGAATTTGCTACCTTGGCCAGGTCTCTCTTGAAAAAGAGATTTTAATCTCAATGGGACTGGTTAACCGTCCTGTTGTTTCTTAGGGACAGCAATAATGTTGCTGGGTCAACTTGGCCCAGGGCATATTTAATAATACAAAAGTGTCAGAACCCCAAAAAATCCAGATAAACATTTTTTTAAATCTCATTATTAACTCCATTACTAACCATTTCAATCAATATTTAGTGCATTGGTGTTCTTTAATCCTCACAGATCATAGTTCAATGAGGATAATTAACTCGTTTTTTATGAAAATTCATGTTAAAACTTTTTTTATGTACATTGGATAGGGATTGGGGTGAACTATGTCACACAGTTGCAAAGAAACATTTAGTATTTGACACTTCTGACTCCTTTTAGCCTCCACTTTGACTGCCCGGTCAAATTGACCCACAAACAGTATCTATGTAATATAAACATGCAGGGGGTTGCAAATGTGTTAAATCAACCATTTTCATTTTCGCTAATTAAATCAAGCAGAAGAAGTTTCATAGTCAAAATTACTTTTAACATTTTTTCTTTTAATTTTGAACTGTGAAATGGGTCAATTTGACCCGCAACATAACAGGAGGGTTAAATAAAGGTTAAAAAAAAAAAGTAAGCTTAACTTTATTCTAATCTGAGCCAGAATAAAACTGCCAATGATGAAAAAATGAAAGTCCCTCGTAGCGTTTTTAACACCAGAGACAGTGAACAGTAAAGTTTTGATCACAAATCAAAAGAACCAAAGCTAATACAACGCGTACTCTTTAAAGTAATGTGATGTTGACATACTCATCCAGTTTCTGACGTTGAGGAAGCTCTGCTGGCTGGTGAGATCAAACATCAGCAGGAACCCCATCGCATCCCTAAAGAACGCTGTTGTCAGGCTGCGGAACCTGTTGCACACACACAAATACACACACATTAGAGTTGAGCCAAAATATGAATATAAATTCAGAATGGCACCGATAATGATATGGACAGGGATATCTTTTATATCTAAATCACATTATTATCAGGGGAACAAAAAGAAAGTACATTTACACTTTGAATGCTTCATTGATGCAGCATGCATCGCCTCAAGCCTGCACTTCCAGGACCTCATTTCTCTATCTACAGGCAGTGGGCTGCACACCGGCAGAGCATCCCTCTATCACTGTCTCCCATTAGGGGAGGATGCATTAGTTGTACAGTAGTTGTGTCTGGTAGGCAGATTTTTGCAAACTACTAGAACTAAGTTTAATACCTGCAGTATTGAGCTGTATTCGTTCATGTCCTCCACTCAGGCAAAGGATAAAAAGAGCTATCATAGGCAGGTGAACGCCTGTTGTGGCAACTGGTTTTACCCTACAGTCTATGGTTTTACCTTGTATCTCAGTCAGTTTAACATCCATTTCAGATGTAAAGCCTTCTCAAATTATGCGCGAGAGAACAGATTCAATATCTGTATGAGGAGGTAGAAAATGTTTTATTTAATGCTGATAGGGAATCAATTTGATGCGATTTGAAGGCACAACAATTCTATTACCAGAATTAACATGGTTTCCTTTAACCTAGTGTTTATTCGAAATGTGATTGCATCAGTTCTCATTTTTACTGATAATTGCAGGAAAGCTTGAAAAAAAGACTCCGGTGTTATTAAAGACAAAGTGTTGGAGCCATGAAGGGATTCAAGTGTTTATATTATGTTATCTTGAGGTTTAGGGTAGGATATTGTTTGTCTACTTTTTGTTGTGTTATTTTTGTTGTTTGTTTACGATATGGCTCATTGTGAGATTTGTTAATTAGGTTATTTACGGGTCATGTGTTAGGGACGGGGATATTGAGTTCATTTAGGCCACCTGTGTTCTTTTGTTTGCAGGTAGAGAGAGGGGGTGAGCTGGGTCTCCTTGCTTTTTGTTGACCGCTATTTACACTATTTAACGCTAAGTTTATGCTTATTTTTGCTATTTTTATCCTTTTTTGGTAATAAAATGTTAAACTTACTTTTTGTGCAATAGTGATTTTTGCTTTTAGCATGTCCGACAATAACTAGGCCCAGCGTCAGCCTCTCAGTGCCTTTACAAAGTAAACAATGTCCTCCAATGTGAACACTTTAGACATAAACAGATCAGCATTTTGAAAATCAAATATGTGACTTTGGTACCTTACATAGTCTACAACCATGAGGGGGAAAACGTTTTATTTATTTTCAAAAAAGCGCAGGTTGAATTTAGTTGAACTCCCAACGTCCCAATGCCCTTGGGGGACTGATGACTGTGATGCTTGGCTATGATTTATGTCTGTCTATCTGAGTTAATTTGTATGTTTCTTAATGAACTCCTGTTCTGGGTGTGGCAACTGCAAAAAACTTGACTCTGGTTGAATCTACCATCCAGGTTTTATCAGCAAACATGTGCAGCATGTCACGGGTGTTTCCACCGCACACAGCATAATGACTTTGATTAAAGGATGAGGAGGATTAGTTTATGATAATAAGAATTAGTTCCGTCACACTGGGCTTAAGAGTGAAGTTTAAATTATGTAACAAACACTGACTCATCCTGCAATGAGTCATCAGACCTTTAGAAAACTGATTCAAAGGATCAAGGCCAGTTTATATTGAAGACCACACACACCGACACACTCGTACACATGATTGATGGATGCCATACAAGCTGGAGAGTTCATGGAAACACACAAACACAGCATCAGAGACAATGATGTGATGTTCCTACCGGCCAGAGACGGAATTTTCCTTTAGTGAAAGTTTCAATCCAAAAAATCTAGATGTGTCTCTGTTAAACATTATGTGTAAAGGCAACTACGAATGAAAAGTATCATTTCTATTGTCTGTCAACCAAGAAAAGACTGAAGAAGTAAAGCTGTTGATGTCAAAGCTTGCTGTGAAAAATGGCTTAGTTTGCATGTAATTAAAAAACAGCAGTAAGTGTTGTGCAAAGTGAAGTACGTTTCTGCAGTGAGATTTATTTTGACAGAAAAGGATTCATGTCACCTTTTGAGAGGGTTTTAAGAATTAGTTGGTTTCACAATGATCACAGAAGCTGCACAATTCTTCAGTGAATGCATGCACCAAGGTCGATTCTGTTAATATCATTATAGAATGCAAGAGTTTACTTTGATCTAACGTCAGCGGAGGAGCTGCTGTGAATCAAACTGTACTTTAAAGACTCTGCAAAGAAGAATGTGTGTCAAACAAACAAACAAACAAACAAACAAACAAACAAACAAACAAAAGCTGTATTAGTTGCAGTGTGATGATCAGCCCACCTCTCCTGTCCAGCTGTGTCCCAAAGCTGAAGATGAACTTTAAAGGTTTTCCCCGTGGTCCCTCCATTGGGGTTGGTCTGTGTGTACACCTGAGGAGACACAAACATTACTTTCTATCATTACAAACGTACATTAAGTCAAAAACTCTCAGTGACTGACAAAAACGGAACAAGAGCTCTCTCAGTCTGTCTCTCTCTCTTCTTTGTCTAACTCTATGACAAACACACCTACACTGCCAGTCAAAAGTTTGGACACACCTTCTTATTCAATGTTTTTATTTATTTTAATTATTTTCGACATTGTAGTTTAATACTGAAGACATCAAAACTATGAAATAATCTGGTTTTGCCATAATCTGGATTACAATAGTAGTCAAATAGGGCTATCCATTGTGTACTAACCCTACCTCTGAACAACACAACTGATGGTCTCAAATATAAAACTGAAAACATATTCTGCTTTGTTTAACACTTTTTTGTTCATTAAATAATTCCATATATGTTCTTTCATAGTTTAGATTTCTTTTGTATTAATCTACAGTGTTTACAATATTTAAAATAAATACAAACCCTTGAATGAGAAGGTGTGTCCAAATTTTTGACTTGTAGTGTACATGAAAATATACCCCTTATATCTCAACTCAGCTGTTAAAAGTTATCTGATGGATCACAGCTTTCAGTTTGGATGGTTATCAGATTGGATAAGGTAATCCAGTCCTGTTTTTTTATCCTGATAACACCTCCTGTTTGTGTTTTCAAAACTTCTCTGTAGGTTTAGGATGACTTTTTCATTTTAAAGCTAATTATTTAAAGGCTTTTGTTGCCCTTATTTCCAGCATAGGACAGAGGATGGAGCAGGAAACTTGGAAGAAAAAGTGAGGGATGTCATGCAGCAAAGGGCTGCAGGTCGGATTTAAACCAAGCGGCAACCTACGGTCTAAAACGATGAAGCCCATGCGGAAGTGTTATAAACTGCAATTCATCGAGAATCCGCTTGAGGCTGGCTGCAGAAACACCGGAAACCACATACACACCAATTAAAAAAAGACGATCTTTGCAGCATTAATAAACATGTTTAAAGCCTGGTTCAAAAAAAGGCTTGGCTACAGTAGCTAATCTCTCTATCGGCACACACTGTACGGGGGGTGAATTTTTTTCTAACACGACGGTTCAGAAGATATTAAGATTTCGAGTTTTTGCCCAAATAAGGACATGACTGACTCCCGGTCGGGAACACATAGCTGTTGGCTAAGAGGCTCCGCCCCTTTACGTCACACTCTGCCTGGTTGAGTTCAGCATTTCCAATATGGCTGCCGCCGTCGATTGGCTTTAAAACAGCGCTCAGGAACAGATGGGTGACTTCACGGATACTACGTCCATTATTTATACAGTCTATGATTTAATCCCAGGCCACCTGCTTTAAGGACTACAGCCTCTTTAAAAGGGGACAGATGAGCAGAGGGCTTGATTCAGGCTGGATCACAGGATATTTTAGATGAGGTGGATATTATAGTTGTTGAAGACATAAAGACCTTTAAATAAATAAAAAAAATCACCACAATATGTGAACATCAAACAGAAAATGCTAAATTAAAAAGGTAACTTTGAGGTACTCTCGGTTTATGTGGATGCTGTTGCCCTCTGTGGAAAAAGTATGTAACACTTGTTTAGAGTATATAATCTGGAATTGCTAATTTGCCTGGATCAGGATCATCCTTTTCAGTTTTACAACTAAAGTAAGATACCCGGTCTTAGAGAGGAAAAATAAAGGATTTCAAAATCTGGGTAACTTTGATCCAAAAATGTAGGACAACTGGGTCCTAGTTATGATCAGAATGGGGTGGACAAAGTATTTGAAACCCCTCTCTGTAAAAGCTATAACAGAACACCAACACTGCATCTTCTTCAATGACATAAAAACTGGACATTAGAAACCAGAAGTGAGGATTTCTGAACGAAGGAGGAGACAAGCATGAAGCATGTCTCCTTGCTGACAGGTATCCATGGCAGTGATTTGTATCATTAACAGCCTCACTGTGGTGAAAAGCTCTGCAGGTCAGTCTAACAGACTATCAGGGACACAACAGTGATCCTGGCTCTGAGATGATGAAGTCTGGTGTGATGCAGCAGGTTGTGTTAGTGTCTCTGCAGGGAGCCTCGGGCGTCATTCACACCTCTGACTCTCCCACATGAGACACTGTCACTCTCTCTCTCTGACGTTCTTTTAAAAGGACATTTACGCCCACCATCGCTGTGTCATCTGACATGGTTCATGGCCCTGAAGAAGTACAGACAATTTTAGACCATTTAATTTGTTTGACGTTAAAACCACCAGGTTGTTGTACAAACAGGGCTTCACCAGCTGTGACCACAGAGTGTGTATGGCTCAATGTCTCAGTGACGCCATCCATTGGTTTCTAAAGAAGCTTGACAATGGTGGACGCCATATTGTAAATACTGACTCCAACAAACTCCCAATCAACCCGCAAACTGGCAAAGAGGTGGAGTTATTATAGAAGCTCTGCCCCCTGCGTATAGAGTCTAAGGCTTCATTACAGCTTATTAAAACTGCATAAGAAAACCTGGTTGAGTCCAGCAACTGGGTCTTAAATCAACAAACTGGTCCACATGGAGCTTTCAGTTTGAGGTTCTGGAAAGATACTGACAGCACAGAACTACAGCTGTGATCACAAGTCTACTTCTGTGTCTCTCACAAACACACACACACACACACACACACACACACACACACACACAGAAGAGGGAAGTAGAAATAATCAATCCGATGAGTCACGCAGAGCGGTGGGATTAAAGAAGCATCATCAGTGTTTCCGACGAGCAAACGCTGAACAGCACCCAGGTGAGCGAGCTGCAGACCAAACAGCTGACAGAGCCCCGCCTACTCTCTGAGATATAACTAGTTTAAACAGACTCAGTGACAGTGAGAAGATATACTGCATATACATGAGGCTCTGAAGTATGAAACTTCATTCTTGTGGTCATTTGGGAGTTGTTTTATCTATTGATTCTAATATTGTTGACACTGGAAAACACCATCAAACCCTCTTCAAGTAATAACTCAACAACTTCTTTTACCAGGAGATCTGAGAAGATAAAGATCACTCTTGTATGGTGCTTCAATTGGGATTACTAAAGTTGTTTGAGAGTTTAACAGTTTAAAGCAAACTCAACAGAGCAGCTGCTAAACATAAAGCTTGGTTTGTGCTTCTGCTTCAAATCTACGCTGTGGCAAACGTCATAGGTTCCTTTGCAGGAACTGGACGCACAATCGCACATCCTCCTAAAAACAATGCAGACTGCAAGTCCTGTGATTGGTCCATGAGGCACCATTGTATTTTCTGCATTTCCAACATTTACACAATCACCATACATTGGCCGTACATCTGCTCTGACGTCTCCTCTCTTTTCTTCTTTGCAATAATTGCAGTTCAATCAACAGAAGCTCAACATTTATCCGCTACAACGCTAACGTAAGACATTTGGATAATACAATCAGAGTCGCCATAGTCTATCCGGATCCCAGCAAAGGACTGGATCCAGGCTGGATCGCAGGAACAAAAATATACTTTTTAAAATTTGCACTCATACTGGAAATGGGACTGGAAAAATGGACTTGTACTTATATAGCGCTTTTCTAGTCTTTCTGACCACTCAAAGTGCTTTTACACTGCTTGTGACATTCACCCATTCATACCCATTCACTCACTGATGGTAGAGGCTGCTATTTAATAAGGGACCATCAGTGTTAGCTGACCTCATTAGTTCACATTCACACACCTCTGAACAACAGAGGGAGCAATTCGGGATTCAGTGTCTTGCTCAAGGGCACTTCGGCATGTGACTGCCGGAGCTGGGATCGAACCGCCAACCTTCCGATTGATAGACGACCGACTCTGCCAACTGAGCCACAGCCGCCCCTTAATATATTGCTGAATTGCTCCAGTGAAATTTTAGATTAGGTAGACATTAGGGTTGTAAAAAAAAAACAGGTCTTTATATAAATAAAATATTTCACCAAAATATGTGAAAATCAAACAGTAATTACTTAAATAAAATCAACTGTGAGGAACTCTCTGTTAATGTGGACTCTGGTGCCCACTGTAAAACAAAATAAGTAACACTTATTATCTAAATCATGTGGTCTTGATTTGCTGATCTGTCAAAGTCTATCCGACATAAGACATTTGGATAATTCAATCAGAGTCGCCATAGTTTCTTCTGCACAAACAAGCTAACTAGCATTTGGGCGGGGTACTGCAGAGCGACGTGGACTCTCCATCACACAGGTATGTAGGCCTTGTGCAAGAGGGGATATTATGGTGTAGCTACGGCATAGTCAATGCAGAAGCATAAACCAGGTTTAAGATTATCTGAACCAAAATAACTTTATCGTTTGGAGCTTGGAAAATCCTTCTTTTATACAGAATGTGACAGAAAAACACTCACAGGACGCTGCAGAAAGAAGAAGACTGAAGACTTCTTGTTGGTTTTGATGTGACGGATTAGAGATCAAAAGTATACCACTTATAAATGTTATTTGTATTTCAATATCAGAATAAGTTTCTTAAAAAATCCTCCTTGTGAAAATCTGGTGTCAACATTAGAGATTCCTCAAACAGAGGACGAGCAGGCTGCAGAAGTCTATTCAGGTATTCTCTCTGCACAGTTTTTGCATGACCCGGTTTAAACTGATCTTGGATGAATGAAGCTTTTGAAGGTACTCAAAGCAATGCCATGACAATATGCAAAAGCCATGTTTCATAAGTCATACTAGGTTATTGTTGGATATGACACAGGTCTGACCTCCCTGTACATGCTCAAAAGATTGTGACTCATCTGAGCGGCTGCTGTGGGAGAAAATGATCTAAGAGAACAGACCTGACCTGACCTGCAGATTCTCTGTGATAAGATCAGCTCAAAGACTCAAAGACTGTGGGTGAGGTGAGCCTTTCATTGTTGTTGAACTGACTTCTTTTTTAGGAGAAAATAAAAGTTGCTGGCGATAAGAGATCAGAACTCACCACTCTCTTTTCCCTGAAGTCGATGCCGACTGTGGTGATGAACTTGGGGTTGAACTTGTTGTCTGTGTATCGGTACAGGAAGGTGGTCTTCCCCACGCCAGAGTCCCCCAGGGCAAGGAGCTTTATAAGGTAGTCATAATCCCCATCAGTCATAGTGATGACCGCGATAAACCTGAAATACACAGACAGAGATGCACGTTAACACACACACGGAAGAATACACAAACGCTCACTTTCGCTTGAGCCATAAACAAGCCGACGGACATAGAAAGGGGATCGTGTGTGTCAGTGTGTGTGTGTGTGTGTGGCACTGCCCACTGCTGAGTGATGGTAGTGTGGTCAGAGGGTCACACTGACCACAGCTTGACTTTCTGGGAAAATTGTAACTTTTTGTGTGTGTGTGTGTGTGTGTGTGTGTGTGGGAGCATCGAGTGTGGGAGGGAAAGAGAGTCTGTATTTTTTTATGTCTGAGGATGACAAAGAACAAGAAAACCACTGATCCAGTTCTGAGAAACGAACTCACTACACATAGGAGGACATTTAAGATGCTTTAATGCTATTGAAGTACTTCTTCCTCTATACTTCGATGTTTATCTCTGTAATATAATACCTCAATAGAGCATTACTTGACTCTACTTTGTCAATGGGATGTCTAGTGTGTTATCTAGTATGGTTTGCAAATCATTTAAAGAAGTTGAAACTGAATAATTGTATAATTTAATCAAACATATATACTCATTTTAATTTTGATGCCAGCAAAATGTTTCAGAACAGTCGGGACAGGAGCGTGTTTACTGTTGTGTTGCATCAGCTCTACTTTTAACATTGGAAACTCCAGAAACTGGTCTCTTGGGTTCACAAATGTCTGTCCAACTCCTGCCTGATAGAGGATTTTATCTGTTCAACAGTTCTGGGTCTTCTGTTTTTTTGTTTCATGATGCTCCAAATGTTTTTACTGGGTGAGAAGTCAGGACTACAGACAGGCCAGTTCAGCACCTGGACTCTTCTACTACAGAGCCATGGTGTTGTAATATGAGCAGATTGTGGTTTTGCTAACCAGGTGGACCCTCTCCTCATTAGAGCAGAGGATGGAGTGTCCATGATTTCCAAAACTAATGTCAAACTTTGATTTGTTAGACCACAGGACAGTTTCAACTTATTTTGCATTAACTCTTTAATATCTTACTTATGAGAGACTCAGCCTCTCTTGAATGCCCTTTTTATGACCAGTCATATTACTAACCTTGTTGCATATGAACCTCATTAGCAGGGAGACGTTCCTCCAGGTGTTTTTATAGCAATACACAACATTTTCATTGTTTTGTTGTACCTGTACAAACTTTTTTAAACATGTTTCTGGCATCACATTTAGAATAAATGAAGAATTTGCACAAAAACAGTATTGATGTATTATCTTTGCACTATTTTCAATTAAATGTAGGCTTTAAATCAGTGATTTTCAACCACTGTGCAGTGGAACACTAGTATGCCATGACAGATCGTCAGGTGTGCCGTGGGACATTTTCCAATTTCACTTAATAAGTCCAAAAATATATTATTCATATACTGCAAATAATTTGCTAAGTAGTGCGTCTGTACCTGCAGTGTAGTGACTGGCAGAGTAATTCAATACTCGCCATACTGACTTGGGCTACCCACCTACTGGGTGGCAATAAAGCACACTAATGACCTTGTTAATTTAACACAATATAATTAATGATTCGTGCAAGAGGTGTGTGTGTGACAAGAAGTAGGCGTACAACAGCAATGGATAAATATTCAAAAAGGAAAAATGAAAACTCCAAACTGGGCCCTGGATAAAATTCTAACCCGGATGAAGAGCGTATCATGGCCGGTGGTAGGGGCAACTTTTTTGAGAAAAACTACAACAGGGTCTGCGAGAGCTCTCAAAGCTCGCTACTTAGTAGCTGAACTTGTAGCCAAATCAAAAAAGCCACACTGTGGCAGAGACAGTAATACTACCTAAAGAAGCCATTGTAAATGAGATGCTTTGCCCTGACACAGTTAAATAAGTAGCCAAAGTCCCTCTCTCAGATAAACAGATTCATAAGTTGAGAGACTAAATGTGTCATTTTGTAACACTTTTGGTGGGTGGTGTGACTGGTGTGGATTTTTTTAATTTAAGAAATGTGCCTTGGTTCAAAAGAGGTTGAAAAACACTGCTTTAAATGATTTGCAAACATACACAAAATTAGCTTTTATTAAAATGTCACAGAGCACCCAAACTCTTTTGGTTGTATCTAAAATAATTCTGACCATCTAAAGTAAAAAATATGATATCTAATTAATCCTCCAGCACCAGTTTTGCAGTTGTAAGAAGTTTGATAAGACTTTTACTTGATAAGACAAACTTTGTAAACTAATAACTTTGGACATGATAAAAAGCGACCAAACATCTTGTTATAGATCCTAGAAAAATATAAAGGTTAGAGTTTAAGTCCCATGCATTTTCACCATCTATTCTCTCATTGTCCTCTTCTTGGCAGTGTGAAGCTCAACATATTTCAAGAATGTTATTCCAGTCCTCCCACTCATTAAAAAAGTGTCTGCTCATTAAAAGAAGTCAACACTGATTCACAAGCAATTTGTCCCAGGCAAATATGCTAAACCAGCACATAAGATCATCTTTCAGCAGCAGCAACAGCAGCAGCAGCAGCAGCAGCACAGAAAGTGCATCATCAAAAGCCTCCACTTATTTCAGTAACCCGATTCCTCCTGAGCACGAGTTAGTGACGAGCTAAAAAGCAAAGGAATGCGGTTGTAATGAGTGTTCAGGTCTCTGGTGGGTTGTAGTCTGGGGGCCTGTTTGCCCTGTAGCTAAATGTGGTATATTTAGAGCAAGCATCATAAGACTGTAATTGACTCAGCTGAGAGGAAGCACGTTATACGCTTTATTAGAAAAAGGACGCTGATTAGAAGCAGCAGCTGTGATCTCCTCACAATCACAATCACTGCACTGTACCTGACCAGACGGACCAGACTCAAGCAGACTGGACTTCAGTGTTACTTTACCAGTACTCAATCCGTACATCTCGGATCACAACTACAGAAGGTTTGGATAAACAGTGAGATACACTTAACATTGATGGAAAGCCTTTGTTACTGACATTTTGCTTTGTTGATGTCTGAATATGCTGCATCCCAGGAGCCCCTCTTTAAAGGTTTCTCAAGAAAGTCCAAAATGAAGGACACCCCAGACCCAGAACTAGCAGAGTGGATTACAAATCTCATCAGGTTTGGGAACACATCAGGGTCCCTGAGGAGGAGCTGCTAGATGTTGATGGACAAACTGAAATCACCACCATGACCTTACAAGGATAAACACGAGAGAGAGAAATGGAGGGTGGATGGATGGAGGTGAGTGGGGGGCATTGGTGGCCCCTCCTGAAATCTGATTGGCTAGCCAGGGTGCCAGAAAAAGTCCCATGAGCCTGTAAGACTAGATTTACAGGCTTACTCAAATATATGTCAAGTGTCAATCACTGCTACTCTCATAATTTCACGACCTAGCCGAATAATCTTTATGTCCTTTCAGGAGGATTCTGGCTTAACTTCGCCGACTTCCAAGTTGCACAGAACAAAAAAAGGAGGCCTTTATTCTTAAAACAATCCTTTACAGCCTGTGGCCTGATGAAGGGTATCCTGATGACCCTGATGAAAGCAACAAGCCGAACCCTGATGGTCTAAGAATAAAGTCTTTCTTTCTACCACAAGCGTTGCTTGAGCTTTGACCCTGTTTGTCCTTTAAAAAAAAAACGCCCTGGCCAAAAAGACGAAAGGGGGTAAAATGAACAACATAAAAATAATCATAGTTGAGTTTAATGAGGCATCTCTCAAAGTCTGAACACAAACTGGATCATTTGAACCCTTAAATGAATTGTGAACACACTGCATTTCCTATAAGCCTTGCTCAAACTCCTAAAGTCTGACAGAAGGGAAGTTGAGAAGGGGAAAAGGTTTTCATGGCCATGGTTAGTCTGTCGCTGCAGGAGAGAGATGACGGAGTCAGAGATTTTACATTTTGTTGAACATAAAAAAAAGTGCTTGGTAGAATAGTGATCTGTTGTTTTTATGAAGTTTGAAGTTGGTATTTTATTATTGTGTCATGCATACAATCATATGCCCAACCCGCATGGGCTTACAGGACACCATGAATTCGTACAGTCCAGGGTCAGAGCGCACAGCATGATCATTCCTTTTGAGGAAACTGAGGAAGAAATAAAAAGAAACAGAATAAAAAAAATAGTACTAATAATAAGTTATGACTTTTTTGCATTTTTTATGATTTTTTTGTTTTCATGATTTTGTCATTGTATTCATGTTTTTTTTACAGTCTATGATTTCTATGTTTCTATGATTATGTTTTCATAATTTTATTTTACAGTCTTTGTTTTTTTGATTGTATTCATGTTTTGTTAGTTTTTTTTCTTTTGCAGTTTTTATGATTTTTATGTTTTCATGATTTTTATGTTTTCATGATTTTTATGTTATATTCATGTTTTTTTATTGTATTCATGTTTTTTTTTCACTGTTTTTTTATTTCTTATGTCTATTCTTTCTTTTACTACTGTTCTTTTAATGCATCTTTTTGCACTGAAATGGGTTGCACTTCAATTTCATTGTACAATGTACAATGACAATAAAGATATATTCTTCATTCTTCTTCTGTTTCTGTCATTTATTCACCAGAGTATGTAAATATATGGGGCTTATATAGGGGCTTATATAGGGCTCTGCTTTTAATTCACATTTAATTACCTGAAACAACCAATTCAAAGTAACTTTCAGTGTTAAAAAGCACTCTCCTTTAAATAAAGCCTGGAAACAGTCTGAAAACTTGGACTGTGGGGACGCTTCAACACCTAATGACTGTTAACTGCTAAAGATTAACTGCCAATGGGAGTGAACCACAGCGGGGGAGTTTATTGATCCAACATCATTGGTAGAAAACCAGGAATGTTTGCATGATTCCCCAAGGGTAAAACCCTCAGCAGCAGCCCGGTCAGCTGACTGCAGAGGAGAAAACACGACTCACAATCATCATAAGTACCAACAACAGGAAAGAAGAGAAGAGAGGGAGGAGAGGTTCATTTCAAACGCTGGTTCACACCTTGATAAAGATGAATATAAACGCACAAATGCAAAAAGTGGTTTGCTGCATTCAGGTTGGAGGGGACAAACATTTTCCCCAGTCTGCTGAATCTCCTGTCTCAACAGCAAGCGAGAACAAAACGATAAAACACACCAATGAAGACATTAAAAATGGATGAGGCTTCACCCACAATGGGCGAGAACAAACGGGAGAGAAAAAACAAACAGAGAGAGAGAGAGAGAGAGAGAGAGAGAGAGAGAGAGAGAGAGAGAGAGAGAGAGAGAGAGAGAGAGAGAGAGAGGAGATAAAAGGGTGGATGGTCTGCAGCAGTTCGGAGAGTTCAGGGGAGAGTTTTTTGGAGAACTCATCAGCGTCACTATCAGAATGTCAATCAGGAAGTTGTGTTGAGCTCTTCCTTCTGTTATCGCTCACATCAGTGAGATGATAACACGTCTGTCAGTCATACTCTGTGAAACTCTTTCATGCAGCTGAAGCATCAGTTTGAGTTATTAATCAAAGACTGGTGCAGTTTCATTTTCTTGTGAAATGTGTCAACAGTTCAAACACTAAAACATACTGATGTAAATCTTCAAACATTGCACATTAATCCTGTATTGTCAAACTTAAATTACATCCTTAACGCAGGACTGTAAGATGAATGTATTGATTGAACCAGTGGTATTGCAACTCTTGAGAAAAGATCAGCTGTTTTCTTCACCACAAAGAGTAGAAACTCATCAGATATGAGCCAACATGTTAATCCTAATCTGCATTTTTTTATCTTCACTGCCTCAGAATAAATCAGATTACAGACAGCAGTACAATCACATGTTTGGTTCGCAGGTGTACTCCACAGATCAAGCTAGAAGTAGAAATAAAAGGGTGTTATCTTTGACTATGGACTACATAATGTGTTCTTAAAAAAGAGGTAAAAAAAAGCTGCTATCTACAGCTGGGGTAAACCTGGGAAAACACCAACCAATCCCTGCCATCAGGAGCCAAATCATGAAACCAATCAAATCCCGTCCTGCAGCTCTGCCCGCCTCCTGCGCGTACATTTCATGTTTGTTTGTGTTTTTAACTTTCACTATGATAATGTTTTGGTGTTTTCTTCATGCTGAGTGAGACATGAGTTGACGTAGTGCAAAACACAAACGATGTTCTGAGGACCGGTTTTGAATCAGTCACAATCATATGGTCGCGAACCAGCGGCGCTTGTACATGTGAGCGGGGGCGTCGTTTTTGAGGAGCTCTGAGGGGGAGGGGTTAGATGGAGTCCTGAGGAAATGCTACATTTAAATTCATGCTAGTTTTCCGTGACTACCAACCCTAGATTTAACTAAAACAGCTCCAGTTAAGACTTTTGGTGTTGGCCACAAACATACATTTTTTATCATGCCTGGTACTTGTTCCTAAAATGAGACATTTCTTGTCAGCGTTTCATGACTAAGATTTAAAAAGAGACTCAGTGGTCTTATACAATAGAAACACACAAGGTAGTGTCTCCTCCTCCATCACAGCACTTAAGCAGCAAAATTGATTCGCAACAAGCCCTGAAAATGAACAACCTCTCCATCTTGTGTTTTACAATCAACAGGTTAAATACAACACTGAACTACAGCGTAAATCATCCACAACACCAGAGGAATCAACAGCACAACGGAGGAGCATAAATCTACCTGACAGGATTGAGTGTAACTTCCACCGCTCAGTGCTGTGCTGCTCTGAACACACAGATTTATAACACACACATTTTAATATGAAGGGTGAAGACATGCAGAGAGTTTGCAGAAAAGATGCACCAACAGGACTCCATCATGAGATGATTTACATATCTATTGATGGAAGAAGTCCAGCTTCAGGGCAAAACTGCTAAAGTAGAGTAAAAGAGATCCTGATCCCTGATCCTGAGCTGCTTTCACAACAAAACAAGCCAAACTGGGCCACCTAGACCCTTATACATAATGCAAATTGATCCTTTGATTAAATCAATAAATGATTAATTTCTATTTAATTAATTCATCCAAATCCTAATCAGGATTCCAAATCAAGATTACCATCATTAGACTAAAGGCTCTCAGCAGAATCACATTTCCTTTAAACAGCTCTACAAAAAATGTTAGCTGTGAAACAATCTTAAGTTCAGTTGTAAAAATTAAGTTTCCAAACAAATCTTCAGGAAATGGTTCAACTTCATCCCTAAAACGTCTTTTGTTCAAGTTTGTAAATCTGACATCCCCAAAGAAAAGCTCTGCACGGATGTTTTTGAAGATTCATCTCTTCCACTGAGAGCAGCAGGGTGATGCTGCTTGGCCTTTGCTGTGTTAATTATTGATTAACACCAACAGGATTAATCTCTCTCTTCTCACTGAAAATCCCCACCGCTGTTTTAAGTAGCTCCCCGAAGAGAAGTGAAATGTTTTTAACACATCACAAGCGTGCAGAGCCGGGATGTTGGGGCGCTGAGGAGGAGGCAGGGGCATCCAAAAAATCAGACTTCATCAAGAAACCAACAGCTTGTGGAAGCATAAGATACATACATACAAGTAGTTATTTGACTTTTTTGTCCATTAAAGCTCCTGTGAGGAGTTCTTAGCTGGTCAGCAAGGAGACTGAAATTGATAAAATCGAACACAAACAGAAAGTTTCCAAGAGGAGCTTTAAAATATACCTTTCATGACAAATCTATAATAATAAAAACTTTGGTTTGAGCTCATTGATTTGAAAATATCACAACACTTTAGACAAGATGATATTATTGGGATTTTTAATTTAGGCGATATGCTGATTTCTATTTCTAGGGCTTCTTGTTTCAATTGCAAATAATGTCCTCCAAGGAAAATTTGTCATCATAGGTTTTTGCTAATAAGGTAAAGTTAGCCGTTATTAAAAATAAGTAAATAAATAAAAATCACAATTTACCAAATGTAGCTGTAAATGATTCAAAACTGAGAGTGCAGAAAAACATGTGTGGCAAAGCATGTTGGGAGCAGCGGCATCAGGTGTGTGATAGTAAAACAGAGGGACAGAGTGAGCACAGAGACTGATGCTGAGTGTTAAAGAGTTTATGAATGCCTAGTTTAACAGTGAATCACCTACAGGTCAGTATCATTACAAAATAGACATACACTACCAGTCAAAAGTTTGGACACACCTTCTCATTCAATAGTTTTTATTCTTTTTAATCATTTTAATTATTTCCAACATTGTAGATTAATCCTGAAGACATCAAAACTATGAAATAATCTCGTTTTGCCATAATCTGGATTACAACGGTAGTCAAATAGAGCTATCCATTGTGTACTAACCCTACCTCTGAACAACACAACTGATGGTCTCAAACACATTAAGAAGGCAAGTCATTCTACAAATGAACTCTTGACAAGGCTCATGTTCATTAGAAACCATTCCAGGAGACCACTTCATGAAGCAGACTGAGAGAATACCAAGAGTGTGCAATGCTGTCATGAAGGAAAGAGGAGGCTACTTTACAGAATCTACAATCTAAACATATTCTGGTTTGTTTAACACTTTTTTGTTCATTAAATAATTCCATATATGTTCTTTCATAGTTTTGATGTCTTTGGTATTAATCTACAGTGTTTCAAATAACTACAATAAATACAAACCTTTGAATGAGAAGGTGTTTCCAAACTTTTTACTGGTAGTGTATATAAGTATCAAGAGGGAGTCTTCCTGTTTTAAAGATGAAGGATGCAATACTGTACGAGTCTGACAGGTTGCATCTACAACTGAACTGAGATCAAATGTATGCAAGTTATGGGAAATATTCTAATCCAAGTAAAAGCCATGTGTTCAACAGTCCTACCATCAAACTTTAGCCAAAGCTCCTATAAAAGTCAAGTTTTGATTCTTTTTGATGCCATGTTTGACAAAATGTTCTGGGCTGATGAACACCTAAAATGCCAGGACAGATGTTTTTGGTGAAAAAGTTGGGAGTCTGGAAATGCAACATTTTTAAATAGATACAAAGTCAAGAAAATAGTCCCTGGAATGAATACATAAAAAGGGATTAATAATCATGATCTAAAAGTTGAAAAAATAATCATGATTATCCTTTTGGTCATAATAATGCTGCCCAACTATAACCTTTCTACAGTCAAACCGATAGTGGATTAAAAATGAAAGAAGTCTTTATCTTACCAAAAAGTTCAGCTTTTATTTTCAATACTGTCACTATAATGTATGAATTTAAAGACTGATTCTGTGGACTTATGTATTGATAAAATATTCAAAATTCAAAATATCCCGATTCAGTGATGTTTCAAATTTGACCCCGTCCTAATGAGGACAGATTTGGTCAGTACCAAAAAAACATGAAGGTTAAAAATAGTCTATAAGTCTAATGTTTCTTTGTATCCTGATATCTTCTGTTCAAACGTCTCTGTAATCACAGATCTGGTATTTGTAAGATGTCAGCAGACATTCATCAGAGGTGTACATTTGACTGCATCGTCCTGTGAATCATCCAAAACAGATCAGACGTCTGATTTGTTTTCCGTCTGTTCTTCAGACTCTCTGCCTTTATTTCCTTTAACCGATCTATTGTCCAGAGGAAACGATCAATAATCGCTAACATGGGTGGAGATTGACCCTTGATGATCCAATTTGTCCAGACGTCCTCCAGGGTTTCCCGCTGTGATTGTCTGAAACCTTTCAGCATTTCAGACCCACTTAACAAAACCGGGGAGGACATCTGAGACCACGTAGACGAAAGATCAATGAAGGGAAACTAAACTGCAGCCAGGTGTCCAGCTGTGGACCGCTTCCTTCCACAAATATTGTCATTACTAACTTTACTCCTGGTTGTTTTTATAACTTCATGAATAAATGTTCTTCTGCACAAGCAGGTAGATACGTTTTATCCAAGGGTCTGGTATTTGAAACTGGGACAGAGTATGACACAGTCAGGTGTATCTGAGAGTATTTATCTATCCCCCTGTGAGCCCCAACATGGTTTCCTCTATTCCTTCTTAATCCCACAGCAGGAGGTGGGAAACATCTGTACAGAGAGCGAACACAGCTGGATGTGAAGGTCAACATGGAGGTGGGGAATTATTGGAGGCAGGAGGATGGGGTTGGGGGTGCAGGAGCCGGGGTACCGATTGAGGTTTGAGAGCAACACATCAGTAGGACCATCATTTTCTGGCTGAGTGCAACGTTGTGCTTTTTGCCAATCTGCTTAAAACTCTGCCTTTGTAATTTACTGTGTCTAAACTTTGAAAGGCATAAAATTCCTTCCTCTCGTCTTATCAGTTTCTCCACACTCCACACATCCACACATGAGGACCAGTGAATGAACAGATTGTGTTTACACTGTTGCTGATAAAACCTGTGACATTACCATCTCATCCAATATGTTCTGCTGATTTCAGTCTGTGGTTGTTTAAACACAGCAGTGATCCAGCTCGCAGCGTATCCTGTTCATTCAAGTCTTTACTAACTGCTTACGTCCTTCTTTTGCTGCTGCAGAAATAAAAATGTTTTCAGGACGCTTGATCTGCACAACAGAGAGAAGAAAGCATAAAGGTTTGGATTTTCATACAGACAGTAACAGCTAAACTAAGCCGTCACACTTTGTAAGAGTGTCTTTAAAGGAACCAGCAACCTCTAAATTACAAATCTAAACCTCCTCATCATGGTCAGACTATTTCAGGTGTCTAAATCCAGCCACATGAAACCTGATCAAATCCAATCCAATCTGAACACCGTTACTGTGGAACTCAAACTAATGCACAGAGACACAAAGGAGCTTTGTCCTGGAAGCCACAGCTCTCATGATTCCAATAGTCTTGATGATCTTAAGTTAACATGGTTATGTTTGATAGCTGTGGACACAACAGACCGCAGCACAGCAGCAGATGTGGGATACCTGTGATGTGGAAGTTTAGATAAACTGTGGTTTTACTCTGCAGATTCCACAAAACCAGGAAAACAAAGTCCCAAAACAACGCCTTAAAGGCTCTTCTTAGATTCAGACCACAGCGATCGAACAACATGAACACCTGTTTGTTTCCTTAGAGAAGAACAATCTTCAATTTGACTTGACTACAAAGACACACAGAGAGCTTTGTTATCTCTTCCAAATATCCACTCCTGAAATTTTAAGCAGCTCTGCACTACATTTTCCAAAGTTGTTTTTTCACTGGTGTCCCTCACTGCACAAGTCTGCAAGGCAGGACATAACATCAGCCCACAGCAAAAGTCACAGCGTAATGTTTACAGTAGGGATGTAAATTTCAAGTATTGTCCATGATCGATCTTTGGAAATGTTAACAATCAATTATCGGTTCATCTTTAAAAAAAAAAAAGGTAAACGTTTTTCTTGTCAAAAACAATGCCAAAATGCGTTTTGACATATTGAATATCTACGCATCATATTGAGGTGTCCAAAATGTTAAACACGCTGAATATCAACATGTGGAGCAGGCTCATAATCTCCGTGGACATACTGTCATAAAAGTGAAGGCTCAGACTTCAACAAGGGAACTGAACAGAAACTTATTTCAGACTCAAAGTGTCCAGTTTTCTGTCTACTCGTTCTTATTGAAGAAAATAAGCATGTGAACACGGTCATAATCAGTCCGACGGCGGAGAAAAAAAGCACTCATGGAGACCTGTCACTCAGCCGCAGCCCCCAGCTGAGCGTCTCCGCTGTGTACAACACCTTCAGTCAGCTGATTCTGAAACATGCTTTAAAATTAAAACACCTCCACTCAGCGAGTGACGAGAGAGCAGCGCAAGAGACTTAATGAAGTTGAGCAAGCGGAGTATACTGCAGATAGCGCCTTCAACAAAAATAATATCCTGATACAAATTTTGTTAAATCGATTTTAATCCCTTCTTATTTGTATGGATTACAATCTTGCAATATATCCTTACATCCCCAAAAACAGGAGAAGCCAAAGGTTATTTGGTGGAGACGTACGACTATGCAATGCTTGGTATCACCAGTTTGCCTTTCTGCACTTGTAGTTTTTTCTTCATTCTTGGTTTAGGTAGCAAAATGAGCAAAAGACCTTTGACAAGGTCACAGAAATCAAGTGTCGCTTTTTGAAATTGAGATGCAGTTTCTTTTGAGCACAGACCAACCCGTCAAGCAGCGTCACATGCTGAGGAGGACAGAAATGAGAGCAGATCGGAGGCCTGATCAGTTGCTTATGTAGCACAGAGCTGGAGAGTCACTTAGCTTGTACAACCATAACTCAGGTGTAAGTCACACTAATGCAGAATACTAAGAGTCTGGAGCTAGCACTCTTTAAAAGAATACAATCATTATTAACTAAATCAGTTCCATCTGTGTGAGGCGTCCAAATCAATATTTACTCTCTTTCCTTCTTCACCCAGCTCTACTTTTGTTCTTCATACCCACTTTCTTTGTTTTCTCCTCTCTTCAGCTATTGTTTGAATCTGCTCGGGGTTACCGCTTATTGAGTCAGAGGTCATGTGATCAGTCAGCTGATTGAGTTTGTGGTCCTGCTGTTTGCCTCAGGACAGTAACACACAGATCACGACCAGCTGGAGGATCCGCCCTGACCTGACCTGAGCTCTGATCTAAAACAAGACTGGCAACATGACTCATCAGGACACGTCTTTAAGTCTTTATCGATCAGATTAACTGTTGTCCTCATCAGACGCTCATCTTATGGAGTTACTTTGTTCCTCTCTTCTTTAAAACTTAGAACCAGCATTTTGAGCCAGTTTAGGTGTTTTTATTTCAAACATGCAAACAAGCAGAGGAGAAAATATGTTGTTTAAAGTCTGTGTAACAATTGGAAGCATTCAGTGTTTCATAATCTAATATTCACCACAATTGTGTTTTTCTGCTACTTAATCTGATTACTGTTCTCCTTGTTTGACCCTTTTCAAACCCTTTTAGGTTCAAAGTTTTATGATTTTTCATGAGTCTTCAGTTAACTTTTAGATTTTTCCACAAAAACAGAAATGTTTGTAACATTATGAAACATTTTATAACATTCATTATTACATTTCTCCTATTTGAGTTAAATATTAAATTCAGAGTTCAGCTTCTATACTTACAGACAGTCTGTAGATTATTTATCTACAGTGGATAGCAAAAGTCTACACACCCCTGTTGAAATGCCAGGTTTTGTGATGTAAAAAAATGAGACCAAGATAAATCATGTCAGAACATAAAAAAAACGTGTTGGATAAAAGTCGGAAATATGTCCGAAAAAATAAATAAATTGTTGGATAAAAGTTGTAAAAATGTACGAAAAAAACAGGCACTCATGCATGATAAGTGTTCAAGCTTGAACGCCTCTATAGGCAAATATTTACCTATATGTTAAAAATATACCACTACAAGAACAATAAGTGCAGAAAAAGATGCTTAGGGTTATTTCAGAATATATAATCTCAGTTATATAATTTCAGTTGCATTGCAAGAAGAAATCTTTGATTGCTCTGATGCTAATACGAAGCTGCTGATGCTGCTGTCGTGTTCCGTGGTCTCGTCTTACTCTACCCACAGGAAGTGTATTATGAAGCACGCTGCCAATCTGAAAAACCAACGTCAGGCAAACCACAAACTGACACGGTCACAGTCTGAGAGCTGACAACGTTAAGATTCATATTTTATTCATTTATTACTTTTAAAGAGCAAAGGATGGAGGTTGAGTTCATCTGCTCATTGTGTGTTTTCCGTTTACTTTCCAGCTGCTGAGTTTTCATGTTCAGACTGATGAAGTGAGTTTCCTGTGACTGGTTGTGTTTCTGTATCAATCTGAATCTCTCAACTCTGCTCTGTTTCTGTCTCTCAGCTTAACTTCACCTTTAGAAAACTGATCAAAGTAAAGGACTTTTACTTATTAGTTGTAATCATCAATTTCATAATATATCATAAGATTATATTGATAACTTCTTTGTTGCTTTGCCAATAACTGACCTTGACGCTTTGATGCAAATTAAGTCTGGATTTTTTTGTATTATTTACATGATAAATTAAAGCTGCTCTATTCTAAGTGTTAATATTTCAGGGGCTGAGTATCGTTTCTGTTAAATGTAGGTCATTAACAGCCTCAGTACGGTGATGATGAATAAACATGTCGTTTTTTGACGCCCTAACATCCAATTAACATCAAGAAAATGTTGTTTTCTTCTTTTTAACGCCTCAAAGTTTGGCTGAGAGCAAGAACACAACACTAACATGGTTTTACGTTTTGTGACCTCGGGAGGTTACACACCAATGAGAAGAAAGCAGCATCATGTGTTTCTTTTTTCAAGACAGCTGCTGTATCTCCCCACCAGTCAAACATGACTTCAGAGCCAGCTCTGTCGTAAATCACAAAAAGAGGAAATCAACACAAGTTCCACATTCACACCTTCAGTCACGTCCAGCAAACTGCCGCTTGAACAGTTTTCTAGAATCAATCAGGGTTTAAATGAGAGATGATAAACGTCCCCTCTACAATCAAACTGGTTTGAAGGTATTCAAACACAGACGGGGGGATTTGTTTTTCTACTGCACATGAGACACCCATTAGAGACTGTTAGACTTCACATAGACATGAGTCACGTTCACAGTGTTACGTTAAAGTGAAACACTGTGCCCTACACTTTATTCGTTGAACCAATCAACTGTTCATTGGTCTGTTCTTTGAGATACCATTACCCAGAACAGCACACGTTAAACCTCAGCCACACCGCACTGCAGCAAAAGGTCAGCTATTACTGTTAGATTTAATGATTTCATCCAATAATCAACAATGCAGTTTGCATCAGTACATAATTTCCCAACCCAGTGTGGTCAGTCTAGCAAATTAAGAGAGTGAAATTAGAGAAGGTAACAAAAAAAGTAGGGTTGTCAAATTATTTTTTTGTAATCACAATTAATCAGTTTTTTTTTTTTAAGTTATATTTTGGGGGCTTTTGTGCCTTTTTTATGATAGGACATGGTTAAAATATCATTATTTTGCATTTTTAAGTCCATATTAGCAATGAACATCAATTGTTTATTTATTTTTATTCCATTGGACCGCTGAAGACAGACAGGAAATGTGTGTATTAGAGAATGGGGAAAGACATGCAGCAAAAGATTGTTGCCGGGAGTCCAACCAGCAATCACTCTGACGAGGACGCGCTTGAACCACTAGGCCACTGGCGCCCCATGTAAAGCAAATCTACCTCTTCTTCTTGTCTTGATTTGGGAATCAAATCTTTGAAAATATATCGTCCAGCTGGTTTTTTCTCCCCTAACGCTTCGATTTATCTAAAATGAAAATTGTTTATGATGCAAAAAAAGCCTGAGCAGTTCTGCTTTAGTTGGGCTCTGAAGTTTTGAGCAAATTTTACTCAAATAGTTAATTTGATAAGGACTACCTTCAGTGGTGTATTGATCCTAGATTGTATAACAAATGGAAGTTTCTGAAGCGCTGTTTTGAAGCCAATCATTGGAGGTAGCCATATTGGAAACATTGAGCTCAACATAACTGCTGTCGAGCGAGTGTGACGTAAAGAGGCGGGCTTTGAGCCTCCTAGCCAACAGCTGTGCTTGTCATTGAAAGACTGGTAATCTCAATATCTTTGAAATTACAGCGTTATAAAAAATTCACCCCCTTACAGTGTGTGCCGATCGAGAAATGAGCTATCCAGATTACACTTGTTTTTTTAACCAGGCTGTAAACATGTTTATTTCTGCTGTAAAGATCGGCTTTTTTGAATTGGTGAGTATGTAGTTTCCGGTACTTCCAGAGCCAGCCTCAAGCGGATCCTCGATGAACTTCAGTTTTTAACACTTCTGCATCGGAATAATTTTTTTAGACCGAAGGTGGCCGCTTGGTATTAATACACATTCGATTTTTTTGTACTTAGAGCAGCAGGACAGGGTACGTAGGACTGACTCAACACAAACAACGGCTGTGAGCATTGAGCATTGTCATGATTGAGCATGAGACCCGACCAATTATTTGCCTCAGCAGCAGAACTCTATGGCACAGAGGAAACAAGTATTCACTTCTAGTTTGTCACCATAGAGTCAGCAATAAAACATAGACACTGTCCTGTTTGGGTTTCAGATCCCAAACTTCCTGCTCAGGGGAAAGACGATTGATTCTGATTGATCAAGAGCAGAAGTATATTTGATAGTTTTATTTCTGATTAAGCAGCCATATTTGAAGAGCTGGGGTTGTGATTGGGCTGGGAATAAGTTATGAAGCATTGGCTCCTGTCTTGTTATTAATGGACAAAATGCTGTTAGCTTACCTCTTTTAATGAGACTTGAATGATGAAAAACATATATTTCAGTCCAGCACATGGTCGGATTCTCAACTCAAGATAGAAATTTACGATGGCAAGGAAAAGTTAAGCTGTTCTTTCTTGGTACATCTCAAGATATATAGAATATGTCGTAATAACTCAAAGGGCCACTTGGTGAAGGCTACAGTAACATCCTCTGCTAGTTAGCGACAAAGCCTCTCGGCTTGCTGGCCGTCACATAGCTGAGTCACAAGTTTGCTAACTGAAAGAACGACACAAATACTCCCTGCAGCATGTTTTCCCACAGAGTTTTACTTGAACTACAGATTCCTTTCTATAAACTTTGTACCTCAAAGCCATTTGAAAGACTTGTAAGACCAGGCCTGGAGGATAGTACAAACAATAAGTAATTAAATATGTTCCTTTCCTTCAAAGCTTAAAACTCAAAGTCTCAAAAAGGAACAAATTAGTCTTGAATGATGCTGCACTCATTGTCTTGTTTGACTTGTTCTTCTCAGTTCTTCCTCCTTTTAATGCATACACTGTTTAAATTTTAATCCCACACAGTACTATCAAATGTGCTCTGTGGCAACGCAACCCAGGAAAGTAAAGGAGGCATCGCTTTTTAATTCCAAAGGCTCCTCAATTTTTCAGATTTTCAAACACCACAAAGAAATATTTCCTGCTTGAAAGAAATTCAAGTATACAAATAAGTCTTGCTTCCTGATCAACACAAGAAAAGCTGCTCAATGTTTCAGGTAAGGCAACTCAAACTTTCCTCCCCAAAAAGAGCATAACACACAAATATCAGTCACACTGGTGCCATGCAGTCTGGTCCAAACACGGTTAATCATATCATCCTAATAAGACAAGATTTAGTAGAAAGTAACAGCGCTGAGCCTCCTTCTCTCCCTCAGAACATTTCCACTATCATGAGACCCAGCATGAGAGTGAATTTATGACCAGCTTACATCGGTTGGATGCTCAGAGCCCAGATAATAAGCTGCCTGGATGATGCAGCTGAATGCAACAACATGGAAACAGTTCTCTGCTTGTAGAAAAGGCTGGGAGCACATTTCACAGAGAGAGATGCATTAAAGAAATGTCTCTTAAATATCCCTCTTACAAACTTCTTGTATTGTGTTTTGGTGTCTTCATCTGTACACAATCACCTTGCCTGCAGCTCGTCACATGCCTGCCCTGCAAGAGTCAGCAAACAGCCTCTGAAATTCACTTAACCAAACAAACATCCTGCTGAGCTTCTGAGCGCCTTACCTCTCAGTCAGCGGCTCCTCAGCTGATTCTATAGAGCGAGATCCTCGGGGAGATACCGGCCGTCCAGAGCAGCTGACCAGCAGCCCTGCATCTACACCCACAGATGCACTGACTGACTGACTGACTAACTGACTGACTGACTGACTAACTGGCGGAGTGACTGTGTGGGAGGCTGGACGTCTGGATGACTGACTATCATCGAGCCTGAGGCAGCAGAGCAGGGAGACACTCCCCTTGCCGACCAGCTGACTCTCTGCTGGCTGGAGGGAAGGATTGAACACTCGTTTAACAACACTGGCTTGTTGACTGTCTTGGTGGTTAAATAGCAGTGACAATGAATGTTGGACAAACCAACAAACTGAACAGAGCCAACTAACAAGCCTTCTAACCAACTGGATGGCTGACTAGATGGTTCATTTTAAGGAAAAACTAAAAACTATGGAAGCCCTTTACACTGGGAAAAGGGGAGTATTATAAGACTTTGTGATTAAAAAAGGGCAAATGTGAAAAAGACAGAGAAGTAAAAAAAATTTAAAGTAAAAAACATGAGATCATAAGTCATGTTTATGAGACATAAAGTCAAAATTCTGAGATATAACTTCAATGAAAGTTGTATAACTTGGGTTAAAAAAATCCCACATTTTGAAATAAAAAAATCTTGAGATAAAGATTCTGGATTATGAGATTACATGCCTTAGTGATAATAAATTAAGTCTTCATTATCATTACGGAATAGAAAGTTACATTATTTTACATCTTAAGTCGTTTTTTGAGAAAAGTCAAATTAGACCAACAGTCACAATTATGTGATTAAAAAGTCACAATTTTGAGATAAAAAGTTGAAACAATGAGATTAAAGTCAACATTAGGTGACAGAAAAAAAAATCAAAGTCATGTGATTAAAAAGTTTTAATTATTTGAAAGAGTGCAAATGATGTAATAGAAAAAAATAATCTTTTAAACTCATTATTTTGACTTTTTTACCAAATTTTAACTCTAATCTCATGTTTCAACTTTTTTCACAACAAACTGACTTTTCTAGAAATATCATTTGAATATTTTTTCATCTTTGGGAAAATAACTGAAGGTCTCAGAAAGAGAGACATACCTTCTGAAGATTTTCACGGCTGCAAGTAAGAAAGCAATAACAAGAGGCCGGCTTCAGAAGAACCCTCCCACCATTAAACTACTTCAAAACATTATTAACTCTGTTCACAGTATGGAAAAAATGACTTTGCTCTTCGCCTTCAGATGGAGAAGAGGGATTAACCAAGGGGAAAATCAGATTGCTATAACTACGAAGACTCTTAACGTTTTCTGATTGTCTGAATGCCTTTGTTGTGTACTGTACCTGTCTAAAATACTAAAGTTAAAGTTACACTCTATTTTTGACTGATTGTAATGTAATGTCCTAGTCCTCACTTGTTCAATGTTATATGCCCTAATAAAACAAAAACGTTTCAAAAAATTTAAATAAAAACCTGGCTTTTCTGTCATTCAATTGACTTTTTAGCTTATGCTTTCTATCCCACAATTAAACTATTTTTAAACCATTATTTTGACTTTTTCATGTCTGACTTTTGACTTACTTTCTTATACATTAGACTTTTAAATATTGTGACTTTTTCATCTCATAGTAATTTATCTTTTAAGAAACACTTTGATCTCAAAACTTGGAATAAAAAAACACTTGTGTTAAGTCTTAATCTTTTTTTTGTTGGCCTGGTTTTGAACACACCTTTTTTTTTAGTTTCTGGTTACAGTCCTCAACTACAGCGAAGATGTTTCTGTCTTCCTCCTTTTTCTCTCTCTCTTTGTTTCTCTGCGTAAAAAGAGGGTGAAGCTGAACCACTGCAAGCTAAAAACACACACACACACAAACACACACACACACAGACACACACAGACACACACACACACACACACACACACACACACACACACACACACACACACACACACACACACACACACACACACACACACACACACACACAAACACACACTCTTATCAGTTAGTAAATGAAGAGCAGGTCAGCCTCAGGTCATGTGCATATGTGTGTTTTTCTGTGTGTGTGCAGCTAAAGTAGTAAAACAGGAAGTTGAGAGAGTAAAATACTGAGTGGAGGAAAAGAAGTGCCGAAGCCGAAACAATACTGAGTTTACTCCACGTTAAATAAAGCTGACAGCAATATCAACACAGATTCAGAAAAACTACAAAACACATGGATTATTAACAGATGTTTCCTCAGAGGAGGTAAGGGCAGAGGAGTAGTCTATTCCAAATGATGTCTTCTTTACAAAAGAAACTCAATATTTTCTATAACATCCCAGGAAACAGGAGTATCATGAATAATGTTACATTCACTTTGGTTTGATGTTAATACATATCGTTGATCAATTAGTCTGATAGAGTCCTTAAAGATGAGGTACTGATTGCACCAAAGACACTTTCCACTATGCTAAACTAACATGCACTTCTTACATGTAATTGTGTTATATGTTGAAAATGTGTCCTTCTTTTTAAAGTACTTTAAATAAAAAAGGAGAAATAGAAGCTTAAACAAATCATGTTACTCTGGCTCCACCCCCTGGTATTTATTACAGCCAATGAGAATATCAGAATTTCTGCAGCAGTACATCCCTATGATAATCCACTTTTTATTTCTTTCTCTAACAAACTAAGGCTCCTTTATTTATTTACAAACTTTTCATCACAAAAGCTGCAACAAGCTGACGACAGAGTAACAATTGCATCACCAATTGCCTCTGTGCCGATTCAATGGGACTTTGAAAACTGCAGAAAGTTAACTAAACAATCAAACAAAGAAACTGATGACAAAATCACTGAATCTACAAGGAACTTTGTCGCAGAAGTCGCTGGTTTGACTCCTACGACTGTAGCCTCTGTACATGGGGCGCTTGCTCCACTAGCTGAGGTAAACTGGCGCTCAATTGAGGGCTAATCAGCAGTTTTGTGTGACATTGAGCTGAAAGTGAGGGATTAATAAATAGTCTAAGTTGTGTCTTGTACAGTCTGATTTGATGGAGGGACAAAGTCTGAGCTGATAGTATCAGAACAACTCAAAAAAACATTTAAACTCCAATCTTTCATCCATTCAGAGAGTCAAGAAGCCTGTTCACACATTTCATCTGCATGAATCCCTTTTGCAATCTGATTTAAGACGGTGCATCCTTTTATCCACTTGCGGATACACATAAATGTCACCAAGGCTACTAAATGATATTGCATACATATATAAAAGAACATTCCCTTGGCAGCTCTGTTGTCAAACAGATGGATTGCGTACATTTGTGTAGAAGGTGCATCCTCTGAAATTATCCCATTTATCTGAATAATGCAGAGGTTTCTTGTGTCTTTGTCTTAGGGAAATAGAACCTGAGTGGGACGGTATTCTTGGAAATCTCTGGGATCTGTTTAAAAGTGAACATACAGATATTCTTGTCTCATTTCAGACACCGTCGGTCTACGAGCACGTACTGGAAGGTGAGGGAGAAATAAAAATCCAGACGGCAGAGAAAACAGTCGAAAAAGCTTAAATAAATAAAGAGAAATCATCTCCCGGCCTCTCTCAGCTGGTTTGGAGTCTAACGTGTCCGGTTGGTGAAGCATCATGCAGCTCATGTCGGTGACCTTTAGGCGACGTTAAAGGCCACCGAACCACAACAGCGACAGTTACCATGACAAAACAAGATCCATCACAGGCTCTGCGAGGAGACAGTGACAGCAGGTGACAACATCCAGTCACCTCAGAATCACATTTATCTGTGTTCCCTTCTTCTCTCTGAGAAACACCAAAAAGGCGATTCAACAAGTTTATCCAGCGAAAAAAAATGCTGTTTTTTTCTCGCCTCTGCAAAAAAAAACACATTTACAAACAACCATTTACTGTAATTTATTCAGACCTCTGCAACATAAAAACATGTACTGAAGCCTGCTGGGGAAACACAAGAGGTTTCAAGATACACAATGTATGTATGTGTGTGTAAAAGCAAATTAATAAAACATGCAGATTTTTTATTCAGTGCAGAATTTATGAGGCATCTCGAGCACTGCATCATAAAAACTAATCATTCAAGTCTTAAATGCTCGGTGAATACCTTTACAGCGCTGTGTCTGCTGCATCAGAGGGTTTCTCCTGGATGAATTAAACTGTACTGTGCTGTTATATTCACACAGACCTGTTATGCTGGCTCTGATTAATCCTTCTTGAGATTTTCAATAGTTGCAAAAAAGGTCGATTTTTGTTAAACTCAAGAGATTAAGACTATCAGAGTTTTCAGATTGAAACAGCTGCTAAATGAAGAGCTGATATACCTATTCTGTGAGCTCTTGATTGGTTATCTCATTATTGATGACTCACCTTGTTTTATTGGTTTCAGAGCTTCCTCTCCACACCAGATTACTTGTATTTAATGGGAGCAGGAATTTGTTGAAGTAGTGTGCTGCAGCTGTGGTGCAAACTTACGTGTTTAATTTAAAGGGGACATATCACGCTTTTTTCATCAATATATATTGGTCTAAGAGGTCCCCAAAACATGTCTTTAAAGTTTATGCTCAAAAAAACACTTTGAAATCAGATTTTGGCATGCCTGAAAAGTCCTCTTCTTCATTCCTCATCAGAACACTCTGTTTTCCCTCTGACCACGCCCCCTCCGGAAGTGGATGTGCCTCGGCTCTCCAGCACGTTGATCTAATGTTTACATGTTGGCTGATTATACACGGCTGCTCAGAGATCACGTTACTTCAACCCTCTGAATCTGATCCTGACGGAGAGGCGCCTGTAGCAGGACCTTTCTGAAGGATTGGTCATAGATTTAGTGTTTCTTGTTGTTTTATTTATCAGTATGTAGACGTGTGTCTTGGTACACAGCTACGAACATGTAGCTATGTGGCTATGCTAACTAGCGCTAGCACTTATCCATGATAAATAAACATCATCCACTAGATCTTCAAATCTGCAGACGTGGGGAGTAAAACCGACCTCTGCCAGAAAGGCAGCAGGACCTTTTATGAAGGATTGGTCACAGATTTAGTGTTTCTTGTTGTTTTATTTGTCAGTATGTCGACGTGTGTCTTGGTACACAGCTACAGCTACAGCTACAGCTACAGCTACAGCTACAGCATATAGCTATGTGGCTATGCTAATTAGCGCTAGCACTTATCCATGATAAATAAAAATCATCCACTAGATCTTCAAATCTGCAGACGTGGGGAGTAAAACCGACCTTTGTGTTTATTAAGACAGCCTACAACTAGCATGCCTCCCTCCTAAGCTCCTTGTTAGCACACATTTGTGCAGGTAATGAAAAACGGAGGAGGGATTCAGTATTATTTTATACAGTCTATGGGCTGAACAAGCTCCGAGCTCTGACTCCGTGACAGACCGGATATTGTTGTGACGTAACAAAAACACGGAAGTCTGAAACGGCTCGTTTCACACACATTTACAGAAAGGTGTAGAAATCAGAACAGGGGCAGAATGGATTTTTTTCATTCTCGGGGGGTTTGTAGACATGCCAGGGACACATATTTCAGGTAAAGAACCATTAAAAAGTCAATTTTGCATGATATGTCACCTTTAATGAAATGTGTCCGTTGAATTCTTAAACATATAAAGAAGGGATGGGCATTGATTTTTGAATATTCAAATATTCATTCACTTTGTAAAAATAGAAGAGTTACTTCAAATATTTGCATGTAGTATTGATATTGATGCAAAAGCTGTCATCACCTGTTCCTGCATCCACCATCACACTGTAAACATTACATTGTGACTTTTGCTGTGGGCTGATGTCATGCCCTGCCTTAAGAGAATCTTCCAGTTCTCTCATCTAACAGCAAAGACTTTGCATGGTGACGAACTTGTGTAAAAAAGTAAATTTGGAAAATGTGTTGCAGAGCTGCTCAAAATTTCAGGGATGGGCAATGATTATCGAATCTTTGAATATTCATTCACTTAGTAAAAATCTAATATTTCCTTAGAATATTTTCTCATTTTAAAAGTATAATTTTCCATCGTTTTTACCGGTGCCTGGTTATAATACAGTATTCCCACCAGACGGTGGCTATAGAGCTTTTTAAAGCTGTTTGCTAACCACATTAAATGACAGAAGAAGAAGAATTCTGCTAACTGTAATAAATAACAAAAGAAGAAGAAAACATTTGCGACAGTCACGGCCATTTTCTCCATTCCTGAATCTCACACTACTACACGTGCGTTTCCAGAGACTGAGCATGGCTGTAAAATGTAAACACAGGCCACGCCGCGTCACAGAAACACCGACATAAAGGTCGAGACAGACGCTGACAGTGCCCGCTACCTGCAGCACCTCGTCCTGCTGCTGGTTAACGAGACTGCCACATAAACGGGCTGTTAATGGGATAGGTGTGTGTTTGTGTTTATGTGTGTGTGTGTGTGTGTGTGCGGGGGGTGATATTCGAATAATCGTCGAATAGATGCCAATGATTATCAAATGTCATTTTTGGCTTCATTTTGGCTTGAAATGCCCATCCCTAGTATAAAGTAATAGTTTATCAAGCTTTTCCTCTCTGAATGAAGCTCTGTGGTCGGTGTGGTGCAGCACATGCAGCCGCTATTGACTGACGTACTTTATTGTCCCCACAGGGAACCTTAACTTGGACTTCATCTCACCCTGCATCAGCCCACTGAAGACATACTGCTCAACACCTGAGGATAAAAACACATTATGTTGGACTGACTGAAATGGGGCTAAATGAATGCGTGCAGTGATTTAGGTCTCACTGACGAGCACTTCATCTTCTACCAGGGTGTAAAAGCTGTAAATCAGTGACAGGTGTGACGACACGTTCTCGCTTTTTCCAATTTAAGCTGTTTGCAGAACTCCTGTGGAGATGCTCCATGGACAACAACAGTTTCATTGAATCTAAATAAACGTACATTTAGGGATGGAGATCAAAACACAGTTCTAATATGGATCCAATTTTACAAGTAAATAAAAAATGATAATCACTAACGTTTGAGTTAATCAATTCTGCTATCGAGTTTTAATGGGTCCTATGATTTTACATTGCATCTTAAGTTGGTGAACAGACCAAAAAAGATCTTCCAATTAAGTTTTGAATGCTGAATTGATGGCAAACAGGTGTCAAACTACACAAAGAATAATCCTGGAGGTCTGTTTGTTGCAAGGACAGCTGAACACGCAAAGAGTTCTAAAGTTTGGCGACATTGAACTAAAGCAAAAGATACAGATAAAGAAAAAGTGCAAATAAGCCTTCTTCAGCTTTCTTCAGCTTCTGGCTGCTGCCACCCAAATGTCCCATCCTGTTTGTCAAAACAGTAGTCCAATTTTAGAATCAGTGTTAAAACTGGTGGAATAAAAGCTTATTTGGTAACCTCACGAGTCAACAGATGGTTACATTATGATGCATTCAAGGTCAGGTCAGTAAAGTGACTGTAAGGCGAAAACCTCACAAATGAAGGCAAACCAATTCTGTCAAACAATGTGTTGTTGTCTAGTGGATCCTATTGACACGATCCCTGTCTTTAAATTATTGAGCTTTAACTTGAAAAAACAAGTCTGAAGCACACAGAATATAATTCTGACTTTTAGACAAAAAGGATGACTCTAGAACATAGCGAAAACAATGAAAACTGGCAGCTGAAGATAACTTCTTCACTTGTTTTCGGGCTGAATCATTGCACTCAGGGAAGTTTTTGTAAAGTCAGCCTGAAATGTGGTCCCTTCCTCTTTGCTGTACAAAAATTAAAAATGGTTAACTGACAACATTTGGCACAGCTGGAGGTAAATTTGACTTGCAGACAGGAATCATAATCAGAACATTTGCTATGGACACTGTTGGAGCCAACATGGCGGGGTCAGTAGCACGGTGACAACATTCCGTGTCTGGGACAGTTCAGTCTTTCATACTGCTGCACAGGATTTGGTTAATAGGTAAATGCGCCGAAGCAGGCCCAGATATGGACGACCAAAATAACTGGCAGCAAAAGGTTAGTTTGAGTTCTTTCAATATTCATGCATTAGTCTGAGTGTTTTTCCCCAATGTCTACATCAGCAGTGGCACCAAATTCGCCCCTGACAGCAGCAGATATGCTGGGAAACATTTACAATCCCTCCACCCACATTAGCTGAATGTGAAAAGGGCAGCGGGGTCCAAACCAATCTGCTCCGACTTTGACATGCCAGAAGTCGGAGACAGCAATCCCCAGTGAACCAGAAGGAAGTGCTTAAAATTGATTGTGTTAATATGATGGATGGGTCTCACTGGTATACAACAAACATGCACAACTGACAGAGAGATGGGAACGAGCTCGCCCTGAGCAGTAATGCTCATCGTAGAGACACACGTACAGCCGGCATCGGTTTATCAAGCTCCACTGGTCATACAAGCGTTATTGCTGTTATAAATCTGACCACAGAATGTCAACGGACGGTGGGAATGCTGAGTGTTCTGTATATGTGTGTGTGTGTGTGTGTGTGTGTGTGTGTGTGTGTGTGTGTGTGTGGGGGGGGGGGGGGGGGGGGGGGGGTAACAATACTGCATAACTGCCAATAATAAAAGCCTAACAGCCTGACTCAGTATGGACACAAATCACTGACGTCCACTTTTAAACATTGCAACCTTCAGTAGACGTTTCCTCTGCTCATTACCTGAAAGATATTACACTGTGCTGTTGATTACTGGATTCTGATTGGTTGATTATACACTATGATCTATGATTTCCACACAGCACACCTCCCTCAGGGTGTAGATCTAATCTCAGACCTTATTGGACTTCATCCATTGTATCAATACACAAAGAGAAGTCTGATAAATAACATGTGAACCTGTTATCCAACGCAAAAAAAAACAAAAGAAAAGAGGAGATAAAGAAACAAAACGTTAAAGTAAAGGAAAGGAGATTCAAAGACCTAAAACAAAGGCTGATAGAAAAACTGCAAAAGACTGAAAATTAACACTATGCACAGCATGGTATGGAAAATGTCAGCGCTTGAAGACTGGTTCATTAGAGAGACAATTTCAGGGTGCAAGTTTGGCTCTGTGCTTGAATTACACACCTCATGTACAGAGGCAGCAGTCCTTGTTCCTGGAAAGACACTGTCTGAGATGAAGACACATTGTGGATTCTGTATACAGTCAATCATAAGATGTGAAACCAAAAGACCAACATCAGGGGTGAGTATTGGCAAGAACCCCACGATACAATACGCATCACGATACTTGGGTCACGATACGATAGTATCACGATATCACAATATAGTGATATATTGCGATATTCTACACAGTAAACTAAGAAAAATAGGGATGGTGTATTTGTAAATCACACAATATTACTCAAAATTGAAAGGACAAATTAAGTCAAAATTATTTGACTGAAAACAACTTTTCCACTTTATTGTTTTTGAAATACTGAAGTTGTATTTTAGTTCCAACTCGGCCAAAATGTGAAGTTTTATTATTACAAAAATATCAATATTAAGAGTTGAAATATTGATATCATATCGGAGGTCAAAGTATTGTGATATATAGCTGTATCAATATTTTTTCACACCTCTAACCAACATATTACATTGTTGGAGGCAAGACATGCGTAGACCAAGCGGCTGTCAATCAATCATCTTTTTAACATCAAGTTACTTATTAAAAACTCAGAGAACACTTGGACATACATCAGCATGATAAGAACTATGAAATATAATAATGACAGAAACACTCCCTACCTCATGTTCCATCTGTTAACATGGCGGAGGTGGGGTTGAGGTGGGGTTTATGACCGATCCTGCAGCCAGTCAGCAGGGGGAGCTCTAAATCTTCTGGCTTCACAGTCAGTTAACACTTGTGATGGCATCAGCATAAATGAATAATGAAAAAACCTAGATAATAGTAAAGACTTCATTTACAGTTAGCCATGCTGTGTATGTGTCTACTAAAATAAAACAAAGCATTCCCTTTTTGGATTTATACAAAATAAAAAAGAGCTAATATGTAAATAAACTACCAAAGTTACAGTTTTATATTACTTCAGCTCAGCTCTTCTGCACCAGGATCTCAGGTCTCAGGTCTCAGCTCTGAGCTGAAGGTGGGAAACAATCGGTCAGTCATGCAGTTTTTATTACACTGAAGGAATGTCCTGTTTAAACTGTTTACCCTGGGAGAGACACTCAGCAAGAACACCACAACCGAGCCTTTTTCCTAAGAGGAAAATCTATGACAGCTTGTAAGTGAAAGGTCAGCGGTTCAAATCCCAGAAGAGAAGCTGAGTACCTCCTGGCAAACTGGAGAAAAAGGAGTGGTCACTGTTTGGTGTTTCTCTTGTGAGCTGACAAAAAGCATAGTTACAGTCTTTGAAATTTAAATAAAAAATCAACTGGCCTGTAGATCTACTCGCAAGTTTACTCCTCTGGTCACTGAAGAATGGTGGTGAAGAGTTGGACAGGTCTTCCTCTCTAACCTCTGGCTCATATGGATGAGGATATGGATAAACCCTAAGGGAAATTTATCTTGGACCACAGTGCCACACAAAGCTGTAACACAATCAGTAAATCCATTAGAATATTAGGCAATAAACAAAATGAGACAAAGACGACATGAGAAAGTCTGCGCTGTCACAGGAGCAGTGTTCCCTTCAGATATCAAGAAACTTAAATCGAGAAGCAGATATTGCCCCTGCCTCTAATATTATATATATGTTATATATTTAAATATTAAAGATTTGTATCTTGGTCAGCAGGGCAAAAGGGATTTGGACTCTATGTACAGACCTGATACTTCTGAGCCCGACCCCAAAAATTAGCAACAAGCAATTTATTTCCCATTTAAAAGCATAATGTTTCATGTTATTCAGGAAGTACCTTAAAAGTATACAAAAGAAAAACACACTAAAGCTGAGTGAAAATATTTACAAAGCTAAATTTGGATTTTTTTAAGATCTTTTTTTTCCTATTTATCACATCTAGAAGAAGTACCAATACTTGGGGCAATATCATCAGCTGATTTGTGTCTACAAATGATTTATGTATTTATTGAAAATGTGTTCTTATATGTTCCTATACAAACATTTTCTATGCTGCTATAGTCAGTGTAGATTTTAATTTGTAAATCTTATGACTTTGTTCAAAAGAGACAGAAACTAAATCAAACAGGCCCATATTTGAAGCCCTCCTCTGCATAATTAAAGTACCATTATCCGCGACATCATCCATCTGATTCTGAAGCGCTGTTTTGAGGCCAATCCTTGGTGGCAACCATATTGGAAATGTTGAACTCAACCTAACTGCTGTCGAGCGATTGTGACGTAAAGAGGCGGGCTTTGAGCCTCCTACAGTGTTCACACCTGTCAATCAAGGCTACTGAGCCTCTCGTAATGGAAAACTCGTAATCTTAATATCTTCGAAATTGACACATTATGAAAAAAAATCACCTCCCCTACAGTGTGTGCCGATGGAGAAATGAGCTATCCAGACTACACTTGTTTTTTTAACCAGGCTGTAAACATGTTTATTTCTGCTGTAAAGATCGGCTTTCTTGAATTTGTGTGTATGTGGTTTACGGTACTTCTGGAGCCAGCCTCAAGCAGACACTTGATGAACTGCAGTTTTTAAACACTTACACATTGGCTTCAATTCTAGCGGCCGGAGGTTGCCGCTTGCCCTAACATCTCCCCTGTCCTTCATCAGACCATCAACCTAGATAAATAATTGACCTGAAGCCACACAACCCGTCTTTGTAGTAGCCCCACTGGCTAACTCTTTTTGTTTTACATTTAAATGTCATTTGTTGTATGTTTTATTATAACCCTGATGAAGGCCACACACCCGAGTGTGTTGTTCTGAGAAGGTTTAAAGAAGTTCTTCATACTTCAAGTGTTGTTTTAAGATTTCTCTTCCTTCTCTGTGCAACTTGGAAGTAGGTGAGGTACAAGAATAACCCCCTCGAAATCTCATGACTTGACATACGTTATCAAATCTTGATTATGTCACCTCTAAGTTGACAACATGCATGACATCATCACACCGAGTCTGAACAATGCTTCCCTTCAAACCGAGCAGGTATCATTAGTTTGGACACATGGATGCAGAATGTGACTCAGTGAGCGCTCACATTGTTTCCTGACTGAACAATGGAGACGGTTGTATCCGGACAGCTGATCATCATGTCACAGTGTCATGCTTCTCACAGGCCACAGGGATCTCCAGGAGTTAGCTGATGTTTCACTGACTGATGTAATGACCGTATCCTATTATATATTAACACCACAGCTCCACTCGACTGCGAATAAATTAATGATTCATGATCTCGACAATCTGCGAGGATGTCAGCGACAGATGCTGCATTAACAGGATCTTAAATCACTCCCATTCTTGGCATTAGCCTGAAGAGTCTGAAGAGTATCCTTTCAAAGCAGATATTTGAAGGACATGTTTTTTTTAATTTTTTTTTATGTGTGATGATTAAGCATTTTATAGCGTTATTCTAAAGTCAGATTCATGATAGTCAGACCTTTTTTCAGGTTGCGAAAGGTCTGTAAAGGTTTGGTCCACATTTAAGTACCAGGAACTCTATTGGATGGATTCATTCCTTGATTTTCTGCGATTGCAAACATATTTGGTTTGGATTCAAATGTCTCAAACACTTTGTATGGATAGTCATGAAATGGTTATAGATCCTAATGTCTCCTAGAAGATGAGTTGTGATCAACATATCAGTGAGAAATGAGACAGGTATTTCGTTGTGAATTTTATGTAACTTTAATCCGGAGATGGCACGTCTGAGCACATAAGCACAGCTGGGATATGCATAGCATCACGGATGAGACTTTCTCCATCATTAGGTCTTAATCATGCATTTAAATAAATCTTGAGTTCTGGTTTAATTGCAAAGACTCCTGAGTTTAAGGCAAGAAGTGACTGGTGGAGGTGGGTTGAGTGGCTCTAGGTGCAACCCCCAATTTACATAGGATGCGCAGCGTTGCAGCTGCGCAGTGTGTTTGCTCCGCCCGATGGCTTGTGCCCTGCTACACAGGACTTGTGTTTGGAGCGTAGCGCCAGCTCAGAGCAGCAAATTTCTGCTCATTTGGATAGTATTCCATTACTTTTGTGCTTTAATCATTGCTGAGTATGCTGCATTACTATAAAATTTTGATTTTGCGGGTTTAGATGAGTTTCTGACACAGTTATCATCTTAAAGTCCTGTTGTAGTCGACATGGGTCACGGATTTGTGGCTGTTTGTGGCTTACATACATAATCGTAAAGTATTTCTGAACTTAATGATCTTTTAACAGTCGGGAGTCTGTATTCGGTGTTTTATTTTGAAATTGGCGGATGTTGCATGCAATCCTCGTGCCTGACTTCTTGTCCAGGTGGTTCTTTTGAATGCACAGAGACGGACCGGACACGGATCTGGTGGAAGTCCTGTGTTAACGCAGGAAGACAGTTAAGACCTTTATCCCTCTGAGAGACCGATAAAAACAGACAGTCTTTTCCACTTTTACTCTGGATTTGAAGGTATGTTTCCATTTACAAAAAGGCTGATAAATAGCAATATGTTTTATGATCTCTAGGTCTATGGCATGTCCCATCCCTGCTGTGAAAAGAGTCCAACCATTCAGACCTCCTCCCTGCACACACTCTAAGTCCCTGTAACAGATTCAGGCTGTTCCATAAAACCTCGTCTTTTACACATTAGACATGTTCACAAACTATCAATACTTTTCTTTTTCATGGAGACGGTTTCCATACTTCATCCACATGAAGAACGGATGAGTCCGAAAGACAACGTGTAACCTTTGACGTCGAAATAAGGAGGAAGAAGAAGGTAAACAAGGAGAGCAGGATGAAGAAGGGAAGGGCTGATGACAACACTTCAGTTTAAAAATGCATGAGTCCCCAGCTTCCAGCAGATTGCCGGTTTATGTGTGTGTTTATGTGTGTGTGTGTGTGTGTGTGTGTGTGTGTGTGTGTGTGTGTGTGTGTGTGTGTGTGTGTGTGTGTGTGTGTGTGTGTGCATGTGCGTGTGTGTGTGTGTGTGTGTGTGTGTGTGTGTGTGTGTGTGTGTGTGTATGTGTGCATGTGCGTGTGTGTGTGTGTGTGTGTGTGTGTGTCTAGCAGCATGGTATAACATTTAACAGCCAGAGTAAAGAGCAGATAAAGAAGATCAGTTCGGTGAGCCGTCTGCCGTCATGTGCTCGTGTCAAACACCCGGTTGATATTTTGGTACGTGAGAGAGGAAGAGATGCGTCCGTCTGACAGACGATAATAACTCACATCAGCTGAAGCTCGGGGAGACGGTCACAAGTCCCTGAATGAGAAGGAGGAGGTGGAGATAACAACATCCGGAACAACGGAGGAAGGAGGGAAATGAGTTAGAGGAAAGGATGCGATTTATCAGGAGTTTAGATGGGTTATAGGAGAGAGAGGAGGAAGAAAAACGAGAGGGATAATAGACAGAGGGATGAGTGGAGCAGGAGGAAAAGTAAATAAAAGATGAGATGAGAAAAGCATGTAGAAATTAAAAATCAAAGATGCATCGTTTTCTTCTTTGGGATAATGTTTCTAAACTTGTGCACACATTACGGGAAACACTGCAAACTGTATTGAAACATGTTCCTCCCACACCCTGAAGACAAAATAAATAAGTAAATAAACAAATCGATGAATATCAGCTCCAGTGTGGATGTATGGATGAGAGCTGTAATGACCCCCTGCGGATTCAGATCTAATCGACCACAGCCATAAATAATGAATTCCTCCTTCAAACCATTCAGTGCATCTCATTGACTTTAATATGTGATTGATGTTAGCGTGTTCCCTAACACTGTCAGACACTGATATCTGCACAGTTAATAATGCAAAGGAGCAAAGGGAGAGGGATGTTACAAATGCAGTTTGAATTCTACAAAGCTGTTCTGTCACTGTGGAGATATCCATGTTTGAAGACGAGAAAGCGGAGCTGTCCACAGAACTCAGGGTCTGGTTCTGAAGACTCAGAAAACTGTTCTTCAGTCATTTCAAGACTTTGACTCCGGAAAACGTACCGTACACATTCAACAGAGGAAAGAAGAACACAGGATCCTGCAGACGGCTCCTCTTGTGTTCACCTTATGATGAAAGCTAGTCTACTCTCAAACTTCCTCAAATTGAACAGCAATAAAACTGAACTTCTTCTAATTGGCAAAAAATCTACATGCAACAAACTCCATAACTTCTCTATTCCCATAGACAACTCGCCCCTCTTCCCCTCCCCTCAGGTTAAGAGTCTGGGTGTCATCCTCGACAGCACCCTTTCCTTCACCTCCCATATCAACCACGTCACACCGTCCGCCTACTTCCACCTCCGCAATATTAACCGTCTCCTTCCTTCACTCACTCCCCACTCCACTGCCATTCTTGTTCACAGCCTCCTCACCTCCCGCTTGGACTATTGCAACTCCCTACTGTTTGGCCTCCCCCACAAAACCCCCCATAAACTTCAACTGGTTCAAAATTCAGACGCCCGTATCATCACACGCACCGCCTCCATCCACCACATCACACCCATCCTGCAACAGCTGCACTGGCTCCCCATCACAGACTGGATCAACTACAAAATACTTCTCCTCACCTTCAAATCCATACACAACCTCGCCCCTCCATATCTCTCTGACCTCCTCCATACTGCCACACCCATCCGCACCCTCAGATCCTCCTCCTCCATCCACCTCACTGTCCCCCCTGCTCACCTTGTTACCATGGGGAGCAGAGCCTTCAGCTGCTCTGCTGCCCAGCTCTGGGACTCTCTCCCACCTGTCCTCCGTATTACTGACTCACTCCCATATTTTAAATCCAAACTCAAAACTCATCTGTTTAGACTGACTCACTCCATCTGACCACAACTCCACTGTCCATTCACTTAAAACTTTTTATATTGTGTTTTATTTACTGTTTGTTATTTAAACTCTGTTTGTTTTAATGTTGTAAGGTGACCTTGAGTGTCAAGAAAGGCGCCTATAAATAAAATGCTTTATTATTATTACTCTGATTCTAGCTCTGGGTTTGGTCCACACAAAATCCTCTAAATAAGTGCTTGATAGCTGAGCTAGTTAGTTAGTAACGCAGGACTTCCACCAGATCCGTGTCCAGTCTGTCTCCGATCCACTGCGGTCTAGCTCCGTGCTCTCTCGTCCGTCAACACCCACCGGTTGCGTTTTCGGAACGCAGCAAGGGGCAGGACCGCTGGACAGCTGGAGTCATGTGACCGAGGTTTTCCCGCTGTAATCACTGAATCAAGGATTCTACTCCTCCTCTCCTCATCCATGTTGTCTTTATGGTCCTCTTTACCTCACACTATCTCTGTCAAAGTTTGGTTGAGTTCAGCGTTTCCAATATGGCACCCACCAACAATAGGCTTCAAAACAGAGCTTCAGAAACAGATGAGTGACGTCACGGACACTACGTCAATTTATTATACAGTCTATGGACACCACACGACACGAGGCAACAGGATACCATTTGATATTGTACGATACACTTTCTCGTCCCCTAAGGGAAATCTGTCTTGGATTAAAGTCCTGCATACATTAATCTGTGTCCACAGGAGTATTTATGAATAAAAACAACAGAAAGGTTTGACATTACTGAGAGAATATTGCACATATGAGTAACGAGTTTTAATTTGATAAAGTTTTAGACCCAGCCTTGGCGCAGCCTTTGTAAAAAGTCTCTGCAGTCTGAAATGCCATAGTGTGATTTGGACAGCAGGTTCAAAAACACGCCTTCATTATCAGCAATTAAAAGCATGAATCATTCAGTAATACACCAGATAATAAGACCAAGAGCCAACACCTCCTCTCTGTCCTCTGAGAGAGCGGGAGGGAGCGCAGTAGGAGGGATGGCAGCAGCAGATGTAGCATCGTGACCAGTAACTCTTTGCACTTGGAAAAAACAACTCTGCACCTCTCCTCCTCCTCCTCCTCATTTTCTCTCCCTTCTTCACCTTCTCGCTCCCTTCTCTCCTCCTGCCTCCGTCACCAGGCAACTAGCCTTTCCTCCCTCTCTCTGCTTCTTCTTTTTCTGGTCTTTGTCACTCCCTCTTTTCTCATGCATTAAACCTCCCTCTGTCTCTGGCTGCGTGTTAGATGAAGACTCACAACAGGTTTTTCTCTCAGCAGATGCAGTCTCCACGAAGAGAAAAGATCAGCGCTCTGGTTTTCTGTAATCTCTTAAATCCTTTAAGACAAAACATCCCTTGTTACTTCCATCCGTGTCAGAAAATGTACATTTATAAGAAAACTGCATGCAGAAAAAATATGCACTTCAACAACTACAGTGTTCACTACTATAAATGTCTACACATCACTTCTTGTCAACTTCCTGTACTGATTCTGCAAAAAAAACCTGCTCTGCACAAATGCATGACAAGCATTTGGGCAGGGTGAGTTTTTTTATGCCTGGATGTAATTTATACTGATGCTTTTTTATGAGCTACAAAAAGCAATTAAGATAAGCAAAGTCATGATTGGAACTTTCTCTGCTAATGCCTCTAATTCCTGCCTCCGTTCAATTCTATAAGAAAATGGAAAAGTTTGCATTTTAGCCTGCGTTATAATGCACAGAGCAAACTTTTAGGTGCATTTCAACCAAGAGTTCCGGGGTTTTTTAGCCCCCAGAACTACTTTCCCCTGAACTAAAAGGTTCCTTTTCGACTGCAGGCTGAAGTCCCAGGTAGATTAGATTAAATCAGGCCAGTGACGTATGGAGGAAAAAAAAAGTAAATGCACTACACCACCAGACCAGTAGAGGGCAGTAAAACAAAGACCAACGCCATTCATCACAGATGGCACCATAGAAGCAGATGGACAGGCAGGTATCATTATAAGCAACTCAACAGTTAGCGTGTTAGCATGCAAGAGACTCAGCTCACGCTGTTTTAGATGGTGCTATATTTTATCACAGATGGATTCACAGAATCAACATGTGAGAGGAAATAAGCGCGAGTAGCAAAGATGTTTCAACACGGCTTTCAAATCCTTTTTAACTCAAAAGGCCGTGGCAGAGATCGGCCGGTGTTTTGGTTTAAACAGCGACCCCGTTAACTGCCGACTTTCAGCTGGATGCATCCCTCATAAACATCTTTAGACGATCATTAAATATCTGATGAGGATATTTTGAATCTTGATAAAAACTAAACTAGTTTGCATTCCCACGAACTCCCTCTGTGTTTCAACAGCTGTGTAAACTCCACAAACACTGACACGTTCAGCTGAAGGTCTTCAGTTTACAGGGTCACTTTTAAAACCGTAACAATGGGAGAGACGCATTCACGGTGGGCTGAGAGAAGACTACTGTTACAAGCTGCTAAATCAAGTGAATCACAGCTTCTTCTTTTGAAAAGTACACACATACAAAAAAGATAGAACAAATAAAAACAAATGAAAGAAAGAGTGGCAAAAATGCCTTTTGGCTCAAAGGTTTTTTGTTATTTCAAAGCGCCTGTGCAGATATTTCATCTGTTGTCAATCTGAACGATCCCTTTTGACGGCAGTAGCTCTCTTATTTCTGACAAAGAGCTCATCCTGCTTTCTTCTACACTCAAACTCACAGTGAACCATGATAATGTAAACAAATGTTGATCAACAAATGTTGAGTGTTCGGTTTATCGTTTCAAATCCACTCCAAGTGGATGTCCAAAGCAGCATTTGTTCTGCAAAACTCCTCAAAAGACTTCACAATACTCTCATCCTTTCTTTCACCGTATCCCTCCCTCTCTTTCTCTGCCCTGGGCTGCTTTTTTCTCTCTTTCTCTGAATTTCATTCATCTCTGGCTCATCCCACTCTCTGCCCCTCTCTCTCTCTCTCAACATTTGTTGGCATCACTCGAGTCCAAGCGAGCAAAGTTTTCCCTTGAAGCTTTCCCAACAATGAGCCCTGCAGAGACTTCTGAGGAACATCAGAGCGCAAGAGAGAGAGAGAGACGAGAGGGAGAAAGAGAGAGAGACGGGAGGGAAGGGGTAAATACTAGTGACAGAAAAACAATCAGCTTTCAGAGCGGTCTGATACGGTTGATGTCAAACAGGTTTCTGAGCAGGCTCGTTCAGTGTGTCGTACTAAACACTGATTGATTCACTGAAACACTGATCAGCCTGAAGCTGTTTGGATTCAGAGACGGGTTAAACATTTGCTCAGTCCGGACTTTGCTGAGAAATAGAAACTAATTATTTCCTCATTCAGGATTCATCTTCTGAGAAACACTCTGGAGATGTACTTATTTCATCTTAAAGCAGGCCACATTAAAAGGGACGAAGTGTTCCTGAAAAATAACTTAGTGGTAATGTTTCCTATAAAACATGCAGGAGGACTAAGTGGCATTACCTGCAGACCCTTTAAGACAGTGTGGAAACAAACTGGAGCTTGATTTATCCACAAGAATGTTTAACTCTCTGGTATAATCCTGTAATCTGAGTTCATATCAGGAGACCTGAAAGCCCTGCAGGTCAGAGAGCAGGATGATGAATCACTGATGAAGACTTACGTGAGGTTTGAGTGCATACACTTTCAGGATGGAGGTAAAGAGGAGGAGAGTGAGACTGTGAGCGCTATGTGTGATAGTTTGAATGCATACATTAGATCAGAGCATGCAGTCACATACTCACTGCAGCTCTTAAGGAGGTTGCGTTGATGTCTGAAGGTCAGATGCAAAGTTGATCCTTAATGCATGTTGCAAATCAAAGACTCAACAATTACGTCATTCAGTGTTTGTGGCTTTTGTGCAGGTACACAGTCGGTGTGTCAGAATCATAAAAGCACAGACCCTGAGACATCACAGTCAGCTGGATCTGCACCAGCTCGTTCGGTTGTTTGCTTCTTTAAACCTTTGTGCACCAGACTCTGATCATCTCCAGCGGCTGTGTGAGTGTTTTTCTGACTCCATGAAGTCCTGAAGAGAGTTTTGTCAAGTCTTAAGACTGAGTTTACATCATTACCTTACCCTGCTCTTAACTTTTTGACTGACATGTTGAATAAAGTTTGTTTCCTTGCATGTAGCCCTGCAGATTTAGACAGAGCATTCATCTCTATAAGGATCCTTGCAGATGAGAGAGTTCTTTAATAAGCCTTGAGGGGAGTCTAGCATCGCGTATAAACCAAACTAGCCTAAATTAGCTCAGATTTATTAAATGGCAACTGCAGAGAATATTTGACTTGATTTTCTAAATTGTGTTTTGTTTTGTTATTTCTAAAGGTGGAAGGGGTTAACGTTATTAATAATCATTATTGTGAACTCTGATGTGAAAAACCGACTTCTTTCACATCCAAAAACAGGGCGCAGAAGAACACTAGAATCATCTCTGCTTTATCCAAAGAGAAATCAATATTATTATGCAATGTGTCAAAAAGTCAAAGTCACATTTATGACATCTGTTCAAAGAACTGAACCACTATACTCTTAAAAAGGATAGACACACACACACTCTCTCTCTCTCTCTCTCTCTGAGCACTCCCCTGTGTGTATTCTCTGTGAATACAGTGCACACTCTGCTGCTAGTTACATTCATTATTAATACGCTGCAATTATTTTCTGAGCTGCTGCTTCATTTTACAGCACAGACAGTCTGAGAACCAGACAAACACAGACGTCCTGAAAACACAGAACAAGAGGCAGACAGTGCAGTGAGCTTAGAGGACGACTTTAAAAGAGACCCTCAAACACTGGACATGACCTGGCCTGGCTTACAGTATGTTTTAATCAGGTGTAGTTATGTCAGACTTTTGGTTTAGGTTACTGAACCTCTAACCCTGGAGATGGCAGAGCTTTGTTTTTGGAAATGAAACTCCATGTGTGAGTCCCACCTTGATTTTGGAGGTTGTGCTTCAATTTAAAAAATGTACAAGGCCTTACACGGGACTTCCACCAGATCCGTGTCCGGTCCGTCTCTGATCCGTGTCCGGTCCGTCTCTGATCCGCTGCAGTCCGGCTCCGTGCTCTCTCGTCCGTCAACACCCACCGGTTGTGTTTTCAGAATGCGGCACGAAGCACGACCTCTGGACAGCTGGAGTCATGTGACCGAGGTTTTCCCGCAGTTATTACTGAATCAAGGATTCTCCCCCTCCTCTCCTCATCCATGTTGTCTTTCTGGTCCTCTGAAAACCTCTGACCCATTGACTCCAGGCCTGGCTCCGCTCATCATGACGGTTTGTTGTTGTAGTTAAGTGAAATATGATCTGGTGATAACACAGAGTGTTTTATTCTGAAAATTAACCGGATGTTTTCATTTTGTTTTGGTGCCTGACTTCCTGTCCCACTCCATCTGCTCTGTTGAGATTGATGCCTCGTGCTCCGGCATCCGGCAAAAATAGAAATCTTGTGTATCTGATCTGGAGGGCTCCGACCTGCCGGATCAGAGATGCAGCCAGACACAAATCTGGTGGAATTCTCTGAGAAAACTCTGAGGTTGTTGAAACCAGATTTTTGAGACTGCTCTTGTTAATTATCAGCTTTAAAGACATACACCTCCACCTGCTTGCGGCCATAATTTTTGGCCCTGGACAGTAAACAGGTGTTGTGTGTTTGTTGTTTACTTACAATCCAATTTCAATCCTTTACACGTATTTCACAATATTACTGTAAAGAAAAAGGAGAGGCTGAATTGAAGCATTATAACATGAAAGAACATAGTCATATTAACGTCCATAATGTCATGAGACGTGCTTAGAAAAATATCATTTCTCCCACAGGCCAGCACAAAATACAAAAAAGTAAGGTGCCAAGTTAGAAAACATCAAGACTTCAACTCCTGCCTGTCAGAGACCGATGAAGAAAATCCATTGAGATCTGAAGATTTCCTCCAGAATGAGAGGACGTCACAAACGCATCAAGGTCTAAGTGATTAAAGAAACACACTCTCTATCAAAGCTGAACACAGAAACAATGAAAGAGTCTGAATTATCCTCATCTAGCCAGAAGAGAAAGCCTCATGTGAGATGGAGGTGAAGAGCCAGAAATAACAGAACAGAGAAGAAGATCTGAATAATTCATCCTTAAGAGAAGTATATCACATGAGCGAGGGATGGAAGATGGGAAGATGAGAGGAGAAAAATATGTCCAGCCTGTGTTTGCTGCTTTCTTGGCACTGATATATGATTTAATTAATTTCTTCCTCTCCATCCACGGTCACTTCGTATGAAAGTTGTTCTTCCAACTTCCCCCCTGAGGATTCAACAGGTTTCCTGTTCCAAGGATGATGAGAGGATAAACAAGATTCAACCTGTTACAGTTTCTGCTCTGAGTATGGTTTCAGAGAGAGGGAAGCTTTAACGCCTCGCTGCTTCATATTCATTAATAAGCTGATAATCTCAATCTCAGGATCAGGATATCTTATCTCAGTATTAGAGCTGAAACTAATATCGATCTTCATCATCAATCAATCTAATCTCGTATGTACGTCGCTTTGGATAAAAGCGTCTGCTAAAAATTACATTGTAACATTGTAATAAGTATTTTCTTTATATAGAGTTCTAAAAGATCAGATAGCTTTGAAAAGATAACATTACTCACACCATGTTTCATAAAAACGACATAGAGGAAAAATGCAAACCAAAGTTTTACCAACACTATTTGCAGTTGCTATAATTTTACAAAAGTTTAAAAGGACTTGTTACTTTACATCAAAATGCTGACGGCTACATAAGATTAATCAGCCAGTGCTTGATTTTAAATCAATACCAGCTCCACAATCTGTGAATAAGTAAGGACTAAACACACTGATAGTAAGGTGTGTTATTAAATATATATATAATATATGAACTAGGGAGACAAGAGGCGAGGTACACAACACTACCAGTCAAAAGTTTGAACACACCTTCTCATGCAATGTTTTAATTTATTTTAATTATTTTCAACATTGTAGATTAATACTGAAGACATCAAAACTATAGTATAATCTGGTTTTACCATAATCTGAATTAAAACAGTAGTCAAATAGGGCTATCCACTGTGTACTAACCCTACCTCTGAACAACACAACTGATGGTCTCAAACACATTAAGAAGGCAAGTCATTCTACAAATGAACTCTTGACAAGGCTCATGTTTATTAGAAACCATTCCAGGAGACCACTTCATGAAGCAGACTGAGAGAATACCAAGAGTGTGTAAAGCTGTCATGAAGGAAAAAAGGGGCTACTTTATAGAATATAAAATATAAAACATATTCTGCTTTGTTTAACACTTTTTTGCTCATTAAATAATTCCATATATGTTCTTTCATAGTTTTGATGTCTTTGGTATTAATCTACAGTGTTTACAATATTGAAATAAATACAACCCCTTGAATGAGAAGGTGTTTCCAAACTTTGACTGGTAGTGTATAGATTCAGAATACTTTATTAGTCCCCGAAGGGCAATTCAGTTTTACAGTCAACCTGTCCATAGTACAAAATATACAGTAAAGGAACAAGGAAATGAATAAATAACACGTCGTGACATAAGCAACTACCACAACCAGTGACCATACAGCAGAGCGGGATGTTCGGTAGTTCCTGATTTATTCTGCCTTTAGTGCATTTAGCATCCTTATGGCAGAAGGAATAAAATAATTGGCATTGCGGTTTGTTTTTTTAACCGGAACATAATACCGTCGACCTGAGGGCATGATTTTGAATTCACTGCCAAGAATGTGTCCCGGTTGACTCAAAATTCTGTTTGCTTTCTGGAACACAATTAACATTAACACAAGTATTGAAGCAAAATGAAAAACACTAAATATAGTTTCTTAAGTAACAAATTACTTTGATAATGCAGTAACTCAGTTACAGTGGATACAATTTTAAAAAATGTAAAACTGAATATCTGACTGTATTCTTATGCCTTTACTTGTTGCCTCTTACTGTTACATATTGATCACAGCCTTACAGCCAAGTGATGATGTGACAGCAACCGAAACACTTCACCGAGGCCAACTTAAAGTGTTAAACCCTGATGGAGTCTTGTAATGCTTTTAGACAGAGCACTCTTTTTCAAATGAAGAGAGTCTAAACCATGAATACCTTTGTAATAAAGGAAGATTCATGTTATTATTCAAGAACTGTAAGATTCTGCACAGGGAAATAATCTGATATGTGAATAAGCTGATGGAAAAAAGCTTCTAAAAAACAAATCCGATATACTCAATCGTTCATTGAATGCTGAAACAACTGAGAACAAAAGCTTCTGAGATGAAAGTTTTATAAAAAAAAAAGATGTTGCCACAAGAATGAAAAATCAGTCAAAAGGTGACCAAAAGCTAATTAATATGGAATAGTGTAAATGATTTGTTGGACAACAAACCCTTTAGTGTTTGATGTTTGAACAGTATGCAGAGAAAGCTTCTATAATCTTCTGGATCCCTCAGTATACAGAGAACGTCTGCTGTTTATAAATCAACACCAGCCTCCATCATTAGAGCAGCTCCACACAGTGAGGAGTTCCTCATCATGAGAAGAAGTAATCCTGGTATTTATGAGCACAGATAAAAGTGCCCACTGAGGGAAGAGGATGTACTGCCGAGCCGATTTACCGGCCAGAAGAAGAGTATTCATTATTGATCAAACAGTCATACACAGACTTCTGTTCTCTCTCTGTAAATCCATCCATTCCTCCGTCTCAGCCTCCGACTCCGACGTGAAGGAGACTTCAGGGATGGTCTTTTGATCAGGTTCCTCTCAGGAATGGAAGTCTCAGACTTAAGAGTTTCTTGACTTTATTTTTCATGTAAAACATCCGGAAACTGACTTGCATGAACTTTTGCAGAAATATTAGTTGGTAAATGTGCTTTTTTTTCGCATCGGACATGTCTTCATCTTGTCAACCGCTTACAAGGAAATTAAATTGACGACGAAGCCGTTGAAGTACAGAGGCTGAGGTTAAGGCGATTGGTCAGTTGTAGTAAAGTTGCGGTGATTGTATAAAATTGCAAGGCCGCACAGAAATTGTGCTGATTGGTTGAATTTGCGTTGATAGTTCCGATCGCAACATCGCAACTTCCTGACCAGATCTCAATCCAATAGAGCAGCTTTGGGATGTGGTGGAACGGGAGATTTGCCTCATAGATGTGCAGTCGACAAATCCGCAGATGCTATCATGTCAATATGGACCCAAATCTCTGAGGAATGTTTCCAACATCTTGTTGAAAGTATGCCACGAAGAATTAAGCCCTAGGGATGCTTGATATTGGCTTTTCTGCCGATATCTGATATTCCGATATTGTCCAGTTCTTACCGATATCACCTGATACCGATATATTCAGTCTTTTTACACCAAAATTGTTTGGTAACGACATAACATATCTCCTATTGTGGAATTAAAACATTATGCCTAATTGTAATGTTTGTACCCCACTGGATGCATACATAAAAGCAACACGGCTTTCCAAATGTACACACTGTTTGTGCAAAATAAGAGAAAAACTTCAACTTAAGTTATGGAAAAAAGTTCCAATATGGCACTGCCATATATATTATTAGAGAGAAACATTTTGCCTCAAACAACACTACAGACAATATCAAAACAAGGAAGATGCATATCTTCAGTCCAGAGTAGTGAACAAACATAGTTCTCTTTTATTCAAAGTTCAATGAATGAGGAAATGGCCATAACTTGGCAAATAATACAATTAATAAATTATAAACTAGGCTCCATCGCCCTGCTCTCTCAAAATAGTGCAAGAAAGATTCTTCTTGAGATGGGAGATCAAATTTGATGTATTAAAGGAAGACGCCTTGTTTCCTCCTCGCATAACCAACGCTTTGCAGTCATTGCAAATTTACAATTCATAGGTGACACTTGGAAATAGTTCCAAACCACGGACATCTCATGCACAGGGCGAGCAAGCTTGTTAGCCACAGTTAGCAACCCACGAGTCTAGCGTGTTATTATTGTTGTAATACTCCATGTAAATGTCCCATGCTGCGTTCATGCAGGCTCGGAATTGCTAAAGCCTACTAAACAAACATCGGTAATAAAAACCCGATACCGATTATTCCCGATATTACATTTTTAAGTCAAAATCGGCCGATAATATCGGAGGGACGATAATATCACTCATCCCTAATTAAGGTAGTTCTGAATTCAAAAGGGGGTCCAACCTTTTACAAGCAAGCTGTACTTGATAAAGTGGCCGGTGAGTGTAGTTATCTGGTCTAATCAGCAGGCCAGTGATGTTGGTACAAGTCTCCAAAAAGCTTAGGACTCTTCAGAAAGATGTTTCAGCTAGCTCCAAAGGCCGGCTCAAACAAAGCGTGGAAAGGATCAAACCTACAAATGCATGACGGCAGAAGACAAGCTTTGAGCATCTCTCTTGTTAAAACAGACTCTGTGTTCATCCAGCTGTCAGAGTCAAACTGTTCCAGGATATTTATGACTTACACAAGCCAAAAAAAGAGAAACATACAGAGACTCAGGATGCTGCGGCTGAAACGCTGAATTTTTGTGCAGGAATGAAAGAAACCTTTGAAAGTGGAGAGAGAGCGGAGGTGATGACGGACACATGACTATGCGGACGGATTCAGAAGACAAGCTTTCTCCTCTTCAAGGAGGTCATTCAGTGACGACATGCTGAACATGCTCTGCAACATGAGCTGCAGACAGTGTAGTGAGGATTGTTACCGATGGAGTCAAGGTGCGCTCTGCTGGACAAACTATGCATTGATCACATTTCTTAACCAAAGCGTTATGGGCAATAAAACGATTTGGACAGAAGACCGCAGAAAAATAACAAGCTGCATTAATTGAGTGCAGATGGACAGCCTGTTGCACAGCAGGAATATTATCAACAGCCAGTTAGCTGGCAGTTTAGTGCCTGCGCTTGAAGTACATTCATGTCTACACCCACTGACTCAAGTGATTTAGTTCTGTAAAAATACAAATGAATAAAAACATAATATTTAAATAGTGAAAGCAAAGATAAACTCTTGTTATATCACAAAGATGAGGATAATATAGCATCTTTTGTGCAGAAGTTCCTTCATTAGACGTTCTTTTTGCTGCTAATACATTTAAATTTAAACTAATTCATTTAGTGTCCAGTTTCCTCACGCTGCAGAAATGTAACACAATCATTTAATCAAGAGTGATTTAATCCCCATCCCCAAAACAACAATTTACAGCTCCCATCTTTAATAACTCGATATATATGTAACTCTCAGTAACTCCCTCACTCTGTTATTCTGTTCCTGTATCTCCGGCCTTCCTTCTTTTAAACCCTCTCTTCTCTCCTTCTCGCCCGTGTTTATCTGACTGTAAGTTATACAGCCTGACTGGCTGCACCGAGCGAGACACTGGAGATCAAATTGTTAACCTAGATGTGTCACTCCATCTCCATCCTCCCTCCAGATGACTATGAATACAAACGCTACAAAGAGCTTCAAACAAAAACACAACTAACCAAACAGAGAAGCTCACAAAATCTAAGAAACTGATCAAACAGAGTTTATATAAACCAGGTGAATGCAGACATTTTCTTTTATGGCTTTAAATTGGAATATTAATGATATGTAGGCTCTCATTTTGATGCATGGAATCATAGAACTACAGCTCGATGGTAGATCGCCATTGGAGAGAATGAGAGCAGATAAAAGCCAAAGCAAATGTCATGCCACCGGGTACAATAATTATATCAAATTTTGACTACCTACTAGTCTATAGAATAATGCACAACATTAGCAAAATCATTGAATTAATTCGCTGAAAACTCAGAAAGACTGCTGAGAGATGAAAAGTGAGCTCCTCCTAACGGCCAGCAGGGGGAGACGCCAGCAGCAGCAAAAAATCTGACTGTGCAAAAGTCAATCAGCTAACATCTCCCTTGATTTATTACCTCAGTAAACACTTTCTTTATACGGTTTAAATGAGGTCTGTGTGAAGGTATAAAAACATATGTGATGTGCAATTGCCAAACTTCAGGCTCTCTCTCATGGACACTCTTGAACACACCTGCACTTGCTTTAAATCCTGGACTCCGGCTGTCTCTGTTCATTATTTGCTCTGTTCTGTCCTGTCATGTCTAACCTGTCTTGGAAGTTTGTTAACTCTTGTGTTTGTTTTTGTCATTACTGTTATCCCTGACCCTTTACCCCTCAAAGGCTGTGCCTTTTGTCAGGTCGTCACTGTTCTATTTGTTCTCAATGATTTACCTGGTTTTAACATAGATCAAATAAAAAATAAAAAAAACAGTTTGAGGAAGAAAAATAGATGAAAAAGTAGATAAAGAGATGAAAGATTAAAGGTTTTAAGGTGAAGGACTGAAACAGAGAAAAAAAAAATCCCACAGTGTGGCTTTAACTGTGTGTAACTAATAAAAAGAAAGTGGATTACTCCCAGACTTCAGAAGTTTAAGGACTCAATGGTGTTGCATCTGCTGGCGCTGTTTAGCTTAGCTTTGTTCACCTGTTGCTGTCCAGTCACTGCTTTAACTGCCCAACTCTCAGCAGAGATAGCGAGGACAGAAGATGACTCACTATTCAGCAACTCAGCTCCAGAAAATAAGAAAAATGATGCTATGTCGACTCGCAGCATGAAAAATGTGCAATGACGTAATGGACTCATTATCGACTACTTGATTTGTTGTTAACTCGGTCTGTCATCCATTTTGTTGACAACGTAGAATAACCATGGCACCCCAATTTTCATGTACAATAAAATGGTGATTTATTATGCAGCCTTAGTCTTAAAGCTGGGGTTGGTAGTCAGATTTAGATACACTTTTTGTTATACTGGTTAAAATGATCTTTATGTCCTGATGGCAATCAATACATAATGTGTTCTTAAAAAAGAGCGAAGAAAAGCTGCTACCTACAGCCGGAGTAAACCTGGGAAAACACCAACCAATCACCAATCACCATTTTTTGGGTGCCAAAATTTTAAACCATTCAAATCCCGTCCTGCCGTTCTGCCCGCTTCCTGCACGTACATTTCCCCGGCGTGTACTCCTCGTCCCCGTCTCCTGCCTCTGCTTCCCCTGACTCTACTCACTGCCCTTCTCGCTTGTCCTCGGGCCTGTTCCCTCTGACCCGATGAGGTGCTTTGCTCAGGACTGTAGTCCGGATCAGAGTCTAAAAAGCTCTCACCACGGGGGATCTGACAAGCAGAAGAATTAATGACATTTAGTAAGTCCTACAGAAAATGTAGATGTATTGTAGCGTCCGTTCGGACGCTGTAGGGATGACAAGCCGATTCGTGAACACGTTGAGCTTTACTAACCGGTCACTGTCGGCAGTGACCACGTCAACCAACAAAGCAACAATCCATGTTTGAATGAATGAAGAACTTTTCCTCTTGTCTCTCCTCTCTCCAGCTCACACATTCTACACCTCTCCTGATGCCTTCACTAACTGTCAACACTGTAGGAATTAAGAACATTTACACTGAACACGTTTAACAAACAGTAGAGCTGTTACAGTATTATATGTGTTATAACTTTTCTCCTGACATCATGTCACCAGTACAACTGGATAATGCTAGCATGACAGTTGTGAGTACCAACAGCAGCCATGTTTGTTTGTGTTTTTAACTTTCACTATGATAATATTTTGGTGAGGACCGTTTTTGAATCAGTCACGATCATATGGTCGCAAGTCAGCGGCGCTCGTGCATGTGAGCGGTGGGGGCGTCGTTTTGAAGGAGCTCCGAGGGGAGGAGGGGAGGGGTTAGATGGAGTCATGAGGAAATGCTAAATTCAAATTCATGCTAGTTTTCCGAGACTACCAACCCCAGCTTTAATTAGTTTAAAGACTTCTTGAATACAGTTTGATGTTAATTTTGCAAACGATGGTCCCTCTGAGAGTGAAAAAGAGGGCACAGGATATGTGGTATCACTTGGTACCTCTGCTTCACTTGTCATTAATGAAACCTGAAAAATGTCCTTAAAGCTGGGTTTGGTAATCAGATTAAGATACACTTTTTGTTATACTGGTTAAAATTATCTTTTTGTTCCGATGGCAATCAATACATAATGTGTTCTTAAAAAAGAGTGCAAAAGAGTCGCTATCTACAGCTGGGGTAAACCTGGGAAAACACCAACCAATCCATGCCATCAGGAGCCAAATCATGAAACCAATCATATCCCATCCTGCCGTTCTGCCCGCCTCCTGTGCATACATTTCATGTTTGTTTGTGTTTTTAACTTTCACTATGATAATGTTTTGGTGTTTTCCTACCGCTGAGTGAGACATGAGTTGACGTAGTGCAAAACACAAACGATGTTCTGAGGACCGGTTTTGAATCAGTCACCATCATATGGTCGCGAATCAGCAGCGCTCGTGCATGTGAGCAGCTACCAACCCTAGCTTTAAAAATGCCTGAATGTCTCAAATCAAAGTTAGCATCCAAATTAATCATGACTGCAGCTTGTAAACCAAGCAAACGTTAGCTGCTAACTAAGCATTTGAAAGCCCATTTGCTCGTCTCTAGCTCCACTCTCTCGTGGCTCCAAAACTCAGAGGCCGCCAAACTCGCAGTGAGGGACGTCCACATTTGGTCTACCATCCAAGCTTTAGCATTGATTTTGAGCTTTAAAGCTTAATGCAAATGGAGGTTATGAGGATCTAATTATCTATAAAGATTAAACAAGCAGACTACTGCTCCCTCAGTCCAGCACACAAACATCAGAGCTGCTGACAGCGGCTCAGGAGAGCACACACCGCACTCGACCCAGAGATGAGTATCACTGCAGTCTGGGCTGTCTGAGGTGGTAATCTTATCCATGCATTAATCATCTTAGGAAGGCTGAGTCCTGCTGGCTGTGGTCAATACTCTGCAGGTGGGAATCAGGAGGAGGAGGAGGAGAAGAGACAGAGAGGGACAGAGAGGGACAGAGAGGAGGAGGAGGAGGGAAAGGGCACACCGGTGAGAGAGAGCGGTCCCAGAGTTAAAAGGTCAGAGGGAATCATCACAGACGAACACCTCTCCTGTTTCTCACCGGCTGTGACTCTCTCTCTCTGGATGAACCTTAAAAGTACAACTGATTGTTAAAGCATCACCATGGAAACTGCTGCTACTCCTGAGGAAACTAAATGACAATGGCTGAAGAGGTCCTCACGCCTGAACATGTAGCAACACATTCCACATTAATGTTATCTCTAATAGGAGGCGGGATGGAGGAGGAGGAGGAGCAGAGGAACACGAAATTCTGCATAACAAAGAGGAGGATGTGTTCTTAGGAAGTGTTGTGTAAAAAGTTCATCTTAAAAGTTGATACCAAAATATAAAATTCTTCTTGATTCAACTTTTGTTAATAACTTTTGATATTTTTTGTAAAGGATGTTAAATAGACGTACTCAGGGTCGAGATTTGAAGGCCAAGGCAATCCATCTTTATACACCGTGAGAGCACTGATCTTTCTGTAGTGATTGCACTTTAGATTGAACATCTCCATCTGTAGAATAATCTGTTTTGAATGAACAGTGATCAGATTTATTTGTCCCGCTTTTAATCAGTTAACCAACCAAATCCAATTTGTTGATTTGAATCCCTGAGACTTTGTTTTTCGACGTGTGATTGTGTGTAGAGTAATGCAGGAAAAACAGCAAGGCAGAATGAAAACTTTACAAATCAAGTCTCAAAAGGACCCTTCAGAGTTCCTCATTTACAAAGATTACACTCATCAAATTATCCTTGAATTTAACAGACACAGACACAGACAAGTTTCAATGAAACTTGTAGAAACACTATCGAGCAGGTTCAGAAACTTCATCTCCCTCTATCCCTCTCTCCAACACAGTCTCAGCTGATGTGTGTCTAACATGAGTCTGGTCCTGCTGGAGGTTTCTGCCTGTTAAAGGAAGTTTGTCCTTGCCGCTGTAACTTGCTAAATGCTGCAAAGTGCTCTGCTCATGGTGGATTAAGATGAGATCAGACTGAGTCCTGTCTGGAAGATGGGACTGGATCTTATCCTGTCTTGATGTTGAGTCTTAATATAACATAGAGTACGGTCTAGACCTTGATTGATTGCTAGTTTCCCTGCAGGCTCTGTGATCCTGTGTGTAGCTGTGTTTTATGGATTATGCTCAATCTGACTGTTTTTCTGCAGGTTTTCTTACCTTTAGTCCAGTTGGGTTGTCAGGACTCAGATTACAGTTCAAACGACCAGGAAGTTAGTCACTTCAAAACATCCCTACATATAACGACTCAACCAGAGCAACGAGTGAAGCAGGTATGTGGACGTTAACCTGCAAGGAGAACCGCACGCTGGTGGGGCTAGCTCTGCTAACTGTAGCCATACTCTGCAAAATAATCTGACACTGTTAACCCAAAGACTCTGTGATCAAGTGCTGAGCCGTGTTAAATAAATCATTCTCAATCTTGACAGCTTCAGCTTTAGACTAGACGGCTGGTAGATCTCTGTTTAAACGAGGAGGAAGTCAGCCACTTCAGAACACCCCTGCTTAAGATCCAGACATACAATGAGTGAAATCCTTAATCTATTTCAAATGTTCAGTGAAAATGAGTGAGATCTAAATCAAACTTTAAAATTAAATGTGTAGTTTGGCAGAAATTTGGATTGTCCAATGTTAGATCTAAAACCTGCAGACTGACAGGCTGTTGCTGTTTACTTTTCAGCTGTTAGTTTTGTTCATGTTGAGTAAATTATAAAGTTGTTTTCATTAAATGTGACAGAATTAACTACAGCATCAAGACTGAATAGAAAAACGAACTCCTGTCAGTGTCTTTCTTCGTCTTTGTTGATTACTTCATGTTTCTCTAAGAATGAGACAAATGAAAAGCGACTGAGTAAAGTGATTCCTTCAGTGTAGAATAGAACCAGCAGAGATAATAAACCTTTGAGCTGAATGTAATCTGTAGTTTCCATTATGAGTCCATCAGCGAGGCTTCAGCATGGATTGATGTTGAAGACGTAAAACAATGAAGCTGCCGGCAGCTCATTAATGTGGAGCTCATCATCAAACCAATAACGGCTGCTTCACTAATTACGTCCGCTGCTCCGTCCCTGTGTACAAACTGATTCATGAATCAGTCTGTGTGGGGTGGAGGGAGGTACTCGTTACCGGTACAGTGACGGGACAGCTGCTCATGTATGGATTTAAAAATATCATCACTCATTTAGGGAAACATGTTTCGTTGGATTAGAACCAAGAAGCAGAGACGTGATTTGATTTGTAACTAAACACTAAAAGAATCAAAAAAAGCTGTAGAAGAAAAGAGCATGAAACAGCTTCCTTATCTGCATAAAGACTGCAGCGGTCACATGATGTAAATGTCACAACCCCACCCACTCACTTCAGGTGAATTTCCTGAGTATTACCTGCTGTGCACATGCATCAACTCAACCTGAATTCTTGTGGAAATTTTACCATGGGGCTGGCAGGAAACAGTCTGGGTAAACTTTGTTTGTATGTGCTCACAAATGCAGCTCATACTGAAAATTTCAGGGATTCTTTTTAGGATTTTAGAGCATGTATGGAAACAGCTACTGTGGCATTGCTCATTGGTTCCTAGATTGTGGCTCTGAAACCTTAAGTTTAGCATTTAAGCGGCCATCATCTTGCTTTTTGGAGCCTACAGTGAGCATATTTGAACAGGTGGGTAGGGCTGGAGTTGCAAAAAAGGTCATCAGACATGTTCAATACTTCAGTGGCAACGTCTCTCACATAATAAGGGTGACAGATTTTAGAACTCATTAGTTTTGAATATCTTTAGGTTACGAGTTTCTGCATAGTTAGGGCAGGCTGGCTAAAGTTAGCTGTTAGCAAGGAGGCTAAAGGCCCGCCTCAACTCCACGTTTGCATCAAGCGGTAACCTCCGGTCTCAAAATATGAAGTCCATGCGCAAGTATGATAAACTGCAATTAATCGAGCATCCACTTGAGGCTGGCTGCAGAAACAACATGGACACCAATTCCAAAAAGACGATCTTTGCAGCATTAATAAACATGTTGGTTGCCTGGTTCAAAAAACAGCTTGGCTCTACGTAGCTAATCTCTCTATCACACGACTGTTCAGAAGGTATTAAGATTACGAGTTTTGCCCAAATAAGGACATGACTGACTTGACTGACAGACGGGAACTCATAGCTGTTGGCTCGGAGGCTCAAACCCCACCTCTTTACCTCACACTAAGTTAGGTTGAGTTCAGCATTACGAATATGGAGCCCGCCGGCCATTGGCTTCAAAACAGCGCTAAGGAACAGATGGGTGACATCATAGATACTATGTCCATTATTTAAACAGTTTATGCTTCAAACTCATCTTCAGAAACTAATAGGTGACTTCACTGAGACTACAGTCTATGATTTATGTTCGCACTTATTAGCAGGTGTTTGTTTCTGCACTCTTAAACATGAATTATTAGCTCATTATGTTTTTGTCTTTGACTTATCTTTGGCAGCTTGGGTATGTATATGTTTTTAGCAGAACTTCATATTAATTAGATAGGTCAGTCAAAGATAGACCAGAAACAGGTAACAGAATGGTGGTCCAGTCACACATTGGGCAGAGAGGACTTTTTGCTGTTGCAAGCATGACTTTAAATGGGGCGCAAGCTCTCCAAACCAGGCTAACAGACCCCTCAGGTCTCAGGGTTGTTGTTGGCTCTCTCTGCTGAGACACTATTTTTACTTACTAATGAGCAAACTAATGAACGAGCTCAGGGAATCAGATAACTAATATTTTTAACTCCTTGCTCCTCTCCTGCAAACTCCTGACAGTCAGCTGTCTTCATGTAAAACTCAGGCAGGGTTGGCCCGCCCATAGGAGGTGGCGCTTGCACCCTAAATCAGGGAGGAAGAAAATTTGAAGATAATAGAAAAAAGATAGCAAGATTTTTTTCGCTCTTTTTTAAGAACACATGATGTATTGATTGCCATCAGGACATAAAGAACATTTAACCAGTATAACAAAAAGTGTATCTAAATCTGACTACCAACCCCAGCTTTAAGTGTATGTGATGTGATTGTAGGTGGAGTTGGTTACAATACAAGAGGGACCAGTTGAAATCATGCCTAGGGCAGGGTTTCACAAAGTGTGGGTCAGGACCCCCTGGGGGATCACAAGACACAAATGGGGGGGTCATGAGATGTCTTCCAGAATGTATTTATCTCAAATTAGTACATTTCACCCATCATAGTAAAAAATATCAACAAAAATAGTAGCTACACTTGAAAATAGAAATTGTAATGAGTTCGCTGCCTTCCTTTTTGCCAGATGACTCCTAAGTTTAGGGTTAGTGAACAGTTAATGATCAAAAGCATCAGTAGCAGCAGGTTAATTCATAAGGAACAGGAAACAGCCACATGATCATATAGGTAGGCTAATTTTCTGCAGACCGGCTAAAAGAAGCCACATTTAATCACTTTTAGGTACAGTGGGGGTCACCAGTCTTTGGCACCTATATTTGGGGGGTTCGCAGGCTGAAAGGTTTGGGAACCCCTGGCCTAGGGCACCAAGTCAGTTAGTGCCTGCTCTGAACTCAGGGTTCAAACCAATGAGTGGAGTCATGGTGACTTAGTCCCTTTCATACTCTATGGTTTACTAGAAGGTGCTGGATGGGGTTCAGACTAGACAACCTGAGTAGAACACTCAAGTTTGTCCAAATCAAGGCAGAAGAAATGCCTCTTTTATTTTCACCAGCTTTGTGCAGGGAGGCAATGACATGATGAAACAGGGAAGACAAAAACGCAAACTGTTGCAACATGGTTACACTCCTTAAAACCACCTTCAGGGAACAAAGATGCCAAACAGCTCCACACTGAAGAGGAGACTCTTTGATTTCAGGCTCATTCACACCAACCAGGTGAATCATGATGTCACGATCTCACACGTGCACGCAAACCCACACATACTCCTGCTACGAACACGCTGATCCAGGTCATCTACACGCACGCATGCACGCATGCACGCACGCACGCACGCACACACACACACACACACACACACACACACACACACACACACACACACACACACACACACACACACACACACACACATACACAGCAGTCATTTGGTTAAGCTGCAGAGAGGTGCAGCTCTTTGCATGTGCAGCATCTGATACAGCACTGTGTGGTTTGGAGGCTGCAGACACTTTGCTCCTCAGCTGCTCCTCCAGCAGCAGCAGCCCTGCGCCGGGGCTATGACTCATACCGCCTTCCTTCCACTGATGCTGGACACGACAATAACACGGAAACGCACCACAAAACAAGCCCCATCTGCACCAAAGCACGACCCGGACCCGAAGACAGTCCAGGAAACTGTCTTTCTTTCCACTTTAGTGCTTACCTCTCTTTGACGTTGAAGAAACAAACTCAGATCTTCCTCTCAGGTGTCTGCTGCTGCTGCTGCTGCTGCTGCTGCCGGTCCAGTTCGTCTCCTCCTCCTCCTCCGAGTCGTCGCATCTCTCCCCCGGTCCTGATGGAGGAGGAAACCCGCGCAGAGATCACTGAACCCGGCTGGAGCTCTGCAGACTGCGGAGTGAGGGTGTTTCAGGCTGAGGAGGGCTCCAGCGTTCCTCTGAGAGTCCAACTAGTCTGATGGATGTCGCTTCGGCTTCCTCGAGGGGTGGAGGTTTGACGCTCGTGATGCATTCAGTGGCTTCTCAGTAACTCGGATTTTGAATCTTTAGTGAAAAAAAGTTATTTCCAAGCGCTTCAAAGATTAAAAAAAAATGTTACTAAGAATAAAATGTGAAGCCTAAGGTTCAGTTTATACTACGGTGGCCCTGAAGGACAAAATTAAATTTTGGAAAATATTTTTACATTTTATAAAACAAAATGACATCAGCAAAACACTTTTACCAAGGCCAAAACAAGTTTACATTTAAGAAACAAATTTACAAAAGATCAAACACTTTTACAAAGTTGGAGACAATTTTAAAAACGAAAGAACATTTTTACTGTTAAGTCTAACTCCTGAGTCTGACTCCGTTTATCCTGAGGCGATGTGGTCTGAGGCCGTTTCATCTGAATTCTGACACATGAAGAATTCTTTGCAGAGGTATGACCAAGCTGCAACCTCCGGTCTAAAATATGAGTCAATGTGGAAGTGTTAAAAGCTGCAGTTCATCGAGGATCCGCTTGAGGCTGGCTCCGGAAGTACCGGAAGTCACATACACATGAATGGGGAAAAGACGATCTTTGCAGCGTTAATAAACATGTTTACAGCCTGGTACAGAAGATGAGTGTAGTCTGAATAGCTAATTTCTCGATGTCCTCTCACTGTGAGGGGGGTGAATTTTTTTCTAATTTGGCAATTTCGAAGATATTGAGATTACCAGTCTTCCAATGAGAGGCACAGCTGCCTGTGGGAACACTGCAGCTGTTAGCTAGGAGGCTCAAAGCCCGCCTCTTTACGTCACACTGGCTCGACAGAAGCAATATGGCTGCCGCAGCCGATTGGTCTCAAAACAGCTCTTCAGAAACAGATGGGTGACGTCACGGATACTACGTCCATATTTTTTACAGTCTATGGGTATGACGGAGCTTTTCCGGAGACAGGATGCTTTTTCATCTGAGGTCTGACACCTCAATCTGAGACCTGAGGATGTCCTAATATGTAAACCATGTCGCTCCGTTTGGTTTCTCTCCATCAAGACAAACTAAATGACCCCTCACTCGATCACTTCCAGATCATTTCCGGTATTTGGTACATTCCCTTTCCGTAAAAAATGAAATGTTAATTTGTCTCAGAAATGGTAAAAGTGTTTCATCTTTTGTAAATTTGTTTTCTTAAATGTAAATTTGTCTCCAACTTTGTAAAAGTGTTTCCTCTTTTGTACATTTGTTTTTTCCTTCAGGGCCACTGTATTATACAGTTGTGTTCATAAGTTTACATACCCTGGCAGAATTTGTGATTTCTTTTGCCATTTTTCAGAGAATATGAAAGATAAGAGAAAACCTTTTTTTCTTTCAGTCATGGTTAGTGGTTGGGTGAAGCAATTTATTGTTAAACAACTGTGTTTACTCTTTTTCTCTCTGACGCCACTTCTCGCTTGAATTGTTACCTCAGTAAAGGTTTGCCTCTTAAGTTTTTATCTTTATCACCAGTAACAAGTCATCCTTAATAAAGCATGATGTCGATTTATAAAGTCATGGTCCCATTCAGAGTAATATAGTTAATAAAGCAGGCTGTGCCATAGGGTTGGGTTACCTGGGCCATGCTTTAGCTGTTCATGTCAACCCTTGAGTCACATCTGGCATCAAATAACCAAGACCACAACCTTTGATTTCTGGCTTCAAAACTCCAGGTCGTTTGCTACAAACCATGAAGTGCTGTGAAGGTGGACTCTTCAGTGTTCTACATTCAGTTCAGTTTCTTTATGCAACAAGTCTCCTTCCTCCAGAGAGAAAAACACATGAGTAATGCATCTCTTACTTCAGAGGCCCATCTTAGATCCTTACCTTCCAAGAAGTGCAGGAGACATATTCTACTTCTGCTCCTGCTCTTCAATGGATATATATAATTCAAAATTGCATACTGGAAATGTATGTTTATGAACTTATCAAACTTAACTCAGTGTTCTTAACTTTCATATAATGTCCCATCATGTTGTAACAAGTTGTTTGCAGCTGTACCCAATATGCATTTGCAGTAAATACGTGATTACTACTTGTTGCATTACAGAGCATGCTCTTCTTTCCACCCCTTACCGCTTGAGCAATGTGTTTATCCATAAAAAGAAAAACAACTACTTTTATTTGATGACAAAAAATATGTTAATTTGAAAGTTTGTATTTTATAGTTCTAAACCAGGAAAGTACTCGACTCAATCGAGCTTACAAAAACATTTAAATTTAAGTTTAACTTTCAAATCATGTGATGATTTAAGAGAAGAGAGATCATGTGTTAACAAGACAGCTTCAGTATTTTCACATCTTTCACGTTAATGAAAAGACAGGAGGCATACAAAATGTAGCTCTCATAATTCCTACAGCACATGAAGGCAGCATTAAGCGTGAACTGCTTCACTTTTGTGTAGTCCGACAAAACGGGATCCCACCGGGTCCTAGCTCCTCCAGCTCACTTTCTCATTGACTTTGGCCTCAATGTTCAACAGGTGGAAACACAAACGCTGATATTTCAGCTGCAGAAGAAGAAGAGAGCAAAATAAAATAAAATACAGTGCTGATGAATTCTGCTGCAGGTTACATTGACTTACATGTTTGTAGCAAATCTGATCAACGTGTAAAAAGAAAGACGTTTTTTTCTTCTGACTAAGCAATAGATTTTTAAGCAAATCAAACAGTGAACTCAGTGGTCAAAGTGCGCACAGGTCCTGTATAGATCATATGTGAATTTTATTTTCAGGCCAAGAATTTCAAGTTTTCATTTTTACAGTGCTGGTCTTCCACCCATTCCCCCAACAGTCCTCCACCAGCTCCTGGTTCTTCTCCCTCTTCCTCTCATGAGCCTCCTCCATCCTTTCCTCCAAGGGCACTGTTAGCTCCAGCAGGATCAGTTTTCTTGTGGCCTCCGGGGCCAAGATGATGTCAGGTCTCAATCTGAGCTGGGTGATGTGTGGTGGAATTTTCTGCTGCCTCTCCACCTCACCAAAATAACTGTACTTGGTCTACATCTGTCTCTATAATCTGGGGCTTGATATACAGTCAATCACTTCTTCTTCTCAATATTTCACAAACGTCTGTTACTTTGAATTAAAGAGTGTCTTCTCTCTGGGCTCCAGTTCATCAAATGTTACTGGCTGCATCTTAGTAGTCAAGGATACCACCCACCCCTGAAAACAGACACTGCGGAATCTGCTCCATCAACTCCTCCTGAACACACACACACACACACACACACACACACACACACACACACACACACACACACACACACAAACACACACACACACACACACACACACACACACACACACACACACACACACACACACACACACACACACAAACACACTCTTAGAAAAGCCTGCTGTGACTTCAGCTGATGTAAAGTGTGCATGTATAAATCTGTGTTGTACATGCGCCTCCTCCTCCTCCTCTGTGTGTGTGTGTTTCTGTGGGTGTGTTTGATGTATGGGCGCATGCTTCAGTGAATCCACATTTGATCATGCATGTGCTGATGTAAAGCGTGGTCGCCATGGAGACCTGAGAGTGGGTTCAGTGTGTCATGTTTCTGTGGTCCAATTATTCAGGAAACACAGAAACTGTCACATCATGTAAAGTGAAAATAAAAAGGTGCTGCAGCAGAGGAGGAGTGCTCAAAACACAAAGTTTAAGGTGCTGTGAATTTTAATTTTCCTGTGTATTACAGCTCTTTCTTCTTTTTAATTGCATGGTGCACTACTTTATCAGAATTATTACTATTATTAATGCTTAAAATGTAAACGTTGAGCTAAAATGTAGAGAAATATCACAACCCTTTAACTAATGTAAGTCACAACTTTTCACAAATCCTGTAGGGTCCTTGAAGGTAGCTTCACCTGACTTCAACTTCTTCTCTGGCTTCCTGGACATTTTAGATTTTAAGATTTAACAGACCACTTTTAAAGCTTGCATGGGTCACGCCCCAAATTCTAACAAATTTCGAGCCATCTCGCGACCTGAGATCCTCAGGCGGGGCTTTTTGGTCGCTCCAAAGTCGAGGCTCAAATGCAAAGGGGATCCAGCTTTCTCCATCAGAGCCCCTCGACTTTGGAACGACCTCCCTGAGGAGATAAGGCTAGCAGAGTCAGTGTCATCTTTTAAATCTCTTCTTAAAACACATTTTTACAGACTTGCTTTTATGTGACTTCATCCTTCTAACTGCTTTTACTTCTATTTATTATTATTTTCAGTTTTTATCTAACTAATTAGTTGTTTTCAATTGCATTTCATTATTTTATTTCATTATTTATTTTTTTAATTTATTTTAATATATTTATTATTTTCATTTATTATTTTATTGTTTTTTCCTAATTCATCCTATTCACCTTTTCTAATTTTCCCAATGTTATGTCGTCCTCTCATTCTGAAAACCTCTTTTATTTTCCTATCAATACTTTTATTTACTTATCCATTTTTATTTATTCATTTTATTTATTTATCTTTAAAAAACCTCTTAAACAATGATTTAATGGACTATTGTCTCACCACTTCATTCTGTGTAATTTACGTGTATTATTTTGAACCTAACGTTGTATTCTGTTTTGCATTGTTGAAATTCCTCCTCCCTGTCTGTAAAAAGATTTACTTTGTTAATCGAACCATCATTACCGCCTTTGTAAACCTTTGTTTTTAAAGGTGATGTATAAATAAAGTTAGTATTCACCTGATGAAGCACCCTCATTAAAAATCTTTTTATACTGAATTTACCACATCTTCTACTTTGGATAAAGAACTACAACCTGTAAATGAATAAGCGTTAAATGGCGTGCAAAACCACCATCTCTGAAATAACAAGAGAGATTGAATAAGAGTAAGGATAAAGATTTTACTCGACTCAGGTGAATTAATACCTCTGTGTGAAAGTCTGAGTCCTGCATTCTTGAAACCTTTACCACCCACCTAATCTACCTTGAGCTTGAGCTTTTTTAGAAACCCCAATCCTTTACTGTAACTGAAGTTCTTGGACATGCTCGACAAAACAAGCGTGCTGCAGTTATCATCAGCTGCTTTTTTCAACAAATATATTCAGCTATTCTCAGAAATCCTTACATCTCTAAAGCCAACCAGGGCGGCCTAGGTCTTCATGTATGAAGGAACTATATCTGAAATGTTTATTCGAGGACCGTCGTCATGTGTTGGAAGTATGGTTTCCCTCGTCATGACTGGTCTGCTGTCAGTTTTTACAAATGACTTGTTCATAACTCTCAATTCAGAAAGTCCTGGAGGGTTTTAATAAACTTTAAGAAGTCTTTGGACGATCAAACGTCTCAGTTCAAAACCCTTTCTAAGTGTTTCATATCACTGGTTTCTACCAGCACTGATGGACTGAGTGTGAACCAGAGGGAATGGCAGGGAGTTCAGCCTGATCCCTCTCCTTTACACCGAATATGTGGGAGCTGTTTTCATTTCATGATGAAACCTTCTCTGTATGATGAGTATAAACTCGGCCGCCAGGTTTTATATTTATTCTCAGTAAACTTTTACTCACTATCTTCTCCCCTCCTGGCCAAAGGGGCAGTCTCATGTTTGCTCTGCTGAGATCTGTTATAATGTGCTGGTTACTTTATACCTACTGTATGTGTGGTTTTTTATTGTAAAATAACCAAACGACAGACATACCGTCCTCTGTGATTTCACATCTGGTCTGAGTTGTGACCTGTGATATCGGCAGAGAGGTTAACTTGTTGAACTTTTATCACCCGGCTCCTCACGTCAGATTGTAAACGTGCCATAAGCCCATGCCTCACTGCTGACTCTGCCTCTCTTCCTGGAATGAATCAGAGCATTTTAACTCCTCCCTCCTCTTCCTGTTTTCCAACACAGACCGTCCCATTCACAGCCTGTTCCATGCGGTCCAGATATTTCCTGCTTCCTGCCCTTTTGGCAGATCTACAAAACAGCAGATGAGTCAAACACGTTGTTAAAGTGACGCCTCGTTCGCTGCAAGTCAGCAAGCCAACACGAGGAAAGGGAACTGAACTCTGGGCTGGATCAGTTCTCAGTTTTTATCTCACATGAGTAAGTGAAACTATTTCATTCTGATTGTCTCTTTTCGAGGGGAAATGGCGCAGCAACAAAACCTGATGGACCAGAAAAAACTTTGCTGTTCGATTTGTTTGGATCTGCTGAGGGATCCCGTTACTATTCCCTGCGGGCACAGCTACTGTATGCACTGTGTGAGAAGCCACTGGGATGAGGAGGATCAGAAGAAAGTGTACAGCTGTCCTCAGTGTCGGAAGACCGTCTCTCCGAGGCCTGTCCTGGTGAAAAACACCATGCTGGCAGATTTGGTGGAGGAACTGAAGAAAACCGGACCTCAGGCTGTCTCAGCTGATCACTGTTATGCCGAAGCTGGAGATGTCGCCTGTGATTTCTGCACCGGGAGAAAACTTAAAGCTCTGAAGTCCTGTCTGCAGTGTCTGGTCTCTTACTGTGAGGAACACCTCCAGCCTCACTATGACTCTCCTGCCTTTGGGAAACACAAGCTGGTGGACCCGTCTAAGAAGCTCCAGGAGAACATCTGCACTCGTCACGGTGAAGTTAAAAAGATTTTCTGCCGTACTGATGATCAGTGTATCTGTGTCCTCTGCTCCATGGATGAGCATAAATACCACAACACAGTCTTAGCCCTGACAGAGCGGACTGAGAGGCAAGGGGAGCTCGGAACTAACCGACCCAAAATCCAGCAGAGAATCCGGGGCAGGGAGAAAGACGTCGGGGTGCTTCAGGAGAGATTGGAGGCGATTAATCGCTCAGCTGATAAAGCAGTGAAGTACAGCGACAAGATCTTCACTCAGCTGTTACGACTTATCAAGAATAGGAGCTCTGATGTGAAGCAGCAGATCAGAGCCCAGCAGAAAACTGAGGTCAGTTTAGCCAAAGAGCTGAAGGAGAAGCTGGACGCAGAGATCACAGAGCTCCGGCGGACTGACACTGTGCTGGAGCATCTGTCACACACAGAGGACCACACCCAGTTTCTGCAAAATTACCCTTCACTGTCATGTCTGAGTAAATCTGCAGCCTCATCTAGCATCAACATCTGCCCCCTGCAGTACTTTGAAGACGTGATGGTTGTCGTTTCAGACGTCAGAGACAAAGTGCAGGACACTCTGAGTGACGCATGGATCAAGATCTCACAAGCAGTGAGGCCAGCGGATGTTTTACAGCCACGAGCAGAGCCCAAGACCAGAGCCGAGTTTTTACAATACTCATGTGAAACCACTCTGGATCCAAGTACAGCAAACACATGTCTGCTGGTGTCTGAAGGGGACAGAAAAGCAACAGTGACCAGTGAGAAACAGGCATACCCCGGTCATCCAGACAGGTTCACGGACATGTTTCAGGTCCTGAGCAGAGATAGTCTGAGCGGGCGCCACTACTGGGAGGTGGAGAGAGGCAGGTTTGAGGTTTCAGTTGCAGTTGTGTACAAAGACATCAGCAGAACGGGATATGAAAGCGGATTTGGGAACGATGACAAGTCTTGGGCTTTAGAGTGTTTCAACAACAGCTATCAGTTCAGACATAACAGCACAAGCACTTTAATCTCAGGACCCCAGTCCTCTGTGATAGGAGTGTACCTGGATTACAGTGCAGGTACTCTGTGCTTCTACAACGTGTCTGGAAACATGACGCTCCTCCACAGAGTCCAGACCACGTTCACTCAGCCCCTCCATCAGGGACTTGGTGTTTTTGCGACGGACAGTCAAGGATCTGCTGCTGAGCTCTGTAAGCTGAGGCAGAAATGAAGGGAAAGAATCAATGACTTCAGTGTTTGAGTCGCTTCTAGGTTTAGCAATGCGCAATTGTATCTAAAAACAGCTGCATCTTTGTTTTTTTTATATTTTCATACTTTCATTCATTCTTTTTAATGTGCATAACCATCACACAAAGCTGTTTTAATAGACATTGTTATGGTTTTGTCTCATTATGTACTTCAGGGGAGTTTGTAAGTGGCTGTGAGTAACATCTGCTTTCCTGCTTCTCTTCAGAAACCCCAAAATGCAGCAACCTTCAGATCTTCATGATGTATTGTTACAACTCACTATGCTGTTAAATTAAAGAACCAATCGCCAAAATTCAATTTCCTTAAGACAGAGCCACGTTTTTATGATTTTATTTTGCTATATGCACGTGATGTACTGACGGAGAGTTTTGCAATGTTTACTGCGGTCGTATCACTTCCTCTGAGGAAATAAAAACACATCAGACTTTGGATCTCTGAGTAATGGGAATGTTATCTACAACTTGCAAGCTGTCTCTCTCTCTCTCTCTCTCTCTCTCTCTCTCTCTCTCTCTCTCTCTGCTGATGAAATGTGCCATGAGTCATTTCCGATTCCATGAAAGAAAATCACTAATTGAATTTAAGCCAAGGGAGTAGAAATGCACGAACTCAAGGAAAGACTGATGTAAAAAGAGGTACTGATTCAACTTCTTTACTGAAGTACGAGTGGGAAACTACACACTTCACAGGCCAAAGAATAATTTTATCTGTGCTGCTTGAATTTGTCCCCATGTTTTGATGCATGTTTTTGTAGATAATTAAAAGCATTAATGTGGATATTTTGAAAATGTAAGAAGTAGAAAATACAAATATTTGTGTTGAAAATGAAGGACTTAAGTGCAGTAACAAAGTGTTTGTTCTTTTATTTACTTCTCTCCTCTGAATGTATGTCTGCACATGTCAGTCAGAGTTGATCATTGTAAATCGGATTGATTGTGAAAAGGAAAAAAAGGTTATTCTACTCCATCAATGAAGGTTTGGATTACTGTCCTTTAAAGTGAGAGATTCTCTTCTTCTCATTTTCAAAGATTTAGCCTCAAGTGTGATGTTGTATTTGAAGGGTACACAGCAAAGCCAAAGTGCCTTATAACAACATTTAATTTAAGAAATGTAATGTTGTTTACAATCCCAAAGTGAGTTCATAATTTTACATTTTTGCAATAAAGTTTACCTTGTCTATGTAACTGCCTTGGTCATGATGTTTACTAAGGATAACAAAGTAATTCAGTAAACAAACAAACAAACAAAAAACAAACTGGTAACTGAAGACAGTTTGTTTCTGGAAGCTCATGTGTTTTATTTTTTTACTTTTAGTTTGCATGGCTGTTACTGTTCCTTAGAACTTACTTTATGTGTACTTTAAACTGCTAATCAGCTATATTCTGATATAAATATATATTTTATATCATATCTGATTGAACAGATCTGGGTTCCCTTTGGAGGAACCGCATCATTAATAAAGCCAAACGGATAATTAGACAACAAATTAGACAACTTTCCTCACAGAAAAACAAAACAGATACACAAATTATTTTATTCCTTCTGCCATCAGACTTCTAAATGCTGATAGCAGTTTTTAACAGTTGTAATAGATTGTCCTTCTGAAATTGAGAATTTGTGTATCTATAAGGTGTTTTTTTTAGTATTTATTCCTTGCTACAGTGTTGTTTTTTTTTGTTTTTTTTAATAAAGTGATTTTGGTCTATTTTAACATTCACAACATTGACATGTTGAGTGTTGTTTGTCTGCTTGTTAGTGTTTGTGTTGTTTATCAACAAGCTGGTACACTGAAACCAAATTGCCCTATGGGATTAACAAAGTTATCTGAATCTGAATCAGATGATATTATATTCTTACAACAGGACTTGTGTATTTATCTATTTATTATTTAATTATAAATGGACTAGTATTCAGGGTAAAACATATTGTATATATTCTGTTTGTATTCTATTCATATTTAAAAAAAAAAAACATTAATTAAAATAAAAATCAACTGAATGTGAGTTTTTTTTGCAGCTCAAGATTTCATATTTAACCTAGAGATAACGTACAACTTACTAAAACTCACAGGAAAGAAACAAAATAAGTTATAACATCAAGAACATGAACTGAATTTTAAAGACAAAGACACTCATCATATCTGTTTATAATATATATTGATTCACAATAAATACGTATTTATTTGTAGCCTATGTTTGTATCATTTATGTATTTTTACGTCTCTGATTTGAGTTTACAGCGGAACCTTCCTCCATCAGAAACCCAGTCCGCAGCAACACGGAATGTTTGAGTGACGCACTCAGAACGCGGAAGTGAAGCGCAGGTTGTTTATGTTTTCGTCCTGATTCAGAACAGGTAGAAAACTCAACTTTTACATTAACATGGCGGTGAGCGCGGTTCACCTGGAGTCGGATGCCTTCCTGGTGTGTATGAATCACGCTTTGAGCACAGAGAAAGAGGAGGTGATGGGTTTATGTATCGGAGAAGTGGAAGGAACCCGCATCGTCCACATCCACTCTGTCATCATCCTCCGCCGCTCCGACAAGAGGAAGGACCGGGTGGAGATTTCCCCCGAGCAGCTGTCCGCTGCCTCTACAGAGGCGGAGAGGCTGGCTGACATCACCGGCAGACCCATGAGGGTGGTGGGCTGGTACCACTCCCACCCGCACATCACCGTGTGGCCGTCCCACGTCGATGTGAGGACCCAGGCCATGTACCAGATGCTGGACCAGTGCTTCGTGGGCCTCATCTTCTCCTGCTTCATCGAGGACAAGAACACGAAGACGGGTCGCGTCCTGTACACCTGCTTCCAGTCCGTGCAGGCTCAGAAGGGCTCCGAGTACGAGCGCGTCGAGATCCCCATCCACGTCGTGCCTCGGGAAGCCATCGGGAAAGTGTGCCTGGAGTCCGCCGTGGAGCTGCCCCGCATCCTGTGCCAGGAGGAGCAGGACACTTACCGCAAGATCCACAGCCTGGCGCACCTGGACCCCGTGACCAAGATCCACAACGGCTCCGTGTTCACCAAGAACCTGTGCAGCCAGATGTCTGCGGTGAGCGGGCCGCTGCTGCAGTGGCTGGAGGACCGGCTGGAGCAGAACAAGCAGAGCGTGGTGGAGCTGCAGAGGGAGAAGGAGAGGCTGCTGCTGGAGCTGGCTGCCCTGTGAGCTGAGGGGACAGGCTGGACCAGGTCTGGAGACCCCTCATAGTTCTTTTTCTATTGACAGACTGAGGAAAACAAAACACCTCTCTTTCCCAGAAGTGTACATTATGTGAAGATGAAAAGTTTCTTATTTTATTCTAGAATATACTTCATATTCTGAATGGACTTTTGTTTTGTGTAAGATATTTTGGAGAAGCTTGGTGTTCAAACTGGGGCTGCATCCCACTATTACTTTCATTGATAAACACTCTCATCTGCCAACAAGCTGTTCTCAATAAACCCTTTAAATTGGATCAGGACTGTCAGATTCTTGTCAACTCATTTTAAACAATTCACTGCTGGAGATATTTTTTCCATTGATTAATTCACTGATCAGTATCAGTACAGCTGTGTGTCCTGGAGCTGGAACCAAAAAGTCAGACCAGGTCTTCAGATCAGTCATGTTTATTTGTTTGATAGTCCTAAATTATAACTCTGCACATTTCACCTGCATTTTAATGTCTAATTATTCTATTTATTGAAAACATTCAAAATGCTTAGAACCCCCAGACTTAAAGCCCCTGTGATGAGATTTTAGCTCATCATGAAACAACTTCATTCATGTCATTAATCTTCATGCCTCTTACCACTATTGGTGTCAGATGACGTAATTAACAGCTTGTTGCAGTGACAGCCTCTGTTTTTCATTACAACACTCGTTTACATTTTCCACAATGAATAAAAAGAGAGTGAGAGATGTCAGGACAGGAGGAGGACGCTTTCTGTCAGAAAACACAACTCGCATATTGGACAAGAGATACAATATACCCACATGTTCATAAGGGGTCTGCAAAACTGACTTTCCCAATCTCTGATACTTCAAAATTAAGCCAAATTAGAAATTGAGATTTTCAAATAGCAAATTAAACGTATCTTCACGTCCATCCGTTTGTCCAGTCAAGTTTAACTTTTAAAATCAAGCCTTTACTTTGTAGGTTTATGTGTTGCTGATAGATAGGTCAGCGTCCGCCTACGTTTGAAATGCAGCGCGTCTGTATGTCACCACACGAGGAGGAAAAATCCAAATCACTTTCCTGTTTTTATTCCTTTTGTCTCCACTTTGGCTCCGTCACCCCTGTCTCATTGGACCTTTTTTTTGTGTCTTTGTTTGACCAGCAGGTGTCCCCCTTGGCTAAGTTTTCCTCTTTGTTGCAGGCCCTGTAGAGTTTTTATCTCCTTTTAGATGTGTTTTATTTTTTTCTTTCCTCAAATTCTTTAATTCTGATCCTTAATTCTCAGATCTTAATTTTCACTTTGTGTCTTGATATTGAGCTGAGTGCCTCATCTCTTTAATGATCACTAAGCTCCTACAGTATGTCCTCATAACTTTAAGTTTGAATTGTCTTTAACTAGCATTAACTAACAACACTAACTAACATTAACTATAGTATCTACTATGTCTCCGACAAATCAAACCCTCTCCTCATTTCATATGAGTCTGAATTAGGAGTAATCTCGGCAGCCGATCAGCTTCAGTCCTTTTTAATCTTTAGGATAAACATTTGCAGGAAGGTGCGTTTAGTGAGCCAGCTTTAGTGAGTGTATTTGTTTCCTCTGACCTCTGTCCTTCGTTAAATAGCTTCTGTTGTAGTGTGGTTTTGTGGACGTGGACTAGGGGTCAAGAGGAGGCAGCCAATCCTGGTTGGAGGACAGCCCGCTGCCTCCTTTACGAGACAGGAGGAAAATTTCCCTCCTGAGGGCTTCGGCCTGCTGCGACTGCACTTTTAACACATTCTTGAACCACTGGATGTCCCCCTGGATCACACGCCTCCTGTAGTCCTGGAACTGGCTGCCCTGGATGAACAACAAACACGCAGAATTAATTGTGTTATATGAAAACAGCTTAGAGTAATGTCAGCTGTGTAATTAACTTCAGGTAAAGAGGCGTTTACCATCGTCTTCTGTCTGGCTTTGAGTTTATTCTCCAGTTCCTTCTTCTGGTTGAAGAGGCTCGTCATACTGCGGAGTAGCTCTGTGTCATTCCTGGTCACATGCATCAGAGTCTCACGGGCCTCATCTACCTTTGCCTGGACATCACAGACACACACACACACATAAAATACAACTGTGAATGTTGAAAGAACACAGAGACAGTCAGTGAACAGAATATCCCACGTAAACACGGCTCACATCCCACTCTTTGATCTCCTCGGCGTACGCAGCTTCCTTGAGGAGTTTCTCCTGCTTGAGCTCCTCCAGCGTCCTGTCCCCTGACAGCGTCTGCAGAGCCTCAAGATCCACCTGCCCCCCGTACTTCATCATCATCAGCTGGTTGCACTGCTCCTCCAGCACTGCAACAACACACAAACACACACTGATACACATATCAACACAAATCCATCCATTCATCCATCCATTATCTTGACCGCTTATCCTGTTTGGGGTCACGGGGGGCTTGAGCCTATCCCAGCTGACTTCAGGCGGAAGGCAGGGCACACCCTGAACAGGTCACCAACCCATCACAGGGCAAAAACTGAAAGATGGACAACCATTCACGCACACACTCACACCTACGGGCAATTTAGAGTGATCAATTAACCTGGAGAGCATGTTTCTGGACTGTGGGAGGAAGCCGGAGAACCCGGAGAGAACCCACGCATGCACGGGGAGAACATGCAAACTCCACACAGAAAGGCACCTGCCCTTAGGGCGCTGGTGGCCTAGCGGTCTAAGCGCCTAGGCTTCAGTCCTCGTCGTAGAGGTCGCCGGTTCGACCCCAAGCCGGGACCATTTCCTGCATGTCTTCCCCGACTCTCTACTCCCCACATTTCCTGTCTCTCTTCACCTATCGAATCAATTAATGAAATAAAAAGCCCAAAAATATAACCTTAAAAAAAAAAAAAAAAAAGGAAGGCACCTGCCCGACCGGGGTCTCGAACCAGTAACCTTCTTGCTGTGAGGCACCCACTGCACCACCTTGATGCCCATTAACACAAATCAAATTCACAACTGTCCCTCTTTCTTTTCTTTATAACACGTTCGTGTCTCTTTGATCTTGTGTTTAGTTTTTATCAAATACATCATCAGTGTTTCTCAATAAAAAGGGATCTTGAGTCACCCAAGATCTTAGTGTTCATGTCCTTGCGCTCATGGAGGAGCCTGACGTGCTGCTTGCGGGCCACACAGTACAGATCTCTCTGCTGGCTCTTCTCCTGCTGCAGCTGCACGATTCGCTCCTCCAGCCTTTTCAGCTCTGTCCTGTCCAGAACCAGAGCTGGGCTCAGGTCAGACGGCACGGAGCCGTCAGTGAGAAACTCAATCTGGATGATGAAGAGAAAGAGGGGAGAGAAGAAATGAAGGGGGTGATATTCTTCAAGATTTTTTTTTGTAGTGTTCACTGAGTTGTTCTGTCATCAGAGGTCCATCATGAGTTCAGTCTGTGTACCTGGTTCAGCCTGAGAGGAACCACCACATCCAGCTCATTCATTTTCTTCTGTTTCTCCCTGTAGACTAACTCGATGTCTCCCTCTGCTGCTGTGCGACCGCTCTTCAGACATTTCTCCTGCAGGGACAAACACAAACGATGCACAAAGACACAAACAACGGTAAACGAAAGAGTGCAGAGAGAGGAAGATGAGGAGACAGACGAATGAAGATCAGAGTATGACCTTGTTGAAGAGGGAGTCATACTCCTTCTTCAGAGCGTCAAAACTCTTCTTCTCCTCCTTCATCAGTTCAGACAGGTCCAGCCGACGCTCAAGCAGCTGCAGTGTGTTCTCAAACAGCTCCGGCTCACAGCCTGAGTTACACAAGCACACACACACACACACACACACACACACACACACACACACACACACACACACACACACACACACACACACACACACACACACACACACACACACACACACACAGGTTAGTACTCTAAGTCAAAGCTGGAGTGAAGGACTCTCAAACATGAAGCACCGTGAGTCGCTGCAAAATGCATCAAATCCAAAACACAAGAGCAGTCAGAGCTGAACCTTGATCTCAGTGATCTCCAGAGCTTTCTGTGTGTTTTCACCATTCTCATATGAATCAGATTTATTCAACTTCAGCGCTGCTTTTTTTATTTTCATGCATTTGCAACATTTTGAATTAAAACCTATGGCACAACAGCAACGTCAAACACTGAAATACATAATGTTTGACCTGTTGCACTTTTTGGGACCATGGAAAGATGTGATCGGTCTTTTATTTGATCAAGATAGTGTTGGACTGTCATTGCTGCTTTGTTAGTTTTACAGGGAGTTGAAACCACAGAGTGAAGAAAAGAGGACATGACCCCTTGGTTTCAAACCTCAAAAATACCTTAAACCTGCTTTCGGCCATGACACTCCTAAACTATGGAGCAGTCTCTGAGGATCTGAGGGGAGCTGACAGACATATTGAGACTTTTAAACGTAAACTAAAAACATATTATTCAGTCTGGATTTTATGTAGAGTTTTACAATTTTATTACTAACTTTTTACATTTATATTGATTTAAATGTTGCTTTATTATTTTATACATTTTAATGGTTTAATTAATTTTTATTTAATTAATTTATTTGTAGTTATCCACTCAGTTTTATTGATATTTTCAGCCTTAATTTTATTTCAAACTCTTATCCTTACCCTTTTAAAATTAATTTATTTCAACTTTCTTTATTCTTAATATTAATTTGATGCTTTAACTTATTTTAATTACATATATTTTATTGTTGTAGGTGTGCATTAGTCTCTATTTTAAAATCCATTTTTGTTTCTCAATGTCTTGCCATTATTTTATTTCTGCTCCTTTCTTGTTTTTGATCACTGTAAAGCACTTTGGGTTGCATTTGATTTGTATGAAAGGTGCTATATAAGTAAAGCTTGATTGATTGATTGATTGATTGATTGATTGATTGATTGATTGATTGATTTAAAGGCCACCAGAGGAGACGATAAGACAGTGACCTCACTGCTGCACCACAACACTGACCTGGAGGGCAAACACTGCAGTCCACATCATCTTCCTCCTCTGAGCTGCTATCATCTTCATCCTCATCTGAGTCTTCATCCCAGTCTTCATCACTATCCTTCTCCTCTTCTGCAGACATGTTCAGATCATAAAGGAGAAACTGAGACACACAGCAGTCAGAACAAAGAGAAGCTTCACATCATGTCTGTCTCCTTCACCTTCTTCTTTCGGCACTCGTTTGACTTTCCTCTTGAAGACTTTGGTGAGAAACTCTTCAAACTTTTTCTCCTGTCCCAGCGAGGCCTTAAAGGCAGCAAACAGAGCCATCTCTCTCTCCCGCAGCCGGGCCAAGTCTGCCTGCTTCAGCTCCAGCTGTTCACTAGACTCTTCCAGCTTCGACTGTCAGGACAGAGAGCGAGGGGGGAACAAGGTAGACACAAGAACCTGAACCGCTTTTCTTTTTAGCTTATGGAAACTTTGGGTTAAAATGTCACCATGGATGTGTTGCTTTTAAATAATTTGGTACTTTTTGATATTATCAAATGTCAAATTAACTAAGAGTGTATCATTTCAGTTCATATGACATTAAAAGTATACAGCGTTGACATGCGTAATAAAGAAAAACAGTCTTGAAATGTAAAAAATAACGTGCCATAATATGAAACCAGAAGCCTTAATGACTGTGATGGATTTAAGAGAATGATCAGAAATGTTAAACTATCCAAGTTTGGAATAAAACAAAAGACACATCTGTCAAGACTTCCAGTACACACCGAGATGCTGCTTTCCTCCTCGACGCGTGCGTTGAGTTTCTGCTCCAGGCTGTCCTCCCTCTTCTCAAACTCCTTCATGAGCAGAAGCTCCTGGTACAGGGTCAGCTGACGGAGGTCGGCCATCTTCAGCTGCCAGTCAAGACGCAGCTTCTGGTGACGCAGCAGCTGAAGCTCAGCGTCAAACTGACTCACTGAGCTCTCCATCTAATGATAAATAAAAAGATGCGGTGACACAGAGATTTTCAATACTTCTGGAAGATATTTTGTTCAGGACAAAACACTAAGAGGTAAGTGACTTAAAAAGAATAACAGACCTGTTCCAGCAGGGAATCGCGCTCATGCAGCAGTCTGATCTCCTCCTCTCTCTTCAGCTCCTCCTCCAGCTCACTCATCTCTGCTTCTTCCTCCTCTGTTGTCTCCTCCTCTTCTTTGATCACTGATGAATCAAACCGTTGGAGTGCCTTTCCTTCTTCCCTCTCCTTCTCTTCCAGCTCATAATCCAGCTGCTCGATTAAACCCATGTCTCCCTCCTGCTCCATTCTTTTCAGCCTGTTAGAGAATTAAAAAAGGTAATATGTACTTTCAGATAAAGTTTCAGGAATAAAGAACAGTTTTATGAGATGAGACTTGATCTCAGGCTCCTGTACCTCTGCTCCCTCAGAACACGGTATCGCTCCAGCGTGGCCTGGCTGTACTGCATCCTCTTCTCGGGGGTCTCCTCTGGCAGAATGGTGATGAGGGAGGGCGGAGGGCGATGGAGGTGAGCTGGGAGACGCTGCTGGACATTTGTGACCTGTTCAGCCTGAGCACGCAGCTGAGACAATAGATGAACTTTGGAGTCCCTCAAAGCCACAATGTGTCGGTTCATCTCAGTCTGTCTCTTTTGGATCTGACAGATTGGACAGAGTATTTTAGAAATCAATTTTTTTTATCTTTAATCTAACCAATGTTCAATAAACCACAACATGCGTACAATAAATGATTTTTCTGTGAGTGACACAGGAAGGGATGTGTTTGTTTTTGTTTACATTTTCCTCCAGGCTCATCAGCTCGGCTCTTTTCCTCTCTGTGTTCATCCTCAGGTGTTTGGGCACGATGAAGTCTTTATCTGACTTCAGCTTCAGGTCTCCGATGATCTCTTTGGCCTCCCTGATGGCCTTTACATCCTTTGGGTCCTCACAGTTCTCATCTGGTTTCTCTTCATAACTGAGACACCAAAAAAATATCACAGTTTGCACTAACATCAGAGTAGTACAGTAGAGGCCTATGACTCATATAATGCCTTAATCTAGAACAGAGCTCTCTAATGGATTTTAAGGAACACCATGACTAAGGGAAGAAATGCTAAGTAGTTCTAATTTGAGCCCAAAGGACTGGGATTATGTTGTTTGACATGACACTCACAGCTGAGCCCACTCCTGCTTCCTTTTCTCGATCTTGGCTCGAGCTTGCTCTGCTTTCTCTGCAGCCTTTCGGAGCCTCTCGACCTGCCGGTCTGCCAGCTTTATCCCTGCAGCACGAGCCACCGGGGGGCGCAGCACGACTTCCTCTGGATGACACACGAATGTAGGTCAAACACGTCTTTGACTGATGAAACATGCACATTACCATTTCTACCTTCTAAGTTGTTGCCGTTCTTGGCAGGCTCAGCTCTGGACCTCCTGCGACCTGGTGCAGCGTTTCTGTCTCCATCAGGCTGGCTCGCTGCACTCTGATTTGTGGGTTTAGTAGAAGTCTTGGTGAGTGCCGGTAGACGGTAGGTGGAGACTCTGTGTTCGCTGCGGATTGCAACCACAGTGACCATGGTGGATTCCAGAGAGCTCCTGAACCTGAAAACAAACATTAGAGTTATACAAAGACAACACCTCTGTCGTGCAGAACATTTTAATTTCTTGAAGCCTCTCTGTTCAATAAGTTGGCTGATGTGCAGAAACCTTGAACTTTCATCATTCCTTAAGGTTAGCAAGACGCTACTCAAATACAGAAGATCCTTTATATGTTATCTTAAAAGAAAAGGACCCTACTCTCCAGTTCATATATCACCTGAGTTCACATTTCCCTATTTGGCCTACAAAGAAGCAAAATGGCTAAATTGAAGGCTTCAAAATAGACGTCCACAAACCAGTGGGTTTCCTAATGGTAATAGGATCTCTTTGTTACATACATGCTATGATTAAAACTCATGTAAATACAATAAAAGTGTCTGTTATTATTAATAACTCAGGACTTCAAGGGGCAACAGTTAATCAGTATTCTACATGTCCCCTCGGGTATATGATCTCCACCCAGAACTATGAATCCCCAAAGTTTGACATCACAAAGGGTAGTTATCATGTATAATCAACAGCATGGCGGCAGGTGAAAAAGCTTTCATACTAAATATTTTTTTCTATAGATAATTAATTATGTTTTAATGTGTCAGTACCAGTCCTGTAACTTGCTGAGAGCGATGCTGCAGCGCTCCTCCTCCCAGCTTATCTGCTTCCTGACCTCCCTCACCCGCTGAGCCTTCACCCTCTCTGCCTGCTCAGTAAAGCGCTGGTCCAGCTGCAGCTCCTACTCACAAAAATACACGTCACACACATAGCTTTAGACACTGTATTATTATCCAGCCTTTATTGATAGAATGCCTAAACATATATTTCAAAGACAAGTTAGATCTATGCCCTAAAGTTTCAGAATCAGAATCAGAATCAGAAATACTTTATTTATCCTGGGGAGGGAAATTGGGCATTACAGAGCTCTTATAAACAGTATGTAAGAAAGTTAGAAATTAATAGAAGAAGGAATAAGATAAGATATAAATAAAATAAAATAAAGATCAAATGAAAATAGAATAAAATAAAATATAATAAAGATCAAATGAAAATAGAATAAAATAAAGTATATAAAAGTATATACAGAAGTGCTGGGACTGAAGGAGATATATACAAGGATGTTTAAAGTGTGAGTCTGTGTGTACCCATGGTTTTAAGCGACAATGCTCTGGCAGACTCTGGATTTTGTTCGTCAGCTGTTTAAATTTCTTCTGGAGCTCAGAGAGCTTTTTACGCTTTGCAGCGATCTTCAGCTCTGCCTCTCGACGTAGACGGTCCTTCTCCAGCTTCTGTTTGGCCGTCTCTATGCTGAAAGAGAGAGCGGGAGGTGGGAGGGGGGGTTGGTTTTGAGTATTATTTTTCCTCTATGTTGTTGTGGTTGTTTCCTTTTAGTGTTACTCACTACATATGTTGACTTGTATGTTTGTTTGTTGTTTATGTTTTTCTTCATTTAATTGAAAAGGAGGAAAATATCTGTAACATTGATTGTTCTATTATTGCTACCTCAATGAAAATCATTTAAACTAAAAAAGGAAAGAGAGAGCGAGATCAGAGAAACACTTTCATCATATTATTGAGACAAAGCTCAAATGAAACAAAGATGTAATATTAACATTTTCTTCCATAAAACACAGATAAAAGGAAATTTGACAAACACACAAATGCAGAGGAAGGGGTGACTGAAAAAAATTCTCTTCCTCACACTCACCTGTAAGCTGCTGGGTCTTCGATGTCCTGAGCTACAGCCTCATTCTCAAGACCCCTCTGTTAGAGTGAAGCAAGTTCAGGATGATATCAGAGTTTTATTGTTTCTTATCTTTTTGACATTTCTTTCAAAAAATAAAAAAATAAAGTGTGATGATCTCTTAAAAAACAAACAAAGAGCATGATTAACTTGTGAGGGTTTACATTACATTTAGGTATGTGATACCTGTTCACACTTTAAATGCAGTCAGTTGAATTAAATGTCACAAAGTCAACCTCTTTTGGCTGCCACAGTTAAAGTCCAGGAATCACCGCTACAGTAATTTGAACCATTGCCATTCATAGCCACCTTGATAACCTGGATAATTTGCCCTTTAATTATGAAGTATTTCAAAAGTTCATCATTAATTCAGCTTCATGTACTTTCTTACTCACAGAGCAGTAGAAGAACATTTCATGTGAGTGCATGGTGGACTGACCCTGGGAGAAGGAACCTTGGCCCTCTTCTTCTGCATACTCTCCTGGAGCTCCTCTGAAGGAAGCAGACTGAAGGAGAAGATATTTCCATCATCTCCCGCCGTCAGCACAAAGTGGTCGTCGTGGCTGCAGCAGATGTGCTTCAGGTGTCCGTACTGGTTGTCGTGGACGCTGAGGGTCCAGTAGGCCTGCATGGAGGTGAGGCTGTGGTCACCCGGCTGCAGAGGGTAAACCCTGATGAAGCCTGAGTTCATGCCACAGATCAGCAGCTGCCTGTCGGAGCTACAAAACACCAAAACAAACAAACAAACAGATATAAATAAATGACTTAGCAGATATAAATCTTATAGTTTGAGTTTGACCTCTGAATACCTGAAGGTGAAGGAGCAGATGGGGTCTTCATCTGCGTTTTGGATTGGCAGAAAACTGAAAGGTTCATCCTGCTGCTGTTCTGGATCCTGGTCCTGGTTCTCAGAGAACTTACAGTGATACAAGAAACCTGCATCAAAGCCTCCCTGCAAAGAAAAGACAAGTGGATTCATTCTTTGGGGAAAAAACAACAACAAGGGTCTCCATCTTTAACTTCTGTGATCAAGTACCATCACTTAGCTTTTTTTGACCCCCTAATCTAGATGAGCTTTAACTTCTCCTGCTCTAAAGTTCTCCCCTCACTTAATCTCAATGTCTCGATCACAGTATCTGAACCCTGATTTTTTCATCCTCTAATTTTCCCCCAGGAGAAGGATGGAAAATAATCTCTATATTAATTAAAGTCCTAAAACTGCTCTGAGGAACTTTTGATTAGTGTCAAAAGGGTGACCTCCTGTGGGCAACATCTGTGTGTGTGTGTGTGTGTGTGTGTGTGTGTGTGTGTGTGTGTGTGTGTGTGTGTGTGTGTGTGTGTGTGTGTGTGTGTGTGTGTGTGTGTGTGTGTGTGTGTACCATAGAGAGCCAAAACTGTCCAGGCTGAGAGTAGAAGCCACAGCAGAGAGTACTTGGAGGGTCGGGGATGCAGATAGGGGGCAACTCTTCCTCTTCTTCTTCTTCCTCCTCTAGCCCTCCATCCTGCTGATTTGACTCTTTCAGCCTCTTTTCCCTCTCTTTCCTCTTGTTCTCCTTTACTTCTTGACGCCTTGCAATTTCCTCCTCTCTCTGAACAAACAAAGTCAAATACAAAAGCTCTGTAACTCAAAACAAAACGAGGGAAAAGATTCTTTTAACACAGCCATTAAAAGGATATAAAATTTAAAAGCTGCAAATTTAAGAATAGAGAGATCTCATCCGGACCTTGATCCGAGATTTGATGCTCCTGAACCTGAAACATCTGCTGGGCAGAGCAGGCAGCTTGAAGGTTTTAGCCGGCTTCTGGGCTTCAGGATCAGGACTGTCCAGCTCCACTACATGACCACTCTGGCACAGGATGAGCAGCCTGTTTTCACTCTGCGTAGAAAATTGTAAGAGATCAATGCCCTCTCTTTGCAGAGATACAGCAGTAAGTGTGAGATGGAGACATCGTACTGACATGAGAGTGAGGCGACCACTCCAGCGCCTGCACCGGACCAGGAACCTTGACAAAGCCAATGGGGTTGTATTTTTCCCCGACAGTGAAGAAGAACACGGTGCAGTCTGAGCTCTGAGCAGGGAGGAGGGGTCAGAGGTCAAAGTAAAAGAAACAACAGGACAACAAACAAATATAAACTCATCCAGTGTCTACAGAGAGTCAAATATATGTGGATTCAAAGGGTCCAACTTTACCCCGGTAGCTAAGATTTCTCCATTTCGTTCATATGCAACAGCTGTCACGGGTGCATTATGGGGTTTGAAGGCCTGCTTGAGGCGCAGCTTTGCGTCTCCTTTGAGAGTGCGCCCGCTGGCCAGATGAAGCCTCTGAGGGTTGAACAGCTCCAGTAACCGGACCACGCCGTCCTCAAACCCTGTCACCAGTAAACCCCCGCCCTGGTTCACCTGCACACAAACTCAAGAGGTCACTTTCTGTCGTCCGCAGTGCGCTGTCTTTGTTAGCATTACTCATTTTCACGCCGACACACTGACCAAAGTGGGAGCCCAGCTGAGGGCAGTTCCTCCCTGATTGAAGCGACTTGTGGTCAGCTCTTTCTTTGCAAGGAAGTCGAAAACTTTAATTGAACCTGTAGAGCAGAGACAACACAGAAAGAGTGTGCACTGTAAACCTGAACAGTACTTCTAACTCATAGCCATTAAGGGTACAGCACTCATAACCACCTATTTAGTTGAACCAAGAATTAGTTATTGAGTTATCCAAACAATTAATGTTGTTTTAATTATATGTATTTTATTGAGTTAATAAAACAATGTCCAAATAACAACTTTTGGTTGTACAGAGGGATGCTACGTATGACGTCATCAATGTCACCACGTCTTCACACTTGAAAAACCACAATGGCTGTGCTTCACGAAGCGGCAAAACTAAACTGGAGACACAGGGATTCAGAACTACAAAATAAAACAGGAAGCACAGGACTAGGCTAAGAAAACACAACAAGAGACATGGATCACTAAACACTCAAGAGAGACAAAGGATGACTAATACAGAATAAAAACAGGGAGGAACCAAGGCGGGCTGCACGGTGGTATGGTGGATAGCGCTGCTGCCTAACAGTGAGAAGGTTGTCCCGGTCGTACCCTGCCTTCCACCCCAAGTTAGCTGGGATTGGCTCCAGCCCCCCGTGACCCCGAAACGGGATAAGTGATCAAGATAATGGATGGATGAAACACAAGGAAAAGAATACACTAACCAAACCATGACATGTACTCAGTTTCATCTAGTATGTATGAATTAACAATACAAAAAATGTAACAAATACATTTGAGTTGGAGAAACTTGAAAATTAAAAAAAGAAAGAAAACAATTAAGTAAACTGAAATCGTATTTTATAATTTCAGTTATACTCAAAAGTTCTACTTCCGCTCCTTAAAAACTCTTATGTAATCAGTCACCACAAATATTTTGAGTCATTTCAACTTGTTCGGGTTTACAGTGTGTGTTATGTTGTGTGTGTGTGGGTGTGTTTCACTCACGGTCCAAAGCGGTCGTGGCCATCAGGTGAGATTTCCTCGACACGTCCAGGCCCTTAATCGGCCCAGCGTGGAAGGAGAACAGGCACTCTGGATCCGGAGTCTGAACACACAGATCACACATCCACCGTTATCCCAACATCAACTCATTTACCACAACATGAAACAACATGATATGTTCTCCAAAAGCTTCACTTATTTTGTCTTAAAATTCAGAAATGTAACTGTGATTACACCTACACCAGATTGATCCATAATGAAACTACAAAAACATATAGAGTTTAGTTTGTTATGAGTGACACAAAGCTAGCCAAAAGTTGAGTACGTAGCTTCATAAGTACTTAGAAAAAATTTCTAAATAAGAACAAACAGAAAAAGCATCAGAGGAGACTCACTGTGTAGGTGAATGACAGATCCAGTTTCCAGATAGCTCCACTGGAATCCTATGGATAAAAAAGCAGAGAGAGATTGTTGAGTCTGCTTTATTACAAAGAAGTGTTTTAAGTGACTTTATGTTGTTGTGACCTTTGACCTTTTGTCCTCTGACCTGAGCAAACCAGACGAAGCAGTCCGGCGTTGAGCTCCTCACCACAGAGGAGAGGCTCACGTTGTGTCCGACCACCATCTCGTTCATGGGCTCCATCTCAAACATGCTGTTGAGGATGTTACTGTCGGCAGTGTTGATGCCCTCAAAGTCCCAGCCCTGCAGGAAGGGAGAAAATCTTAGTGATCAAAACAGAACTCTTGCTCAAGTATGCTTATTCAGAATGTCAGAAGTAAATAATGAATGATCTAGTTATGGTTGTTGTCAGTATCATACCCGGACCACTCCATCAGAGCCGATCGTCATCAGCTGACCATCCTCCAGGGCAAACGGCTGGGCCTTTCCAGCGTGGCAGTTCCTCCCTTCCTTACGGCAAATCTCCACCTTTATGCCGTTCCCATCCCACACCAGCAAGTTTCCCCAGTCTGTGCCGGACACCACCTGACATAGACATATTTTAAAACCAAAACAATTGTGAGATTCAGGATATGACCTTGCAAGTCCAGCATTTGTTTCTATTATTTTATCTGACAAAATGAAGTTTCATCTTTGCAAAGAAAATTGGGAAAATATGTCCAAAGAGTAAAATTGTATAATGCCTTTGCAGGCTCCAGGCTCACTAAGGAGGCTGTAACTCTAGACTTGAAATCATCTGGTACCGTTTGAATGATCCTAATATGTCATTGTTGTAAATTGGCGTTCATATTCTGACACATTTTCTGCTTTAAATGACATACAGTACTTTCAAGGCTAATTTTTCCTAATTTCTAGGTAGATTTTTTAGACCACCCTTGACCCCAGAGTGTGAATATAGAGATGTTTATTCTAGAAACTAAATCTGTTTAACTTCTTGACACAGGCTTGATGCTGATGCAGTGTTTCAAAGGTTTAAAGTGTCCATGCCACAGTCACACACACCTTTCCATCAGGTAGTTCAACATAGCCTTCGATGTCTGTAGCTGCAGTTTTCCCAAAATGTCCCATCAGCCCTTGCAATTTAAGACCTGTGTATGTGCTGGCCATCTTCCAGAACCTGATAGAAAGCAAATGAGAAGTTTTATATCATATTTGAAAGCTCAACAGTGATTTTCAGGTAGAGTTACAGGTTTCATGGAGGATTCAGTTTGTCCTTTACTTGATGTGATGAGATCCTGATGATGTCAGCAGTCCCGGGTTGTACGGGGAGAAGCTGACTCGATACACCTCCTGAGAAACAGCCTTGCAGCTCAGCATCACCTCCTCCTTCTTCCAGTCCCACACTGTCAGCATGTAGTCAGGATCGCCCCCAACGCTGGCTAGTAGGCTCCCGTCTTGGTTAAAATCCACGAAGCTGTATGCTCGCTCTGTGCCGCCTGTAGACATGATGGTTAAAATGTGATCAGCTGTAAGTTTGAAACTGAAAAAGGAAAATAAGTGGAATGATCTTGGTCCTGTTTACCTCTGAGGATACGGTGCAGTTGTAATGAGGGATATTCATACACTATGATGTTGGGAAGGTTTCCTTTCTCTGCTACAGTGAAGTACTCCTTGCTGGGGTGTGCCTTGACATGCGAACGTACACACATATACATATCATAGACATCTTTGTCTCTCATGTGTCCCCTCATCTCTCTCCTGACAGCTATCATTTTAACAGCATTGAGAAAGTGAAAGCAGCTTTTCTTAAAAAGAGATATCAGGATTTAACAAAACCTGCATGTGTTCATTACTCAGAGTTCTTGCTGTGAAAATACATGCTGCACGCTGTCATGTAAATGCATGCATCATTTCTTTATTAAAGATGCACAATACTTTCTGTTATCGCTCGTACAGATAATTAAAGTCAGTCAGTATGCAACCAATTGTGACAGTTCATATCAGTCACATACAGGCTGGAGTCTCACTTTAACATGAACTCTCTCAGCCATCTTACCGTGATGGAGCCAATTCCTCCTCCGCTGCAGGAGCGGAGGTATCTCTGCTCCCTGGTGGAAACATTCAACAGAACCAGGAGGTTTCCAGCAATGAACATCAGAGTGCTGTCGTCCAGCAGCTGCAGGTTCCCCCTGCGCCTGCTGTCATACCCAAAGGAATGTCTAGAAGAGTGATGAGTTAAAGGCGGCCTCGATTTGCTATGTATATTGTATCTTTAATGGAAGTAGTCATGCAAAGTGCAAAACAAATTGAACTTAAAATTACGTGCACTTTGCATTAATTCTATATTACTACTGAAAAGTTAATATTATTTTTTATAATATATCAAAATTATCTATTTTTCATATTTTGTAAAATAATACTATTACTAGCACATAGATTGCATTTATATTGTATTTAACTGTTTACTTAAGTTTTTATTCATACTTATACATACAGTATATTTCTAAACTAAATAATGCATAATATTTTTCATATTTAGATTCAGTTTGTTTACCCTCTCTATAGACAAATATCTAAAAATGATTTCCTCTGTTGAATGAGGTTAACTGAAAACTCAGATTACCAAAAACTATTCATTTATTCATGCATATCTCACCTCTATCACCTGACTATTATGAGGGAAGGTGAAAATAATTGAGGTGTGAAATATATCTTATTAAACTCAGTGTTCGTGAAAGGATACGAGAGGTGCAGGAGGTTGTCCGGGATGTCAGAGTCCGGTGTGATGAACGGTCTGGAGTGAAGCTCCTCATACTTGTAGGTAATGTCTGCAGAAAGCTCATTTCTGGTCTCCTCCTCAGTTTCCTGCTGCACTGCTGGGTTTTCAGGATCACCGTCTGTAAGAGGGGAGAAAATAGCAGCTTAATTCATGCATTATGTTGAGGAAATAGTGTATATTTATGCAACAAAATCATCATAACTGTGTTTTCAGCTGTTGAATTGTTTACCTTCCTGCTGTGAAGCTGACCGTGTGTCCTCAGCCTCCTCACCAACAGAGCCTTTGTTTTCGTCTGACATTTCTGCTGTTAAACCATCCGAGGCTCTGCTTTTCTACCTAAAATTAGGAAAGAGATATGAATTAATAACAGAAACTTTAAAACTAATGATACACTAAACAGACGATAACTTTAAAAGGGGAGTAAATATGGTAACAAAGCAAAATGCAATATTACCTGCTAGTTTGGAAAACCTGAAAGAGCTTAAATTTACTAAACTAAAGTTTAAAATTAACCCTGACTTTAATTAAATATCTGAAACTGTCTGCAGTACGCTCTGTAACTAACTGCCCTAGGTTTTAGTTTGGAGGCGTTTCCAGGCAACAAGGAAAGTCACACCGCCGCAATGCATGCCGGTTATTGTAGTTTCGACACCTTTTTCCCGTTTCGTTACCGTTGCTTCCTTTTTGGTCAAAAAGAGAATCACCTACAGATAAAGAAGAACTTCAACCTCCTTTGAGGGTTTAATTAGATTATTAAACTATGAAACATAGTTTTGTATTTTTTATAACGTTCTTTTGGGTAAAACATGGTGCATAGTTCTTTCAACTGCAAAGAACAGTCACAAAATCACTATTTGTAGCTGCTACTCGTCGCCTAATGTTCGTGAACCACCAGAAATATGGAGAAACACTTTTTTTAGGAATGCGGGACTGTAGGAATGTTAATTCTTCACTCATTTCTGGCTAGAAGGAGCTGTCGTAAAGTCTTCCACTTTCCGGCAGCTCATGTTGAATTTTATTGGACGTGTTGTGCCGTAAACCGCTCTGAGGACAGAACGCATGGGACTGAGCTGGGGAAGCGTGTGTGTACATTTCTGATGTAAGTTGAACCTAATATAATGCTTTACTCCTTGTTATTATGCGCGATTATGATACAGATATATGACAGGAATGTGAGGCGTCTTCAGGGGTTTAATAATAAACGCTGTCATACATTGTGAATGCTATCAGCTAACTTAGCTGGATCCGAAAAGGCTTTAAATCATCAATCCAGGCAGCGAATATTTCATCGTAAACTATGCAAATAGAAGGTAGTGTTCACTATTAGACACCATTCTGTGACTTGTGGTCTCACTCTTTAGGGGGTGATCTTTGTGGTATTTTTTGTATGTAAAACTTAATATTGCATGATGACAATTAAAAGCAGATTGTCGAATCTTATGTTTATGTTTATTTATTTGCACAATTAAAAGAAAATACATACAAAAAAATAGCAAAGATAAATAAGATAATGTGCAGGAAGAGGCAGAAAACTCGAGCTTATTTGAAGCCTCCACCCAAATAGTGTTCTAATATCAAAAATGAAATACTTATCTATTTATCAGATAGAAGTGTACATAGTGTGTATATATCTGTAATAGTTGCCATATTGTATTCTATTCTATTCTATTCTATTCTATTCTATTCTATTCTTTTATTTTATTTTATTCTATTTTACCCTTGTCATTGCTATTATTACTGTTATTATATTTTTTAACTATGTTAGTACACTGTTGTATTCCCCTGTGCCGTGTTGTAAGCTGCTGTAACAAAAGAATTTCCCCAAACGGTGGACAAATAAAGTATATTTTATCTTATCTTATCTTATCTGATAGTAAGAAGCTGGAGTTTCTGAAACAAAGGAGCAGATGAGACGTGTGGCTTCGATCGAGTTGCCATCCTAACAAAATGTTTCTGAAGGAGCAAAATGTTTTTATGGAGAGTCGTAGGAAAAGTACTACCCCAAACTACATTACAATATGAAAGATATGGATAAATTAGGCTGTAATAAAGAGTAAGGAGACAGTTTGTGGTAACAAGATGACTAATCCTTCTTATAATACCAAGAGATGTATTAGTTTTTCTGCTAACCCAATTTGTTCTTTCCAACTTTCTCAATTTATCAACTCTGAATAGTAATTTTGGAGGAGGTTTGGTGAACTACATTTTGCGGCAGCTTGCTTGTAGATCAATTACAGTCATACTTCCAGTGTAACTACAGTATCAACAGCAACTGAAACAGATACGGTTATTGAAGGGAGGTGCATGTCAGAACTGTTTTAACTGTGGTTAGATAATTCAGCTAAAGACAGGTTTAAAAAAAAGTAAAAATACTTCCCTTCCACCGTTTTCTTGTGAAAAAACAAAACAAAGCCAGATGGGAGAAAGTTGTTGAGGTCAGATTTCACTGATTAAAGGATTGTTTATTTTCATGCTGTCACATGAGGTTGAACACATTTGGGTGGTATGAGTTTGTGAAATATTCCTTGGAGCTGGATTGTCAGCTTATTTTAAAAATATATATAAAGCTTGACCTGGAAAAGTTTGCACTTTTACATAAATATCTCAATCTCACAATCACAACTGTTTCATTAATGAAGCTTAGATTAAATTTTTAAATCGTGCATTTAACTGCTCAGTTTAAAATTGCCCCCCATTAATTCTACAGGTTTATAAAAGTTGTTGTACTTCTTCTCTGCTCACACCCACAGTTAAATTATCCTCATAGTTGGCCTGGGAATGTGTCGGTTTTTGGAGCCCAGCTTTCTTCTAACTTGTTTCTGTATTTGTTTGTGTCTCTTGTCCTCTCTGCACACCAGTATGGAAGCGAAATCCAGGAAACCCTTCTCCCCTAAAGGAGGCAAGAAGCTGACACAGAAAGGAAAAGGTACGCTCTGACTTCTGTTATTCAGCTCGGCTCACCATCAGTCTCTATCTTTACTGACAAGTCGCCCTCTTTCCAGATTCCATAGGGACCAAACTCGGTGGAAAACCAGGTGGTAAGCCAGGCGGTAAAAAGCCTTTCAAACCGTACAACAGCAGGCCAGGAAAGAGCGGCGATGGGGGCAAGAAACAACAGAAATTTGGTTTCTCCAAAGCTGGGACGGGGCCTCAGAAGAGGAAGATGGCACCTTTCAAAGCTCGAAACAAAGAAGAGGGTGAAGGTCAGAAAAACGACTTCTTCTCTCTTTACTAAACCTGTCAGGGCACATGTCATGAAAAGTCTCTAATGTGTGTTTTTATCATCAGGTCCTGACGCAAAGAAGATGAAGAAAGGTGAGTTCAATGCAGAGCTGAATGAAGACCCGACGAAGAACAGGCAGCAGAAGAAGAAAGACTTAAAGAACAGCAGGCAGCAGGCGGAGAGGAAGGACATGTTCGAGATCATCTGTAAGGCCAAACGAGTGTGGGAGGTTCTCAGGAGGTACACACACACACACACACACACACACACACACACACACACACACACACACACACACACACACACACACACACACACACACACACACACACACACACACACACACAGTCAGAGTTACTCTGTTTAAAGTAAATGTTTTTTCACTTTGACTAAGAGAATGCTCTTGTTTGCTTTCACAGGAAGAAATGTGAGAATGAAGTGAAGACTAAACTGATGAAGGAGCTTCATGATCTGCTTCGTGGGAAGATCAAACAGGTGACTTTCTCTCTTATTGTTTGTAACTGTTTTATCGTGTTTTATAACTCTGTGAAGATCTTAAAATGACCTCAGTGTGTGAAATGTGAACATGGCGACATCACTCAGAAGTCTTGGTGCAGTCAGACGGGATCAGTCCCAGGTTTTTGCAGCGTCACTCGTCTTGTACGGTGGCTTCACGTTGCCCATATCTTCTCCCTCCAGATGGCGTTCGCTCACGACTCTGTGCGAGTGCTGCAGTGCTTCATCCAGTTCGGCAGCCACGAGCAGAGAATGGAGGTGTTCCAAGAGATTAAAGGTGAGCTCAAAGCCGAAACCCTGATCCACGCCTTCATCACTTCCACAGGGTTCGTACCAGTGCTAGACGGAGTCCTGAGGATATGCAACATTCAGATTCATGCTAGCTTTCCGTGACTACCAACCCCAGCTTTAACTCCAGAATGTGACTGATGTCCAGCTCCTGCTTTGATCTTGTGAACTATACACTAAAGAAGGTTTAACTGTCTCTGTTTCGTCGTCTCCTGCAGGGGACACCCTTACTCTGTCCAAGTCTCAGTACGGCAGACACATAGTGAAAAAGCTGCTGATGTACGGGTGAGTCAACTCTTCTTCTTCGGAAAGGCTGTGATATTTATATGGTATCTTTAAAGTAAACTGAATGATGACCATAGGACAGAGAAACTTATTGAGTTGCTTATAAATTTTATCACTTTTGTTAATTTACGTTTTCACACTGTTTGAAAGAGATCAACAGATTTTCGGTTGGTGAAATGTTCAATAAAAGAGGATGACTTAGAGTAAAAGTCAAAGATCCTTTACTTAAATATCTATAGTGTTGGAGCAAGATGCTGTGAACCACAAACATTCGGGGAAAGAAACACAAATATTGTGTCAAATGCTCTCAAGCTGAACATGATGCAAATTTAAATTGTGTGTAATGAGTTGTGTGTGGTTGCGTTTCCTCCTCAGGAACAAGGAGTTGTTGGCGCCGTTGATGCAAACATTTAAAGGTCACGTGCGTCAGATGCTCCGTCACTCCATGGCTTCATCCATCATTGAGTACGCTTACAACGACAAAGCCGTGCTCGCACAGAGACTCATGCTCAGCGAGGAGCTGTACGGGAACACCTTCACTGTGTGCAAGGTACACGAACACGCACGCACGCACGCACGCACGCACGCACGCACGCACGCACGCACGCACGCACGCACGCACGCACGCACACACACACACACACACAAACCCTGTAAGCCATAGTGTTAGGGTGTTGTGTTTTGAAATGTCAGCTGCTGATCATCTCTATGTCTGTGTTTATTTGTTCAGTCGTGCGTGTTGAACACCGTGGATAAAGTCATCAAGGAGAACCCGGACAAAGAGAACAACATCATCGATGAGATGAAGCAGATCATCACTCCCATGGCTCAGAAGTAAGACAAGAAGAAATACGTCACAGCAGATGTGACAGAGAGATAAAGTGCAATGAATGAACAGTTTGTGATTTCTGTTTTCAGAGAACAGGTGATCAAACACTCGATAGTCCACAAAGTGTTCCTGGACTTCTTCCTGCTGTCTCCTGAAAAACAGAGAACAGTAAGACTCATTTATAACAGTTGCTCTATACACAATAAGTAATACGAATACTATAATAAGCTATGTAGAAAATAAATACATGGTTAAAGTCCCCGTCTATATTAATATATAGATATTAAATGTGCAGTGTGTTTATATGGTGTACCTGTATTAACTGTAAACCTCTTCTCTCCTGTTTGTGGTCTCGGTGTGAGCAGGAGATGATCGAGTCCATCAGAGAGGCCGTCGTCTACATGGCTCACACACACGATGGAGCGCGAGTGGCAATGCACTGTCTGTGGCACGGGACATCCAAGGTGAGGACGCACACACACACACAGATGTACCAATAATTGTGTTATTAGATCGTTGCAACAGAAAGACAATGTGCAATGTTAAAGTGATTAATTAATTCAAGTGTTAGTGACACATTAGTAATACATAAAAAAAATCTGAAATGTTTTCACAACAGACTTTTTAAAAAACTAATAATATAGATTGAAAATAATTCTAAAAATCTGTTTTTTTTTTAAGATCTTTTGCTTGTGTCTCATCAGTATCAGATAATGTTGCCTGAAGCCTGAAGACGGCCTTTCTTGTTAATCTCAGATATCTCTCGTTATGTCCAAGTCTCTGTCTTACAATAAAGGATTACATTTTTCAATGAAAAGGATAAAAACAAAGTTTCCTGTGTTTAGCATCTTTGTTTTAAATAAAAGTTTATCTTATTTCGTTCAGGACAGAAAAGTGATCATCAAAACCATGAAGACGTACATGGTGAAGTTTGCCACCGTGAGTATTCTGTGCTGCTCATTCATTCATTCATTCATTCATTCATTCATTCATTCATTCATTCATGAAAAAATAAGCTGTTATTACTTTTTTACATCAAACTTGTTTGTGTCCACAGGGGGAGTTTGGTCACCTGGTTCTTTTGGCCATATTTGACTCTGTGGACGACACAAAGCTGGTTAAACAAGTCGTTCTCTCAGTAAGTTCAAGATGCTTCATCAGTGACGACCCTGATTAGGGATGTAAGGATACATTCAACCCTGGATTCAGCTGGAATCCTGATTTTAGGTTCACGATACAAATTTTTTTGAATCGATTTTAATCCACCGTTATTGTATTTTTTACTGTCTTGAGATATATCCTTACATCTCTAATCCTGATTATGGTGTGATGTTTAACTTCAGTTTGCTGTTTGGATATAAAGATTTGAGGATTGTTGTAAATGTAATCTTAAAGTCTTGTTTCTTGTGTTTGTTCAGGAGATCCTGTCGTCTCTGGATGAGGTCATTGGTAATAAGTACGGGAAGAAGGTTCTGTTGTACCTGCTGAGCCCCAGAGACCCGGCCTACCTGCTGCCAGAGATCATCAAGGTGCTGGAGCAAGGAGACGGAAACGCACACAGGTAACAGCTCTTTGTCTATCAATCAATCTTTACTTATAAAGTGCCAAAGTCAGTCAAAGCAGGGTTCCCACACGTCCTGGAAAACCTGGAAAACAGTTGACCAGTTTTCCAGAACTGGAAAACAGCTGGAAAATGGGAGAAAAAGTAAAATGTCCTGGAAAAGCACATATAGTCCTGGAAAATTATTCCAACATGGCTGTGTTTGACCTGACCCTATTAACAAACCAGAACCGAACCAGAACTGAACCAGAACCGAACCGAGCCGAGCTAGAACCAAACCAGAACCAGAACAGAACCAGAACCGTACCAGAACTGAACGAGAACCGAACCGGAATCGAACCAGAACCGTACCAGAACCGTACCAGAACCGAACCAGGCTTGAACCAGAACCGAACCAGAACCGAACCAGACCCGAACCAGAACCGAACCAGTACCGTACCAGAACTGAACCAAAACTGAACCAGAACCAGAACTGAACTCAAGCAAACTGAACCAAAACCAGAACCAACTCAGGTAAACAGAAACAGAAACAACTCAAGCAAACAGAACCAGAACCAAACTCGAGCAAACAGAACCAGAACCAAACTCAGGCAAACAGAACCAGAACCAAACTCAAGCAAACATTATTAATGTCCTCTGGTTGTTATTGAGAAAAATCTGATGCCTCAGCTTGGATGGGCTGATCCGATTTCTCCTCTCAGGGAGTATTTGCTCGGTCTTTAAAAAGACTCTCTCTGAAGGAACAGATGAAGCCATGATACACAGCCTCCCCTCCATCACCTGTATCCTATATCCTCACATATCATTGGCTGCATGGCCGCCATGCTGACCAATCAAAACAAAGTTCTGCTGTGAGCAGAGCTGGGGCTGAGCACTGAGAGCGAAGCAGCGAAAGGAAAAAACTGGGAGCCGGCTCTCTCTTGATGCAAGACGGCTCTTCTGATTCACTATAAAGCATCGGCTCCCAGAGCCGCAGCTTTTGATCATGACACATCACTAATGTGCTTAATCTGTGTTACAATTATGAGGGGGCCATGGACAATTTTCTTACCTGTAACAGGTCCCTGGCTCCAAACAGTTTCAGAACCCCTCCTCTAGCTAGCAGGAGTGCAAACTCCCGATAGTGAAAACAAAGGGAACAAAAAGAGCGACACAGCTGCACAGAAACTCCACATTGTAGACATCGCTGATCATAATAGACATCGCCATGCAGGAAGACAGTTTACATTTTTTAAACCTCTGAGAGATCTTCAAATACACCGGTGTGATTTTTTCAGAGTTTACGGTAACTCAAATAAAAAAACGTGACATTTGCTTTGTTTTATAACGACCACTTAGCAGGATGAATATCATGATTAAGCAGGTATATTTTGAGTCTGAGTTGAGTTGAGAAACATTTGTGGCCATTTTTGTCATTCAGATCTATTTAGGTCATTAAAGCACTGATCCTCTGATCATTATTATTATTTAATTATTTCAGTAAGGCAGCTTCCTGATTCCTTTGCAGGCTCTTTTGTTTTTTTCTTAGCTCATTTTATATTTTTTGAGAAAAGAGAAAGCTGAGATGAGAGTTGCCCATCATTGTTACTTGGTTGCACTAATAAAGTGAAGTGCTGTACATCTGTGGTTGCATTATTCTATTATCAATTTGCCATCATTTTTAAGCATGTAAGAGATGATTTCATTGATAGCCATAGACCACATGTCTTTCAATGTAGACTTCCACTGAGAGGAACATATTAGACTATTTAGGAACTAAATTTAGACGGTCATACCAGCTTGATCATCAATGAAAATGTCCTGGAAATGTCCTGGAAAATGATCTCTGGAAAAGAGTGGGAACCCTGAAAAGGTTTGATGCATGAATCCGGAATCTATTCTTAAAACATCCAAAGTGATTTCTCGTCTGTCTTCCTCTCATCAGTAAAAAAGAAACGGGAACTCGGAGGAAGGAGCTTCTGGAAGTTATCTCACCCGCTCTGCTGGAGCATCTCCGTGAAAATGCCGGCACCATGGTGATGGACAAGGCGACCTGCGTCACCGTGAGTGACATCCTGGCGTCTGCCTGTGGAGACTTGCGGCCCGCCATGACAGCTGTGTCTCAGATGGCCAATCAGGAGTTAGTGCCAGGAGGGATCAGCGGACAGGTTGGTGTAAATTCTCCTTATGTTTATGTTTTAACAGGTTCTTGACAACCAAGGGAAAATAAGTTTTGGAATTGTTTGATTGTACTTCATCAGTCCTCTTTTTACTGACAGGCTCAGACTGATGTTCTAAGTTTTCTACTTTAAAAAATATCATTTTTAAAGTGAACATCCCTCCTTATCAGAAATATCAGTTCAATCTTTTTCTAAGAAATTATACCAGACTCCATCAACAAAAGGTGTAATTTCATCTTGCAATATTGAACTGAACCTGTCAAATAATCAGCACTGTATCTACTTCAGGGATGACTTTGCAGCCATTACAGGCTGTTTCATGGCTGCTGGCTGAAACAATCTCCTATCTATCCTCTAAACTGCGCGCGTGTGTGTGTGTTTTCTGCAGCTTCACATGGCGGAGCATCCTGCAGGACATCTGGTGCTGAAGTGGCTCATAGAGCAGGACACGAAGATGGAAGAGGCTGGGAAGGAAGGTAAAAAAGAACACACATGATTAGGATTGTATCACCCTTAAAGAACCACTGACTCCTTTATTGTGACTCCATTAGTTAAGAGTTAACTTCAGTTTGCCAGAACTATGAAAAAAAATAACTTGAAGGGACTTAAAGTTATTGATATTTCATGCAATCTGTGGAGTTTTTCTGTACACTGATCAAAACTTACACATGTGCAGTTAAGTCTTATAAATCTCATTGTTTCAGCTTCTGGTTTCTTAATTTCCCATGCACTTTGTAAATTTGCCTCAGCTTTGCTTTATTTCATTAGCAAAAAAACAAAAACAGGTTAAATGACAAAAACTAAGAGAATGGTAAAAGTGTAAAAGGCTTGAAGAGCCACATGAGGGCGCAAGCTGCACCTTTAAACTGTGAACACAACCCAATTGTTCATTAGACTGCAGTGTAGTCTGTGTTTAACAGACTTAAACACTTCACATTGTGGAGATAAAGAATAAAGAAACAGTCTCCTTGGACGAAGTACATAAAATATAAACTAAAGTATAAAAAGCTAAAGCCTTCCCTCTCTTCTCCTCTCTCTCCTCTCCTCCAGAGCGCTTCGGCAGGATTCTGGTGGACACAGTGGGAACAGACAAACTGAAGACCTGGATCAGAGTCAACAGAGGAGCCATGGTGCTCAGCAGGTCAGTGATCACGCACACACAGAAGAGAAGAAAGAGCATTAGTATGCTTCAGAGCATGTCTATCTTTTATTGATAAGTTGTCTCAACAAATCCACTAATGAGTGAGTGATATCATGTAGACTAGCTCTTATATACACTCTATTGCACACATACAAATCCAAATGCACATGTGCACAGTGTGATACCACCTTAGATTTCTGTTAGCCATGAGCTAACTGAGCACTGTTTCAGACGGTTGATCCTCTCTTGATAAAGAAATTCAACAGTAAAAGAACATTTTCATGATTACAGCATCGTTTCTCAAAACCTTCATTTATTTTCATGCAGCCTCCTGAACAGCTGTGACAAGTCCGTTTCCTCGGAGGTGAAGGAGGCGCTGGAGTCCATCAAATCAGAGCTCAGCAGCATGAGTGGAAACAAAGGAGCGGAGATCCTGCTGGAGAATCTCAACAAGTAGAGACTTTGTATTTAAAACTGTTGATCTCAGCTCATCCTGTGGAGCGGAGGATATTTCTCCCTGAAAATACCTGCAGGTCTGCAAGTGTTTGCAGACATACTGGGAATGTTTTGAAGACATGGATCCCTCTTATTTCAGTCCCTTGTGATGAAAATCTCTTGAAATGAAATGAGACTTGTGAGGACAAATTAATATCACAGAAACCTGTTCATGATGCTGCTTGTGTTCAGGGAGTCATGTGCAAGTTTTACAAACAATAAATTACATGTTCTGTTATTCTTAAAATAAAGCTGTTTAACGTCTCTTATTAGTACAACAACTGAGTGATGTCGTACTCTGATCCTATGATGTTTCTTTTTCAACACAAACACTTTTTATTTGCTGGAGGTGGAGTCATATAGACCTTAACTTATCACATAATGAGGAAAGAAATGCTAAATAGATTTATAACGACTGGGTGAGTGAAGAGTGTTTGTGTTGAAGAAAATAAGCTGTGGAAATTATTTAACCATTGATTCATTCATTCATGCAGAAAACAAACATGCAGGGAGACTTTCCATTAAAACCTGAGGAACTAAAGGGTGTTATGTCTTTAAGAAATGTTCTGTTTCAGAGTAATAATGGTTCACACAGAGTCCTTAAATAGTCTAAGAAAATCACAGAAACACAGTGCTCCTCTTTTAGCTGTCTTCATACCGATGTTTTTTTCATCCCTAAGGTCTTGAGATGTCTCTAACCAGTGAAACCGAAACCAAAACGTGTCCGTCTTCAATGTGTGCAGACACTGAACAGCACAGACTCATGCTATCTAAAGGTCCCGATTGTTTATGCCATCCTTTAATTTCATGTAACATTTTATAACTTGTGGTGATTGTTTCTTTTGAAAAAAAATTTTGTTTGAAAAATAAAAATGATTGAGTTCTTAAATCTGTCTTTTTCTTTTTTTTAGAGAAAGGGAACAGGTGTTTCCAAACCCAGCAAACATAGAGGTGTCTCCTAAGGAAATTAAAGGACATCTCTGCTACTATAACAAAACTGACTAATGAAATATCTTCTTTTCAAAGATGTAAAAAAAACTTATATTTTCATTACTAATAACACGATTACTGACAAATAGATCTTTAAACAAATTCAAATCTAGCTAATTCTTTAGACAGTTGTTTTTTTTAAAAGGACCTTCAAATCTTTTTTCTTTTGCGTCATTTCTTAACAACTGAAATCAATCAAAGTGAAATATGTGAACGTAACTGAAAAATGAAATCCAGTAGAAGACTGACACCCACATTTTTTTAACAAAAGTCAGTGAAAAAGGTCTGATGTGTACCTACAGTTCTTTTAATCCACATACTAGGAGTCTCTGTTGTCCTGAAAGTCTTCACTGCACACCTGGAAACCTGAACCTGTTTCACAGCAGACGTGATGTCCTCTGATGAACGGTGTCCTCGCAGCACTCTGCCAGCCTCTTGGCCGCCCTCCTGGCAAAGTGCACCTTCCCCCGGGCCTTGGTGACGGCCGTGTACTCGTGGGACTTGAGCGTGGCGTAGTAGTCAGAGAACTTGTTGTAGAGGATGGAGATGGGCATGCCGTTCAGGATGACGCCGAAGGAGATGCAGCCAAAGGCGAAGATTCGGCCCAGGTTGGTCTCTGGAAACATGTCGCCGTAGCCCACTGTGGAAATACTCACCTGAGGGATGAGAGGGTGAAGAATGAAGGAATGTAAAAGTACGATTTAATACAGTGTATGTTTGACTGATGTTATCCTGATTCATATACTGTATGACATGCAGTCATCTTTTAATTGATATGGCATGACTGATTTTTCTCCAGAAAGTCACTTAGTGTGTTTTTTTAAAGGTGAGATTTAACACAGATTACAACACAGATGAGACACTTCAGGTTTGCAGTGTTTGTCTACTCACAGCAGCCCACCACCATGCGTGTGGTATGGATGTGAAGTTGGTGTTGTAAACGTCATGCTCCACAGTGTACACCATGGCTGAAAACACGAAGATGCCCATACCAATGAAGAGCAGCAAACAGCCCACCTGCACACACACACAAACACACACACACAAAGTTTATTTATATTAACTTAACTTTGTATGCTGCAGCCTGGCTTCTGACTGGTTCCAGGAATTTAAGAGCTCTTGCCCTAGGTCTTTTCCCCGATCAAGTCCAAACTACGTATATTTTGTAGTAGACACAGTGACTGCTCAGACTAAAATTGTGGGCGTGGCAGACATTCAGGCAGGGCATCAAACGCACATGTCTCGCCATAAACAGGAAATTGATTTTGGGGGCTTTAAAATGCACGAAATCTCACCAAATCGGCCACACGCAACACCTGCTGCACATCAGGTGGTGGTTGTGCGAAGGCCCGTTCATCTCGGCTTGCGCCTTTAATTATTATTATGATTTGAGACTCTGACCTGCTGGTAGCACTGCCTCAGTGTGAACCCGAAGGCTCTGAGGCCTGTTGAATGACGAGCCAGCTTCAAGATCCTGAAGATTCTCATCAGACGCATGATCCTGAGGACCTGACCCAGCTACAGGCGAGACAAAACACACAGGAAGAATAATTAATACACCTGTGTGTCTGACTTTTTATTTTTGTTCTACCCTGCTGCTTCATCCGCCTCTTACCTTTCCAACCCGTCCTACATTCTGGATGTCCTCGGCGTGCAGATGTATGTCCTTGTCCTCAAAGTGCTCCAGCATCATCTGCAGGTAGTGTGGCAGGATGGCAACCAGGTCTACTGTGTTCAGCACACTGCGCAGAAAACACTTGATGTCAGGGGTGGAGGCCAGGCGCAGCAGGTACTCTAGGGTGAAGAAGGTGATGCAGAACGTCTCCAGGTACTCGCCGTAGAACCTGCCGCTGGGTTGACCTGACGGGGTCTGGTTGAGAGAGACATCAAAACTAACAAAGAAATCATGGTTCTGGCGACTAGCTTTTATGAACTATCTAAAGCTGAAATGATCACAGGAGTTCTTTGAAGGATTACTGAGATGTTTGTCCAAATGCACCGGCTCAGCTCGACGATATGACACTGATATAAACCGGGATTAAAAAGCTTTGAAGAGAATAACTCCCATTACAAAGCTGTTTAAATGTTGTGTGTTTGCTTATGCATTCTTCTGGCTTTTCATACAAAACAACATAAACACAGACAGTAAGTATAGCCCACACCTTGTACTGCATCTCTTCCACAGTATTGAGTGTCATGGCAACAAGTGAGATCAACACGAACATGGAGGAGGCGACCCCCATCAGCTTGGCGGTAATCGAGGAGAAAGGGTTCTCCATCAGGTTCCAGATTTTGCTTCTGGTTGACCCGAAGAGCATGTTGTGAAAGAGCTCCTCATTCTCCTCCATCTCCACCTGGTTCACACACATTTACACACACATACACACATTTACACACATTTACACACATTTACACACATTTACAACCCACTCAGAGTAACAGGTAAGGCATTTTTCATAGCAATAAATATGCTTCAAAACCTCTGAAACCAAACAGAGCACTAAAACTGGGTTTGAAAGAATAAATACTGAAAGCGTAAAGAAACTGGTACGACAAAGTGGATCAGAATGAGACCTCTGTGATGGAAACATCTGTCTAAGTCTGCGCCAAGAAAGAGCTTATTCTCCGTTCTCCATCTGTTAAGAAGTGCAGCTGTGATTTATAATGTAGGTCAGACGTGCACAAAGTCAGCCAGCAGATTACTGACAAAATGTCACAGGTAATAAAAATAGAGAAACAAGCTGCTGAAGAGATGATGTCTTTTTAAACATGGCGTCAGGAGGGGGAAACAACATGAATATATTAGTGTGCATTAAATACTGTTCTACTACAGAGACATGAACTATGAACTAATGTTACCCCAGTTTACCTCATGGTCTGGTAAATCTGTCATGTCTTTGTTTGGATACTCTCAAAACAGACAGAATAAGACAAGTAGAATTAGCATTTCTTGGATAAATAATGCAGCAAACTTTAGAGCTATGAGTCATCTCCAGCCGCTGCCTTCTAGTGCAGCATAATACATCTCTTGGAAACATGACTAAGGGTCTGCACACATGCTAGCAGCTTGGTAAAGCTATAGTCTACCACATTGTTTAAGGTAATATTAGGATGCTGAAGAGGAAATGGCAGTTATATGATTGTGTATGGGAATGACATCAGTATTGCAGGTGACATTTTTATTTTATCTGATACAATAAGATGTAATGTGACAAATTAAGGCAACACAGATAGGTTGAAATAGGCATAATGCATTAGAAATGGAAATTAGAAAATCTTGTCCACCCACTGCTAATCATTCCTACAAGTCGAGGGAATGAACTCACCTGCAGCGGGGATTCAAACTTTTTTGTTTTGGCGTTTTACTCTTTTTACTGGACAGTCTTTTAGATTAGGAGGAAGGAAAGAAAAGGAGGGAGAAAGGGTCATCTAAGCCAGTGGTTTTCAAAGTGGGGACCGTAGCTATGGGGGGCCTTTTATTTGATTTATTCTACAACACATTTGTTAATAATTTCCTGTGCTAAACAAAGGTAATAATTATTGAAAAGTGAATAAAAGTAAGAAAATACATTCTAAAAGTTGATGTTTCTTTACATATTTTGAAGCATTGTCTGTGAGTTTCCAAAGGGGGTCCCCTGTCAGAAGCTAATGCTGTTTGGGGGGCCTTGGCATGGTAAAGTTTGGGAGCCCCTGATCTAGGCAACTAAGCCTATCCAGATTATCTCCCCAAACTAAGGGGATTGTGTGGGTTATGCTGGAAGACGTTACCAAAGCAAACCAGTGAACTGTTTGCCCTCCATTGCACTTGGTTGTTCCTCCTTGTTTTATCCTTAACTGATGCTTGATGAAAGATGTTACTGTCTGTGACATTCACACAACTTAAATGTCACAAACTTTCATTCCTCACACTGTGGTTCTGATCATGCCTGTTGTTTCTATAGTCTGCATATATCAGGCATGCAGATACATGAAATATGGGTAAGACTAAACCAGTCTCCAGAGCTGCAGGCACATTTCTGTTGACCCACCTCAGCGATCAGCTGTTTCTGTATTTTCAGCTGCTCGTTCAGCTCGTCCTGCCTCTCCTCAAAGGAGATGCGGCAGCAGCGTTGGCTGTTCTTGATCCTCACGCCCCAGTAGTTTATCTCCTCCAGGAAGTTGCGAGGACACAACTCGTCTTTAATGCACAACACTCCAGTTCTGATGGAGAAGACAGAGGCATGAGATAACGGGTCAGAATAAACAGCACTAAAAAAGACAAAAGGCTGCTTCTGAGAGGTCGTTTAAAAACAGGTTTTATTCCAACCTGTAGAAGTTGAAGATGTTGTGGAAGATTTTGGGGTCCCGGTCAAAGAAGAACTCTTTGCTCTGGACGATGTAGTCGTCACACAGGCTCAGCTTCCTGTAGTGGTCTGTGTACGTGGCCAACTTGCCGATCCTCGTCTTTGGATACCTGGCAGCTAACACGTAGGGCAAGTGGTACACCTGCAGAGGAGGAAAGCAGAAGACAGTACATTTCTTAATCACTGGTAAAGGTGTTTTCATTTGTTTTGTTTATCAGCTGGTTAAGTGTAAAAACAAGAACTTTTAGAGGACATCATTTGATCAGGCAGTTTGCTCCACCTGGGTTCTGTTAGAGTCATCGCAGTCCATTTTGTGGCTGCTTGCAGAAGCAAATTATTAAAGCAGCTCCAAACTTTTTGTATCCGTTCATCACTTCAACCAAAGACTATGTGAAATAGGACTCAGGTTGAAAATGATGAGAAGAAAAAAAGACGTTACCGTTCCTCCAACATTGATGTTCAGATTGAAGTGTTGGGTTTGAGAGAGCAGCAGACGAGAGTGAGACACAGAGCTTCGATCCTCTTCCTCCTCGTACTCATACTCAGCATAAAGGTCGTAGATGTCTCTGCCAAGGTCCTTCACAATTAATACAAAAAATGCATTTTAAATGCAGCATTTGAAACAGCATTTAAAGCTTTTATACAACATGAATGACACACTATAAAGAAATAATGAAACTAGATATCCAATCTCCAATGACTTGAAGCTCAGAGACTAAAACAAAGTGTCTGACCTGCATGGAGCTCCATGGCTTCACGAAGGTGTTGCTGAGGTCCAGGTAGTCATACTGCTCTTTGATTGTATGAGTCTGGCTGCCGGGGAACAAACTCCTGCTGCGGGATCTGAGGTGGGCCAACATGGTGGCCCCTGGATGGGTTTGATTTCTTAACTTAAAAACAACTGACCTGCAAGACGACACATCCTTGAAACATCCCGGTAACTCCAACACCGTCTACACAGACAGCGAACATCTTGCACAAAACCTTGATCACAAACACTCAAGACAACAGTAGAGATGTGTAAACATGCATGAAGGAAAGAGGACTGTTTTCAGAAAGAATCAGGTCACTCACACACACACACACACACACACAGTTGTCACTCACACACACAGTCATGAGTTAAGAAGTGACGCTCGTGCTCTGCTGCGGCTGAATGAGATGATCTGGGTGCTTAAAGTTTTAAATACTATTATCCTCTTTTATCCATCTCTTGATCTCTTTCTCTCCTCCCACTTATTCCAACAGCTCATAACTTAACCTATCTGTCTATCGGGGGGATGAGTGGAACAGCTGAACTCAGTATCAGATTGATAAATTAAAACTATGTGTGGTAATGTTGATATTATCTGATATCATACTGAAGACAGGTGATAGAATAAAGGGAGAGAGACTCAAAAAAAACCAAGTCCATCACATGCAAGTGATTAAGCAGTGCTTGAGTTACATGCTTAATTCCTAGCTTTTACCAAACATCAACATATAAGTTTGTAGTTTAATAATATGTGTTAAGTTTTTAACAAACACAAGGTTACCTCAAACCAAAGTAAAGGCAAATTGAGAAACCTTAATGTAGATTTAGGCGTCCCTTGTGGGCACATTGGTACATCCCATTTGCTGATCTCACCCTGTGCATGAGTAGGATGTGTTTCCTGACAAAAACCTCACCTTACTTTATTTTAACTGTAAGATAAAGGAAAGAGATTAATCTTCCTTCTGACTGTCCCATTTATTTGTTTAGTTCAAGCTGAGGCACAAAATATCAATTTTAGTCTGTTTCATAGTCAGATAAAAACTCTTAACAGGAACTTTGATGCTTGAACTTGGGGCAAAGTCAGAGCTTTGTTATGTCATGACATACACAGCCTGAGGTTCTGCGTTTTGGCAATACACAGACTCAAAATCTTAAAGTATGAAAGAAACATTGTGAGAGTGCCTCAATATACACTACCAGTCAAAAGTTTGGAAACACCTTCTCATTCAAAGGTTTGTATTTATGTTGATTATTTGTAACACTGTAGATTAATACTGAAGACATCAAAACTATGAAAGAACATATATGGAATTATTGAATGAACAAAAAAGTGTTAAACAAAGCAGAATATGTTTTAGATTTTAGATTCTGTAAAGTAGCCCCCTTTTTCCTTCATGACAGTTTTGCACACTCTTGGTATTCTCTCAGTCTGCTTCATGAAGTGGTCTCCTGGAATGGTTTCTAATTAACATGAGCCTTGTCAAGAGTTCATTTGTAGAATGACTTGCCTTCTTAATGTGTTTGAGACCATCAGTTGTGTTGTTCAGAGGTAGGGTTAGTACACAATGGATAGCCCTGTTTGACTACTGTTGTATCCAGATTATAGCAAAACCAGATTATTTCATAGTTTTGATGTCTTCAGTATTAATCTACAATGTTGAAAATAATTAACATAAATAAAAAACATTGAATGAGAAGGTGTGTCCAAACTTTTGACTAGTAGTGTATTTTGAAACTGTAAGCAAAGTATCATAGTTTTCTAAACTTCATTTTAGTTACCCTTCAGATCAAATAACACAACGTTCTGTGTACAGCTGCTCTTGTATTCCTCACAGTCCAAGTCGTGTTCAACATCATAGCATTACTATCTGTTCAGACTGAGGAGAGGAATTAAACTTTTTCTTTCAGTTTAAAAGTAAATCTTTGCACTTTTTAAATAATACATTTTATATTTTAAATTCAAAGTGACGGACTGTATTTATTTTTGAAGATATGCAAGTCAAGCATGAGGTGAAGATAGTGTACAGTCACAAAAGCTCTGAGTAGCCTGGCAGACAAGGTATAAGACGCTAAATCACACATCAGGTTTTTTTAATATCAATTTTCAAACAAATGATTATTTCTTAAGAATCAAAAATATTCAATTGTTAGGTGGGGTTAAAACTGTGTTTATTATTAAAAGGTAAATTTCAAGTTAAGATATTTGTCAATTTTTTAACTTTTTCACAAAAAATGTACATTGGTTCTAGATTTTTTTTACTTTTATACATTGTTTTTCCCCTCTTGATATGCCAGCACACCATGTTCTGAAATATGAGTATGTAATCATGTGATGTAACGGTCATCATTTAATGACAGTGTTGGGTCGGCCTATAAGGAGGACTGAGTGTTTGTTTTTTGGTTTAATTTTCTGTCAGGGTCAGAAGACGTTTAACAGATGTTCAGCTTTTTGTTTCTGTTGATTACTTTTTAATTAAGACATGCTGGCAGGCTGACCTGACAAGTCCCATATTTACATTCAACCTCAACCTTTAAACTTGGGTGGAGATTAATCCTGGCTGCAGTTTGACTGAGATAATGAGCAGATGGAGCTGGATTCTTTCCAAATACAGCTCTTTAAATGCTCTCACTACATCTTAATGCACATCTCTGAAACACGCCTCCTCCAATTAGCCATCAGCTCTCGAGTCTAGAGTCATTCTTCTCTTCTCACAATGGGAGAAGATGGAGGCGCACTGTCAATATGAAGGAAAGTAAACACTCCAAACGACTCAAACTTTGAATTGTGAGAATGTTTAAGTCTCCCAGTTTAGTGAAAAATCTCAAACATACATAAAGCAGATCTTAGGTCTTGTTTTTCATTTCCCCACCCTTTCGTCATTCCATCATTCCTTTGGATAATACCGTGTCAGACCACTAGGACTGATGAGGTCTTATTTGGAGGACACTCTTTGTAGGGAAAGTCTTTCCTCTTTGTATTTCTGCATTTTTAACTCAATGTGGTGTACGTTAGGGTTTGAATTAAATACTTTTTTCTTGCAAAGGAGACTTTTAGATTGTTGTAATTTAGGATGTTACATTTGGACCCAAATTAAGTCAGTTTTCTTTGGACGTCTAGTTACGTACACTGTTATGAGCACACAGGAAAGCATTGAAGAGAAGACATGACGCCACGTTTTGAACAACGTTGTGGATTAGGTTTTAATTCTCAAGTGATTTGCAAATCAGCTTCTTCACAGATACACACCTCTTTAAGTTCCCCTCACTGTACAAGGCTAGAAAAAGTTCACAGCAACAGCACATAAACATACAAAATATTTTTACCAAATTCAGTTCTCTCTTTTTTTACTCGTTTTTTTTAAGCTATTTCTTTCTTGTTAAATTACATCTGAACTCTAACCCTGGTACGATGCCCGACCATAGCAAAAAATCGATTTCAAGTCAAATGTATACAATCTTATTTACACAAGGAGCATTAGAACAAAGTGCATTGAGGAGAGTCCTGATCGAATGTCATGATGGAGTCATATTTACAATGTTTACAAATGCTTTAACCATGGTGATCCTTACACAGCTTCTATCATAATAATAATAATAATAATAATAATAATAATAATAATAATAATAATAATAACAACAACACTGATTGAAACAAACCGCCTGTAAGAATGCACCACAGGAGGTACCATTTCAAGGAAAATATAAATTAAATTAAAGAAAACATACATCTTGTTTTACCGCCAAAAACATGATCGTACAGAAATATTCACACGTCTGGGCCAGCTGGACTAAAGGAAGCAAGAAATAGAGTGTGGACTGAGTTCTCCCATCCTTTACCGCCCTGAATATGGTCGAAGGAAGAGTCTCAAACCACCTTTTACAACCGGATACTGATGGCTCGGTTCCAGTTTTAAATCCCGTCCAGCACAGCTGATCCATTTTCAGAGAGAAATGCTGCGCACTTTTTCTCAGTTTTCCATTGCAAAGCCCGTCAAGAGTGATCAAAATTGTGGAAATTCACGCAGTTCTCTCATCTGTTGCAAATAGATCACAAATGGGAAGCCAAAAAAGATGGGAAGCTGTCCACGGCCCAAAAATACAGAAGACCAAAAGGCAAAAAAAAACCAAACAAACAAAAAGTCTTCACTTGGACGCACCGACTGAAAACAGTTCTGACACTTAATTCATTGTAGTATTCACATAATAAATAACATTTCTTCCGGTCATCCTCTCCACTGATGATGATAAATGCACTTCAGAAGGCATGTGGTCGCACTGTAAGGGCTGCTGCTGCTGTGGCTGCTTTACGGACAACCGCCGGCACGGGGACGAGGAGGTGCCACGCAGCGCTGCAGGTCGCCGTAAAAAAAAGACGATCATGATAAATCGTCGTCTGTGCTCACTATTGAAATCTGGAAACACAGAGAGGGACGGGGAGGAGAAAGGAGATGATGATTGTTTCATTGAAAAATGTTTGATTTGACTGAAGACTGAAAGTAAGAGAAAAAATGAGCCTGCTCCGTCACAAAAACTAGAGATTGATTGGGTGTGTATTTATCCTAATATAGATATAAATAGAAGATTTAACTTTCCTTTAAATGCAGAAAACAATGTCTAAGCGTGATTCAGAATATTTTCCTTGTGTAGTTTGCAAAGCATATTACGCTCAGACTCCAAGCACAGTCTGCACCACATGTAGCAGAGCAGATTGTGGTCTGCACAAGAAACTACAATTAAAGAATTTACAAGGCATTTTGTTGAATTCTAAAAGTGATTAGTCCAAGAAAGCAGCCTTCTAGTTGTTTTAGCATTCTATTTTTTTTTTATCAATCCACATATACTCCAGCTCAAAAAACCCTGATGGCGACAACAGTTTAATTTCCTCCCTCTGAAAGGAGTCAGTATGAGTTTTAGATGCACAGGTAAGACCAGCGAGAATGTTTATTGAGCTCAGTTGTTCCACTTGAAAATGTACAGGGATGCACAGTAATAACGACATCATCTGTGTCCGCTCTAACATAAAATAAAAGCAAGACACTGATTTTCATTTCTCCTAATAGGACATGCTGATGAAATGACACTTGACTGTTCAGACGACTTTATGGCAATGTAACGGCATCTTTAGAACCTTACAGAAAAATTAACAGACCACCGCAAGAAGACGTTTGTGTTTGAGTAAGATGACAACGTCGTTTGTTTCACTGTATAAGTAACTTCTCAATAATTACTCCTTAGATATTCACATTTCAGTCTTTTATCTGCATTAAATGATGACTGGTGCAGGAATTTTCAGACCTTAACATTTTTAAACAACAGAATATTTTAACTCCTGAAGAATTCAGAAATTAATATTTGGTAGAATAACTGATTTTGCCAGAGGAGATCAGACTTGCAGAGTCAGCCCCTTGTTTTATGTCATTACTGAAGCAACACTTTTACAGGAAAGCTTTAATTTTGTGATTTTCTTTAATGTTAGCTCTGATTTTAAGGGTCTGTTTTATAATTTTGTATGTTTTACATTTTTTATTTCATTTTATTGCTTCATTTTGCTTTGCACTTTTTTTTTTTGCCCAATGTGAAGCACTTTGTTAACTGTATTGAAAAATGCTATATAAATAAAGTATTATTCTTATTATTTTTAATTACAGCTTTCATGTGTCTCGGCATGCTCTCCATCAGTCTGTCCTATAAGTTTGGTGACGCAACGCCACAGGACACAAAACAAGCAGCTCTGCTCCGTCCGACAGCTCGTCAGGTGATCCAATCATTCCTCGAGTGAAAGGAGATGTGGCTGTTTTGAAATTCAACAGATACATTGAACAGAGTTACTTCCATTCATGTAGAGACACTGATTTTAAATGATCTCTTATTTTGTTTCCAGGCCGGAGAGCATGTGTGAGACGTAACCTCCGTGTCACGATGCCAGGGAATGTTTACATTTTGAAAAGCAGAGCATGTTCTGTCTGCATCTGCCCGTGGGCCATCACAATACCAGCCTGCATAATAATATGTAAATGCCACACTACGAGCGAGGCATGATGCCGCCTGTAATTAGTGACAAAATATATGTGCATACATTGGCAGTGGAATCAGTGATGGGCCAAAATGAGTTGAACCATTTTAGCATATTGGCCTGAAGTCAAATATTTGGAATCCTTTAAAACAAAAGGAGGGAGAGAGAACATGACAGAAGTTGTTTATTTCTGAGGAGCAGCATCCTGCAGCTATTTCTGACCTTTAACGCTCTCTCTGTGTGAATGAGCAGATGTTTCTGCCTCAGCTGTGAGGGTGATGTCAGAGGTTTGTGTCCATCTTGTGGCTCTGGCCGAGCTTAGGCCTAATCTGTTTAATCTGTGTACACAGAGATGTGCCCTGTGGACAGCCAACAATGCTCTTAGGATTACTGAAGGCTACAGGGTCACGGTGAGACTAGAGGTTGTTAACGTGCAGCCTTAACCCGATATGCACGGATTAAATTATCTTAACTGCTGCTCAGAAACTTTGGATTCAAAACAAGATGAGAGTGACTTTTAATAAGAGTTGTCATGTAAAGGAAACTGTCTCTAAAGGTTGTCATGTTTCATTTAGTCGACCGCCGTGATGCAATTATGCTGAGCAGCTAGGTGTTTGTTTACTCACAGCTGGGTACGTGTGTCCCACGTTGGCACCGTGTCGGGTGATGTCGATGTTGAGGTCTTCTTCTGTGGTCTTCAGGTAGACCGGGTTGTCGAAGTTCATGCTCTTCTGGTTCTTCAGCGTCCAGTTTCTCCACATCAGGTAGCCGCCTGCTGCAGCCATCGCCAGCAGCACTGAGAGAGGGAAAGAGTGACACAGAAAGTTATCAGATTAACAATAATTAAGAATCAGAATTACCAGATTAAGAAAGAAACTCTGGCTCAAATATGTGTATTTGTGGGAGTGTGCTCAGGAACTGGGGAGTCAAAAGTTCTCTGGCAGCTGAGGAGGTGTCAGATCACTTCCTGGGGCAGTGGCAGCGCCCGCACTCAAACATCTCTCTTCTATTTTGTATTTATCTTATTTTATTTTTATTGTGCCATTGAACATTTTCATTCCACAATATTTAAGACATAACGAGCATACGACATTCTTCTGAGCTCTTGGAATACAGTTTAAAACTTATATCTACATTTTAGCCTCTTTGGACTTGATTTTCTTTTTTTGTGGCAAATCAAAAACATCCAGAGAGAAAGTATCAAAAATAAAGTAAATCAAGCAGTAACAGCACTTTGGCTTTATAAACTTTTGAATTATACCAATAAAGTATTACAACACAAAAGAATTAAAGTGAGTAACAAGAATAGAAGTAGAATAAATTAAAAATTAAATTAAAATTAAAACACATGAATGTTCCTACAATGCATCTAATCGACAAAGTCAGGTCTCAGAGGTTTGACATATTTCACCCTTTTTGCCCAGTGTAATCTGAAGACTTCTAGCTTGAAATTTAAAGAGAAATGTATTTATTTTTCACTTAAAAGGACTATGCATATTAATTAACATTTTTGTAAATATGCCAGAATTAGCTAAGGCTAGTTTACATCTGTAGTCCCTTGCCAGATGTTAAAAAGGCTCCCTAAAAAGATCAAGATTAAACAACAAAAGTCATATAAAGTAAAATAAAATGAGAATAAAAAAGGGAGAGGAGAAACCACAACACTGACTAAAAGCTACATGAGGAGATGACATGACAGTCTTTGAGGAAGTGGCCATGGACATAAAATACGCAGAGTAACACTATCAGGAAGCTTCTAGTGCATGAGCTTAGGATGTGTGTGTGTAGCATGTTTCAATGACAGACTCTTTGTATAGAAGTGTGTGAGTTTGAGTTCTCCACTCACAGACGGGCAGGATGGCCCAGGCAGCAGCAGAACCTCTGGCTGTCGAGTCCACCTGGATCGAGGTGCTCACATTGGCTTCTGAAAGACGGAAACAATTCAGACGTCAACACTTCCAAACTGAAATCAAGTTTTGGCAGGTTAACTTATGATCTATCGAGGCTGAGTCCAGCTGACGACTAAATTCCCTTTATAAAAAAAATTTAAACTTCAACACAAAAAAAAAATGTTGGTGCCAGAATTTAATTCTCTGTTTATTTTGATTTCATTATTTGATGAGATGAGGGAGCACAGAGTTATGTAGTTGTAAATGCACATTCAGTATGATCATGAGGCGGGACCTTGGCTCCAGTTAATCCAGTTAATTGGATCATTGGATTACTCCGTGTCGGAGTAAACTACATGTGGATTTGTCCGATCATTGATGACTCTCTCGTTGTCTTAATGCCTATTAATTAATCCTCCTGTAAACACTTCCATCATGTTGTTCTTGTGTCATGACTGCTCCTTTTTTAACATGTAGTACTAGAGACTTTCCGAACTGACATCTGCTCCATCCTGGGCGTGAAAGCTACACCCACGTGTAAGCCAAATACAGCTTAAGCTGGAAATTAGTCATCACTTTCACCTCTAGGTCAGATGTATCATCAGAAGACAAAAAAAAAAAGGAAGATATGCTAGACTCCTGTGATGGTTAATCTAGGTGCCATTCTGCATGCTCGGGATGACACCTGAAGAGATCTGCTTCACATCTCACACAACTAGGTCCCCTAATTATTCCAGGAGGAACTGAGTTATGATCCCAGAAAATCAAAAGAAGTGGATAATACATGGACAGAGATTAAATGGGTTTGGTGGCATTCCCTTGTTTGTTCACTAGGTGCTGCTCTTGGACTGAGCCTGCAGACTAACAGTAACCAGTGCAAGGGTTAGTATTCAGATAATCTCTGTGATGTAAAAATGCTGAACACCATGAGATGAAACATCAACTTTTTAACTCAAAAAGCCGTGGCAGAGATCGGCCGGTGGTTTAAACAGCGACCCTGTTAACTGCCGACTTTCAGCCGGATGCATCCCTCATAAACGTCTTTAGACGATCATTAAATATCTGATGAGGGTATTTTGAAATCTTAATAATAAACTAAACTAGTTTGCATTCCCAGGAACTCCCTCTGTGTTTCAACAGCTGTGTGAACTCCACAAACACCGACACGTTCAGCTGAAGGTCTCCAGCTTACAGGGTCACTTTTAAAACCATAACACCAGGAGAGACGCATTCACGGTGGGCTGAGAGAAGACTACTGTTACAAGCTGCTAAATCAAGAGATCACAGCTTCTTTTGAAAAATACACACACATACAAAAAAGATAGAACAAATAAAAACAAATGAAAGAAAGAGAAATCAAGTGAATCACAGATGTGTGTGATGTTGTTGTGGAAGGCGGACAGAATAAAAACACTGTGGTTAATCTACCAATCAGACACTTTCAGCATTGCAGGCCCTGCCACCTGAAAGTCCCGGGACCTTTTAAAAGTACTAGCCCCCCAAGCAGGGGCTTTTATCTACCCCTCACCTAAATTTAGACCCTGGGTCCACTGGTCGAAACGCACATAGTTCCGGGGTAAAGTTCCTCCGGTTGAAAAACGCCTCAAAAGGAACTCGTGTGAATGGAAATATTTAACCAAAGTCCGGGCTCAAAAACAAAACAAGGTCAAACTAACTGAATAGATGTTATTAGAGGAAATGCTGTAATAGGAAACAACCAGGAACTCATTGGATAAAATTCCTCTGGGGACCTGTTGCTAAGTAGGTTATTTGTTTCTACTTTCAAGCTCTCTAATCATACTTTAAAACTTGCGTCTGAAACGTGGGTCAGGTTGAAAAAATTTAAATTATCATTCAGCTCAAGTCTAACCAAGAGACACCATGACCATGTAGATGCACATTAAACAGGACACAGTAGCAGATCCCTGATTATTTTAAGTCTAAAAAAGGTAGCACAACAAAGTTTGGGAAAAAGGAAAACAAAGGAGAACCAAATGTGTTTCTTTCAGCAGAGAATCCTCCTGAGCTGTATGCTATTCACAGCTCAAAGCCTGAGCTATTTTTTTATCAGTGATTTTTTTTTTTACTGTACATGAGTTGGGATGTAATCCAATGAGGAATGTGTTAAAAATAAATTAGGGGAATGAGTTCATTAAATTAAAATCAAAACCAAATAAAAACCTCATATATATCTTTATTCTGTTTGAAACTCATTCACCCCAAATGTGATAAACCTGATCAGAATTTTTTACACTTCCTTTTAAACTCTAGGTGATAAAACCATGAAGTATAGTTTTTTATTTGTTGCAGAGGTACTGGCTGTTTCAATAAGTTGCTCATCATTTACAAAAAAATACACTGAAAATAGAATAAAATCTAACACACATCACAGAGTGATAGTGTCTAACACATTACTCAAAAAGCCATGGCCAACTCAGAACTTGACTATTAAGTTAAAACTTGCAAAAAACAACTTTTAACCTCATTGGGTCCTGTCTACCAGAGATGAAAAAGTATACTCACAAACAGCATTGTGTTTCAATGTCTCTTCTCCTAACCTTGTTCTGCTTGGAAAAATCAACCCACTGAATCAGTGAAGGTTAATCATTTTGACATCAAACCATCTGAATGAGTCACAAGGTGAAATCATTGTTACATTTTCTTTGACAGATTCATTTTATTTCTTTAAAATCTGACCTTCAAACTCTGCAGATTCTTATTTTCTGTATTTAAAAGAATCTGAACTGACAGCAAAACTAACTTTTGTAAGGTTACTTTAACATTCAGAGTGATGGCTTTCATATGACTGAATCCTCTGTAGAATCAGAGTGCTTCAGTAAATCTGCGTGTATACTGTATATCCATGATTGGACAAAACTGTAGTGCAGGAAAACAGTTAACCTGATCTTACAATGACTAAAATCAGGCCTGCATGGCTTAGCTTCAACCTCAGTCTTTGTTCATCCTCTTTAAAGAATCAGTTTCATGGGCAGCAGGTTACAAAATCTAAGTTCTGGGCTATTTACAGAGTTGGTGGCATCTGAATGAGCCAACATTTACCGCTGTCCCACAACACCCTGCACATATGTACATTACGCAGACTGTAGTCTCTGTGACGTCACACATTGGGTTCTGCAGAGGTGTTTTGAAGCCCAACTGTGGTGGTCGCCATGTTGGAAATACTGTCTCAGAACAGACAGAGGTGAAGCTGAGGTGAGCTTTTAGCCTCCGGGCTAACAGCTGCATTGAACCCAACTGACTGTCAACTCAACCATGTCATAATTATTCAAATATATGCAAAACTCTTAGCCTTAATAACAAAATTGGTGAATTATTAATATTTTCACCCTCAAACAGTTTGAGGGATAAATAAATAAATGAATAAATAAACAAATGAGCAATACAAACTTACTCCTTTTTTTAAAAAATCAGGCTGTAAATGTTTAATTCTGCTGTAAAAACTGGCCTTTTAAAATGTGTTCTAATGGGGGTTCCTCTGCTTTTGAGCAACCTCAAGTGGACACTAAAGGAACTGCATTTGTTTTACACCTCTACATTGATCTTGTTTGTCAAAACTGGAGGCTAAATCATCATGTTTAATAAAGATGTTTGGTGGCAAATGTTTACTGCTCACTAAAGCCTGCACTGATCAGCAGACTGACAGGGCTTCAGAGTGTGAACGTGTGTGTGAATGCATGAATGTGACTTGTAGTGTAAAAGCACTTTGAGTGGTCCAAAGATAAGTGCTGCATAAGTACAGTCCATTAATACATGAAAAGACTTCTGCAGTCCTGTAAAATAAGAGCTTTGTAATGGCAGAAAGATTCAAAGGCTGTGTTTAGTAGTACAGAAATATTTCACCATGGCTTTCATCTTTGAGTCCTACAGAACAGCAGAGCCAAAGTGCACCGAGCAGAAGAAAGCCAAGATCGAATTATCCCATGCATACCTCAGGCTACTTGACCACGAGTTCCAAATCAAGCATAAACAGACTTAAATCAGTTATCTCTAATGCACCAAGCCCCGAAGCACATCAGAGTGTGCACCATAACCCAGCAACAGACAGCAAAGCACAGAGCAGAGGGAAGACATCTTCAGGGATGCAGCTAAAGAGAGGGAAAGACAGCCAACTCTGAGAAATAGAAATGTCCATACAGCAAGGCGGACACAAGAGGGGACTTTGAATTTGGCTTAAGTACAAAGAAAATGCAAATGAAGCCAAAAGGAATTAAGAGACAAATTCCCCGATTAGCAGAGATAATAAAAAGAAAACCTGAATCCAAACAAAGGACGGGAAAAGTCACTTTAAATACATTTAAAAAAGCCCAACATGCTTTAAAGCCAGCCACCATCGCGGAGGCAGGAAGCAGAGCAGGAGACAGCTGGTGGTGTTACCTGGGGGCGGCTGTATTACAGGTTTCCCAGCATCCTTTGAGGGAACTTTGGTCGAAGGTTCTGTCACAAAAAGAGCCAAGAGTCATGCTTTTGTTAACAAAACCTAAGAAAGAAACGGCATTGGGCTGCAGAAGCTGCCCTATTTTAAACTGCGCACATGCAAGTAGGCCTGTGAAAATAGACCAGATCTCAGGAGACTAAAGTAGTAAATAAACACTCGATAGATGAAAGAAGGGATCCAGTTTTCTTTATACAGACAAAAAACGATCCACCACAAAGATAGGATAACACAACTGCTACGACACTAAATGTAGAAAAGCAACATCAAGGACAAACTCTATGGTTTTACTGCAGCATCAATCAAACCAGTTTCACACACAAGGTGGAGAAAGAAGACGACAGTCAGGCTATCCAGCTGGTTTAAAGATTCTGTACATGGTACAGTAAGTGATCAGGAGGTCCCCATCAGCTCCTAAACAACCATCACAGTCAGAGCAGCAACAGTAAAATCCTTACAGGCGGATCAATAAGCCTCAGTAAGCAGAGGCAGCAGAGTGTTGCAGTGTTTACTGGAGAATCCGTGCAGAGAGGACTTCTGTGTGGGAGTCAGATAATAATGCATATCATCTGTACTGACAAAGAAAACATCACACAACTTACACTGAGGCAGTTCACAAAGCTACTACCAACAGCAGATGATTCTTACACAAACTTAGAATAGATTCATACTCGCGAGAGGACAATTTTACTGATCATTCAATCCTATGAATCGTTTATTCAACTGTTTGAAAGATGTAAAGTTATGGCTGAGCCTAAATTTTCTGCACCTTAGCGAGGAAAAGGCTGAGGTCATTGTATTTGGACAGCCCCAACAGTTCGATGGGAGCACTCTCGGCCCTCTCGCAGCAAATGTTCACTCCTCTGAAAAGAGCCTTGGAGTTCATTTTGACAGAGCCTTCAAATTTAGGAAACAAATCTCTTCTGTGGTTCAGTCCAGCTTCTTCCAGCTGAGACTCATAGCGAAGGTGAAGGCATATCTCCCTCCTAAGGATCTAGAGAGAGTTGTACATGCCTTTATTACGGCTAGGCTTGATTATTGTAATTCTTTGTATGTCGGCTTAGACATGGCGTCTATTCAGCGCCTGCAGCTTGTACAAAATGCGGCAGCTCGCCTCCTGACTGGCAGGAAAAAGAGGGAGCACATCACACCTGTGCTGCGTGCTCTCCACTGGCTCCCAGTCCGTCACAGGATTGATTTTAAAGTTGCACTTTTAACATACAAGGCCCTAAATGGATTGGCACCATCCTACTTGGCTGATCTTCTCCATGCTCATAACATCAAATTCTTCAGAAAGAGTACTTTTTGGGGATTATAACTCAGGACAAGTATTTAATGAACATTCTGCTGGTTGCGGCTAAAAAGGCGTTAACCAGGAAATGGTTGGGCCGGAGAGCCAAACTCTAAAAAGGGATGGATGGACATTACAATGGACATTTACAATATAGAAAAGACTACAGCACTTGTTAATCACAGATCAGAGCAATTCACTGTGAACTGGAGGAAATTGGTTAATTTTTAAAACCCTCCATAGACCGGATTTTATTTCACTGCTTAATAGTTTTATTGTAAAGAAAAGACAACTCCTTTGTTGTACATGGTTTCCTTTTAGTTTCTGTTATTTAATTCCGTTGGTATGTATGTGATTTTGGAATGATGATTTTGAACTTGAATATGTGACTTAGGTTTAGGTTAGCTTCAGCGCATTTCATTAACCCCTGAGCCCCGAAGAAAAGAGCCTCGGCCAAACAGACATTCTTCATTCAGCAGTTTAAACAATTCTAACCACCATGATGTTTTCTCCAAGAGGAGGGGAACACCGAGGATAATTCAGCACCCACCTAAAGCTCCCTGAAGCTGTGCACCAAAGGGTCCATTTAAGATCTGTATTGTAAAGTCGAGCACAATGAAGCACATACATTTTACAGATTAAACTACCGATGACCTGGAGAGAGTCTCTGGAGAGACAACATGCTTTATGCTACTTGTTTCTCCATATATGCAGACGTATTCCTCTGATTAACATATCAAAGTGCTTTAATGGGTAATTCAGTTCCCCTTTTCACTAACATTTGAATGCACTGAATGTAAACAAAGCTGTTAACAATAAAACATTAGAGTACCCTTATTGGGACTGCTAAAAGCTCAACTATAAAATGCAAATATAAGAAGGAAAGGTTTTATTCTGGTTCAGGCTTGATTGTAATTTTGACAAACCCCAGATGAAAGTAAAAATGCTTTGATCTAAATGCAACCATTTTGAAGACAGGCATCTTTTATGATGACTGATATCTTCAGACACAAACTCTGGAACTGAGAAGACTCCCAAATCAGTAAGAACACAAGAAAAGCTCCACTGTTTCATGCTGAGATCATTCAGCCTGAAGGAAACACTCCCCAGTCACCTTTAAAGGCTGTTATGAGTCCCACTTTGGGTTCAGCCCTGAAGTTAGAGCACTGCTTATTACTTTCTCTCACTAACAAGATTAGAGGCGGTCAAATCTGAAAGCACACAATGCTCTACAGTTCCTATTTGTTAGAGCTGCAACGGCTGTTAAAATGGATAAACATTTCAGCTGAAGGTTTAGGAAAGAGCAACGTAGACTTTGGCTTCGGCCCAACGAGAAGGAGAGAGGAGGTTCATTCAGAGAGTGACAGGCATTTCTTTTTAACCCCCTCCCAGGCTATTTTCACTTTTAAACAGCACCACAAACAGACAGGCGTGTAAATACAATAGCAGCAACACACACATGCATGAGGAGGGCACCCACACATGCTCTGAAACAGGGCTGCATGCATACGCTCACGTCCACTCTGCAGGACTAAAGACGCTCATAGGCTGCAGAATAGAAGAGAACACACACACACACAGAGAGAGAGAGAGAGAGAGAGAGAGAGAGAGAGAGAGAGAGAGAGAGAGAGAGAGAGAGAGAGAGAGAGAGAGAGAGAGAGAGAGAGAGAGAGAGAGAGAGAGAGAGAGAGAGAGAGAGAGAGAGAGAGAGAGAGAGAGAGAGTGTCTAGGTGGTGTATTCAGTGATAACTGCAGCTGTAAAAAGCCTGGAGGCAGCAACAGATTTCCATAGAGCCAGGGAGGAGGTGAGTCAGGCTGCGAGGACGTTCACTACATGAAGGCCGTTATGTTTCTGTCGACAGGGCAGGCTGTAAAACCGGCAGCAGAGCTCACAGGTTTTTACTGGAGCAGGGAGTTCATCTCACCCATCTCCACATCTCTTTGTCACCCACATCTATGAATGTTTCAAAACCTGTGCAGAGTGCGAACTTTTCTCCACAGCTTTTCTTTAATTTTCTATATTCACTAGTTTCCATTTTGGCTCAACACATAGACATGTCTGTCCACCAGCACCATAACATTTGGTGTATAAGACCTAATGTTTCAACCAGAAAGTGGGCGACATCCTATATGCAGGTGAGACCAACATACCAGTAGAAATTGCAGAGAGACTCAGTTGGGGCCAGGCCTTTTCCCTACATTGAAAAGAATCCCCAAAGCTAGTAGCTGCACCACATCAGCTTTATTTACATCTGCTTCTACAGGAGATCATGAGTGGTGAAACATGCTCCCTGTGGCACACAGTATAATCTGAATATCCTGTGGTGTGCATGTTGGAAACAGAAACTAAAGGTCTGAAGTATCTAATGTGCCAAATGCACAACTTCATTTTTAAAACATATTTTAGCATTTAAAAAACCCAGTTGTCCGAGCTAGCCGTTACTATTTCAAAGTTTTGAGTGTTGGTGATAGGAAAGAGAGGAATCAGCCTTTTGGATTGGCATTTTTAGTTAACTTCAGTTATTCATAAATGTTTCATAGCCTCGAAAAGTTAGTTGGAAACTTTTGGCGCATTTTCCTCTTACCAAAAAATAAATTAAAGCACGTGAAAAAGTATTTTCACACTCCAGTGTTTGCTACTCTGAGAGTAAGGGAGAAGATATCACAAAGCATGGAGGGCTGCAAAACCTGTCAAGACACTCTGGGAACGGAGTCTGGGTTCTCATTTGGAAATAGGAGAGTACAGAAGGAATGTCTTACAGAAAAGTTAGCAGGCTAACGAGGCAGACTTTCATTCAGGAGGACGCTGGTGCAGAGAGTTGTCAGGGAGATGTTCCAGTGCTCTGTGTACACCAGTGTCTCTGTCTGCAGTTTGAGACCAATTAGGAGAGTGTGTGAACTGAATTCAGCTGTCAGGATCCGATCTGATGCTGCTGCTGTATGAAAAGGCTAATCTATGGGAGCGCAGAGAGGCGCTGGACGGCCCCAGAAAAAAAACAACTGGAGCAACGTGGATCAGAATGAAGGGGGTCCAAGTTTCCCAGAAACTTTTTCAATGCAAAGACGACGACTGAGGGAGGGAGGGCTGCAGTTTAACCTCTAACAAACGATAACTTCATCTGAGTGAATATGAACCAGTACTTATTCCTCTCTCTTTTGAATAAGGCATTCATCTGGTTTCCTTTTTATAAACATAATAAAGTGACTGTATATGTATTGACAGCTATTTTTACTAACCTGAAGCACACTTACGGTGTTGTGGTCTATGACTTACAGGCACATTAAGACAATCAATAGGGCCAAAAAGCATGCTTTATCATATCTCTGTATGGATACACATCTTCAGTCATGTAAGAATATCAACATAGCATATCACCGTTACAGAAGACTCCTGCTCCTCCTGCATGTGCTACCCAGCCAACCTCAACCAAACGAAGTATGACATGATGAAGACGTGTGAGAGAAAATGTCCATTGGTAAGGTGCAAGTGTGAACAGGTTTCTTTTCAATTCTTCCTGTCCCATTAAAGTTACTAACCATAGACCCTGAGCTCCCTTGAGCCAGACTCCAGCTGCTACAACTACTACTATCCGTCTCACCACTATCATCTCTCTCTCTCTTCACCTACCTCTATCCCTCTCTCAAACATGGTCTCAGGAAGTTTGTCCTTGCCACTGTAACTTGCTAAATGCTGCAAAGTGCTCTGCTCGTGGTGGATTAAGATGAGATCAGACTGAGTCCTGTCTGTAAGATGGGACTGGACCTTATCCTGTTTTGATGTTGGGTCTTTGTTAATAATAGAACATATGGTCTAGGCCTGTTCTGTTTAGAAAGAGTCTGAGGATAAGATTTGTTGGGATTTGTTTATTAATACATTTGTATTAGAAATAAAGATTGATTGATGGTACAGAAAATCTTTAAAATGTCAGCCCAAATAAAATCTGCCAATAATCAGTAGACCCAAACATTAAATTGGTTAGTCTGGCCAGTCCTTTATGGCTCAGCCTGTTTATTTAGAAGTAAGGTATAACTTAAACAGCAAGCTTTAACACTTAAGACAAAGAGGGCTTCTAATTTTGAGTAAAAAAAAAAAAAAAGAAAGAAGAAAATGCATCTGTACACAAAGCTAGATCTATGAAGCCACACATCTCCATTTTTCTGAGGAGGAACAAGAATGACTCCTGCAGAGCCCTGACCTCAACCTCATCCATCATTTTTGGGATGACCCGAGAACAAACTATGAGCTGAGCAAGCCACAGAGACCAAATCCCCACAGCCTGGTTCCAAAATCTTGTGGGAAGTCATAGCAAGGGAGACCAGGGGATTTCCAGAACTCTGTAATGCAATGTTTAATATTCACATTCGGATGTTCCACAGCTGTCATGGCTTTAACTAAGTCACATCCAACTTCAGAGAATTGAAGGCAGCTCAGACCAGGACTGAACCCGAGCAGCAGAAATGAGCAGCGCTGAACAAGCTGATCCCCCTGGAGCCCTCACAGTTCAAGCTGTCGGGACGAGACAACAAAGGCACTTTCAAACAGAAGAGGGAGGAGACGGCTGCAGCTGAGATGTGAAGGGAGACGTGATGATACATGCCAAAGAGACACTGAAAAACTGGATCACAACGCCAACTGAGTCAGCTACTGTTCAGCTGTCAGAGAGCTAACAGAAACAGACAGCTGGGTTTGAGTCTGGCATGGATACAGATAGGAGACGAGGCTCGCGGGGAGAACACAATCGCACCAAAGAAACTTGGTCTGGTGGCAGAGCAGAAGAAGAAGCAGCGAAAAGGAGGGATGAACGACACTTGCATCGAAGCCAGTCGAAGCAGAAGAATTCAACTGAATTAATTCTGTTTCCCATAATTGATTCCGTGTTTTGCAGGATCCATAGTGAAAGCAAAGCTCCTTTTAGCCTTTTCTTTGTAATCAGTTCTTTGAGAGGCACATTTCTGTCAAACGGCTCAGCTGAGGAGAATGAAGCTAGGAGCACAGCATCACCTTTGTACGTACAGTAATTGAAATGCACATAAGCACAACTAGGAGCTACAGATTTACCATCCATTCGATAGTTTAACCCAGCGCTTTCCGTTTGCACTCTCACAGCCATACAATTACTAACATTTTCCCATGATGCAATTCAAAGTGGCCCGAGGGCACCAAGAGACAAATTAAAATATCTCTGCTGGGTTAGTAGTTCAGTGTTTCCCCAGAGTTTCTACGACTTTCTATTTAAAAACATTTAAAATATTTCCAGTCTCACTTCCCATAAATCATAAATCATGTATGATTAATCACCTAAATAAAATGGAGAAGTTGAGACAGGATTGAAAAGACACCATGTAATAAAACCCAGAGGGAAAAATAAAATCTTGGTGATCCTTATTTGAGTCAGAAATGTGTTTAACAGCAACAAGCTTTTTCTGTTTTGATCAATCAATAGTTCATGAGACCAAAAGTAAAAATTAAAAACTATAAAACTGTAGAATTTAGAATATTACAAGGTCCAACACAAGACTTTGTTTAAATTAATCAGGCACCTCTCCTTTGGAATCATCCACAAGTCAGGGACCAGGAGGCAGACACCCTCTCTACTTTTAAGAGTAGGCTTCAAACTTTCCTTTTTGACAAAGCTTATAGTTAGAGCTGGATCAGGCTTAGACCAGCTCTTAGTTATACTTCTATAGGCTTAGACTGCTATAGGCTTAGGGGAAACAACACACTTGGGTCCCCTCTCTTTCTTCCTGTCCCGTTAAAGTTCCTAACCACCTTTCTGGAGTCCCTGAGCTCCCTTGTCTCGTAGGTTCCTCTGGATCTCTGCTGCTGTGGACGTTCCAGACTCCAGCTGCTACAACTACTACTATCCATCTCACCACTATCATCTCTCTCTCTCTTCTTCTCCCTCCATCTCTCTCTCCAACAAGGTCTCAGCAGATGTGTGTTTAACATGAGTCTGGTCCTGCTGGAGGTTTCTGCCTGTTAAAGGAAGTTTGTCCTTGCCACTGTAACTTGCTAAATGCTGCAAAATAGGAATTTTTAAATAGGAGCTTATGAATATTTCTTTCTGCATGGCAAAACTTTTTTACTTATCAGTTTCATGTAAAAAAACAAAACAACTTTCACTTTTTGCTGAGTCATAACTTTAGGAGAGACCTGTAAGGGTTTTGTGCAAACTTATAATAAGCAAACAAATTCTTTCATGTATCCAAAAAGAAACTTTTAGAGATACTTTTGGGAAGAAAGGATCTCTGTATAAATGTAGGAGAGTGTCAAAAGATTTTATTAAGTATGAATAAATATAAAAATGATTGTTCTTTTGTGCATCCTCACACTTTCAACTCAGGTTTTTAAAGATTTATGAACTCTTGAGCCGTTCTCTAATGCAGTATACAGCTGTGCCCAGGTTTGAAGGTAAATGTTGCACAGATGCACTTTTAAGTTGCACCATGGGGGTGTGACATGCATATGCATAACTTTGAACTATGGCATTGATTAAAATCAATTTACGAGATTGCTCATGATGAAGATATGTGGATCAATGAAATGTCGAATGTGAAATCAATAAGTCAATTTCACTGCTTTGGTTCTGCACTCACCAGGTCTGCAGCGTAGGCCGTCTGCAGCAAGCTCCTGACCCTCCGGACACACACAGGTGTACTTTGGGGAGTGTTTGTTGATTTGTGGAGCGGGGAGACACATGTAGCTGCAGCCTCCATTTTCACCTTTCTCTGCACACCAGTTGGTTCCTGCACACGAGAGGGTGAAAGGTTGTGAGTGCTTTAACAAACACTGAATTTTCATACAAGTACATGTGAAGGAATCAGTCCATTCTGCACCAAGTGAGATTGGTGGTACAGCCGTCACTGTAAATAAATCAATATATTTTTTGACATTTAATAAACAAACCCTAACCTCCCATCATTCCTCTTTGCAGATTCTTACCCGACAGCTGAATCAGCTCGTGGTACACTATGATGTCCTGAGGGTCGTTTAGGTTGCTCGCCAGCGTCACTACGTCAGAGCCGGTGAACTTGTTTGCACCGTATATAGCTTCATTTTCACCGTCTGTCCAGAAGACTCGATCCTGAAGAGAGCAGAAAAATAACATTTATTTTTTGACAACTTTATCTCCTTTATCTTTAAAAAAAAATGAAGACATGGCAATAATAGATAACAGAAAAAACTGCAACGAAAAGAAAAAAAAAAGTTGAACAAAAAACTAACTTAAGTTAAGAAAAGCTTTAAAATCTATAAAAACATTTCGGAGAAATCTATTACATTTTTTACAAGTTCCAAAAATGCAATATTCTAATATTTTAATAGATATTTTAATTATTTAAAAAAAAATTTAATCTGAACATTTCTGACAAAAGAAAGTATTAAACATTCTTGGAAGTTTGCATAATTGCCTTCAAAAGTCCAGATTCAGAATCTTTAAAATGAAAGATTTGTGTTTGAAGTTTGCAAAATTTCCAAATCTACAGACATTTTCAAGAATAGTCACAATATTTAAAGCTTTTAGAAATATATTCACTTAAGTTTTCAAAAAAGTGCAAAAAGTTTCTGAAATTCTACAAAGTTCCAAAAAATCTCTGATTAGAATTTTTGAAACATTATGCAGTAATAGCTACAAACGGCCTTTGACTAACGACAAGAATACCATAAAATAACAACAACTATAATCTAATCTCCTCATATCAAGCCTGACTTCTCTCCATAGCCACTCTGTTATCATTTCAATGTCACCCCCTCTCTGTCTCTGTCGAGCTGTCTATTATTAAAAGCATGTAAAAAGGTGACAATATTCTACATTTACATCACAAATTGAACCATCTGCGTGCAGTGACCATCTGTGCAGTGTTCTCGCACTGCATCCTGAGAGGACCACCTGTCAAATCAAATCATGCCTCTTCTTAGATTCACTTTTGATCTCAGTGTTTTCTTCTGTGCTCACATTAAAACATTAATCCTGCTTTTTGATTTTTTATCCACTAAAAGAACAACCTGTTCAGGAGAAAGTAAGAGCAGTATGACTGCATTGATGAGATCAGTGTGTTCATGGTGCCGTTACATAATTTAAAACACTAGAATAGAAGACTCTCCATGTTAGATGTTACTTTAAGTATAAGAAGAGAGAGATTATGCTGCTCAGCTGAAATCACTTGTCCTTTAAATAATGCATAGCTCAGACACGAGCTGTAGATTGTGAATTTGAATAAATGTGTCATCTGTCTGAGAGCGAGTCAGTCAGCTGTGTGAGTGGGTGTAGGTGAAAAGACAGCGAAGCAGCCAAGTGTCCATGTGTCGATGATTCAGAGAGATGATATGTGAGAGACGCAGTACTGGTTTTAGAGGAGTGGAGGTTTAGCCAGCAATGAGTACGACATCTTTCTATGAGACACTGATTTATGTTGAACAAACTAGCTCTGTCTCCACTTTTTCCTCTCCTTTACAGAGTTGTCTTCAGTTCTTTAAGTCATTTCTTTATCTTTAAAATCAGAAAATTAAACCATCACATGGTGATGAAAGCTGCTTTTTCAAGGGAGGGATCAAACTTTTAGGGATGTGGGAATGTACTACACTCTGCACACATTTCTATCAACAAACAAACTGAACAAAATCCTTTGACACCACATTTCCCAACGATGAATGGATGTGGTGGTGGCAGAGGAATTTCTGACAGTGATGGAGGAAACATTTCTAGATTTACTTTGAATATCACAATGACGCTGGAGAATATTGGACACTGCAGATTATATTTAACATCTAGATTTATATTTAGCATTTGGATTTAACAACGATTTTAACTTCATATATTTTTCACAACAAATTAAATGTGAAGAAGATCACAAATATTCCTCTAAATGTGATACAAAAAGAGACTTTTAAAAACTCACTACATTTGTATGATGTTTTGGAGCTAAATGTGGAGAAATGTTGCTGTTATTTTTGGTGTGCACATCTTTACAAACGGCGCCCCATATCTTGCTACAACTGCCTCCTAGGTAAACGCTCTTTCTGCGACAAACGTGCTTGTAAATTGTACTTTGGTTCTCTGTGTGTTTGTCTGTAACTGTGTTTTTTTGCTGCTGACTGTCTCGGCCAGGTCTCCCTTGAAACAGATCTTTGATCTCAGTGGGACCAACCTGGTTAAATAAAGGTTCAATAAAAAACAAAATGATGCTGTTGAAAGTGGTTGAAATTCGGTGATGGATGTCCAGACATGGTTTCCCCTTCTTCCCCAAATTTCGATGTTGAAATCCCGTGCTCAGTACAACTAAGTTAATACAGTATCAATGTTTTAACTGCTTTTGTTTAACACTTTAAGCTGCATGTATACATAAAAGGTGCTATACAAATTAAGTTGTTGAATCCTTACATAGACAAAGACTGGCTTGGAAAAAGCATTAGATATTTAAATCAATGGCTGCATCGTTATAGAAACCAATGGTCTTTAAAAGAAGTTTTCCCAGAGCCCAGATAAAGCTCAGTGGCTAAATCAAGCGCCCCATGTACAGAGGCTTTAGTCCCCGTTCCGATCAGACCTGCAGCTCCTCTCAACGATGGCATGAAAAACCCTAAATTCATATTCTTAAAAGGTAAAGAAGAGCAAACGTTGACATAGAAGGCTGACGGCAGAGATGAAAATACATCTGATGGGACCCTCATATTGTATATATGGTGAACATTGTGTGACCTTTGACTCTACCAAAGCTGATTAAACACCTGTCATGGTATTACTACACAGTTTGTTCAGACTAAAACCAGATCAGTGACCAAGGATGAGCAGTGCTTCAAAAAAAGACATGAGAAATACCTCGAAAACAGTGAGAGCGAAGGGATGAGCCAGATAATCCGACGACTGGAGGACTTTCTTCCTGTTGTCTCCATTCAGGTCGACGCTACAGAGCATGTGCAGCTTGGAGTCGACCCAGTACAACCTGCCTTTGATCAGATCTGTGACGAAGACGAAGGGTGTGAAGAAACAGGAGAAGGAAGAGTAAGGGGAGAAATAACAGAAGAAACGGAGAAGAATGGATAATAAATGGCAAAAGGGGAGAGTAGAACGTCAAGAGAAAAACACGAGAGGGAAAAAATAAGTATCAAGATAAGAAGGGAATGATGAAAGACAGAAGAATAAAAGTGTGATGACAGAGGAAATGAGAAGAAAGAATACAGAGGGGAGAGAATAAAGACAAATAGAACAGAAAGAAGATGGAGCATGGCGTGCAGAGATAACGAGAGGAAAGAGGAGAAAGAAAAATAAAATCAATACAACATTTCATTAACAAGGACGAATCGATGGCTTCTCCCTGGTGTGTGGGGTGAAAGTACAGCCAGAGGAAGAAGCATCCGATGGTGAGATGTGATCAGCTGTTTGATAAAAAGGACTGAAATGGAAACACTGCAGTTTAATATAAAGAGGGAATGTTCAATTCCAGGATTAGAGTCATTAAAAAGGGATCATGAAGGTGCATTAACAGAATGAAATAATCTGAAACTTCCTACACCTCTCACAGATTATCAGTTCTCAGCTTCTTGATTGTTTACGTTCTGGATGAGGTTTTGTTCCCTGCTCTGCCAGTGTTTCATTTCTTTAAATATGCAATAGATCTACCCCTCAGTTGGTGCATACGTTTCCAGCAAACAGATTTTAATATTGTGCAGTTCTGCCTCAGGCATTTGGCGAGTCAGAAAATTGGACAGCTCTGCAGAGAACCTCTTTCTATTGGTCCTGCTTTCCAAAATCTGCTTCAGTGATTACCTCCATTTTTCACCACTCTGTCTGACCACCCACAGCATAAAATGGAGCCAACTCATTCACACATACTGAAGTGAGTCTCACATTTGGGTTTCTTATGAGTGGGAGCTGCAATCTATGAAGGATTTTGTGAAATACTGGCATCGTCCTCTCCGGAGGGAAACCTGACATTTATGTTGCTGACTGAAATTTTTTCCGCCTTTAGCTCTTATTTAAGAAGAATAAATGTTTACAAAAGAACTGAAACACAAGAGTAAGAGACTTCACATGAAGCTAACTGCATGGACTGAGTGGAGCGTCTTTTAAAGGGGGGGTTGTGTGTCTTACTCAACACAATCCCACCGTATACCCATGCATGCAGCACACTCCATCGTAGACTTTGAGACCTATACTGCAGCCAGTCACTAGGGGGAGCTCTAAATGGTTTGGCTCCAATTTTCTGAAGCTGTTATATCATCTATCTTTTAGACGGTCTATGGTTAGAATACAAAAACCCTTTGACTCTTATCTTTTCCATGTCAATGTATTTTCTTTATGCTGTGTCTCTTCTACTAACCCCTCACTTGAGCAGCTGATCTGATTCTAAATTCGATGAGTCAGTAGTTCTTCATGCTGTGTGTTTGTATTCTTACCCAGAGTGATTCCATTAGGCCACTGGATGTCTGAAGCCACTAAAACCTGTCTGTCCACTCCGTTCATTCCAGCTTTCTCAATCTTTGCGGGCTCGCCCCAGTCAGACCAGTACAGAAACCTACAGGGACAGAAAGATGACACAAAATAAAACAGATGGACTTATAATTTCAGGCAATGCGCTCATCTGACGTCAAGCTTCCTACCCCGACAGCGGATCCACAGCGATGGACGCCGGTTCTTTGAGGCCTCTGTTGAACAGAACTTTCTGCTTGGTCCCATTGAAGTTGGCTACAGAAATGGTTTTGGTACCAAGATCAGACCAGTACAAGTTCTTATAGATCCAGTCCACGGCAACTCCTACAGGGGTCTGGACATTGTCGATCACTTTGTTGTGAGAGCTGACGTCCCCTCCTTTTTTGTCCAGCACGGTGCTGCAAGGAAACAAAGGACAAATGAAGGAGTCAGGAAAATGTGAGGATTTAAATCATATACTGAGCACAAGTTATTGGTTTTGCAAATATTTTGAGGTTGACCAAAGTTTTTTAACTTTGAACCAAAGGGTTACTGTAGAAAGACCGCCTTTGATATCATTGTTTATGCACAATGGAGACTTTCGTTTCTCTGGAAAAAAAAATAGTTGGCTAGTTTTTTAGAGTTTATACAGGAGTACAAAAATGTTGAAGCTATGATATTAGAAAACCTCAAAAGGAAAGGTCTATGTAACTGTACAGAAACCTAAAATAATATATACCCACCTTTGAAGGTCTAAGGACTTGGTGCTGTTAGCATGCCTGCTTGTTGTGTAACCTACCTATAAATAGCTTTCTGACCCAGGTCAGCCCAGAAGATCATCTGCTGGTTGAAGTCTGCATCCAGCGCCACCGTGTTCCTCTGCTGCTCCACAATCTGCGTGTACTCCTTCCTCTCCAGACCCAGACGACGGATGTCACGGCGGTTAGTGAAGATCAGACAGGGCTCCTTACCTGAGGAGGGGAAAGAGACGTGGTTCTTACCTGAACTGTAAAAGATAGAACTTTTATATACATTTTTTCTACTCTATCAAATCATAGAGTATGTAAATAAGTTTGGAGAAAAACAATCCTCTATCAGGCTGAAGAATACACTGATTGTCCTTGAACGTGTCTGCAGTGAAAAGAGTCGATTGTGCTGCTTGTTGACAAACATCATGTGATCACAAGACCAGAGGATGGTGTCAGCATCTCCAGCAAATGACAGCTCCAGCTTCTCTTTTCCGGAGCGTTGTTTTTATAGGTGTCGTCAGGTTAAAAAAGGGTAAGATTACCTAAAGAAAAGGTAGGTTTTCCCTTTAAATTTAAGCTTTAAATTGGCTTATTCTTAACTATATATTCTGATGTAGGATAAGAGCATTTGTATAATCTTTTGCGCCTCTTCTTGGAGAGGGGTCAAGCTGCAGACCTCCACTCTCAGCCGACGCTCTCGCAGGCTCCACTCTGAGATCCCCTCCGCCGTCAGAAGGAAGTGGCGTCAGGATTAAGCCGGCTGATAGCGGAGGTCTGCAACAGTCACACAAACCACCATGAGAACTGACTTCAAGGACCCTAAAAAAAGCCCCATTACGTTACGTTGCTTCACTAGTAACTCTTAAAGGTACATTCCACAACTCTAATTATTACATGATCCATGCAACATAGAAGCAAAGTGGCTCAAGATATCCTCAAATGAGGTCTGGAATACGGCGAGAAAGAAAACATGTCTGAGCCTCCTCTACAAGTCAAGATACAGAGTTTCTAAAATTATCCAACTCAACTTGAATTACAGCTGTGGTTAGAAATAGGGTCAAGTTTTAACACTCAGACAATCTAACGTTGGGAACTTGTTATTCCTTGCACAACATTACCACACAGTAAATTAATCTACATGGAGACAGCTCAAAGTTTTCAAGGACATCTCAAATGACATATTAGCCATTCTTTAAAGCTGCGATGCAAATTGAGTTGCCAGTTCAGTAACTTTACCCTTCTAAAGCTATAGCTGTGTTATTCTGTGGCTAATGTGAAGGTCAAAATGTTCAGGTTAGTTTGAAACTATTAAGTCATTTAGTTTGATGTATTAATAAAACACCTCTTGGTGTAACAGAGTTCGAACAGCTCCACAAAAACAGCGTCTGCAATAGAAAAACAGAGGTGATCATGTTGTGTTATTGTAAAGCTGCCTTTGACCTTGCACTCAGTAAGTTTCCAGTGAAAGTAAGTACGGAGTGTAAGGACCAAGCAGGATTGGACTCAACTATCCAGCTTCAGAGAACAGTGGTTATACAGTATCTCACAAAAGTGAGTACATCCCTCGCATTTCTGCAAATATTTAATTATATCTTTTCATGGGACAACACTGCAGAAATGACACTTTGTTATAAAAGCTGTACACAGTGTAAATTTACTGTCCCCTCGAAATAACTCAACACAGCCATTAATGTCTAAACCACCAGCAACAAAAGTGAGTACACCCCTAAGTGAAAACGTCCAAATTGGGCTAAAGTGTCAATATTTGTGTGGCCACCATTATTTTCCAGCACTGCCTTAACCCTCTTGGGTATGGAGTTCACCAGAGCTTCACAGGTTGCCACTGGAATCCTCTTTCACTCCTCCATGATGACATTATGGAGCTGGTGGATGTTAGAGACCTTGCGCTCCTCCACCTTCCATTTGAGGATGCCCCAAAGATGCTCAATAGAGTTTATGTCTGGAGACATGCTTGGCCACTCCATCACCTTCCCCCTTAGCTTCTTCAGCAAGGCAGTGGCCATCTTATGGATGTGTTTGGGGTTGTTATCATGTTGGAATACAGGCCTGTGGCCCAGTTTTTGAAGGTAGGGGATCATGCTCTGCTTCAGTATGTCACAGTATATGTTGGCATTCATGGTTCCCTCAGTGAACTGTAGCTCCCCAGTGCCGGCAGCACTCATGCAGACCCAGACCATGACACTCCCACCACCATGCTTGACTGTAGGCAAGACACACTTGTCTTTGTACTCCTCACCTGGTTGCCGCTACACACGCTTGACACCATCTGAACCAAATAAGTTTATCTTGGTCTCATCAGACCACGAGACATGGTTCAAGTAATCCATGTCCTTAGTCTGCTGTCTTTAGCAAATTGTTTGTGGACTTTCTTGTGCATCAGCTTTAGGAGAAATGTGAGGGGTGTACTCTCACTTTTGTGAGATACTATATGTCATCTTATCCACACACAGCCTACATACAACTTTATCTCCATTTACTAGATCAACATACTGATGAACCATGCCGCTCTAAGAAATTAGGGTAGTAGAGCTTTACAGCATTGTGGCAGGAGCCATTAACTGGAGCTACAGTGCTGGCTAGTGGCGGGAGGTTTTTTAGGCCTATAATAATATAAATATTGGTAAGTAGATAAACTGTCTAGTAATTCTGGTGCTGCTAACTTGCACATATCTACTTGTAATAATACAATACAATAACTAGATATATATATTTGATTTAAAGTTATATTTAACAATGTTCTATCCAGAAAAAAATATGCTCCTTAAAAAGTTGAGCATTCAGCGGTCGACTCACCAACAGCTTTGCAGACTCCGGTGGTGGGATCCATCTGGTAACCGTTGTGACACTCACACTTGTATCCTCCCTTCAGGTTGATGCAGATCTGACTGCAGATGCCGGGGTTCAGACACTCATTAATGTCTGCACACACAGAGAAAAGAGAGAGGATACATCTGTTCACTGACATGTTTGATTAATCAGTTTGTTAAATGCTTCAATTAAGGTACTGAAGTGTTTGTGAAGGGTTCTGCTATAAACATAGAAACTACTGAAACCTGTATCAGCACAAAAGTTTACATAGAAAAAACCCTCAAAACTTTCCATTTCACCATTTTCACAATATGAGAATATGCAATAAACACATCGCCTGAGTCTGAATTTATTGCAATAACAAACTTTTTTTTTATTCATTCATTTTTTAATTTGCATGTTTACATTTTAACGACTGAACAACGGCTTTTACACTAGTCTGATTCAGACGAAGTTCAAGCTCAAGCTTACATTATATTATAGAATTATCTTTGTTATATTATATTATGTTATATATGTATATACAGTATATATACATATGCTATCAATAAAGTAATAACTTATCTTATCTTATGCTCGCCCCCAACTCCACCTCAACAACAGATCAGTGCAAGAGGGGAATGAAAGGCAAACAAAATGTTTGCATTCACCGATTTTCCACCATCATTGTGAAGATTCAGATTACATTTTTTCAGCTGCACAATAAATCTGCTCCCTCAGATTGGTTAGTAGCAATTTAGCAGTAAATAAAAAGCTTCTTAGATTCATTTTGCATTCAGAAGGAGAATTAAGAACAGCAGATACATATAGAAGCTATAAGATGTAAATCACATGCACTCTATATGCCACTAATGTAATCATCATTACATATTCTTATCTTACCATGCAGGCCTAATTTCCATGATTGTTTTTTTGCATGAGACTGCACACTAATATGAGATTTTAACACTCTTAAAGAAAAAGCTGCAGTCAAGAGAATTTACAGTAAATATAAAAAAGGTTTGCAGGAGTTTAGTGTGTGTTTTACACTCGGGAGCAGATTAAGTGCCTCTGTAAAACCACTGGGGTTCATTCCAGATGGGATTACACACGTTTCCCAATATACACAACGATGTTTGAGGCCAAGATTGGCTCAATAACAAACTGTGTCAGATCAACAGACAGCCAATCACATTACACAGTGATCCCCTCAGAGGCCAGCAGCTCACAATAAGAACATGTTCCACTCAAAAGGGAATTATATCCTAGCTACAACAGCAGTGTGCAGTCGGTCTGACCCAGCCCTCTGGATTAGAGATTTCTAAGAAACTAAAATAGCAAAACATCGAGCCTCACAGTCTCCCCCAGTGTCGATGTTTTCCTTCCAGCCACAGAAGAATAACCTGACAAGGACATTGTGTTGTGATTTAATTTAAAGTGTATGAAGCCAACACTTCTGTCTGATGTATTTCTCCAACAACGGAGGTTTATAGAAGCCAAGAAACATGTCCGCAGACGACATCTGAACTCAGCTGAAGTGGCAGGCAGTGCTGCTCTTTCCATCTGTTGTTTACGTGGTGGAGGATCAGGCTGCTGTCAGAGTGATCTGCTCTGTGGTGATGATTATTTTGTCTTTACCCATCCACTTGTTTTTATAAAGATTGACTTTCTTTTGTTAGTCCATAACTTTCAATTAAAAAATGAAGCCTTAATAAAAGTTTAATCCTTGGGTGACAAAATATCATCAGACACAACATTAATACACACCTGATGTCGAGTAACTCACCTCCGCAGGTCTTGTGGTCTATGAGCTGAAGTCCGGGCGTGCAGTCACACTCAAAGCCGATCACCATGTCTTTGCAGATGTGGGAGCAGCCGCCGTTATTCTGGAGACACTCGTTTAGACCTGAAGCACATGAAGGAAAAATGATCTTTAATGCACATTTGATCCACTTGATATAAAATCCAAACAAAAAGATGTGTTCGAGTAAGTTCTTAACAGACGCCTGATATAACACGTAGCTGTAGGCGAGACTGACATTGGATGTAGAAGAATAAATGAGTGTGTTTCAGAAAAGCTGCCTGTTTAAACCTTTTGTCTGTCTAACTAATATTCTTTGATTTACAGAAACAAAGGAAGCAGAAAGTTCATCTTTATTGTATAATCTATAAAACTTTCACTCTGTGCTGGATGTCAACAGCTGTTTTCTCTCTCTATGATCCACTCTTTGGATTTCACAAAGCAGTCATTGATGTTGATGTTACTGAGCGACCCACTGTGCAACATTCCAAGTTTCAATAAAAGTATAACGTCTGAATATTCAGATTTTTGATGCATTGAACTGATGATTTACGCAGCATGCCACTCTTTCTCTGACTGAGCCGTAGGAGTCAGACTCGCACGTTTAGTATTCTGCTTGTGGAAAGCATAATCACTTCTGGCTGCGTTCTTTGATCCATGAAAGAGAATTATTTAGACTCACTATTCGTTCTCTCACGCTGAATCGCATCAAGCCTGCATAGGGCGGCATTTATATTAAAAATCCACACATTATCAGCATAAATCAATGTGCCGCAGAGAGAAAGGTCACTCTCCTGCCCACATCTGAACTTTCTGAAAGCCAATTTGTTTCCTTAACAGTTACAAAGTGACCTGCCCTGAGAAATCCAAATGTTAGAGCGTCTCTCTTTGTTTTTGCTTTGGTTCAGTGTGAAGCACTGAATGATTAAATCGGGATCCGGGGAACCCGAATTCAAATATTTCTGGTTCAAACTTTTCACGTTGCTGACATTTAAAGCTGCCAGCTGAAGAATCCCTCTGTGACATTTGTAGAAACATGCTGTGATCGTCATTACAAGAGCACTCATGTTTACACAGATTCTAGAACAAATATGCAAATGTATCAAACTCAAACATATTGATTTTTCCTTGTGAGCTCTGCAGGAAAGGATGCTGCAATAGCTCAATCATTCTCGTAAGTGTCGTCTTGTCTTGTATATCTATTTGTCTTAAACAAATCCAAGCTTTCCTGCAACTGCACTCAGTTATTGCCTCATGTATGCGGAGGAGAACAATCCTGTTGTTTACTTTGCTGGAACAATTGTGATGTCAAACAAACTGGCTCAACCTCACTGTGACTACAAGACTCACAAAGGCTGCAGCTTTGACTGTGTGCTAAACATTTTCAACGAGGAGTGCAGGAAAATGATCAGTTATGATCACGTTTTATATTTAGAAAACAGTGAAACAGTGTGTCGTCTTCCCTCAAGGGACAATCTGTAATTTTTAAAGTTTTTAAAGTCCACTCCTGCCTGTTCTCTTTATTACTTTAGTAAAAACTAAAGTTCAACTAATGGCCACCTGAGGCAGAAATCAAAGCAGTTCATCATTTTGGAATTGGTTTTAATCTCTGCAGCGGAGATCCTCATTCATACTTACTGTACGTTAATAAAATCACCAGCTGAGTTTGTGTTGTTGGTGCCTTTTGGAGAATTTTCAGACACAAATGTTGGAGAAATAATTTGACCTGCTGGGAAGTTATTGTACAAACAAACAGTCCAGGTAGATAAAGAATGCTCAATATTTTTGGGAGGGAAATTGTAGTTCATTACGTAGATGATAGCACCAAGATGTATCTGTAAAGAGCTAACCAATAAGAGAGGTACCACAAGCTCAGACAATCTGATCTGTTAAAGACTTTGTAAGTGGGGCGCCATTGGCCTAGCGATCTAAGCGTGCGCCCCACATACAGAGGCTATAGTCCTCCTCGCAGCGGTCACAGGTTCAACTCCAGACCTCTACCATTTGCTGCAGGTCCTCCCCGACTCTCTTCTCCCCATATTTCCGGTTTCTCTTCAGCTGTATCTAATCTATCTAATAAAGGCAAAAATGCCCAAAAAAACCCACAACATTAAAAGACTTAATAACTTAATGACAACTGCTAACTCATCGCTTCTCTCTAGCTGCATCTCTTCATCAAAAATCAGGTAACTTCGGCCTCGGAAATTAGATGGTGACCACAAAAATGCAAAACTCAAGGCTGAAACCAGGTGACTCATGGAGGCCGTGTCCCGTTCTTTATCCAGTCAAAGTTGCATTTTCACATGAACTGAAGAATCTATAACATCCTAAACAAAGGCAAATAAAAAATAACTTTTTTATAAACTCAGAATATGAAATAACTTGTTCTGTTTAAACCTCTTGAATCTAGTATCTATAGATATGTGTCAGATTAAAGTGAAGCATTAACTGGATTTTTGAAAGCAGGGATAGTTTTACGGTTTTACTCACTGCACTCTTTGATGGGTTCGTCGCTCCAGTCAGGACAGTCTCGGGCCTTGTTGCAAACCTTGCTCATCTCGATACACTCCCCGCTGCGACACTTGAACTTCTCTGGCCCGTTACACTGAGTCACTGCGAATGAGATGCAGAGAGTTTTACACACAAATATCATGAAAAACTTAATTAGAAAGGCAGAAAACAGGCTATCAGCATTCTGAATAAGACAACCACCATCTTTGGGTTTCACAATGCCTCTAGATATTCCAATGTGTGACCTTACTGAGACTACATCCATGCTTTATGCAGTCTTGAAGAACATTTCCCTCTTACATTTGGAGGTCTAAGTGAGAAATGTGTCTCTATTTACTAACTACTCCTGAAAACAAGCCAGGCAAACACAAAGGTGATGGAAGTGGATGTTCATGGGGCACATTTCTTCTGTAAGTGCACAGAAATGTTAAATCAGGAACCAAAACACCCTCAAATGTGATCATTAGGGTGTTCAAGTACTTAACATGCACATACGAAACACAGTGCACCCAGGTTTGTTATACCTCTGCATAAAAACATGTCGACCAAAAATGTAAAGATTGTCTGCATGCCGACAATATCTATACTGACAGCACCGAGTTTCTGAGCCTCAGGACAGCCCGAGGTGGGATGCTTGAACGGAAATGAACACATCCAAACACAGCTCCAAGAAAATAATGCTTCTTCAACCAACAACACCCTCAGGACAATAAAAAAGAGAAGCTTGTTAAGTGATACACACACACTCACAAAGAGTTATCACATACTATTTTTGCAGTTGACTTCGTCTGATCCGTCGCTGCAGTCTCTCAGGCCGTTACACTGTCTGCTACCCAGGATGCAGGTTCCATCTTCACATTTGAACTGATCCGGTCCACACGTGCGAACAGCTGTCGGACAGAAACAAACACAGGTGAATCACACAGGGAAGGAAAAAATTAACCATTCTTAATGCCAACAATGACGTGTAACCCCCAAATTTAAGCATAGCAGCTCAAGGGTCCCTTTTTGAGTTGTGCTTTTATCCCCAAAGTACTGGAATTGATCTGATTCATAGGAATTAAATGTGCATCATAACTCTGAATTCATGCTTGTTTCTCTTGCTTACAGGACCACTATACATCCTGAAAACACATGCTTTTAATGACCCACTCTGCAAACGCTCAAATCAAAATCAATCCAGAGGGTCTCACGGTAATAAAATTATGATCTGAAACACTCCGTTTTTAATTTGCACAGAACAGGTGGCGTGTACGTACGACAGTTGGCTTCATCGCTGCCGTCCTTGCAGTCAGGGTCTCCGTCACACCTCCACTTCTTGTGAATACATTCTCCCGAGCGGCACTGCATCTCGCTGGACGAACATTTGGCCGGAGGTGTTGGGTGACGGCCGCAACGAGTCGGTGACTCATCCGACTGGTCCTGCAGGGATACACGGAACAGATGCTTCAGAGACAGAAGGAGAAATCTGATTGAGATGCTTATCGCCTGAAGAACTAAACGAAGAGTTAAAGCTCAGATTTATCGTTTCTGATGGGCAAACAGATGCTATCAGTAGATACGGCGATCATATAAACTAAATTAGTTACTCTATAGCCAACACTCAGTGACAGCTTGTTCATTTGCAGTTAAACAGATTTCATTAACACACTCTCTTGTATTGGTTTCTCGTCAAGGAGACTGCACTGCAACTTTACCAAACAGGATTTCTAAATAGGAGAAGGAGTTGGATGTTTTTATTTGGTATGACCCTCTGACTTGAATCAACCTGAGGGACATCAATCTTAGGAACTATTGGCTATCATCAGCCTGCAGCCTCAGGGAGAAACGACCTTCTTTTCCAGGCTTGGATGTTGCCAACAGAAAATTACATCAGGCCAAGATTATATTTTATGTGCTGCCTTTGTTTACGGTCACACTACCAACTTGAAAAGCGATGATGGAGCTGGAATTCGAGCAGTGAAGTGGGCCTAATGCTGTCTGGACTTTCATGCAGGTGTTCTGATGAAAAGCTAAATTTACATACATTAATATCTGATGGGATGCAGGCATTAGCCGCTGCATCCCCCCTCTTATGCTCTCCACATTTATTCCTGCACACAGGCAAAGCAGGCTGAAACACTAATGTATGATTTGACTCTGACCAACTGAAAACAAAACTCTCCTGATTTTGCCTTTAGATTCTGCAACACAGAATAGCAGGATATTTTAAAGCAGACAGTATCAGTGGATTTTATATTCCTCTTTGTAGTCTGAGTCATGTTTGTCAGTCAAGCAGAGTCAAGAACACTTGTATTTTATGAGACAGGGGCACAGAAGGAGGAGAAACAGATCAAAAGCTGCAAGGAGACTTTTGCAATCCATCCAACTTCTATCATCAGACGACTCACTCCACTCTGAATCCATTTAAATTGTGTTTCTACATCTACTCGCTTTATGTCTTTATTTATTGTTTCCTACCCACTTGTGAAGCCTCATAACTTAGCAGGGAGTCTCTTTAAATCTGTCTTTCATGTCTTTTAGATGAATGTTCCTTTTATTTCTATCTTGTGTGAAAATGTAACCTGGAACAACAACAACAACAACAACAGGGCAGCTCAAGAAGGAAATTTTCAAAACACGCACAAACAAAAGACAGAAATTCACTCATGACTTTCTGCAATCTTTGCATTGAGCAAGAAAAGAAACATTGCATGGTAACAGCTCTGTGGTGTATCTCAATATGTTCACAAGAAATGGAAAGACTAGCAGTAGGCTGTGATTATGGAGACTGACAAAACCATAACATTCCTCAGATAGAGCAAACTATATTTGTAAATTAACTTGCATGAAGACATTTAAGTTGAAAAATGCATCAATTAGTAATAAACAATCAACTGAAGTGCAACGTACTATCTACATTCCATTAAATACATTGTTAGTGCTGGGCGATATTGAAAATTATGTTAGAGAAAAAAATACTTCATATCAGTCGATATCAATAATTATCACAATAAATATCAAATCATGATTTCATTTAAATCTAAAGCCAGATTTTTGCTCCTGAGTGAAAGTTGAAGAAACCAGACAGTTTGTTATTTTGTATCTTGATTTAGTTTTCTGATAAACGTCTTGAATCAATCATTTCTGACAGAGCTAACAGGAAGCAGGTCTTAAATGTAAGATGAGATTTTTGTGAAGTTTTAGTTTGTAGATTCTTATTTTTCTCAGGTTGAGTTTATCTGCATAATTGTATTCACATTGACAACAAAGATATATCAAATTGTATTCTGTGTATCAGTTTAGTAGAGTATTGTTTTGAGTTGTGCTCTCAACTTTAAGATTAAAGTTAATTATTTTTTAATTAGTAAATGTTTTCTTTTAATGTTTGATATTATATTACAAATTCCCTAAGGTTTGAGAGGTTTGCTGTCTTTGCAAAGCATCATCCAGCAGAGGAAGGAGCAATAGAAGGAGTGAACAGACAGTGAGTAGTAAAAAAACGACATCCCAGCCCGCCCACACCGTTTGACTGACAGGTGATGAGGGGGACGTTCAGGGCAGAAATGACAAGACAGAGAGCTTTTAGGACCCAGATATCGCAGACGATTACCTCTTTAATTAGAATTTTAACTGTGCGATCTGACAGAATGGGATCAGACGGAGCAGCAGGAACAGTTTCTCACACTTTCATCATCTCACAAAGTGCCTGACTCATCCGGGAGCAGATTAATGGACTGTGAGAACGTGTGTGTGTGTGTATCTGTGTTTGTCTGAAGCGCCACACAACACTGACGCAGAACTGGCTGGGTGTGTGTGAGAGAGGGAAGAACAATGACCTGCCAACTGAACACAGTAATTTAAATATTTGTGGGTGTAAACGTCTGCATCAATATTCCTGCGTGGCCGTCACAGCGATAACCACACAGCCAATTAACAGGTACGCGGCAAATCGCAGACTCAGTGGAACTTGTTCTGCCATGTGTGAAAAACGTGTGAGGAGTGCCGAGGCGGAGTGTGTGAGTGTGTGTGTGTGTGTGTATGAGGCAGGTCAATAACCACCGGGTGTTGCAGTGACTGAACTTGCAGAACCAGTGCTTGTGTGTGTAATTAACTGTCCGGTATGAAAACCATGTGCAAACAAACACACATGGACACAGTGAGGAGTAATCATAGAGAAGAGAGAGGGAGGGAGAGAGAGAAGGAGAGAGAGAGAGTGTTCAGGTTCCTTTCATGTATTAGTGTGTAGTCAGGATTCTTTTGGATTTATCACCAGAGAGGTTTTTAATCCTGAAATCTTCCTTAAAGTCCAACAGAACATCTCTGAAATTACTTAAACCCTCATAACTTTGTACTTTATTTCACAAGTACGTCATTGTTAAGGGACTTACTCAGCTCACAATTTAATCAGTTAAATCATATTTTGCAATTCAATTAAAAGCTCAAACTGAGTCTTCTTTTTCTCTGTTAGGCGCCACATCAAACTCTTGTTTGAGCCTATACAATTCTCATTTTGGGTGTGAGACACATTCAAAGCTTTTACTCTAAAATCAGGCATGCACTAAAAAAGATAAATATGTTTGATGACATTTTCAAGATCAGAATAACAAGCACACAAAGTGAAGAAGTATTAAAAGAAAAACTATAAAAAAAATCCAAAAAGCAATTTTCTTTGAACGATCAATTCATCTAGCTAACCTCAAATTAGTCTGACTTTTTTTTATTTTTAATCTTCATCTGACTGAATCAAGCTGGCATGAGAGAATGGCTGTTCAACTTGGGGCTTTATGCAAAAGCTAATATGTACAAATGACGATTAAGAAAAGTTTGCTTTATATGATACAATAAAATGTTTTGTTCTCATTCATTAACAAATCGTCAAAATCTGAATTTATCTCAATGAATAAGAATAAGAATGCATCTTATTGTGCAGTTCAGATTGAAACATTTACAGCCGGCACAATGTCTTTAAGTCCTGTGATGTTGTTTTTTTTTAATTATTAAATCTAAAGAGGGATTTCTTTTGTATGATAGTAAATTAAAGTTAGCAGTATCTCAGCTTACAACCCCAAAAAAGATCTAGAAATAATGCATGGGTATGCTACTGACTTGTTCTTTTTACAGTTCAATTTTGGGCTATGCCTTTATTTGGGTATACTTCAGAGGATAGGAGAAGAGACTTTGTTGGGTGTATGATTAGTTTTTAAATCAATAAAACTGTATGAAAATCATAAACACTACCAGTCAAAAGTTTGGAAACACCTTCTCATTCAAGGGTTTGTATTTATTTTAATTATTTTCAACACTATAGATTAATACTGAAGACATCAAAACTATAAAAGAACATATATGGAATTACTGAATGAACAAAAAGTGTTAAATAAACCAGAATATGTTTTATATTTTAGATTCTGTAAAGTAGCCCCCTTTTTCCTTCATGACAGCTTTGCACACTCTTGGTATTCTCTCAGTCTGCTTCATGAAGTGGTCTCCTGGAATGGTTTCTAATTAACATGAGCCTTGTCAAGAGTTCATTTGTAGAATGACTTGCCTTCTTAGTGTGTTTGAGACCATCAGTTGTGTTGTTCAGAGGTAGGGTTAGTACACAATGGATAGCGCTATTTGACTACTGTTGTAATCCAGATTATGGTAAAATCTGATTATTTCATAGTTTTGATGTCTTCAGTATTAATCTACAATTTTGAAAATAACTAAAATAAATTAAAACAATTGAATGAGAAGGTGTGTCCAAACTTTTGACTAGTAGAGTATGTCATCATTGTAAGCAAAGAGAGAGAGAGCTGTTGATCCAGTGAAGTACAAAGTAAAGATGTAAAGCCCACCAGTAGGCAGAGGTGGAATGTAGCTTGAACTCTGATGTCCACACGTTTATTTTTAAATTCGACTAAAAACAACTTTCCTGCCCAGAGGGAAGGTTGAAAATCTGGATTTATTTTTTTCAAGTGGAGAGCAGCAGCAGAACGGTAAATCAGAGGTCATCAGGGCTGACGGTCAAACTGGTTTCTCTTGCCAGGAGGTAAAACTGTGCCAGATACAGCTAATCTTTTTCTGCTGACCTACTCACATCAGGTTCAAGTTCAGAGTGAGGGAATGTGGAGTCAGACTTAGAGCAGTTTAGGATGAATTAAAGGGTTTATTTTTAGCTTGGACCACAACTTTTGCTTTTAAAGAATGTTCAGCAAATCAATCCAAGTGTCAACTCTATCCTTTCATCATTCTGTCTTTGTGTTTGGATTTAAAACCAGAGGGAGCAGGGTTTGCTGAACAGGAATGGCTCAAGTTTGATACCATTTGCCTGTTTTTGATGAAGACTGCAAGAAATTAAATTACAGCTGAAAAATGTCCCAAGTCAGTTAACACTCTGATAGTGTGTGTTTTCATGTGTCCTTTTTTTGGCCTCTTCTCTCTCTTACCTGGCAGTCGACGTCATCGTCACACACCCAGCTGGCAGGTATGCAAGACGAGTTCCCACACTGAAACTCGCTGGGACCACAAGAGGACGGAGCACAATCCACCTCGTCGGAGCCATCACCGCAGTCATCCTCGCCATTACACACAAAGTTCCTGGAGATGCAGCGACTGCTTGCACACGTGAACTCGTTGGGAGCACAGGTGACGTTACCTGGAGGCAGTCAGAGGGAGAGGAACAGAGCATGAGTGTTGTGAAAGGGTTAACAGCTCAGCCACAAGGTCAAACAAGCCGCCTTATACGATCATTTATCATCTTTTAAAACTGCTTTCTTATCTCCACACGGAGCCTTTCATAATCTCTTTTCACATTTACAACACAGGCCTTCAGCTGCTGTTGCTCCTCTCTGCAGTGTTTCCATGTAGCTGTGCATGTATGTGCAAAGATAAACCCAACAAGGACTCCTTATGGAAATCTGCTCTGTAGCTTACAAGAAGTCAAACTGCACCAAGATGGATATCTGGTGTCCACTTACTCTTATCACTGCATAATTTAAAATCCATCCTGCCTCCATGCATTTTAAGATCATGATTGTATCCCTGCATTCCTCTTAAACACACAACACTAGCTTGAGTACAAGATAGGGCTACACAACTGAGAGATGAGAGAATGCAGGATTCTGATTTATGCCGACCAGTGACAGCTCCCTTTAGCAGGTATGTGGGGTTTAAGGTCACCGCCTGAGAGCATGTGACACTTTACATCACAATAAAACATCCCACAACAGAGTTCAAGGACAACAGGGGGACTGATCTAATGTGAGGAAACAACAGCACAATTAATAAATGTCTCCAGTGTGTAAGCAGCTCTCCTCTCTGATTAGCATCTCCAGCCGGAGGAGTGGACGCACAAGCGTAATCTACTGCTGCAGACTCGAGTGATGCAGCTGGTGCTCACTCACCATTAGCATGTTGAAGACGTAAGACTCTCACATTGATTCAAGTGTTGAATTTCATTAACTGACATTTATAGCTGTCAGTGGAGGATGTTTATCATTAATAATCAATCATTGCTGCTATTTTGTGAAACTATTTTGATTAAAATAACCTTCCTTTTTTTTAACTTTTACTTGAATTAACACTTTTGATGATGCTCCCCCAGGAAGAGATGAAAAACATCAATATGCAGGAAAAAAAAGATGTATGGATGTCAAAACTCTTCCAGCATACTTCAAACTGCATCAGCATTTTCTGTCAGATTCAATTATTCTACTGTTCCCTTACACGCTCTGAACTGAAGGCTTATGATTTGTTTATTTTCAGCAGTGTTCTTGATAAACAGCGAGAGGATGAGGAGTCACTGAACACGTCTGTAAAGCAGTTTAAAGATTGATAAGCTCTGCAAAAGCAGCACTTGCGAGTACCTCATGCAACCTCCTTTAAAAAACAAACTATCCCTTCAAAGCTTACAGATCTGTGTGCGGCACGATCACACTACAATCAGTGGAGACATCTTGGAGTGAGGTTCTGCTCTGAGGAAATAACTTCATATTAGGGCTGGGCAATAATTCAATAACGATAATTATCTTGATATCATTTTTCTCGATATAAATATGACAAATGTTCGACACAAAATCTATATAAATAAACATGTAATTACATCTCCAACCACTAAAAGTGGAAGGGGCGCTAGTGAGCCTTAAATGCTAGTTACCACACAACATTAGACAGCGAGACTGAAGAAAACTCAAAACCCCAAATCGAATCGTGGGTTGAGTGTATCCTTACATCCCTACTGATATAACATTTTTTATTGTGATAACATCTTTTTCAATATCACACAACACTACTCCATGTTTTATTGTTTGAAACCTCATCATAAAGGTTGTTTGCTAAAGATGTGCACTGAGATCTTTTGTAGGGGGATAAAGCAAAATGATGAGTCTGTGGACAATAGTGCAACATGACTGTTGGAAGTAGGAAGTAATGGGAACTACTTGGTGTGCTTTGAATGGTATGCTCTCACTAACACTAGAAAGCTCCATCTAACATGCAGCCTCTGCTGATACTTCATCCCCACGCCTTAATTGGCATGCCAATAATGTCATGCCTCTTACTTCTAAACGACATGTGTCAGACATGTAACAAACATGTTAAGGAATGCACGTCCACCTACCACAGTTGACCTCGTCCTCTTCGTTGTCGCAGTCCTTCTCTCCGTCACATTTCCAGAAGACGGGGATGCACTGAGTGGAGCCGGCGCCGCAGCTGAACTCATTCACACGACACGTCCTCATGTCTGCACGGACAAACACACACAACACACACAGCGTCAACAGTGTGTTCTTTCATTTGTGCAGATACATAATGTTATAAAGTTGTGTTAAATCATGAAATCAATCCTTAAATAAATGGACTGAGTTAATTGCCTTTAAAATGAGTCATTTGTTCTTTTCTTGGTGTCTGTCAGGAGTCTTTCTGCTGCTTTTTGCACATCTTGGAGTCTATATATTGATTTTTAATTCATATCCATTACAATAGTCCAACAGAGAGGAAATGAAGGCATGAGTGATGGCGTCGGCATCATTAAGACTCTGCATTGATCATATTCTAGGACCATCCTTCAGGTGGTTGTGTCTTATAAAGATTTCATTGTCTGATTAATCACACACTGCGGTCTGTTTGAAACCTGAGCTGCTTCTCTCAGAAGTTGACAAAGATTTCCAGCTGACAGCGGCAGAGTGAGAATGTAAACAAAGCCCAGACGGTCTGTAGAGGCTCAGGTTGTTACTCAATGAAGGACTCTGACATCCTGGTAGTGACTCAGTGAACAGAAAGTAAAGCTCACTTCCTTAATCCAATGCTGATGCAAGAAAACTGACGCAAACACAACACAAAGTGTCAGCAGACACACACACGCCTCAGATTCCATTCACTGCTGCCAAGTCATGTGTAACAGCTGGTCAAACAGTACAGTGATATAACAGCTATAGTGGCTGGGCTGACCTGCACGTACACCACGGCAGCTATGGCTGGAACTTCACACAACCTTTAAAAGCATGCACACACACACTCACAGAAACACAGACAACAAACAGTTTGAGACCTTCAGTTGACCGACACACTCTTCCAAGTGAGAACAAGCTCTAAGGTTGTATTGCTTAATCTCTACACGAGTAACCCGAAGACATCAAAGAGGGAGAGACTGCACGGATCTGTTGTTTCATTTGACTGGAAATAAAAGCTTTAGATGATAAGTTGTAGCAGTTTAGAAAAAAAGAGGGACTACAGAGCTGCAGCATGTCAGCTGAGTCAGATTGGACTGCTTTTTCTTCACAAAGCTCACAATCTTTGATGTCTCTCATAACTAGACAAAAGAAGCAAACTCCAGTATCAGTCGGAGTCAGGCTATTGTTTCCTAGTAAGAACCGCATTTCCCCAAAGTTCTGGCTGTTTGCCAAAATCCACACATTACCATCAGAATGCTGAGTGACTCAACAGTCATCACTCAGCTGCCTCTTAAACAATACTACGGAAACTAACAGACCCTAAAGCTCCTGCTGAGGAAATTTAAAACCGCTTATGAACCGGGATGGGGATCATTTATTTTATTGATAGATAACATTTATTTTGGGATTTTTATACCCTATTTTAAAAGAGATGCACCTCTGGAAAATCCAAGATCTTTTATTGTATTTATTTATTGGTTAAGCATTTTATTTAATTTTAATGGTTTAATATTTTAGTGTTTTGTTCTCTTCGAAATGTATTTTATTTTGGTGAGTTTAGTTTCCTGTGTTGAGTTTTAACATCTTATTTTACCTCCAGTGTTTCCTCATTAAGATATCATGAGTGCGTTTTTATTGTTATCACTATTATTGTTGCATATATTGTGTTCTTAACCTTAGGATTGTGGGTAGGTTTTGGGGACTTGGATGGGGGGGGTCTTTTTATTTTTATTTTTCTATATCTATTTTTCCAAATTTATTCTATTTGAAGTTTTTGATGTTCAGCACTTTGTGTTACAATGTCATTGTATGAAAAGCGCTTTATAAATAAAGTCTGATTGATTGATTGATCTAACTCCTAAACAGTTTTTTTTTTAATAAGAACCGAGGCTTATCAGTTTATGACAGGATAATCAACTTACACAGGTGAAAGAATCATTCACAATGAGACAATTTAAGACCCTGAGCAGGTGTTTTAAGAGTGAGACAAACCCTCCTTCAGTTTTGAGCTTATGTATTCTGTGACAGACAAAGCAGCATCCATTATCAGAGTTATTATGGAGACACGAGAACAGAAGTCTCGGTTCACATCTGTGTTTTCCACTCCATTCTCGAGTCTTATCCAGCAGCTGCTTCGGGCTCAAACCTATTCTGTTTATTTATTCTGTAGAAACTTTGGAAGGCCTTGGCAGCACCGCGCAGCTCTCTGAATAACTCTGCTGCCTTGACAAACAAAAATGCACCACTCTTGTTTTGGCAGCATCACCTCACAAGTCCACATCCAAGAGTGCAGGAGGGATTTACACACACTTAGACGGACTGTTTTCTCTTCTGCTGGGGGTGAAAGTATTTATTTATTGATGCTGCTCTCAGGTTTGTGCGCTCAGCCTGGTGTGTTTAAACACTGCAGCAGAAACCAAAAGAAGGCTGCTTTTGTTAAAACTTTGCTTTAACCCTGTCATGCATGTGTGAAAAAAAACCTCTTCTGACCCGGAAAATATCTGAACACAAACACTGAGACGTCGCCTTGAAGGTTCAACTTGGAATTCAGTGTCTGGGTCAACAAATTGATTTATCACTGTGTTTTTGTTCTCTCTCCTTCTCCTTGAAAAGTTATGTTACATTTGACACGATAAAACTCCTTCTGGTTTCATGCAAAATAATAGATCAACCTAACCCCTTTGATAGAAATTAAATCTGCTAAGTCCTATGATTGGAAAGGGTCAGTGATCTCAAACAGCAGTAGGGGTTAAGGCAAAGTACTTCTTTGTAGAGAATATTTTTAAGCTACTAAACTATTTGTTTCTTCTATGACAGAGCTCAGTTTCAGGAAGTTTGACATGACGTAAATTGAAATTATAGGCCTCAAGGGGGGACATAGAAACATTTGAAGGGCGGGCTCATTTCAGCAAATTTTGTGAAAATATAATAAAAAATGCAAAGTATGTGAAAGAACGCTAGCTGTGTGTAGACAGCCAGCATCCTCATAAAATACATCTTTTTATTTGTATTTTTTATTTAACTAATGAATTTGACTTTGTTTTATTATTCCCTTTTTCAGTTATAATTTTAATCTTCTTAATCTATCCTTTTCTATTTTCTGTGATCTGATTTGTCTTCTTAAAATCTATTTGTCCTTTAATGCTTAAAAAAAAAACCTCTAGCAATGCTTAAATGGTTTACTGTTTTATCACTTTAACCATTTAGCTGGTCTGCAGAAAATTAGCTTCCCTATATGTGCATGTGTCTGTGATTCCTGTGCTGTTATGAATTAACCTACTGCTTCTGATGCTTTTGATCATTAACTGTTCACTAACCCTAAACTTTAGGAGTCATTTTGCAAAAAGAAAGGCAGAAAACTCATTTCCAAGCTTTTATTTAAAGGTTAGCTACTTTTTTTGTCAATATTTTTACTCTAATGGGTCAAATTTACTATTTTAAGATTACTTACATCTCACAATCCCCCATTTGTGTCTCGCGACGCGCCTGGGGGTCCCGACCCACACTTTGGGAACCCCTGGTGTAGAGTGTTGGACTGCTTCAGCAGCTGTAGTAGCTAGTGTTAGATTTCCATGTTGTCACAATAAGTGTAAGCGTGCATCCTACTCTGATAAATTATACAGTCCCTGCGCATGTAGACTGTCTTGTCTTGTATGTTGCTAGCTAACCGTCAAAGAGTCAAGCGCAAGGGACACTTTGCAGACCAGCTTATACGTAATGCTACATGACATAACAGTTGTTTGATTCGAAAGTGGCTCAGCAGAGTTCACTGAAAGTAATCACTGGAGCAGAAAGTGTCACAGCAGCCTGACACTTTGTTACTATCATCATCACAATTAAGCCCCGTACACTTTTTTTTTTTTTACCAGCCTGTAAACATGTTTATTTCTGCTGTAAAGATCGTCTTTTTTGAATTTGTGTATTTGTATGTGGTTTCTGGTACCTCCGGAGCCAGCCTCAAGCAGACACTCGATGAACTGCAGTTTTTAGCACTTCCGCATTGGCTTCAATTCTCACAGCTCTTGGTCTGGACAGCCTGATGGATCTCCCCCCTTTAACAACTCTCCTTACAGGGATTAATTTTTGCTTTGATGATTTTGTTTTGCTGTGTGTACCTAAATGAGACAAACACCAGCTGAAAAGGTTTTGATAACACAGCTGCTGACAGTTTATATTCTCTTTTACTGCAAAGACACAAAATAGGTGCAGAGTGTCTCGTCAACCCCCCAAGCAAGGCTTTTTTAGTCTCTCTCCACTGAGGATACTGGTTTCATCCTGGTTCTCTGCTGTGTGGAAGTCTGGCGCAGACGCCAGGTTCAGTATTTACCATGAAATGGATTAGGGAGACATTTTCCCTCTCTCTTCAGTTGCCATAAAAAAGCAGTTTTAAGCATTCGGGGAGCTTCCAGAGAGCAGAGTGAAGATCAAACCAACAAGTGTTTGATGAAGTGCCTCATCTCTCCTCTGATGTGTATCGTTTTACCTGAGGAGATGCCACAGTCCATTTGTCTTTACAACGGCACAGTGAAGGAAGCACAGAGGAGAGACTCAATAAAAGGAAACTTCAGTATAAACACTTTCCATCATCGCTTATCTACAACAAGCACACCGGCATAACCTCACATCACAGTTATAGCATTTAAAGCCCTGCAGCTCCCCTTAGTTCCATTTAAACAACTTATTTATTTGACAGGACTGCTCACAGGGGACTCCCCCTCGCTGCTTTTAAGTGCCTCGCCGAATTTCTGCAACAGTAAGATACTTTCAGACACAGCGGGATCCCTCGACTCTGCACTCTCACGGTCAAAAGGGATATTTGGAGCATTATGCAGTGTCTAAACCACCCCAGAGAGTAATTACCAATGAGGAAAAACTCAAACTGTTTTGGCAACAAGAACACTGCTTCAACCATAACTTTATGTTCAGAAGCAAGCTTTCTTCAAATTGCACAGAATATTACCACATCAGCCTGATGTATATAGTTCTCATGGTTTACCTGTATGAGGTAAGCCCTTGGTTCCAGGATTGGTTTAGGACTTCCATATCCAAACTTTCACTTCCCTTTTTGTTTCACAGTAAATTTTCTGCTAATGTTGAGCTAAATTTAGAGAAATAAAAGAAGCTAAACTTAAGATGAAGCTCTTCTGAAAACAGAGATGTTGATTTTAAACTATCACGGTTTAACTGCTGACTTTAATTGAAAAAGAGAAGATTAGGGATGTTCCAAAGAGACAAAATTTCTTGTCCTCTATAAAAGGACATTTTTATTTCAAGTAGCCGGACAGTCAAGATTGAGCACGATATATCTAAACACGACATCACAGCGTCTGTGGATCAAGTCAGTGTAGCTAACATTAGCAAAGCCTGCATGCAGAATCACCAGCCTTCAGTCCTTCTTGCAGGTTAACGTCCTCATGCCTGTGCTAAACACGCATTGCTCCAATGGAGTTGTTATATTCCAGTTTAACCAGACACAGCCTCCATACAACTTTGGACTTATACTTTCTCCATCTGTCGTCTGTGCTAGTTTACATCTGGGTAGTAGATCATTATGACAGTAGCCATTGGCAGCAGTCCTGGCTAGTGGTGGGTGGCTATGCTACAGCTTAGACCCAACATATGACCCTTGTTTTCGGCCTACAATAATAAAAAATCAGTTTATTAACCCTCTAGATTTTTGGTACCATATAGATGCGTTCACTTCAAGACCTCTGCTAACATTCCAGCTACCAATTAAAACCTTGCAGCTAACAAAGAAGGCTAGTTTTACCGTTTTGGTGCAGAAAATTACAAATAAAACACAAACTTGCAGAGATTGATGGCATGTGGCTTTTAGGGAGCAGCCCTTCTAGTCATGTGACTTAAAGCTCCCGTGAGTCACTTTCCGTTTGCATTGATTTTGGGATCACTCCTTGTGAAGGCACCAATACCTCTCATCAGTTTAGCGACCTTGTTCTGAGCATGTGAAGAAAAATCTCTTTCTACTGATTTAACGGTCAATTGTTTCACTCACTGTGAATCTTTAGTGGAGGAAAATGTCAATAGAGTCAGAGTGCTATAACTCACTTCATCAGATACCTACACACAGCACAGGTTACAGGCTTTGAAGCAGCTATACAGAAATTATAAATCTTGTCACTGATTGTCTTGTTTGCTTATTGCGATCATGCAAAGGCAACAATATTAATGTTTCAGAAATTAAAAAAATCCTCTCAGGAGCACAAAGAAGTAAAAAGCTTGGTCTGTGTAAAGCTCCACATTAAAGCTCAGGAAAAAGAATGCTGATGATATCTAAATACCACCCATCACTCGTTAAAGCATGAAGCCTTGCAATGAGAAATGTCTAAAGGCTTCCTGTGTTAAATCTAAGAGCAGTGAGCAAACACCCACTCACCAGGTCAGAAACTGTGTTTTTAGGTCACATCGTCCTTGCCTGAATCCACACTCTGCACTGCAGTCACAGAGACTGCAGTAATTAACGCTGCTCATACTGTCATCCTCCAGGGGGACCTGTGTATACAAACCCTCATTCATACTTTATGTTCTTTATGGTCTTTCTTCTTATGGTTAATCTGCCTTCATGTTCTCTGCAGACCTCTGAATGAACCTCTCTCTCTATTCGTAGTATTTCATAAATAATAAAAGGAGAAGCTGACCTGTTCAGCAATGTGCACAAAGGTGGCAGATAAAGCAGGAATAATAAGTCTTTTTAGTGTTGCATGCTGCGTGATGATTTATTAAGTCAGGGGCATGGTTTGACAAAACATAGTTTTAGTCTAACATTTATTTATTTATTCGTACACAGTGTGCAGGAGACACATTATCAAAAACAAATCTATTAAAGCTGGGGTTGGTAATCAGATTTAGATCCACTTTTTGTTATACCGGTTAAAATGATCTTAATGTCCCGATGGCAATCAATACATAATGTGTTCTTAAAAAAGAGTGAAAAAAAGCTGCTATCTACAGCTGGAATAAACCTGGGAATACACCAACCAATCCCTGCCATCAGGAGGCAAATTATGAAACCAATCAAATCCCATCCTGCTGTTCTGCCCGCCTCCTGTGCGTACATTTCATGGTCATTTGTGTCATGGTCTATGATAATGTTTTGGTGTTTTCTTACCGCTGAGTGAGACATGAGTTGACGTAGTGCAAAACACAAACGATGTTCTGAGGACCAGTTTTGAATCAGTCACGATCATATGGTCGCGAATCAGCGGCGCTCATGCATGTAAGTGGGGCGTTGTTTTGGAGGAGCTTGGGGTTAGACTGACTCCTGAGGAATTGCTATATTCAAATTCATGCTAGCTTTCCGTGACTACCAACCCTAGCTTTAAAAGGTGACATATCACGCTTTTTTCATCAATATATATTGGTCTAAGAGGTCCCCAAAACATGTCTTTAAAGTTTATGCTCACTTAAACACTTTGAAATCAGATTTTGGCATGCCTGAAAAGCCCTCTTCTTCAGCCCTCCTCAGAACACTCTGTTTTCTCTCTGACCACGCCCCCTCAGGAAGTGGATGTGCCTCGGCTGTCCAGCACGTTGATCTAATGTTTACATGTTGGCTGAATATACACGGCTGCTCAGAGATCACGTTACTTCAACCCTCTGAATCTGATCCAGAATCTGATCCTGACGGAGAGGCGCCTGTAGCAGGACCTTTCTGAAGGATTGGTCACAGATTTAGTGTTTCTTGTTGTTTTATTTGTCAGTATGTCGACGTGTGTCTTGGTACACAGCTACAGCTACATCTATGAACATGTAGCTACGTGGCTATGCTAATTAGCGCTAGCATTTATCCATGACAAATAAAGATCATCCACTAGATCTTCAAATCTGCAGGCATGGGGAGTAAAACCGACCTCTGCCAGAAAGGCAGCAGGACCTTTTCTGAAGTAATGGTCACAGATTCTGTGTTACTTGTTGTTTTATTTGTCAGTATGTTGACGTGTGTCTTGGTACACAGCTACAGCTACGACATGTAGCTATGTGGCTATGCTAACTAGCGCTAGCACTTCTCCATGATAAATAAAAATCATCCACTAGATCTTCAAATCTGCAGACGTGGGGAGTAAAACCGACCTTTGTGTTTATTAAGACAGCCTACAACTAGCATGCCTCCCTCCTAAGCTCCTTGTTAGCACACATTTGTGCAGGTAATGAAAAACGGAGAGGGGATTCAGTATTATTTTATACAGTCTATGGGCTGAACAAGCTCCGAGCTCTGACTCCGTTACAGACCGGATATTGTTGTTACGTAACAAAAACACGGAAGTCTGAAACGGCTCGTTTCACACACATATACAGAAAGGTGGAGAAATCAAAACAGGGGCAGAATGGATTTTTTTCATTCTCGGGGGGTTTGTAGACATGCCAGGGACACATATTTCAGGTAGAGAACCATTAAAAAGTCCATTTTGCATGATATGTCACCTTTAAAGGTAAGAGTTGTACAAATATATGCAAGAAAGGGGAACAGCTGAGTTAATGGACACCTGGACCCGTTGTAGCTGTTTTCCAGAAGGCTACAAACCTCCCTTATCTCCATTCCTTTCCCTTAAACCAGGGGTTCCTAAAGTGTGGGTTAGGACCCCCTTGGGGGGTCGTGAGTCAAAAACTGGGGGCCGTGAGATGTCTTCCAGAATGTTTATCTTTTTTAAGTTATCTAAAAATAGTAAATTTATTTAGTTATTTGCCATTCTTTTTGCCAGATGACTCCTTAGTTTAGGGTTAGTGAACAGTGAATTATCAAAAGCATCAGTAGCAGTAGGTTAATTCATTATGGCACAGAAAACACAGACACATGCTCATATAGGTAGGGTCATTTTCTGCAGACCAGCTAAATGAAGCCACATTAAATCACTTTGAGGGACACTGGGGGTCCCAAGTCTTTGGCACCTATATTTTGAGGGTGGCAGGCTGAAAAGTTTGGGAACCCCTGCCTTAAACCAAAGTAAGGTGGAGTCCCCTCAGAAACGAATCGGTGACGTCACAGATGCCATGTGCATGCTTCGTACAGTCTATATTCAAATATTTTATTGTATATTTCTTTATGAAATCTATCAGAGGATACTCACGGCAGATCTCCAGACTCTCATCGGACCCGTCCTCGCAGTCCGGCTCCCCATCGCAGTGCCATCGCTTCGGGACACATTGGCCGTTGCGACACACAAAGTCCGCCTCCGCACAAGTCTTTCTCACTGGAGTGGGAGAGAGAGACAGATGGACTCATTATACAGAGAAGAGGATAGGATAGAGAGAGAGAGGGAGAGGCTTCACATTGTTTAATCAAACACTTCACATTAGAAATAGAAACCTATGAATAATAAGAAGGGTAGGGGAGAAAGACCAGATCCGTACCCTCACACCACAGGAATATGAATTACAGTCCCTCCCCTCCACCCACCTCAGTCTCCATCAGGCGAAAAGGTCACCGCCTTATGATTTGTTGCTTCATGTGAACCAAAAGACGTGAAAGTCTCACTGCAGATGTAAAGTTTCAAACAACAAAACTGAGCTGAGCAGAAACAGCCCTCCGTTTTCTCTCTATAGCACTTTATTAATCCCAAAGGAAATATGTTATCGTTACAACGAGAGGTAAAGATTATCTTTTCATTAACTTTCAGATGATCAGCTTAGCAGACGGCTACAGAATTAAAGCTCTCCCACCGAACATTTCTCCTCTTACAGTTTCAGACGCTGTTAATCATGCAAGCTCTAATAGCATCATGCAATTATCCTTCCAACCAACCAAGCTGTTATGTAACATCATAACTCATTCAGCTTCATCTCAGCTGTAGGTTCAGTCTACTGAATATAAAGGGAAGAAGAAGAAAACAAAACTTAATATTCTGCAACAAAGTCAGACAGCAGAGAAAGTAATCTAGTTTGTCTTCAGGAAGAGAAATGTTTGAAGTTGTTTCAGGTGTTTGAAAAGTGTCCATAACACAACACAACCCCTCGTGCCCTCACCACCTCCATGTTCACACACACTTGAGTGTCTCCTTGAGGCCTTTCCTCCGTCTCTCTGACCAGAATACAAATACGTACCCCAGAAACAAGCAGCCTCCCTTTGAGCTGTGACAGCAGCACACAGCGGGCCTCGTTAGACAACCTTCTCTCTTATTAATTCATTTTGGATTCTGATGTTTTTACAGTTTGGTCAGGGATGGAAGTTAGAGCAGCTCTTATCTCAAAGAGGCTGAATAACAGAGACTCACATGCAGCAGAATTTAAGCTGCTGTGAGAGATAGCAAGAGAGGGAAATGAATTATTGGCAGAGAGAAACACGAGGGGTCATTCATGAAACGTGAGCAGAAGGAATGTGTGCAAACTCTTCACAGGAGGAGATTTACACATTCTGGTATTTATCAATATTTTAGTAGCTCCTATCTTTTCAAAATCTGCGCCTGCTTCTGACTCATAGTTGTGTAAATAAATAATGCACATAAATACTGCTTGTAATAAATCAGTAATTGTTTTAATTCATATTGTGTTCTGTTATGTGTGTGAATATCTGATGCCTTTGCCGCACCAATTTAAAACATGACAAACAAATAGAAATAAAACACATTGAGCTAAATTAGTTAGCAATTAGCAGGTGTAAGTTTCAGAATAGGTTATTTAAATACTAATGGATTTTAAAAACTATTAACTGGCTGTCTCACTGATCTTCCGGTTGTGTAAGATACTTGATTCTGATTGGTCTAGACCCCTTGACAATGGTTATTAACTTTCACTAAAGGAACGCTAACTAACGTGGAATCACCGGGACTATTTTTTAAAGCTGTGTACATAAATCATTTTAAAATCAATAAAATCATCTTTAATCCATGTTTTTTACCAACGTGTTTGTATTTTAAGCCAGGTAATAAGTGGGATAATGTATGGTATGGCCCATCTATCACTTTAAAGTGTCGGAAGGTGTGAGAGTGTCCTGCTTGCTTCCGGTCTGGGTCCTTGGCTTGTCCCCTGGCCTGGGTCTCCCGCGGCGGGTTGGGTCCTTCGGTCTGACTGCTCTCGCGGCCCGGGTGCTGAGCCGTACCGCTCGGCTGGTCTGACCCAGGTGGTTTCATCTGCACCAGTGGTGGTCTTGTTACACAAATAGAACACAGCACGGCGGCAACCCTCTGCGACCCAAGCTTCAGTAATGATTGTGGACACTAAGGGTTGCTTAATCATTAGTATCACCCCACGGATTTTCTTTTTGGCATCATGGTGAGATGGTCCCTCTCCATCTAAGTGTGTTAGGTCTCTCTCTCCTTCTCTCTCCCTGTCCCTTTGTATATCCTTATGTAATCTTTCTTTCACTTTCTCTTATTTTTTTTTATTTTTTTTGGCCCACCTAGGTGTGCACGCCCTCTTTTACAGAACATAATATTAGCTGCCAATAAAAGATAGGCCAGAGTTCTAAGAGGGATGGTGATGGTTGCATGCACACAGTCACAAGCACAGAAGAAAAAGGTTTTCTTTCTTTTCTTTTGCTGCAAGAATAAATTGCATGAATATTTGACAGTTTGTGACAAACATGACACAAACCAGAAATATATATGCAGACAAGAGGAAAAAGAAAGAAAAAGAAAAAGAAAAAAAAAAAAAAAAAAAAAAAAAAAAAAGGAAGGTGTGAGTGTGTGCATGAATGGCTCCTTGTCTCTGTATGTTAGCCCTGTGATAGGCTGGTGTCCTCTCCAGGTGTACCGCGCCTAACGCCCAATGACAGCTGGGATAGACTTCAGCCCCCCGCAACCCAGAATGAGATAAGCGGTAAAGATGATGGATGGAAGTATGCATGTTTTCCACAGGTTGCATAAAAATAAAATGAACCACAAAAGCGATGACAGACCACATCAAGTTCCCCAATGGCCCTCAGCGACAAGAGGAAGTGAAACAGGGGATCTGTGATATCGCCAACATCACAATGCGCATCAGTTTCGCTTCCAGTGTACACATACGCATCAAGGATTTATCTAATGACACATCTGCAAAAATGAACAGGAACAAACTTTGATTCTGTAAATGTGCAGCTCAAACGCAATGCGAAGTGTGTGTTGCTCAACATTGTTGCTTGGTTGCCTGCTGGGATGCACGATGGTGCATTTCGTGCTTATGTGGAGAAAAGGAGCAGTGAGAATTGGCCGGCTTATCAGTAAAAATGTAGCCTGCTTACAAGTGTTTTATGTAAAGCCTTAACCTATCTCTCTCTATCACTCTCTCTAGCTTATTATCTTTTTTTAACTTTTTTTTTATTAAGAGCTTGACACATTTTCTACATGACTTACCATCTATAGTGAGAAAAAAAAGGAAAACAAAATAAAATAAACATGTATAAATGAAATATAATAATAATAATAATATGAATAATATGAATAAAACAACTTTAATTTTTTTAAAAAGGAAAGATTTATCAAAGTAGTAAATAAGCTCTGAATGAGGTTGTTTACGATTGATATACTGTGCATCTCAGACATTCAGAGTTAAGAGCTTCATGGGAGCTGAAAACTGAGTTGCCTTCCGTTACCTCAGCTTTTTCCCAAGTGCTTGGATGGTTTTAGATTTTCTGTAAGTATGTTTAAAAGATTTAATTGAAAGAAAACTTCCACAGAGATCTCTCCATCTACAAAACAAACACACCCTCTGATGAAACGTGTGAAAGTTAAAGTTTTTTAGGCTCTTTGGTGGTTGCAGGACTTCAGGCGGGACTGTGAGCTGAGCTGCTGTTCAAACAAGTTTTAGAAAATGCTGCCAGGATGCTTCATTAAGATCATACTGGTTTCCTTTGATTCTGAAACATCTGCAAGGCGTGCTGCTGTGGGAATGCATACAATACTTGACGTAGTCCTACAGCCGTTAGACTAAAGGTAATCCATCACACCTTACTCCAGGTGCTTTACTTCAGGACATCCTTTGTTTCTATCTGAATCAGATTTTTAGGATTCTTTGCCGAAGTATCGCTTTGTTCTTTTCCTCTCTTTCCTGCACTTGCTTTCTTCCTTTCTCTCAATCATTCCCTTCACTCGTTCCTCCCTCCCTCCCCCTCGGTTTCATATGACCCAGATAGATGAGGGACAAAAGCAAACGGAGGAAGATCTGAAATGTATTGGACGCACACACGCACACATACACATATGCACACACACACACACACACACACACACGCACACTTCTTCGGTATCCATATTTAGCTCTGCTCTATCTGCTACCTTCCCATCACCGGGTCATTCTGTCCCAGAGGATGCTGGGAAGGCTCGTAGTGAGGACAAGCCAACATGATGGGATCTGACTGTGACATGTGACATCTGTGTGAATGTGAGATAGTGAGAACAAGCTCCATCTGCTCTCTGTAGCCACTTCATACTGCATTACATCTAAAAGACATTCAAGAACACAGTATGCCAAGTCCCTCCATGTCACTTTAAGACTATCTTTACAATTTAAACTGCAAAGTAGACTCCAAGGCACCCAAAGTTACAATCACGAAGGATTCAGTAATATTTCTTTCTTTCTATACAATATGATGTATTAGCACCGTCTAAATTCATCAAACTTGCTGCTTTGTGTATTAACTGCCTTATTTTGAAGGATTAAAGGTGAGGGAGCAATCCTGAACGGGAGGTCAGTTTGTTGACAGAACAAAAATGGACAAATCACAGCTCACAGATACAAACCCCCTGAGGCAAAAACACATTGCTGTTCAATATAACGGTAATGTGATTTAACCTTTGACCCTTCAATTCGAATCATTTTATCCCACTGTGTTACAATTAGTAAGTCAATTTTTACATTCTATCAGCAAACACTTTTATAGGAGGTCAAAGTTAGCTTTGACCAACAGCTTTTAGTTCAGCATCGACTCTGAGAGGTTATTGTTTGCCAACTTTAAAAGTTTTCTCTCAAGGAGTTATTGAGATAACATTTTACAAGAAGTGGATAAAAACAGAGGGGTTGAAATACAAACTTAATTAATTTAAAGACCTGTCTTCGTTTTGTTTTACATGAAACTGCATTTGGAAACTAGGGATGTCCTGAAGCAATTAATTGTCTGGTTGTATAAATGAAAATTTAACTAACTGACTTGCTTTTAAAAAAAGGTAAGAAAATAATCAGACAACAGTCAAAATTGAGTACAAAGTATTAAAAATAGCTAAATATGGGATCTACAAGTGTCTGCAGGTAAAAAAATGTTAATTGGTTTGCAGAGTAAGGCTAAGGTTAGCAGAGCAAGCACCACCAGTAGGTTAGCATCCTCATGCCTGTGCTGGTTCCTCGTTGCTCTGGTGGAGTGGTTATATGTCAGTTTAACCAGACACAGCCTTCATACAACTTTATCTCCATTTACTAGATCAACATACAGACAAACAACGTTGCACTACAAGATAACTGGCCTACAATAATAAAAAATAAACAATATAAATGTTAATTATTGGTATAACGGACTGGTAATTCTGGTACCGACTCCCAAGGGTGACAATGTTTAATCACTTAGCTGTTTTAAACTGTATAAAGTTTTTTTCCTTACAGTTTGTAAAAAAATACAAATAAAGACATCTAAAAATGAATGCTTCAATCTAGGCAAAGAAACCAATATATTTGCTACTCTAGCTTCATAATAAACTGCTGTTAATTCTGTTTTGTAGAACCTACAAGGAGTAGAGAGTAGCCACTAACCACTGAGTATTTCTTAATATTAAGGTCAAAGCTTTGAGTAACATGTGATTCATCTTCATCCAAACTGACCTCAAGTAGAAACCAGCTGAAGGCGTTCAGCCATTCAAATCCTTCCTGTGGTTCTGCAGTTTATCATTTCTACATCTGTTTCAGTAGAACAGTAATGCTGGCATCACATAGAAAGGTTTAATATGGTATGTTTGGTGTTTCATTAAACATGTGGATGCACCCACACTAAATATGAAGGAGAAACCAGGAAGAGAATCAAATACCTGATACAAGCCCTGCCTGTGTAAAAAGACATCCAACACCCAGCGAGGTGACCTTTCATGATTCTCCCTAGACTGACTTTCCAGCTTCATTTCCATATTGTTCACTTTGGCAGGAAAACCTGCTCAATTATAACAAAGACAGACTGTCATTCTTTCGCCCACACTCCGGGCCACATCAACAGTGTAATACAATACATTTTCAGCCCACATGTACATAGGAGCAATGAAACTGGCAACCAATCCTCACAGAGAGAACAGCAGAGACAGTTTCAATCCAACAACGGAGGATTGTTTCACTTTTGTGGAGGTTGACAAGTGAGACAACGGCTTTAGAGATGAGCGTCCAAGGATAAGGCTGGTGGCGTTTTGTTTCAGAGTTTTTCAGGAGTCTCTCTTTTAACATCAATTTTCCTGGGGAAGGATTTTGGTCTAAAGATAGCAACAGCTCAGCTCACAGCCTCCTGAGGCAAGCTGAAGGGCTTCCAAGATACGCAGATTTTTAACATGAAATTGCTTTATTTTAAGAGTTTGTCATCAATCTGTTAATTTGGGAGATGAGGAAACCACTTTGGATGAGTTGATCCAAACATAAAGAGCTTAAACAAAGAACTCTGAAGGCAAAATTCCACCAGGTCCGTCTCCAATCCGTCACGGCACCAAATCTGATTCTCTATTCAAGTCAATCTGTTAACTCCCACTGGATTCGCTCAGTTGCGTTCCGGCTGCGTCTCTGATCCGGCAGAGGAGCCCTCCGGATCAGATACAACACAAGACTTGTATTTTTGACTGATGCCGGAGCACGACGCATCAATCTCAACACAGCAGATGGAGCGGGACAGGAAGTCAGGCACCAAAACAAAATAAAAACATCCAGTTAATTTTCAGAATAAAACACTCTGTTACCACCAGATCATATTTCACTTAACTACAACAACAAACCGTCATGATGAGTGGAGCCAGGCCTGGAGTCAACAGGTCAGAGGTTTTCAGAGGACCAGAAAGACAACATGGACGAGTAGAGGAAGAGGAGAATCCTTGATTCAGTGATTACCATGGGAGAACCTCGGTCACATGACTGCGGCTGACAGCAGTCCTGCTCCGTGCTACATTACGAAAACACAACCGATGGGTGTTGACCATAGACTGTATAAAATATGGACGTAGTATCCGGCAGAGTGTGACGTAGTGTGAGTCTCTTAGCCAATGGCTGTGTGTTCCCGACCGGGATACACGTCAGTCATGTCCTTATTTGGGCAAAACTCATAATCTTAATATCTTCTGAACCGTCACGTTAGAAAAAAATTCACCCCCCGTACAGTGTGTGCCATTAGAGAGATTAGCGTTGTAGGGCCAAGCCGTTTTTTGAACCAGGCTGTAAACATGTTTATTAATGCTGCAAAGATTGTCTTTTTCCCATTCATGTCTATGTGGTTTCCAGTGTTTCTGCAGCCAGCCTCAAGCGGATTTTCGATGTATTGCAGTTTATAGCACTTCCGCATTGGCTTCATCGTTTGAGACCGGAGTTTGCCGCTTGGTGTTGACGGACAAGAGAGGGCAGAGCCGGACAGGGATCTGGTGGAAGTCCTGTGTGAGGGAATCCACAACAGTATAACAAGCTAGCAGCAGCCCAGCTCACAGCCTCCTGAGGCTAGCTGAAGAGCAACCAAGAGACTCTGATTTTTCACATGAAATCTCTTTATTTTGTGTATTTCACCAGTATTAGTCATCAATCTGTTTATTTGGGAGATAAAGACACCTCTTTGGTTGAGTTGATCCTCACAAAAGCCTCAAACAATGAACTCTGAAGGATACCTTAAAAAACAAGCCATGTCCAGTAAACAAGCTAGCAGCAGCTCAGCTCACAGCCCACCCATGCAGGAAACTCATTACACAAAGAGTGATTATTATTATCATTATAATGAGACTGCTCTGTTTAGAGTGTTTAGCTTCCACCAGGTTTGTTTGTTTTCAGAGAGCAGGAGACCTCTGTGGATAATTCAGCTCTTGGTTAAATTCTCATAAATGATGAGTGCTGAAGGGTCATTTTGAGACTCGTTAAAGTTTACAGCCTGCCCTGCTGTTGCTCCTGTGCCACTCTGTGTGCAGTGATGCAGCTTAAAGAAACCACAGTGCTGATATTCCTCTGACAAAATGCAAGCAGACTTAGGGACTATGAGACTGACCTAGTTTTGTTTTTGGGAGGTCAGAAAGTATTACTGTCTGGTTCTCCGCCCATTTACTTGGATATAAATCTTTAAAATCACCTCCCAGAGTTTCTTAATGGGGGAAAAAATCCACCCGATGTATAAGTGAGTCTCTCTGATGCATTTCTAATTAACAGTGGGTATCAATGGATGCCTATGTCACAGAGGAATGAGGCACTTCAGGTGTTGACTACAGGGACAATACTGATCAGCTGTTTTCATTGTTGCAGATGTGTTTTTCCCGAGATATTACAGTGCTACACCATCATCTTGAGGGACATAAAACAAGAGACCATGGCCCAATCTCAATGTCCGCCCTGAGCCCTTCTTGACTTAATTGACATCAGCTGTAAAGTGATTGAGGGCAGGAGGCTGTAAGAGCTCAAAACAAACTGGGAATGGGACAGCACTTTGAGACTTCTCACATAACCTGCATGACGTCACCAGCTCACCTTAGCAGTGTTAGGAATTTTTATGTCGCAGTTTTTACTTTCCTCAAATTCAAGGTGCTTAAGGGACGACTGACTGATCGCCATGTGATCCAGGCTCTTACCGTACAGACTGCTTAACCACAACATTTAAAATATATGAATAGGCTATATAACTATAAATACATGAATTATACTGAATAAACATCTGTGTAAAGATAAATAGATTAAAGGCTGTTTTCTATATGTATACTTACTGGCAATCTTTTTTACCTGTAAATTTCATTGGAACTTTCATGCTTCTTTTTTACTGTTGCACTTTTTTTAATTTCATGTTACGGCTCTCGTTTACCCTTCCAAGTTCGCTGGGAATCCCTTGTTTCACGTCACAATGCTACCTACTATGGGTAATTCCCTCACGCTAAGTCTGCAAAAATGCCCACTTAAAACGGACACGGAAAGGGGGCATGAAGGGCTCAAAAAGTCTGTAAGAGATCCCTCACACACTTGATGATTTGACAGTGGGACAGCCCTAAGCCCTCAAGGACTTAGCGGGAACACGCCTCAAAGTCAGAGAGTGCTTGAGGGTGGACATTGAGATTGGGCCCATGTGTCTCTTTGTGTTTGTGTCACTGACGAGCATGTGATTGAAAAGAGACTCTTCTCATGACTGCAGCTCAACCAGTAAGCTTTCAACCAAGTTTTTAGGAGCTCATGAAGTCACAATGAAGTTCATCTTTGCACTTTTGAAGTGACTTCAAGTACTCTTTCAAAAACGTCACAACTAAATCACTTTCCTTTGACCCAATTCCACAATAACGTCGGCCAATAAAAGGTAATCGGTGATATCAGAGTTACCTTTGACCACTAAAGTCTTATCAGGTTATCTGTGTTCAAGTGATCGTCTGTGCAAAATTTAAAGGAAACCCCCTCGAGTCGTTCCTGAGACAACCAGAAAAACTAAGCCTGTAGTCACGCCTGTCACCAGACGAGAGGCGTTTAAATAACATCAGATATTATCATCTCACAGCCTCATCATTGAAAAGACATAAATACAACTGGAGCGATGTGTGTGACCATCTAATAAAGCGAGTCTGTGAGCGTCTCATTAGAGGACAGAGAGCTGTGAGTTCACTCTGTCTAAAGTTCAACCTGTGTTACTCTATTAGCGTGATCTAAATATAGAAACGATCTGTCTGATGAATCATGTCATAGATATGCACTGAATACAAACACACCCCTTTATAGCAATGTCACAATATGACTCTTTGAAAGCTTGGATTGTAGTGCGTAACAAAAAACATCTAGCAGGTATTTAACAGAAATACTGGGTAAAGGCACTGAATCAATTTCCTGCACTGTCTCAGATCTTTTAATGACTTCTCCTTTCTAATGCCGGTGAATTTGAGCCTCCCAGCGTACTCCAACATCACATGGCACACGTGTTCGCCCACAACTTTGAAGTAAGAGCTGCTCCAACAATTAAAAATGGGATCAAGATTTGAGGTCAACCACTTCAAAACTCCAAATGAGACAATGAAAAATGTGAAAGCTGGCCAACATCAAACAAATCCTTCAAGTAAACACAAAATGTCCTCATGTCACTAAAGATCTCTTTTTTATAAAGTTAACTTCACACTCTTTGGTAAACTTGTCTATCCTAGCCTTAAATATGCAGTGTTCCCCCACTCATAGAGAATACCTGGGCAGGCTGCCCAATATTTTTGGCTGCCCAAATATGATGCAGACAATTTTTGTAGTTTCCTTTTTATCATCCTATAAAACCACCATCCACAATCAAGACTACCTCCTGCGCCCTGTGACCCTCATGTGTTGCCGCATGCACTGCTGCAGATGATCAGAAAGAGGGGGAACCATCAATACATCCCTCCTGTTAATGCACTGATCTAAATGCACAGTCTCATGTTTACTATGAACCTTCACATACCTCTGTTTTAAAAGTTACGTGCAGCCCGTTGCTGCTGATGTTATTCTGCAGGAGAGGAAAGCTGTCTGTGCTGTATGTGTGTTTCTTGGAAGGGATAGAACAGAACTGAGAGAAAATAAGTCAGAAATGAAAGGGAAGGTTTTTCAAGTGGGGTTGCATGAGGTACTTGTCGACAGTTTTGGAGTCGTCAGTGCTTAAAGTGTGACTAACTTACCACAGGAGCTCTCGTCACTGCCGTCAGTGCAGTCCTCGTCACCGTCACACTGCCAGACGGACGGGATGCAGCGACCGTTTCCACACTGGAACTGGTTTGCCTCACATTCTGTCTTTGTACCTGCAGGAGAAAAAGAAGACACAGAAGGGTTTAGAGGAAAATTGAAGTGATTATATTGAATTGTTTTTTATTATTATCTTGTTTAAATGAGCTTCTCTTTTTGTTTGGTCCTAGTCAGACTCCCTGCAGTGCTGAAATATCCAAACAGACTGTTTCACACAGAACTAGCTGGCACTTAGAGCAGATCTCCGGAGACACACCAGCTATACATGCTGAATTTCAAAGTAATTCATTTCCTTCTCACCCTGTTTCCAACCTGTTCCAATTTTCATAGCTGTACCTCACATAACACAAGCACTACATTTGGGAATTACACTGAAATAACTTCCACCCCCTCCTCTAGTCCCCGACAGAAAAACCTCCCAAACTACACTGAGCACAAACACACAGAGCTGATGATTCTTCAAAGTCCTGTGGTTTTATAGAGCTGGAGATGAATCTGTGTCGATATATTAGAGGAAAGAGGAAACTGAACATGTTTTTTAGTCACCATCTGTTCCACTGTCATCTGAAGGACGTCAGGAGCACAAAAGGTGGGTAGGAGAGAGGAATGAGAACAGGAGAGATTTTTCAGTTTCAAAATCATGTCAAATCATATGATCTGTATATGTGATGGGCTGGGAGCTTTCTTATTTGATAAGAATGAGCCAATGTTTATACCAAAAATTAAAAGTACTGACTAAAGAGAAAGTATAGACCTGTTTTATTCCCCATTGTGGATGAATGATATTTAGGTCATGAGGAAAGAATACTTAAAATGTGTCTCCCCTTAGAAGAGCTGGTGACCACTCGGTAACAATAAGTTCCTACATTAGAAAGTATCACACAACAATGGCAGCCAACATGTGATTTTTCCTTTTTACATCCATGTTAAAGATACTACTGATTCAATGAGGTCAACATGTCTTAGTATGCAGGGCTGCCTTTAAGGGGGCTCTCTTAACATTCAATGGCCAGTTGCTGTTTGATAAGATCACGCATTCGACAGTATACATTAAACCTTTATGGTATTTCCTCAGCACGAAGAGGAGAAGATAGCTATCATAAATAATGTTTTTGAATTAAAAGAAAATAATCACTCAGTCCAGTACTGATATGGTCAAATCAGTCTTTTTCTAATTTGTGCAATATTTCATTGCTTCCAACAGAGGCTTTAAAATCTTTACAGCATGCTACACTTTTTCCAGTCAAGGCGCTGCTCGAGTGGCGACAGTTGCAGCGGTTATCTTTTTTATTCTTATTCGTCTTTTTCCTTATTTTGTTGTTATTTTGTATTAATGTGCAATTATTATTCTTCATTTCACCCCTAACATGTGCAATACATTTTTCTACAAAAGATTCTTAGTTCTGTATGTTGTTTTTTCTTAAGATATGCTAATTTACGTTTTTTATTTTTTCAAGAATTGCTATCTTATATGCTCTTGTTTACTGTATACTGTTTCGCACGGTCTACTTTGCTGCTGTAACACTTTAAATTTCCCCTTTTTGGGACATATGCCCATGCAAAAATAAACTGGAAAAAAATGTAATTGGCAAATGTGACCAAAACTGCCTCTGTTGGCAACAACAAACAACTGGCATGACATCAATTGGTGGCCAACACCCACCTCTTAAATATAACAGTCCTTTAATATTTGATACTGGCTTATTTTGAGTCATTTTTTTATTTAGAAAATATCTGATTTTCATGTCCATGCCCCTTCAGGATTTATTTTTGGTTCAGGTTGCTTTATTTTTATATGCCAGCTAAATAAATCTTTGGTTTTTGGACAAGAAAAAGGCACAAATTGTGTCTTTCTGAAAAATTGGTTCATATTTTTCACTGTTTCATGTTTTAGAGATGAAACAATTCATAATCATGAATGAAAATTGCAGCCTCAGTTGATATTATGAACTATCATCAGATTTGTGAATGACTAATGCAAAAGCTCATCCAGAATGTTCTATATCTGTGGTAGCCATCTTGGTTGTTATTGCCAGACAGAAGGCCAACTGAGCAGGGGGAGAACCAGTCTAAATCATACATGAGCTCACAGATTTGTCTGGTTTTCTGTCTGATAAAAAATGCAAGAAACCTCAGGAAGAGTAGAGAGGGAGAGGGATCCTTAGCCTGGGACTTGCTTTGGATATCATGAATATGTAAAATAAAAACGTGGTAAAATGACCGTAAAGACAAACAGGATGAGTAAAATATATTGCAAACGTCAGGGATCCTGGAGGACTGAGTAACAACCATCGCTCCACCGCAGAGACCTGGCAAAACCACACAAACACCTGAGACGCAACACACTCCAACACACGAATCCCACACACAGCAGGACGGAAAGAAGAGAGTTTTATTTGTCCCAAGTTTTATTTTCCACTCAGCAGAGGAAAAAAATGGAATTACAGACTGTGTCGTTTTTGCAGTGCAGTATGCAATCTGTCATACTGGAGGCGGTGAAAGTTCCAAGTCTTAAAATAACACCGTCTGACCTTGACGCTCCCTTCAGTCTGGGCTGTGTGCCGTCCAGGTGGGTAAATGGAGCAAACTGTGATAGAAGGCTTGAAGTGCTCAGAGGTTACCTGTTCCATAAAAAGGTCACATGTCTCTAAATTAAAACTTTTAGGGAAAGTTAATAACTGAAGAAAAAGAAAGGCCTACAGCGTTACAGGTTTCTATACTCCAGGATTTTGTTCTTTAAAACAGTAGAAAGTGTTTGTCACTAGAATTGAATTATGAAGGAGCTGTTTTAACTGGGTCAGCTGCTCCTTGAAGGAGATGATCATCCCCCGCTGATTTGATTGAACCTGCAGAGCTTCAGGCTTCTCAGTGAAGCAGTCACACACGACTGACGACATGCATGAATAAGAGCAAGCCTTCATTATGAAATCTAGACTTCATGTGGTTGTGGCCATCTTCTCCTGCTGTATTCTGACATTCTATCTGAGACTGATGGTGTTCTTTATTTGGTTAACAAAAGAAATAAACAATTTAATGATCTGTTTTTTTGACAAAGCTAATCTGTCAATAGTTTACAGCTTCAGAAACAAGAGGATATGGAGCTTTTCTGAGAAAGAAAGTCATGTATTCACTAGGGATGGGCAATGACTTTCGAATATTCTAATATTCTTACTTTGAGTTACTTTGAGTATTTTCTCATTTTAAAAGTACAATTCTTCATTGTTTTTACTGGTGCCTGCTTGTAATACAGTATTCCCGCCAGACGGTGGCTACAGTGGAACAGAAGAAGAATGCTAAATGCATTAAATAGCAAAAGAAGACAACATTAGCGACAGTCACAGCGATTTTCTTCATTTCTGAATCTTACAGTACTACACATGTATTTCCAGAGACTGAGCATGGCTGTAAAATGTAAACACATACGCCACGCTGCTGCATCACAGAAACATTGACGTAAAGATCAAGACAGACGCTGACAGTGCCCGCTACTAGTAGCACCTCGTCCTGCTGCTGGTTAATGAGACTGCAGCACAAACTGGCTGTTAAAGGGACAGGTGTGTGTATGTGTATGTGTGTGTGTATTAGTATTCACTGCTTAGTCTTCTGTTGTCCAGTGGAAAATCACAACACAAACAAAAGCTGACAAGGATCCCCCCAGGAAGTTCTTAAATTATAATTTCAGGCCTTTCTTTAATTTAATTTGGGGGCTAAATAGAAAAACAGGTACTAAAAGATTTTTCTAGTATGCTCTAATTTCTGCAGCTTATTCCTTAAAAGGCAAATGTCTCCTTTTCAAAGTATGTCCATCAACAGGTGTTTCTTTCTGCCGCTGACAGGCTGAGATTGATCCTCACATTGTTCAACACCTCCCCTCCACTGACTGACTCTCTGTGTGAGAGTGAGATGCTAATCTAACCTTGTAGAACAGGAGCAGTGCTTGTTTACCGCTGTCTTTGTTGGTGAATTTCTTTGAGTCATTGTTTGCAACACAAATGCTTTGTTGGATCTGAACAAACCATTTAGAAACACTGAAGTCACAATTCACACAAACACACTATCAAGGCAGCCGTGCACCAGCAAGCTCTCAGTTCTGCAGCGTAGAAGCGTGGATGGAGTCTGGTGTCTTTGAAGAAAGTGATGCAACAGCTGTTTCTGCTTAAATAACATAATTATCCTTCACTAAAAAAAAAGGTACCTCTCTGAAGAGATCATTTCTGTAAGATCATCAGGAACTAATAGCAATCTGAGCCTGTCAGTGATGAAATGAGCACTTTTAAAGGATGCACTTAGCACAGCCTTTTTTCCAATATATGATTACTGTGGAAGCAGGAGCTTGGCCTGTGGAGACCTGGGCCGGGAACTGGAGGGTCACCGGTTCAAGTACAGTACTGGTTCACAGACCAAGTTTGAAACATTGTGGAGGTTGCTGCAGAGGCCCGTTCACTTCACCAACTGCTTGAGGCGCTCTTTCCTGTGCGATGCCCTCATTCTGACATCTCACTGTTAGTGCAGTCCAGAGCATTCTTTTTGTGCATGTTTGAGTGATAGCCTTGTGCATGCATAACATACAGGAACGTTCAGAAGTAAATAATCTGCTAGTCTTTTAAATGGAAAGTTATATTCAAACTAGTCTAAAAGGTAAGATGGCTAACTACAGGATCACAGAGTCTGCGGGTAAACGATGTAAAAGGGTTTCCTCAATTTGGCTGATGTTTGCAGAGCTAACAGCACTAGCATTCAGTCCTTCCTGCAAGTTAGCGTCCACATGCTTGTGTTTGTTAGGAATCGCTCTGGTGGAGATAACTAACAAACATACAAATGTAGCACCAGGATTATTCGAATGATCGTCGAATAGATGACGATGAATATCAAATAGTATTTTGGCTTGAACTGCCCATCCCTAGTCTCCATCGCTAGTCGACACCAATGTTGTAGCCAAAAAACACGCACTGGCTTGAAGCATGCTTCAATGGAAGTTCTTACAAGCCATGGCAATAGATTAGTGTGCTAAACCTGTCGAGTGATAAAGTTAGTTTGATTCCAAATAGATTCCAGATTTACAATTTGCAGCATTACAGTAGTTTTCTTCATTACAAAAGGGTTCAAACACTGTTTAAAATGTACTGTATATGATGGGTGTCTCCATAGGGAAGCATTACACTAACCTCCATCTGCTTACATTTGAACAAACAATTATGAAAGAAAAGAGCAATCATCTCAAAAGCTCTTAAACCATCTAATGAGATTCTGAACAGGATGGTATTTTCTGTTTCCCCCACGTCTGACTCAAATCCAAAACCTTCACAACACGGGAGGAGGTAAATACAGAGGCAACCATGCCAACAGCCTGCAGACTTCCATTCAGCCAAGACTACACCAGCTGTACTCGCTCCACAGTCATGCTACAGAATGGAGAGCAGGCTGACCTTTCATCCGCATTACCATTTCAATCACCACAATCAAAGAATAACGGATAGCATTGTATCGGTCTGCATTTTAATCAGAACAAATGCAGCACATCAGGAAATCGAACAAGGAACCAGTGACGCACACGGAGGGATGAAAGGGAGAGAGGAACACCTGAAGAGCACTACGCCACCAAAAGTCAGTGGACATCAAACTGTCACCTGCATGAGCTTGTTAGTCAACTAGTTTTGACAGAATATTCATATTTGGACTCATCACTCTTCTTAATGCGTCTGTAGGAATTTGTGCCCACTCAGCAAAGCAGTATTTCCAAGGTCTGACAATGATGCTAGATGAGAGCTGGAAATGTGTGTCCCCATCCCCCAAAGGTGCTCAGTGGGGGTGAGGTTAGGGTTGTGTGAAGGCAAGTCAATTTCCTCCTCACTAAACTCATCTAAACATGTCTTTATGGACCTCACATGATGCAAAGAGGGACAGTTTGCAAGATCTGCAAAGGGCCTCCCTAAACTCACTGTTATATCTCAGTTCATTGTTCTTAATTCTGCAAGATTCACACCACTCATCTTAGCAGTGCAGCTCTGTCATGATTCATTTTAGGGTGCTTGTTAACAGGTGAGCAAATTTACACTGCCAGTCTGCAGAAGTGAAAATCAAAAGAACATGAGGCGTTTTGCTCTTGGCCTGGTTTCCACTTAAACTTTACACTCTTGGAGTCTAGCAAAGACAGTCTCCAATGAAGAGACATGGCCTACAGTAGCTTAGCATCATTGCAGCCAGGAGAGAGCCAGGCGTCATAGACTGCTCAGGGAGGCTGTGTGAAAAGAGTGCATAGAGGCTTATGGTGCACTCCGACCAAGAGTTCCGGGGTCCTTTAGCCCCCAGAACTACTTTCCCCAGTTCTAAAAGATTCCTGTGCCCCCTATTGTTGTCTGCATTTCGACCACGGGCTGAAGTCCTAGGTAGATTGTGCAAATCAGGCCAGTGGTGTATGGAGAAAAAAACAGTAAATGCACACCTTCAGACCAGTAGAGGGCAGTAAACCAAAGACGAATGCCATTCATCACAGATGACACCATAGAAGCAGATGGACAGGCAGGTATCATTATGAGCAACACAACAGTTAGCCTGTTAGCATGAAGAGACTCAGCTGGCGCTGTTTTAGATGGTGCTATATTTCATCACAGATGGATTCACTGAATCAACACGTGAGAGGAGATAAGCGCGAGTAACAAAGATGTTTCAACACGGCTTTAAAATCCTTTTTAACTCAAAAGGCAGTGGCAGAGATCGACCAGTGTTTTGGTTTAAACAGAAGCCCTGTTAACTAGAGACTTTCAGCCAGATGCATCCCTCATAAACGTCTTTAGACGGTCATTACATATCTGATGAGGATATTTTGAAATCTTAATAACAACTAAACTAGTTTGCATTCCCAGGAACTCCCTCTGTGTTTCAACAGCTGTGTAAACTCCACAAACACTGACACGTTCAGCTGAAGGTCTCCAGTTTACAGGGTCACTTCTAAAACCGTAACATCGGTCAAGACGCATTCACGGTGCGCTGAGACAAGACTACTGTTAAAAGCTGCTAAATCAAATGAATCACAGCTTCTTCTTTTAAAAAGTACACACATATACAAAAAAGATAGAACAAATAAAAACAAATGAAAGAAAGAGAAATCAAGTGAATCACAGATCCGTGTGATGTTATTGTGGACGGCCAGGGGAATAAGAACACTGCAGGTAATTATCAATCAGACACGTTCAGCATTCCAGGCTCTGCCCCCCGAAAGTCCTGGGACCTTTGAATAGTACTACCCCCCCTAGCAGGGGCTTTTTAGGGGGGAGATTAACTACCCCTAAAATAAATCTAGATCCTGATTCCTCCGGTCCAAACGCATGTAGTTTAGGGGTAAAGTCCCTGCGGTCGAAAAACGCCTTTAGACCAGACCCTGAAAAACAACCTCAATTATCATCACATTCTCACCACACTTTATTCAGATCACACGTTCTGTTTGTCTTTTCCTTACATTAGGAAATCAATATCCATCCATCACACCACCAGGTAGTAAATTAGGATTAGTCACTCCAAGAAGCACACTGCTGAATCCGGTTGCAGCTTCACTACACCACTTCAGGGGACACTTGACATTGTGCATAGTAATGGTGAGCTTGCGTGCAGCTACTCACCCATAAGAACCAATTTCATGACGCAGCCCATGCTCATTTCATGTGCTGAGGTTGTTTCCAGAGGCATTTTGGAACTGGGTTTGCAGTGATGCAGCAGATAAGAGATTTTAACACGCTATGGCTCTACATCTTAAGCTGCTGTTGCTTCTATGAGTTCTCAATCCGACAGCAGGGCAAGACTGTCACAAACTGACCTATGATAAAAAGGTAGCATCCTGTATTTGAAGAGACAGGACATCTGGGGAGATAGTTGGGGATGATCTGCACCAAATCCAAAAATAAAACTCAGTGGCTTCTTCACACGAGCACAGCAAAAGTAATTTCTGACACTAATAGTTGAAGCTCATTAAACAAGTCTCCATCACACAAAGTGCTTTCAGAGGCTCTCATTCAAACAGTTGGTTGAGCTCAGAGTCGCTCTCTTTGCCAAACAGACATGTTGTATTAATTAAACTGAAGTACAGTTTTGTAAGTCTTTGATCAGAGAGTCCAAACAGTTAGTCTAGGATGGCTCTCCTTGTTAGGACTACAAAGTGAGCAAGACTTTCCAAAAGCACTGGACTTATTTCAATATCATCCCCGTATTGTAATTCTGAAACAAGTTCACCACGGTGCCAGGAACACTTGGAAGCATCTTCATGATCTGTAGCAGTGAACTACAAATTTCCCCTTTTTATGCCAGGTTCCATCCTGTAAGACTAGGTTTAAAACAAAACACAGCTTGTGTTTTCTGATGCAGGCAGAGATTGTTGAGTGAAGAGGAAGTTAAAGAAACGCTCTGCAAACACACTGCTGGAGTGAATGGAGGAAAGTAAACAAGGCAAGAGCAGAGCAACAGTCTCCTCATTAATGAGGCAGCATGGAAGAAATCTGGATACACTGTCATACAAGAGTGTCGCAAACACTTCCTAGTAATTGATGAACTATAACTCAATTAATATCTACAAAATTTGTCCCAATAACCCCAGTTTAAGTCAGTTAAGACGATAGATGTTCAGCGGATTAATTTATAAACTCAAGGAGATGCAACCTTTTCTTTTATCCAACTATCAACTATAAATGATGCACAACCTTTAAAGAACATGGAGGACATTTTATTCTTACAAACTGTGCATGCACCCTAGAAAGGGTGGGACACTGTAACCTGACAGACTGTTCCACATATTCATGGCATGAGATGTATTTGACATCTATCTGGGAAACACCCCATAGTCACCTTTGGGGAAGGGCAGAACCTTTAAAAAGAATAATAACTTGGAGGAACGCTCCGTCAGTCACATTCATAATAAGCAAATCAGAGCGACAAAACATATGACGTTGTAGGCCTGCAGCACCAGCTAGGACTGGACTATGTTCATGTCAATGCATGTTTCTTGCCATTTTTGTAAAAGAACATTTGATCATTAACATTTTCAAATATCGATCACGGAAAATACCTAAAATTTACATCCCTAGTTTGGTCATTCTCTGACATGGCACAAGATAATTAGCTTGATGCTATGCAAGATAGTTCCCCCTGATGACAGATGTAGAATCTGGCCAATCCATCTGTTAGGGACACTGTAGTGTGGTTAGAGACAATTCAGAAGGGAAAGAGAAGTCTGAGAAACATTTCCCGGATCTGTCTCATGTGGATCTACCAACAATCCACACATTTAGGGGGCTAGCTATACAAGTTCTGAGTCTTTAGAGTAAGAGAATAAAATGTTAATCCAGATTAAGACTGATGCTTTCCCTGCAGAATCAACAATGCAAATATTGGATCATGTTTCAAAAGCTATATCTCCCCTTCACTCTGACACTGAATCTGTATTTTTCATACATTCAAACCAGAAGAGAATAACATGATACTAGACTTTATCAGCAATGTCTGCAAAATCTGGCAACACAGATATGAACCAAATGAACCACCAGGTCTTTCCATATTCTGCATGTTAAGGAAACTAGGAATTGAAGATTAAAGCCTAACCTGACCTGTCCTGGTTTAAAATACCATCGTCGTCAACTCAACTCTTGAAGTGTCTATTTCATTGGTTTAGGTTGTAATGTGTCATCTTTGTCCCACAGATCCTTGCTATGGTGTTAAGATGCCGTGTAGTGTAGTGATGGGACAAATTTGCATTTGATTAAGCGGTTCTATATCGTGCCAAAAAAAGGATTTGTAGCCTGCAAGTTTAAAGTAATTTTGCACACACACAACACAGTCAGAGAGGCCGTGTCCACGAGCACCACTTTCATCACAAATCATCCATTAATGCACCTCAAGCCAAACTTCATACTCCACTCCATGACTGACGGTTCATTTAGTCACACTGAAACCTCAAGTCTCTAAGCTACATGACACAAATCTTTCAGGTCAAGTTTATTTGAAGTTCACAGAATCCTATGTAGTTATTTCAATCACTTTGCAAACGGGTTAAACGGTGGATCCAGGCTTTCTCGCAGTTTGTTACTAAAGTGTTAAATATATTTCAAAAGTACAATATGCGTGTCGAGTCACGGGCTGTAGAGGTTTGTTTGCTGTTGATCATTATTCAACAGAAAAACTACAGCCTTGGGGAAAATGGAGCTGCTGCTTTCAGAAGTAAAAAGAAATATTACAAAAGAAACTTACATTCTGCTTTAGAGGAACAGTCTTAGCACAAGGGGAAAATAATACTACTGCCAACAACTCAAGGCCATGACTAAGGCTATGCGGACGAACAAAACTAAACTTTATGATTCAAAAACTGAAGTATGTAAACACGGTTTCACTTCAGGGGCAAAATACTAGAGGGGATATAGTGAGGAAAAGGCATAGAGTACATCTCTAACATTAGAAAACAGTTAAAACACCAGCTCAGAGAAACAACTGAAGTGCAGCAGCATCATGCAAACAGCCCGTTTAATGTAGTTATGTCAGCGTAGACTTTCATTTGATTGCATTCCACTATATAAATAAAGTGGTTAAATGTATATGCATTTTTAATGTAACCCCGATTAGCCTCATGGTGATGCCACATACATTCAACCAATTTATGTGACGAGAAGCAAAAAAGGGTATATATAATCATCATGTCAGGTGGAGAACAGGGCTAGGAATCTAAGGATAACTGGCAGAACAATACCCGGGGAAATTAGCCACAATAACAATAATATTCCAGTACAGCTGATCTGCTATAATTAATGAATTGCAAAACAAACACATGAGGGTACATCAGGACATCTGATTTAAAGGTGACACAAAATGCCCTTAAAAAAAGGTCATGTGCAAGGATCATTAGCGCTACCATCGTCAGCTTGCAGCCCACATTTCAATCATTATCTTTATTAACCGGTTTGTTTTGCAGAGCATGAGACCTCTGCAGATAGCTCTACTCTCACTATCCTGTAAGCAATGAAACTGGAGCAATCCCAACCTTAAAAAGTAGCCCTCCTGGAAACACACCCTCACCAAAGCTCAGCTGGCACGCTCTTCCTGAAACCTTATTTTCTGCCAATTATTCATTTTTATACTAATTAATTCAGTGTACTTATTAATTCAATTTTTCAAATCACAGGATCCTGTCATCTGGGAAGCAGCAGGACCTTTGTATGTACTTGAACTTCTATTAAATAGTTCATGAATAAGAGACACTCAAGACACTTTGAGGCTGTGCAAAGTCTTCATCCTGGAAGCCTGCTGCTCATGAATTACTCTATGTACATCAACAGGGCTGAAATGATTAAACTGACTAAATAAAAGCTGACTCTGAGTCTTCTGGGTTAAAGATTCACCAACTCTAAAGCATCAGATCCAGCCTGTTACATTAACACAACAATATGCATTATTCATCCATAGACTGTATAAATAATGGACGTAGTATTTGTGATGTCACCCATCTGTTTCTGAAGCGTTGTTTTGAAGTCAATCGTCTGCGGGAGCCATATTGGAAATGTTGAACTCAACCTAGCTTCTGTAGAGCAAGTGTGAAGTAAGGTAGCGGATATTGAGCCTCCTCGCCAACAACTACAGTGTTCCCGCCTGTCAATCAAGTCAGCTGTGCCTCTCATAATGGAAAACTTCTAATCTTAAGATCTTTGAAATTACTGCGTAATGAAAAAAAATCCCAGTTTGAAAGATGCATACAAGCGGCAACCTCTGGTTTCAAAATAAGAAGCCCATGCAGAAGTGTTATAAACTGCAATTCATCGAGCATCCACTCGAGGCTGGCTGCAGAAACACCGGAAACCACATAGACACCCATTCAAAATTACGATATTTGCAGCATTAATAAACATGTTTACAGCCTGGTTCAAAGAACGGCTTGGGTCTAGGTAGCTAATCTCTCTATCGGCACACACTGTACGGGGGGCTGAACTTTCTCTAACGTAACGGTTCAGAAGATGTTAAGATTACGAGTTTTTTACCAAATAAGGACATGACTGACTTGACTGACAGGTGGGAACACATAGCTGTTGGCAAGGAGGCTCAAACCCCGCCTCTTTACCTCACACTAAGTTTGGTTGAGTTCAGAATTTCCAATATTGCTCCCACCAATGATCGGCTTCAAAACAGCACTCAGGAACAGATGGGTAACGTCACAAATACTACGTCCATTATTTATATAGTCTATGCTATATTATAACAAAATAGCCCAATCACGAAGTATCAGCATCCACAATATTTAGTTTCTTTTTAAACTCAAAGCACTTCTTCAAGTTCTGCTACAGAAGCACAAACTTAGAATGAAAGGCCAGACGCACACACAGCTGTCATCATCATGGCATGAGTAGTTTTTTGAAAGGAAACAAAGTCTGGATTCATCACGAGTCTGACATACTGCTCACTGCTGACGCACATTTAATACTGACTGAGCGAACCTGAGAGAGAGGGGGAGGGGGGGGGGTCATAACCTCTCTCTTAGTCATGTGTCCATCTTAAAGAAATGTGAAACAGGAGTGTTGAAGAAGTGCAGCAAAAATTTCAAAAGATAGAAGCTTTCAATATATTTCAATGTCAAGCCACGTTTGGTTTCGGCTTTGATTAACATCATTTTCTTTATAAGTGAAGCCAGCTGTTATACAATAAGAATGTCCAAACATAGTCAGCTAGATCTCTAAAGACTGAGGTGCTGCTACTTGACAGTATAAACATGGCATAAAATCTGTTACCTTGATCCCTTATAATTTCTACTTCAGAGTGACTTTTTAAAAACACGGACAGAAGAAAAGAACCGTCGCTGTGAAAGGTGGCCTACAATTTCCACCTGCCTCAGCCAGCATTATCCCTGCGTTTGGCAGGTAGCACATGCTAATTTTGTTCCTTGGTTTGCATTTTTGCACGATTCCAACACATTCGAACAGGGGAATACATAAAAGAGAGGGAACAAAGAGGCAGGAGCTAAAGGAGCTTGTTTTACACTGAATAAACTGAGGGCTGGATAAAGAGTCGCTACATGACAAAAGGATTTTATTTTTCTCTGTGATTCATCCGAAGTTACTCCAAATGAATCCCTGAGTAGAAACATGGAGCTGGAAATGAGTGTACAAGGTCCACTTTAACACCATTTTGGAAAGTATTAAACTATTGTTGATTTGTTGCTGATTAAATGAAGAATCATTTGAAATGCACAAGTATATTTCCAGCACTTTGAGAGCAGTTGATACTTACTCGTAGCCTGGGGGACACCCTGTTCTGAATTTTGCACAGACTCACTGATGCAAAGATGTAAGAAAAACACCTAAAATGCTGTAACAACAACATGTTCTCATAATAATTTGCTTTAAATGCAAAATACAGCAAAAGTCAAGCAAAATATAGAGCTGACACCGAGCTGCAGAGACCGATATTTCCTCTGTCTTGTTTTAAACGTGTATTCTCTTGAGGTAACTTCTCCAGCGTCTCTCTAAAGACACCCATTGACTTGCTGTCTGTAGAACTGCACACCCTGCACTTTGATCCAATCAGCAGGATAACACACTTCAATAGTAACCTGAAGTGTACAAACCTGTACCACAGTATTCTCCTTCTCCCTGCAGTGTCAGAATTTTAAAGTCTGAATTCTCCGAGCTGAACACGGCTGCCACAAAATCAAAACCGAGCGTTCGACACTTTGTCTTGTTAAAGAAATGTGTTCTGCTCTTCAAAATGCATCTCTATTTTGCATAAATAATTGCAAGAGATAAGTTTATAATGAAAACATAAGACAGAAGGACACAAATGCAGATTGGAGAGCAAAGGCCAGAAGTTTTCGCTCTCTCAAAGCTGTCACTCTTTTTGATTGACATGGTGCTTTTTCCTGCTCTGTAAGAGGTTATGTTTGTGGCATCACTCTTTCACTAATTATACTCCATTCAATGATCTTATTGAGCCGTATAGATTCTCAGTAGATGGCCATTATTTATACAGTCTATGGTTGGATCAGTGTTCAGCCTAAACATACTTATTACTGATGGTATGAAATCCAAAAATGTTTTGACTCTACTTCTGCAGAAAATGTAAGAGCTTCGACGTCACCGTCAGCACAGGACTTGAACGCAAGTCTTGACTAAACTGCTGAAAAAAATTGTATCGAGTTTTAAATCGAAGAGAGCTACAACGTGCAGTCTTGATGTTAGAAATAAAGAGACAGTCCCTCCAGGAAGTTGCGATTTGGCGATCGCAACTATCAACGCAAATTCAACCAATCAGCGCGACTTTTTCGCTGCCCTGCAATTTTTTTACAATCACCGCAACTTTCCCGCAAATTTGACCAATTACCTCAATCTCAGCCCCTGTACGTCATCGGTTTTGTCATCAATTTGACTTCCTTGGAACATAAATGTAAGTCCTCATTTGATCGGCACTTTTCAACAACAAAACACGCACAGAGAACGGGTGAAAAGAGAGAGGACAGCAGGCAGGACAAGTGATGATGACAACGTTATTATTTATAGATTTAGGGGCTCAGTGTTCGCTTGGTCTCTACCTGCAGCAGGTGTGCTTTATGAACCAGCTCTCCTCACCTCCATGCATCTGTCTCATCTTCATTGAGGATTTTTACCCCCCGGTGTGTGTTAGTGAAAAAGACACAACCGGGGGACGTCTGTTTACTATTTGATGTTTGACGTTGTTGCCGTGGTTACCGTAAAAAAGCTCTGCGTCTACAGCTTGATTTAATCCAGTTTGGTGATACATCAGACACATTCGGTAAGTTTTGATCAACTCCTTGTCATCAAAGATGCAGATTAATTTCAGAGTGCTGTGAACTGACTGTGCATCAGCGAGGTGCATTCAGGGACCTTCGTAAATGTGCAATACAGCCCTTTCATGGCATTTTTCTGTGAATCAAGAGAATCAAAATACAGTCAGTGGCCACATCAAGAATGCTTTCTAAAAACAACTGTAATTTAGCGTATTTACTTGCCCCTGAGATGTTATTGGGGGACAAAAGCAAAAAAAAAATAATCGCAACTTTCACCGCAATTTTTTCAAAAAGCTGTCGCAAAATCAGGCTTTTTGGGCCGCAACAATCACAAAAAAATCCTGCGAAATCCTGGAGGGACTGAAGAGAGGTGTTTGAAGTGAAATGAGAAGAAATATAGTTATAAACCAAAAAATGATGCCTGAACGATATGAGACAAATATGCTACATGCAATTACTCACAGCTCCCACGTCTATCCACTGTTCTTCATATTTAACTCTGTGCCTGTCAGCAACATCACTCCTGACTCCAAAATAAAACAGAAAAGCTGTTTCTTTTTTCTCTCCTTATTGTGTAACTACCAAATTGGCACCATTTCATCTGAAGATGAAGCTTCATCTGACTGCGTAAAAATGGTTTGAAATCCCATCCGTGAGGTCAAATGCAATCATGCTGAGATGAGTGAGAAAGCATTTCTTATCCACAGAACAATTTCTGCTTTATTCTGATGAATTCTGACTTCTGCAGTATGTTTGTTGTGAAAGCTCGCATCATGAGGATGAAATTGCATAGATTGTGCAACCCTACAGGAACTGAATGATGATTTTTTTTCTGTAGCATTCCTCCAGGGGTGAGAACGTTTATTCAAGAAAAGGATTAAACGCCGTCACCGTCACAAATCAGCAACACAATTACTGGGCATTTAAAACAGTTCATATTTGTATTACTGTCAACATGAAATGCTGGACAGCTGCTGTGTTTGAGCTGTAGTGTAGTCACCTCCCACTAAATGGTTACTGCTTTAACACTATAACTTTCTACTACTGAGTTGTAAAAGAGCACTAGTGACTATTGATGTAAGGATACAGTCAACGCACGATTCAATTCGAAACATGATTTTTGCTTCACAATACGAGTCACTCACAATTCTCTAACCATTTTCAAGAAAACAATTCTCAGATATGGACAGTTGCAATATATATTTTTCCTCTTATATTTCTTTGTAAACAAAGTAATCCTCATTAATTTTTAAGGTGTTTTGTAACTCAAATAAAACCACTGCACACTTTTTTTCAGCACCTTCAAAAAAACTCAATGACTGCACAAAATACCTTGATGGATAATTTCAGAACAATTCTAAAGAAATGGAAAGTGAACGATTCCCAAATGAAAGTATGAAATATTAAAACAAATAAGGTAAAGCTCTTTAAATAAACTAAAGTGCAGCATATGCTCCTAGCTTGGAATTGACATGTTTTTCTTCAGGAATATCAGGGAAAGCCAAAATGCTGCCATACCTCAGACTGTAAACACAAAAGGTGCATCCTGAACTGCTCGGTCTTCACCTGCTGCCGCCATGTCTGTTACGCTCAACTCAGCGAGTCGAGAGAGCAGCGCAAGAGACTTCATGATGTTGAACAAGCGGAGTGAAATGCAGATAGCGCCTTCTACTGTTGAAAAATAATATCCAAATACAAATTTTGTTGAATCGATTTTAATTCACCCTTATTTGTATCAACTTCTTACCGTCTTGTGATTTATCCTTACATCCAAACTAGTGACAGATTTCATGCTGCAGGGTGATGCAGTTTGGAAGTATTTGGATGTAGAACATGGAGACAGTTGTAAGAAGATTGTGTCCAAAGACTGGTGGTGCTAGCTCTGCTAATGTTAGCTGCACTCTGCAAACCGATTTAACATTGTTTACCTGCAGCCTCTGATTTCAGTTTAAACGATAAGAAAATGAGTCACCTTTGAACATCCCTACAGTCCTAAATCAAGACCCAGGTCACAGAAATATGCAATGAGGAAGGAAACCTGAGTTAGCATAGAGACACAAATACAGCCTCGCTATGTTGAACCACACTGATCAGGTGCATCTGTTCAGGTTTTTAGAGTTTTGAGAGGACGATCAGGATGTTTTTTGGCAGCATTAATTTTGTATTTTCTAGGTACGCAATTAGTCAAACAGCAGAAAGTTAGACTACCTTTAAAAAAGTCCCAGTATTATGCTAGTTTATAATTGGAACAGCATTGATCCATCTGTCCTGCTTGGTATTTTTATTCCTGTGATGATGTGACGTCTAAAAACTAGGAGACCAAGGAGTTCAGGTTTTGTCCTCACAGCAGCCCTCCCTCCCACACACTTATGCTTAGCTATACTACAATCAACGGGAGGCATGAGCTTGAAATTATACATCAATCCACATGATTATTACACCTCCGCTGATACTCCTGAATAGAATCAACAGGCATGGAGCTGCTGTGAACCATCTACCTCTCAGAATAGTAAATCATAGTGAGCTGTATAAATGCTGTCACACTGGAGGTCATGGTAATGTAATTTTCCCCAGTAACAGAAATGGTTGCAGTGTTCTCCTCCTCCTCCTCCTCCTCCCTCTGTCCACCACCCCGCCCACTTCAAGAAACAAGCGCACCCCCACAGCCCCCTCCTCTTATAGCAGAGGATCTGGGTCTAGCTTGGTATCACAGTAACCGTGGAGGAAAAATACATCCATTTTAATCAGGCCAGCGCCGCTGCTGCCGCTGCTGCCGCTGCTGCCGCTGCTGCCGCTGCTGCCGCTGCTGCCGCTGCTGCCGCTGCTGCCGCTGCTGCCGCTGCTGCCGCTGCTGCCGCTGCTGCCGCTGCTGCCGCTGCTGCCGCTGCTGCCGCTGCTGCCGCTGCTGCCGCTGCTGCCGCTGCTGCCGCTGCTGCTTGTGCTCTTGCCGCTATCTAATTTGTGTGACGTCTCGTTCAAATAGGCTCACACAATCTGGATCTGTGCGAGCATAAATGTGTGTTTGGGCTCAGTTTGGAGCCGAGAATGAAAAAAGAGGTGTCGATGGTTGTGATGGGTGTATGCTACGGGGAGTGTGTGTACATTACAAGCACTAGTTTTGATCCAATGTTTCCCCCAAAGGCCATTTTCCACGGTAGGTAGAAATTGAAGAGACTGAAAACCATACAAGCAGCCAAACACAGCTCAGCGTGCCTCTCTGAGCTGTTCTATAATTCAGGCTGCATGGAAACTAGTGCTGATTTGATTAGTAACTGCATTCATTAAATTATGCCAAAGTCATGTAAATATTTCATGTACCTGAGGCGAAGAAAGTAAGCTCCACAATGTCAGCAAGGAGACACATGACTGCCAAACTCTGCATCACTCACTCATTTACATCTACGGAAATCATCTCAGAGGATGAACAAACAACAAAACAAACTACAGGAGAAGTTAACTTAGTGCTTTCAAATGTTTAGAGCAGGGGTGTCCAAACTTTTTTCAAAAAGGGCCACATTTGATGTTGTCAGAATACCTCGGGGCCAGTGGCTCCTACTGTGACTTAGGAATCCTAAAAGATATATATGAAATCTCTATTTAATAAAAATTACTTTACACTTTTTCTCAACAAAACAGTAACTAGGAAGTCTTCAGTTCTCCACAAGCCATGTAAACATTAGCAAACTTTATCTTCTTCTGGAGGAAAATGTTTTTCAGTAGGGTCGGGCAATGTGGGAAAAATATTGTATCATTATTTTCCTGTCAGGATCACAATCTGTATTTCATCACACTTCTATTTCATGTTGTTTGAAGACTTGTCTGACCAGCAGACAACATTTTATAACAAAATAATTATTTTCCTGCATTCTGAACATTTTTTCAGCACCAATTTTTTCCCTTTCCCAATTTCCTGATTTTGATCTTGTCTTGTGCCCTCTTTTGTGTCTTCTGAACATTTAGGTGTTCTACAAGAACATTTTCACTTCATGATAAAAACATTAATTTGAAAAACTGTCCACTTTAAGAGTTCTTGTGTTTCTTCTTTATTGCTGTCTTGCAGTATCCCCAGAGCTTTGGCTTTGGACAGGTAGTTCATATGAAGCTTTTTGAGACGTTTCTGGATTGACTTTAGTTTTGTTTGTGCGCTTGAAAGGAACTACAAATGTACAGATGATTCAGAATGTGATTAATTCCTGTGCCATAAATAACACATTTCAAGATGGAAGCTTGGGACCATAAATAAATGGACTTTGGGCCGCAATTGGCCCCCGGGCCGTACTTTGGACATGGTTTAGAGGAACTATCAGGTGAGGATTTTAAAGTAAGTAAAAGGCCTCTTAATTTGCTTATCTGTTAATTCTAAATCCTTCAAATGGGAAAACATTCTAAAGAGCTAGCATCAACAATAGTGATCCACATCAAATATTAAAATTAAAAACTAATAACAGAGTCTGATAGTCCAATACGGTGTCTTACAAATAGAGCCCGACCTATATCTGGAAGATTTGAACTTTTGCAAAAACAGGTTAATTACTAATTTCAAAGCCCTTGCTCATTACTGTGTTTTATGAACTTGTTGGTTGGTCTTCTTTGTCTAAAAACTAAAACACTGGCGTATTCTTCTTTAAAAGACTATTTTAAGTCTGCTTCCTCTATAGCTACATCAGTCAGAGGAGTACAGGAACACATCATCTTCGGTCAGAACTGAGATTGGAAAATACGTGTGGAAGTTTGCTGCTCCCTTCACCTGAGACGATTCACAAAAGACCTGAAACATCAGGAACTGGTCTCATTGCATGCTTTAAGGCACTTTTGAATGACGTGGAGGTAGATGCAACCTCTGCACACACTGAAATTGCCAGACCTTATTTCACTTGAAGCCTTTGACTCCATTTTAAAATAAAATATAGTGTGCGCCCACTGAACAGTGCCTGTGTTTTAAAAAAAATGTTGTCAAGGATCTCCATTTGCACTTTATTTGAGAATTAGTTGCACCTTTTAAATAATTGATTGTTTTTCACTTAATGTCTGTAAATCTGCTCTATACCGTGTACTATTTATTTCGACGTGTACTGTCGGCCTCTTGGCCAGGTCACCCTTAAGAAACAGAGCTTGATCTCAATGGGTTTTATCTGGTTAAATAAAAGGTTAAAAGATGCATTTAGCTGTAGATACTTTGCTTGATCTATTTATGATTGTCGTCAACTTGTTTCACTTTTTATTCCTTGTTTTGAAAGCATTATATCACCTCTGGTATTCGGTTTGTATGTATGGCCGCTCTATCAGAAATGTTACCTGGGCTGCTGCCTATCATTTGCCAGAAGACTCTTGAAAATAAAGAGTTCTGATGTCAAAGAGTTTTTCCTGGTTAAATAAAATAAAATGTTTTGTAAATGTTTTGTTTTACAAAGCTGCTTACAATAAATGCTAATACCCATTTATAAGTGAGAGGCCCATCCACCAATGATATGGCCACTGACTAAATTAGACAGTCAACAATACTCAAAAGAAGCATGAACCAGCACTAGGCTACTTTTAGCTTGGTAGGCCTGAAACCAAAATCAATGTTACTGATCAATTCGTCATCATTTAGCACAGACTGCTTTTCTCTTTTGCTATTTAGGACCAGTGGCGGTTCTGGGGAGGGGCCAACAGGGGCCAATGTCCCTGTGAAACTGAACCTGGACCCCCCCCTCCACACAAAAATAATATTATACAATAAAAAAAGCTTTGGTATCGCGGCTATGTTACAGGCGGAACACATGCGTGTGGCACTTGGTTCCAGTCCCTTAGAGGGCTAAAGGAACTCATGTTGAGTGTAAACAGCCAAACAGCTGCTGTCAGTCTGTATTTTGATATAGTACACAGTATATGTCTAGTATATAGGGGTGCACTGATGTTTTGCCAGTTTGTTCTCAGCCGGTCCTCGCCCTCCTCAGTCTCTTGTCAGGGTTGAATGTGTCCCTCTGACAACACCCTTGGCCCCAGCCTGGCCCCCTCAGTAAAATTGGTCTAGAACCACCACGATCATTAATTGATAATGAGAGCCTTGGTTAGAAGATGTTATGGCATTTTAAAGAAGCGTCATTTAAAAAGTATAAGGAAACAATGATCTAAAGTTGGTTCAAGTTTGTAGTCACAACTCAGCCGAGTTCTCCCGTAATTAGTCCTTCATTAGGATCACCTGGGGTCGTTAATTGGCCGTGATCACCCCCCTCCCCTCCATGCTTTCTGCTGCTTCTCCTGATTCACCCTATCAATGCACTTTACCCCCTTTCTCTCCCTCCTTGCTATCCCCCTCTCTCTCACCCTGCCGGTTCCCACTTCAGGAAGAAATAAATAAATGACTAAACTCGCTCGGGGTTGCTGATGATGGCTGAGGAGAATCCCACAGTGGGCGTGAATGAGAAAATTAGGACACGCACAGACGCCAACACAGAAGAAGAAGCAGGGGTTTGTATACGCGAGGAGGGCTGCGTGTTTTCAGGGCTAAATTAATTGACCGCAGGGCTAATTGGCCGTGAATGAGCAGCGACAAGCAGTTTCTGTACAGCAGGCAACACACACTCCACGGGCCTCTCCATCTCCCCTCTATTCCCTTTCTTTTTCAGATATGGAGCTAAAACACCAATCACTCATTTAAAAGACGAAGGCGCTCCTCTTGGATAAACTGAAAGCACACACAAAGGAGGAAACGTGCTGTTTAAACCCCCATGAGAGGTTATGGCATGAGGGGCTCTTTCTTTGCTCGGAGGAATCACTCGGTTGATTAGCACAAGGTGTAGCCAGGCTCGGTCATCTCTTCAAGGAGCAGGCAAGACAGGTGCACCGCTACGAAATAGAGCGTGTTTCCCCAGCACACACACACTCACTCAAACACACACACACACACACGCACACACGCACACAAACACACGCAGCATTAGATGAACAAACCCACAGTGCGCTTGAGACTTACCGTGGACGTCAGTGCAAAGCTGGAGACATATCAGAATCGGCAGCAGAAGGATCCCCGGTGTGGACGTGACCATCTTTGATTGTGCCGGTTCACGCGTAAACCACACATACGCACAAAAGGAAAACCTGCACGCTCACACACACTCACACACTCACACACACACTGAGCTGAACAGAGTTGAACGGCCGCTCGTGCCGACACCACGAAGCGAGCTGTGACCGGAGGAGCCGTGGAAATGACACGGAGGCGATCCGACGCGCAGACCACGCGCCTTATGATCTCGTTGGACTACCACGCGACGTGGGGGCCGTCCGGGCTCCAGTTTCCTCCTCGCGAGCTGAAATCCATTTCCCAAATATGTCGGTAACGCGCGGCCTCGGTGACCGGTGTGTTGGTAGTGCTTCACGGAGCCCGTCACAGCTGAGGAGGGATTTTTTTTTCTTCTTCTACGTCTTTGGCACAGAGTTAACCCTTCACTGTCCGTGTGCAATAATGAAATAATGAAATGGGTCCATACAGTCACAAAAATAAAGAAGGAGGCTGAAAACATGGATGATAATAATAATAATAATAATAATAATAATAATAATAATAATAATAATAATAATAAATAAACATTTTATTTATGAAAGCACTTCAAAAGTTTCTCAAAGACACTTTACACAAAATAAATCAAACAATAGATAAGCAAAGGAAAGCAAAGCAACAAGAAAAAAATCAATCAATTATGTGTTGAAACCAAGCGGTAACCTCCAGTCTAAAAATATGAGACCAATGCAATGAAGTGCTAAAAACTGCAGTTCATCGAGGATCCACTTGAGGCTGGCTGCGGAAGTACCGGAAACCACAAACACACTAATTCAAAGAAACCAATTTTTAAGCAGAAATAAACATGTTTACAGCCTGGTTCAAAAAACAACTGTAGTCTGGATAGCTCATATCTTGGTCGGCACACACTGTAGGGGGGTTAATTTTTTTCTAACGTGGCGATTTCGAAGATATTGAGATTATGAGTCTTCCAATGAGAGGCACAGCTGACTTGATTGACAGGCGGGAACACGGGCCACGGTTACATGAGACTTTTAATTCAGAATTAATCATTCCGAATTAAATAATTCGGAATTAAAGTATTCTCCTTCGTGTTTACATGGAAATAGAAATTTTGAATTGAGGTTTACATTGAAAACACGTTTGATAGTCTTAATTCAATTCTGCTTAAGGTCTGGGGGTTGGGAAGGGTTCTGATTGGACAGGGGCACGCGTGACGTATTTACGTTTACCGGAAGAAAACAGACTCCAGTTCCTGCTTCTTTTATTTTCGGTTACAATATGGAAGACCACACAATAAGTGCAATTTTTGCTTTGATTTTGATTATAGTTTTGAATAAGCAGCTGGACACATACATACTGCTTCACTTTCATCAGCTGAGGAGGAGAAGAGAGATAGAGGACCGGAGAAGGGAGGCGGAAGACCGTACTTTGGCGAATCAAAGCCAGTTAGTGCAACAGCTGCTCTACCTCAGCCTGGAATATGTGCCCACCAGCGCAGAATATGTGCGTCATCGCGACAGGACAAGGGAACGAGCAATCACAGAACGACCGGAATTAATTTAAAATGGAATGAACGTATACATGATCGAGGAATTATTCAATTTGGATTTAAAATCAGAATAAAACAGACACTTTGGATTTCTGTTTAATTCGGCATGGTCATTTTCATTCGGAATTAGGTTTTTACAAGGTCATTTTAAATCTTTTTAAAGAGGATTTAATTTTAATTCTGAATTAAAGAGGAATTAAAAGTCTCACGTAAATGTAGCCACTGTAGCTGTTGGCTAGGAGGCTCAAAGCCTGCCTCTTAACGTCACAATCGCTCGACAGCAGCAATATGGCTGCCACCGACAAGTGGCCTCAAAGCAGCGCTTCAGAATCAGATGGGTGACATCATGGATACTACGTCCATTATTTATATAGTCTATGGTTGAAAGCCTTTCTAAATTGGGTTTTGAGTCCGGATTTGAAAGTGGTGAGTGAGGGAGAGAGTCTGAGGTGTTTGGGGAGAGAGTTCCAGAAGGTGGAGGCAGCGATAGAGAAGGCCCTGTCCCCCCAGGTTCGGTGCTTGGGTTTGGTTAGAGGGGTGAGGAGGTTGGCATTGGGGGAACGGAGGTTGCGGGTGGGATTGTATGGCTGCAGAAGGTCAGTGAGGTAGGAGGGAGCTAGATTATGGATTATTTATTTTGTTTACATTGAAACTCTAAAATAAATGTACTGAATCAGTAAAAGTGTTATTTATAAACCACTAGAAACAATGAAACAATAACAATAAAAGTCCAAACGGTATATTATGGGGATATGCTTTCATTTTAATAAAATACAAATACAGCCTACACCTATCAGCCATAATGTTATGACGAGTGACAGGAAAAATGAATGACACTGATTATCTCCTTACACTGGTGCCTGTCAGTGGATGTGATATGTTATGCAGCAGGCGGATTTTTTCTGCTGGGAGTTGATGTATGGAAGCAGCAAAAATGGTCAAGAGTACTTTGACAATTATCAACTGTGATGGTTTGACAGCTGGGTCAAAGCATCTCCAAAACAACAGCTCAGTCTGCAGTGATTAGCGGCTTTGCGAAAGTGGTCCAAGGGGGTTAAACGGGTGAACAAGTGACTGGGTCTTGGATGATCAAGGCTCAGATCAGCCTGATCCAACAGAAGAGTACTGAAGCTAAAATTGAAATAATAAATTTGTTTAGTATGGGGCTGCAAAGCTGTAGACCAGTCAGAGTGCCCATGCTGACACCTGTCCATAGCTGAAAGCGCCTACTAGGCATGCGAGCATCAGAACTGGTTCCCAGAGCAATGAAAGAAGGCCTAGAGGAACATAAAAGTGTTGACTTGAGCTTCAAATTCCCCAGATTTCAATCCAATCGAGCTTCTTTGGGATGTGCTTGAAAACACTATCCAATCCGTGGAGGCCTCACCTCACAACTTAGAGGACTTAAAGGATCTATTACAATTGATATAGGCAGTTGGTCAAGATATTGTGGCTTATCAGTGCGGGTGGAAAGGATGTGAAGAGACTCAAGTGATATAAGCCTCATAATATGCAGTCTGATATTACTTATTGAAACTTTAACCACAAATACGGAGTCGATCAGTGCAGCCCCTGGTGAACATCTCATAAAATGCAAAAGATACATCATAGTGGGACCTGATAAAAATGCTGAAAAATTAGTGAAAAATTAGGGAATCGTTAATGATAATTAATGATTTTTTTTTTTAAATAATGGAGGCGGGAACTTGTTCTTTGGGCCACCCACTCCTGGAACACATTAGCCTTAGCCAGTGGAGGCACAGTCTCCCTCGATCACTGATAACTGTGGGAGAGATATACAAAGAATTTACTCTCAATTACAAACGTCGGGTGAAAAGTCACCCACGGTGTTCCTTCGGAAGAAACCAGGGATGGTAGAAGGGGAACAGGCCAACCTTGGGTGACATCAGAGAGCAGCATGAAGCTACCAAGGGACCCATTCAACTCAGACAGCAGCAACATAATGAAAATCACAATACCACAATCGTATGGGTGAAAATCACCCAACGTTAGTGTTCTAGGGTTAAGGACATATAAAGATCTATCTATCTTATCAATATAGAAAATACTGAATGTATTTATTTATTTTCTTATTTGATTTATTTGTAAAGGGACCATGTACAATATTTAACATAAATGTCACCATTTGATGCATTGTACCAGAGTTAGCTTAATGCTAATTTACATCTGCAGTCCCTTGGCAGGTCACAATTAAAACATCACATTGTTAAAACGCTCGCTCACTCGCTCGCTCGCACGCACACACACACACACACACACACACACACACACACACACACACACAAACAATCAAACAATCAAACACACAATAATGTATTTCAAGTTAAAAGTATTAAATCAAGTATTAAATTTAGAGGGTGAGATGTGTTTTATTGACAGAATGGTAGTGCACCTTTAAACTAGTGCAAGGCTGCATTTGTTCCATATAAGGTAGGAGCCATTGAGCAATCAAACCTCACAGAGAGCATCGTCTTGCCTCATAAAATTAAATTTCTATGGTAGACAGGTGCAGCATTGAACGTACAGTCAGTTCATTCTTCAGTGTATTTATTTTAATCAGCAGTGAATAGCATCTGATGTCAGGTGGATTCAATGTGTCTTCATTCAGCACCCTACCTCTGAAAGCAGCTACCTTTAAAAGCATCTTTTACTACCACTGCTTTAGTGCGAGAAGATGACTCACGTTTCAAACTAAACACATATCTCCCCCTCCTTCTGTCTGATACTATTTCTGCCCATTTTGATCATGGGGCGTTTGGATTTTGTGTACGCCTGTGTGCTGCCAGGTTTCAGAGGCTCTCAGAGTTCTTATCAGGGGATTGAACCTCATCCTCTGTGATGGCTGATGGCTGCTGATACACCCCAAGGCTAATTCTGTCCCAGATTTCTACGTTTCTGTAGAAAAACACACGCAAACCACTGTACAATTCAATACGAGGGAGCGTCTCTTTTTTCTTCACGTCACTATCTCTTTCTTGCAGTCATCTCCAAATACACACATATACACACACACACAGGCTGAAGAAGCAGAGTGTGGTAGCCCGGACTCTTATGAGTTAACACTTAGGAAAATCCTCCTTTGCAGACTCTCTGGCAAAAGATCTGAACTCAGGGGATGAGGCAGTAAATCCAAATGTGTCAACTATTAACAACAATACAACCCATACATTCAACAGACTCAGTCTCTGTTCATGCAAGCTCCAGGAAGTGTCTCTAAAGGCCTCTACAACCCACAGCAAGAGTCTGCAGAGAGATGTTAGTAAGAGGACAAGGAAGGCAGAGCAAGGAGGAGAAGCCTGACTGGGCTGCACTCTGTACTTCCCTCATATCTTGCAAACATTGTCCACACACTTCCATTTCTCCAGATAATTTGATAGTTGTTCTACAATCCCTTTACATCCTACTTCTATTGGACAAACCCTAACTAGAGCAACTGCAAAAGTAGATCTAGATATAACAGGAGAGCTCACACCAGCATCATTCACAGGAGGGACATAATACCAGATACTATCTCCATCTATTGCTCTCTCTTAGTTTCTCTGCAGGTCATGTGATTGTCAGAAGTCCTTTCTCATAACAGCAGAGCAATCCACTAAAAGAAGGAGACGCACAGCTTAAAAGTCAGTATCAAAAACATCACATTTCTTGTAGTGCATCTGGATATTTTTGCAGAAGTCGAAGCTTTTCTTTTGATTAATATCTGAGCTCAAAAATGGGACAGAAAAAATGTCCCCAAGAGTGATTTCAAAGACATTATGGCATCACTGTGAAGATCACTTTGACCTTATGGTTGAAAAACACATCATTACTTTTTTTTTCCTATTTATGTTTTTTGGGAGGTTTATTTTTTGGGAGATAAAGATTGCCGCTTTACAGTCAAAGTGATTCATCTTAGAATCCAAGCTGATGTTTGTGCCAGATTTGTAGATATCCTGCTGTGTCCACAAGAAGAGGACAGACAGATGATCTAAAACTCTCTGGTAACTTTGCATATCATAGGCTTGGTGGTATGTCAGTTCTTTTAGAGTACAACTTTTTAATGTAGCTACCAAGGACAGTCCGTCTTTAGAAATACAGTATTGTTATGCTGTGATCAGTGCTAGTTTTTAGGCCTTACACTTAATTAATCACAGACATTTATTTCTTTTTCACTGTATAGAAAATGTAAACTGGCTGCAGAGCTGAAGTTTTCACAGCATGCAGCAGAGAAAAGTCCAGTAAATGCCTGCAGAGCGATGATTCAGCAGCTTTACAGCTGAAAACAAGACAAACCTGCAAATCAAGAGCCAAAGGGAAACATCTGAGCTCATCTACAGTGTTCATAAAGCCAGATCTGGTAGTTTTCAGTTTTTCATTTCCATCTCATCATGAAAAATATGACTGTGTATTAAAATCCAGCATAGCAGTGACATTTATAAGGCTAAGAGTCTGCACACAGCCCACAGATATCAACACTTCCTCAGACCAAACAGCTTTATCCTTATCTCACCACAGCTGCAGGGACTCTCAGCACTGTCGGATACTTAATCATGCACAGATCTGAGCCATGTTTTTGAAGATGTTTGCAGCCAAAGGGGGAGCTTCTTTATCCCTCTGTGATGGAGAACTGCTTGTCCACTCTCCTTATGATCCTCGTTTTCTCCTCTGAGCCAGCAGAGATGGCAGGAGGGAAGGGAAGAGAGGCTTTGCTGTGATTAAATACCACATAATTATGTCCAAAAGGAGCTATAATCTTGTGAAAAATGGTTGCAATAATTGGTACCACATCTCTGGAATATGTGAAAGCGATACATTTCACTTTAATAATTGAGAAAGCAACTGCAAACCTTGAGGCGTCTTCCTTCTGCTATGTTGACGAAAATCTGGAGGAAGATGTGGCCGGCTCTTTTTTTCTACTGACGTATCTTTCTTTCTTTCTTTCTTTCTTCATCTATTTATTATCTAGTTCAAATTTTGATCACCTTTTATTTCATTATATTTTACTTTATTTTATTTCATTTTAAGTATAGCATCTTATATTGTTTTAATGGTTTAATATTTCAGTGTTTTATTATCTTAGAAATGTATTTTATTTTGGTGAGTTTAATTTCCTGTGTTGAGTTTTAACATCTTATATTTCCTCTAGTGTTTCCTCAATAAGATATCATGAGAGCATTTCCTCAGTTAGGTCAGCAACTTCTTTTTTACTTGACATTTATTTATTTATTTTATTGTTATTGTTATTATTGTTGCATATATTGCGTTCTTAACCTCAGGATTGTGGTGAGTTTGGGGTCAGGGCTGGGGTTGGGATTAGAATGAGGGGGTCTATTTATTTCTATTTACATTTCTTGTTTTTTTTTTAAATTTACTCTATTTTAAGTTTTTTTTATGTACAGCACTTTGTGTTACAATATCATTGTATGAAAAGCTCTTTATTAATAAAGTCTGATTGATTGACTGATTGACTGATTGATTGATTGATTGATTGATTGATTGATTGATTGATTGATTGATTGATTGATTGATACCTTTTGAAGACAGCGACACTAAAAGCTGCTTATCTTACAAACTTTTTTTTTGGATCAATCACTTTAATACAATTTTTACAGGACATTGAGGGCCCTAGTTGTTGACTTGTATTAATGTTCATTATTGAGTCTGATACATCCTCAGTTTAACAGACTGCTTCACAATCAGCCGGCACATCAGTTATGTAATACCTGGAGCTGGGCGCTTACCTTGCCTGAAACCAGTTTTATCCCCTCATGTTGGGGTCTGCAGTAGAAGTGAAGGTCTCATTTTCTTTATAATACAGCAGGAAAAGATAACCAACTCACTCTTTGATTGAGACTCTTTAATTACTGACTCATTATTATCTGTGTTAATTAACAATCAAGTCTTATTTTGATGACTTCACCCCATTTAAGGGCTACTCTGATACTATATCCCATCACTAGAGGGCACCATTGCTCACTGTTACACATACTAGCCCCAAAAATGGGCTAGAAACGCCTACATGTCCAAGTCTGGCTTCTCAGCTCATCCTGCACCCCGTCTCCATCATGACCTCGTTTAGACTCCATCAAGGAAAGATTCCTATCCTGGTCTTGACCTCACTTCCCCCTTGAGTACATGCAGACATCATAGTGGGGGTATACTTCACTCCAACTGATGCTTAACGTGATTCATCTCTGCATGACACTTCTGAAGAAGATAAATCTCAAAGTTTAGAGAGAGAAATTGAAATGAGACAACAGGAGTCAGAGTGAGATATTTTATATTTCTGTAAAAATAATATATTTACATTTTTACAGTTTCTTTTTACAATACATACAGATTTACATATAAATATAGAAGGATGTACATAATTTAAGATAGTGCTGTACAAGCTGTGACTGCAGATTTGAGAGTTCTGCAGTTTGATACAAAAAGAAGCATTTATCAAAGTTCAATCGACAGTTTTGTATTACCTTTACGTTTTTTAAAGAAACCTCTTTCTCTCAATAAGAACGTATCATTTTCCAGCACCTTGATGGTCATTCTTTAAGAGAGCATCTAATAGTCTTTTCAGTCTCTGGGAGGGATTTATCAGTAATAGTTTTGGGACTTTGCCGCTTGACAAGAGAGAAAGTAAAGGTTTGATGAGAGGCACTAAGGTTTGACAAGAGGCTTTGAGTTTATGAAATATGCATAGATATTTCTGGAGTCTTTTAAATTTTGGCTCAGTTTCTACCTGGATTAATACTATGAGTTTGTTCCTGAAACTGTCCTGGTTTGAATCAACAACAGGCACAGAAATTATCCAAATATTGTTGGTAAAAGTCTTTAAACTTCAAATTTGCCACCAGATAAGACGTGTTTGATTCATTTCCTATTTCTGCTGCAGAGCCGTATTCAGAGGCATGTTTTCCTCGGTTCACTTTTGTTTGGTTGCTGACATTTACAGGAATGAAAATAACCAGCATGCATCAAAATGTTGAGCTTGATGACATTTTGATTCAGCCTGAATATTATTTTTGTCTGAAACTCGTGAGATGACTCATCAGAAATTAGTTCTCTGTCAAACTAAGCAGATATCAGACGCTGTGAAAATAAGGAGAATATATATTACTTAATTTAATTTCCTATATAATCCATACACAGAAATAATGTCCTCTTAACATAGAGTTGTGTAACTGAACAGGAGGTCACTGGGCTTTCTAAGGTTCATCTCATGCAGGTGACAAACTCTTGGATCAAGCTTCTTCACTTGATTCATACTGATAACTGATTCACACACAAAACTTCATCTTCGCATTCCAGGCTTTGTAAAAATCTCCATCCTTGCTGTTTGTCAGAATGCACCCTTCAGCTTCACGACACACACAGGTGTTGTCTTCTCTGCTCTCCTTTGCTTACAGTTTGTATTTTATAGTCTTTGCTGTATCTCAGTCAGGAGATCTGCATCCCTGTGTAGGGCGTCTGCAGACAGAGGGAGCCGTGGTGAGGAAGAGGATGGCTGTAATAGTGTTCGATCAGTGCTGACAGATTGGGGAAGTTGACTTCAATGTCCAGGAAAACGAGACCGCCCTGCCAAGAAAACCACATCAGGGGAGAGTTGAGCAGGGTGTTTTAAATGTTGCTTTGCCTCTACATATGAAGAAGTAAATTATAAAAATGTGACAGTGCAGTTTCTTACCTCCTCAAAGAGTCTGTAGTTTCTGGCTTTGCATATAGCTGCATCCCACACCACCAGCACCTGAACACAGCACAACAAGGATTTTACTTTATTTTACATTCACAAGAAAATGTCTGTTTTCCAAAGAATAAAGTCAGATCTTAAATGTAAGGTGTTAATCTTTCAATGAATATCATCTTTGACATCATGTTAGCTGCTCTGCAAGGATGTGCTAAAGAAAAAAAGGTGCTCTCAGCTCAATGCAAATGTCAGCATACTAACATTCTCATTATAAATATGTGGATACACCATTTTAAAATGTCTAATGTTTTGTTCATCCTATTATTCAAACACTTTTGCCAGCAGATGTGTCATTCAGTGTCGTATTTAAGTTTCAGGCTGAGTGGCCAGGCTTGGTCACCTGCATTAACATTTACATGCTGACTAATTCAGCAACAGCTCCTGCAGGTCCTAAGTGAGTTTAGCTCATGAAGACTAGGACCTTTTTATTTGCAACTGCCTTCCAGTTTAGCTAATTTTAACTCGCTTTAAATGCAATTTTTAATTTTATTTTTGATATATTTGTAATTGTCCTTATTCTTTCTATGTTTTATTATATTTGTCATTTTAATTGTGCTCTTTTGTGCTTGTCTGAATGTTTCCAATGCTTTTAATGTTTTGATGTTAAGCACAATGAGATACCCTTGTGTATGAAATGTGCTACAAATGAAGCTGCCTTGCCTTACCTTCCCTAAATGTAGGAAGGAGCATTGCAACATGTTTAATTTGCAAAAGAGACATTGAGGAGAAGCTGAGAACTAACTTCTGACATGTGTCCAGGGTACAGCCAGAAAGTTTGATTAATAGCATGTGGGCTGCAGGTATTTTAGAGTTTTCAGATGGAATGAGTGCATCGTCCCTTTAAGAGAGGTGTAGTGTGCATTTATTCCTGATGCACAGAGCTGTAATTTCAATGATGATTTAAATCTCTAAACACTGCAGCAGCTGGTTTTTACCTTTGATGTTTTGGTTCCTGAGTTTCGGATGCAGTACAGACCGTCCTCTGGAGGAGTGGAGCCCTCTTTGAACAACCTGCAGGAGGAAGCAGATTATAGATTACACACTGAACTTACTTTATTGATACTTTCTTTAGGCAATTATTGCTTAACCCAGGAAAAAAGTGCATGTGACAGATTGTGATTTTTAATTGTCTGTGAGATGTATCACTCAATAAAAAAGGTAATCTATACAAGTTGAAATTATTGAAGAAACCGCATTAAGCATTAAGAGTAAGGGGTTTTCTTTTCCACCACTAGAGGGCGGCACAGATTAAATGAATATTTAAGGCAAAGGATCTACAACGAGAAAAACTGAATTTGTCTTACTTTTCTGCAACGCTGGTTTCAGTTGTGTCAATGAACACAGAGTCTGGCAGCTGCACCTGCAGGAGAAACATTAATAGTTAAACACAGGGTAGTTGTTGCTCTGAGGCTGCCTCAAAAAACAGAGACATTCAGAATTTTAAAAGGAGTTGTATGCTCAAGAATAATAATTTGATGATCAATTGTTAAAGAACCAGTTTGGGAAATTCCTTTAAAAAGATTTATACACAAGTCTGAGTCATCCAACTTTACTCTGCATGAGTAAGGACCACAATACTGTCATTAAATCTGAGTAAGTTTTTTAGGAATTTAAGAAAGGGGTTGTCTGGAGCAGGTAACAGCACAGATAATACTGTCATGATTTTATTCAGACATTGAACACTCGCCCGGGACAGTATAATCATTGTTTGGTGTCGGGCCATCATAAGAAGATTAAATCTGAATCATTCGAACCCTTCTTACATTTTCATAGTCGCTGTCTGAATCTTCTCCCTTGCTGCCTTTTGACGTTTCTCGTTTCTTCCTGCTCTCTATCGGCGTCTCCTCTCCCAGAGATCGGAAACTCTGGCCGTCTGGAGACGCTCTTCTGGAGGGAAAATAAGACTTAGTGAGCTTGGATGGTCTTTAACCACTGTGTGTTGAGTGTTGAGTGTTTCATATGTGTCATGGGTTTCATGCGTTTGAGTCAGACTTACTGAAATGGGGTTCCTGGCGGCTTTGTCTTGGGTGCAGGGATTGGAGGTTTTGCTGCTGGTGGAGGAGGTTTTGGTAACGCTGGTTTGTTGTGAAGTTTAAGAAGAGGAGACAGCTGAGGGCTGCTGGGGAGTCCGGCGTCACAGGCTTGAGGTAGGACACTCCAAGTTTTGACATATGTGGAAGCGGAAGGCTTGGCTTGCTGCGGAGGTTGAGGGGCGGCCCATGATGGTTGATGCCTGGCCCATGATGGTTGATGCCTGATGATTGGCTCCCTCCAGTAGAAGGGGAGCAGTGGATGGGACCGTTTTCCAGCACTGGCAGAGGCCTCCAGTCTTTCTTTTCTAACGCCGGCCCCCCCATGGAGATGGTCCTGCTCTGGAGAGTTTTCTTTGCATTTGGAGGAGGTGGCGGTGGAGGCGTGGAAGAGATGGACTTCTGCAGGTGGGGGGCAAAGGGGACAGGAGGGGGTGGGCTTTTGTTGGGGTCCTTCAGTATGGACGGAAGTGGGATAGATGGGGGAGTTTTTTTGGGAAACGGGCTGGTGGGGATTCTGTGCAGAGGCGGGACTGGAGGAGGTGTTCCTTATTGAAATTTGGACTGGAGTCTGGACGGTGCAGGAAGGCTGCAGGCACCGGGGGAGGAGGGTAAGACGGGGGAGGCCCTGTGGGTCGACCTGAAGAGACAAAATGGATAAAACTGTAAATACAACATTCAGCTCAAACCTTCAATCGGCTAGAATCTACACAAACTGAAAAATCGTAACTGTTTCCTTTTAATTGAACATTTATGTTTGATATTGAAGTTTTTTGTGTCAATAATCTAAGGAAACAAAAATCTGAATTTTCTTCACAACCCTACAATCTTCCTCTCTTACTCTGTTAGTTTGCTGATTCAGAAAGTCAAGAGCAAATTAAAAAGTGAGTAGAGTTTTTGACTGGTTAGACTGTTAAAATATCTCATAATGAGATTACACCACTAAAAACAGAACTTGCACATGTACGGGAGGAAATCAGCAAAGATAAGAGCTACTACTTCGTCCACAGGGGGCGCCAAAATCATACAAACAGAAAGTTCCTCACAGGAGCTTCAAGTATCAACATCATCCAGCCCTTTGCTGGGGTCAGGATAATCCTGAAGTTATCCTACTCAAAAGTTTTGAGCAACATAAAATGGAGGTGTAATCTGGATTACCTCACCAGACATTACAGTTTCAGACAATTTTCCAACATATGAAGAGCTGTTTTGTATAATCCTGGCATCACACACCTGTGGATGTCGGTGAACAGTCGCTGTCTGGCTTTAAATAGTCCTCCTCATCGTCATCGTCATCATCCTCACCGTAATCTACACACAGAAGAAAAACACAGTTAGAGTCACACTAGATAATACATGGTGTGTGTTGTGTTTTCTCTTTAAAAGGGGTCTTACCTGCTTCTGTGTTCTCCATGGTGTGTCTGATTTCCATGGGCCTCTCAATGGTGCCGTAAAAACTGTCAGCATCAGAATCTGAGTCACTGGAACCGCAGAGAAAATACTCTCATGAATACATAAAGGTTAACACTGACATATGAAGAGTTTTTAGAGGATGTCAGACACACTGATGTGCATGCATTGAGCCAGGTCTGCAGACCAGACTTTATCTCTGAAGCATGGAGTACACTGCACCTGCTTCAGCTCTCTTTGCCCTCTTTTCAGACCTAATCTATAGAAGACTATTCTTTTATTTTTGATAGCCTTTGAGTAATTATGCCATTATTTTTTTCTTTATGTAGACAAAACATTGAGGCTCCTTCAGCTCTGAGCTTGACTAAGTTAGGAATTCAGCTACTGATATTTCCATCAGGTCATGCACAGTTTCTTGAACCACAGCAGCTCCTTTAACGCTGGCTAGACTATTAAAGATAGACTTCTTTTTAGCATCAAATCCCTCAAAAGCTGTTTTTGTGACTCTATTAAAACAACATTTTTTTATTACAACTTATTAAAAACATTGCAGTTGAAGTTCGGGGGAGAGAAGTGGCTTTATTTCTGCACAAGTAATCAAACTTCCTATGAAAACAGACATCCTTAACAATGCAGGCAATCTGTGAAGCTATTAACCGAGCTGCCAATGTCCCCTTCCTAATGACGGTATGTGATCTGAATAACACTGTAGGCCGGTTAGCTTTGTAAACAAAATCAAGAGGGGCCGATTTTAATTGGCTTCATAAATTATAAATCACTTTGCAGAATGAGTTTCTTGCAGGGAGGAAGTTTTAAGTGGGAAAAAGTTGAAAGAGAACGTTGCTACCTAAAATAATTAGTTTGAAAGTTCTCTCTCAGACGTTAGAGGTGACTGAGGTCGGCTGCTGGTCTGACAGAACTTTACGTGTAGTGTGAAGCTTCTAAATGTCATATACATTTTAAACAGTACATACAAGAGAGTCTTTATCATGTTGTACACAGTAAGCTGATGTGATTTGCTGAACTTACCTTGAAATCTGGTACTCTTTTCTGTCGTTATAATGAGCTATCTCCCTCCTCAGGTATCGCATCCATTTCTGCAAAAGCAATAACAACACAAAGTCAGAAATTGTTTGTGCATGTGTGTTTTCTAGTGTGCATGTGCATTCATGTCTTCTCATAGCAACTTATTCATTTGGGGTTTGTTATGCACTAAAACAGATATGGTGAGAAAGTTCCCAGGCCTTATACGGGCTTAGCAAGTTGGTTAAACTTGTGTTTATGCGCACGTGCACGTACACACATCGAAGCACAGTAAGTGTGTGGTTGTTCTCACCCTCCTTTCCTCTTCGCTGGCTGCAGAGAAATACCACGTCCTGTGTTTCTTACTGAAGTGGACGATCTTGAAAGGAAACACGTTACTGGACGTTGTCTCTTCTGCCGCTCTCATCACTCTGTGCACGAAGACAGGTGTTAGGGTAGTGCGGCATATTTCTACAGCTTTGAGAGATGTGCAGAAGCTGATGTTACTCTCGAGTTTATGTTTTACTATTTAGCTCAACATCAGCTTCATGTAAAGAGAGACAGAAAACAACCTGCTAAAGATAACAATATAAAGCTGCTTATTTAAAACACTCAGGATTCAGGTTCATGAGACCATCAACCTCAACTTCAGTCATGTTTATTCATAATGCATATAATTACCCTAAAAATTAAAAGATTAAACAGTTAAGTTTAATATTTTCAGTGTTTTTTACAAAAAGAAACTTTTACAAGTTTACAGTTGTAATTGCTTATAATGGTGGTGCACAACCTGCAAGGGTAGAAGTCACATGATATACAGCTCTCAGCAGCCTCACTGACCTGTTGTAGCCGTTGAGAGAGAACGCACCCTGTGGTGCAGGAGAGGTACTGCTCTTAAGTAGTACACACAGCCCTTGTGGATAATGGTGTACCTTAGAGGCCCTGCGAAAACAGGCAACAGATATTTAAAATGGTGTGAACACTAAACATGGACATAAACACATCTGTGAGTAAGATCTTAAAGTTAGAGACATTTTTATTAACATTCACAGTGTAAAGGTTGCAGGATCAATATGGAGAGTACAGAGTTCAGGGTTTATTGGCTGACATGTATAAATGATAAAATATGAACTTACATTTCATGAGGTGAACTGGCTGCCTCCTTTCTTGTGCAGATATCCTGCGTTTGTAACTCCTCCTGGCATAGTGAGGAGGTTCTGAGCCCCGATGGCTCGCATCGGCACCGGCCAGCACACCTCTGGAGACGACATGGTTCTGTCAGAGAGAGGACATGAGAGGAGAGGATTATCACAGCGCTCTATGACAGATGTAAAGGGTCAAAACCAAACACCTCTCTGGTGCCAAATCTGAATACACAGCTAAGTTTTGAAGCCTTTCATGGAAACAAAATCAAACACTCAGAGAACATTTTGACTTCATAAAAATCCACATTTTCTCTTCATCAAAAGAGTGAAACTTCCTCAGCTTGATTCAATGGATAGAAAAACAAAATCCAAACTGAGCATTCTCGACAGTCTAAAGACTCAGATCTGATTTTCAGCATCAAGACATAAACCAAATCTTGTCCTTCAACTCAGGTCTCAGGCTCAGGCCACACATCACGTCAAATCATCCACAGAAAGGAGTCCAGCACATTTTACCTCTGCCTGTGGCACTGTGGCAACAACAGTCTCTGTGAGCATAAAGCATGACCGAAAAGAAGACAGACAAACACAAACAGGACCAGTGTGAGCGTTGGCAGACTCGTGGTTTAGCTCAGTAAGTACAGAGGCTACAGCCCCTCACATCTCCTGTCTTCTTTCAGCTGTCCAATCAAGTGAAAATAAAAACTCAAGAAGTTAACCTTGAAATCCCCCCCTCCAAAATAACAGAAGAAAAACAGTCGAAAAGAAAAACTCCAGCGGACTTCAAGAATGACTGGGCATGAGGGCCTAAAGCAGGTGCTGTGGTCTGCTAGTTGTTGTGGCTTGCAGTGAATCAAAAGTTAAAAGTATTAAGAACAGAAAAGCAGGCTAAGGTTGAGACTTCACAGAGAACTGAAAAGTTGAGTTTAATGTTCACTCTGCCTGCAAGTAACTTGATGCAGATGCGTGCCTGGGTAAGCAGATCTGACCCTGTTTTTTGTATCTCAGGGATGGTACATTTTAATATAACAATATTCCTGAGCATCATTCTCGTCCTTTTCTTGCTTTTGAACTGCCCGAGTTTGAAATGCTGGATAAATACAGCTGCCATGTATTTCCTCTCTTTCTATCTCAGTCAGTAAGTGATCCCAGGTTTCTCCTACCTCCTGCTGAGCCTCCTGTTGATGCTCTGAAAAGCCGTGCTCGCCCTCAGCAGGCTCACAGTGGAGGCTAACACCGTGGAAGCTATCGCCGGCAGTAGTTCCATGAGAGTGAAGTCAAACTGACAGCCGACCGGCCTCAGACGTTTGTCTTTTCTGTCCGTCCTCTGGGGCTCACCGATCTGTCTGATCAGATCAGAACTGAGAGGGATCTGTCCGTCCAGTTTTCACCCTCCTCTGATCCCACACGCTTTGATTTCCCTCTCTAAAGCTGTGTCTGATGTTCTCTCCATTTCCCTCTTTCTCTCTCTCTCTCTGGCTGTCTTTCTTTGATTTATATCGCTCAATTAAACAGACTCAAACTCAAACAGAGATAATGAACTTACACACCACACACAACATATACACATTAAGTCAGACAGGAAACAGGTCATGTCTTTTATAGAGTTCAAGGCTCAAGTAAGAGATATCGTGAGTGTATGTGTGCGTGTGTGCGTGTGTGTGTGTGTGAGCATGCAAGAGAAAGAAGTCAAAATAAACATCCAGTGCAGTGCTTCACATCTAATGTGTTTATGTGTAACTTCCAGTCTATCAGCCGCATTCTACTGACCTCAGAGGGAGAAAGAGGGAGAGAGAGGGGAGTGTGTGTGTGTGTGACGGTGTGTGTGTGTGTGTGTGTGTGTGCTGTGTGTGTGTGTGTGTGTGTGTGTGTGTGACGGTGTGTGTGTAAAATATTTACCAGGACTTCTTGCGAAAATCCGTTTCCTTTCCCTGAGAATAAAAACCTGCAGGGATGACTGGTTGTGTACTCAGCGTACTGAAATAAATCTGTCAACTCATCATTGTCTCTGAATGTGGATTAACTTTGACAATCGGTGACTGACAGGTGGATAGAACTGAATAAAATATAGTTTACTTCAGCTGCGTGATGTAAACTTGAAGGCAAGTTGGCTCGATCACAGTTTATACAGCCAGCTGTGTGACATACTTGACTCTGATTCGTCAACACCCCAAAACAACAGTAATCAATCTCAACAGCAAAAGCACCGCCAGGAACAACCTGAATAAGTGTCATTTCAAATCCAACCATGTGAAAGAGTTGGGCCAGTATCCCTCTGCCTGTTGACACTGTGGTAAAAACATTAGAATGGAATGGAACAGATCGGCTTGTTAGGTCTTCAGTTAGTGTCCAGGGAATAAAGGGTCGGAAGATTAACAAATCATTTGAGGTCCATCTATGTCCTGTTAAAATTGCAAGGAAAATCAGGCCAGTAAGACAGCCATGTACCCTCCTCCTTATTCTGTAGGCAAAGAGTTGATCATGTGTCAGGTGCACGAATTCTGAGAAAAGGGAGAGGAAGGAGAGCTGATAAATAAGAGAGGTAGAAAGCCTGGGTGAGATGCAATAAAATCACCAGGGTGGAGCTGCTGCATGTTTCTGACCCCTGAGTGCCCTGTGGGGTGTGTGTGTGCGCCGGTGCATGGAACCTTCAGGAGGACATTCAAAGGCTATCAGGGGTTCTTGTGATCATCCACTGTACTGTTTACTGATAACTAGCGAACAAAGGCCACAACACACACATACTTACACACGCAGATAAAACATCAGTTCTGCATTTGAACTCAACCTCATCTCAGTTTCAGTGAGGTCAAAGGTCAGCTGCTTCTTACATGGGTTGAAAGGTTTCCTGAAGTTCTCGGGCAGCCTACAGAGCTGAAACAACACGATGGCATTCTGCCGTGACACTCAGCTGTTTCATGTTTATGTTTGTTTTTAAAGGAAGAAGGGTGAAAGTTGAGAACCGCCAGATATTCCTCCCTTTTCAGACAGAGAGAGATCTGTGCAGGAGACAGAAAAACAGCGACACTGCATCTTTATGCAGTGACTTTGAGACTTTATCACAGTTTGCATGGATTTTTTGTTTAGGGTGACTTTTATGGAGATGAATCCAAGATTTAAGAAAAAGCTGTACTGAACAAAGATCATGATGATAATGGATTTCACTAAAAACTTCAGACTATCATTTCAGAACGATGACCCTGTTGTCATATCATGAGGACTACTTTGCAAAGTGTCACAGCTTGTTTCCACAGTTTCAATTTCTCACTCTCGGTTTAACAGTGTTAAAAATGGAATTCAACATTTCCTAGAAGATTTTTCCCCGCCCCCCTGAAAATGACACCTCAGTCTTAATTTACAAATTCTCTGAAAACCACAGAGAAGTATCAAAAAGGAAACAAGTCCTTAAGTTGTTCCATCCATTAAAACTGTCGTCAGCAGAATTTTGCAGCATTTCAGGTTTAAAAGCAAAATCTTCTTCTGCTCTGTTTTCATGAAGTTACTGACACGAGAGGTTCAAATGAAACCTTACACTTCAGTGAATATTGATCTATCCTCATGTTGTGATTTTGTAACATGGACATTGTAACTATGCTTAAAAAGGCTTTCAGGAACTCTTCACATTTCCATTAAAAACATAAAAAGTCGGGGGTTTTTTTTTTCATTTAAATGGCTTCCGAAGGTGTAAAAATAAATGTGATACTTCATAGTTAGTTTTTCATGAGTGTAAAATCGCCCAATACTAAAGACTAAGGTGAAGTCGAACCCCCTCACCCCCTTACAGCAGCTGTTTGTCAGGAAGGGAAGCACAGGAGCTGCTCACATACCAACCCCATTCAAAAGATGTTTCCTCTCTGAATGCCTGAGTGCGCACACACAACACACACATACATACACAAACAAAGTAAAACAATCTCTGGTCCCAACAGATCTTTTCAGTGATTTCAGTGACTCAGAGATTAAATCACTGAAACTAGGAGCAAAGATGACGGCTTCTCAATGACTAAAACAATTCAATAAATCCTCCTGAACCACAGAGAGATCAAATCTAACTCATGAGTTTGGTGACAGCTCGTCTCCATTAGTAAGAAGAGGGACTTCTTTAAACCAGATCAGACAGACAGACTGACTGATGACGGCACAGTGACCACGTCCCTTCACTAAAAGTGAAACTGGAGCGGCATCGACGCGGAAACCCCCAATCGATCAAACCACAGGGCGACGATTACCGTTACATTTCATCATCACAACATGGCAACAGAGGGGAAACACAAGACTCAACCTGAGCTGGGAGCATTTCTTTGTAAACTGGTGCACAGTGGGCTTTACCTGCAGCTTGTCTTTTTATATCCGGGGACATATCATTAAAAAAGTACCACTGAGTCCTAGATTCAATGATCTTTACATACTTTTTCACATGTTGAATTAACTCAAACTTAAACCTGCTCAGTCAGATTTAAAACACATATGAAAAGAAAAATAAACGACCCGTCACATGATCGTTTCTTTTTCTGTTCTTTGAATGCTTTAATGCTCAGCAGGTAGAGATATTTGGTTTGGTTTGGTTTGGTTTGGTTTTCCTCTAAACTTAAGGATTTACTGGTAATATCAACATCTCTAATACAAGTGTGATTATAAAACGTAAATGATATTCATAAAAAACAGAAATGGTTGCTGGTTTATGTCAGACGATCATTTACCTAAACCCCTGAATTATTTTAGGTAAGGTTGGAAGTCTTATATTTGTGCTCTGGCTGGCTCATTCAACCAATCCTGATGCCTTATTAGAAGCAGGTTTGGAGGCTGATACTGAAACCTGTGAGCAGGTGAGTAGAGGAGCCAGTTAAAAGAAAGCTTACTTACTACTTACTACTTCATAACAAGCTGAGGCAGGATAAACTATGAGTGATGAAAAGATGATAACACAGGAGCAAAGAAGCTTAAAGAGATGATGAAACAAAAGTTAAAGCCCAAACATGAATGAAAACACCAACCGAGGTCACGTATTATGGATGTACAGAACAAATCAATTTTAAAGGATTGAAAGCTGATAGTTTTCAGGATTCTAATACGTTTTTGTATTCATTCTAAAACATGTTTTGTCCCAATTAAAAAGGAAGCATTAGTAAATATACTTCAATCATAAAAAACAATTGACTCTGAGTGAAAATACTCCACATATAACCCTGAAGAATAATAAACCTACAGCCTGATAGTGTCTCTAGAGGCAACATTGGTGTACAAGGGCATCATATTGTTCTCATCTTATTTCATTCATTTATGTGAAACCTATGTATGAAACATATATTACATATTACTCATGCTTTGTGCTAATCTGTTTACATGTGGACTGTTGATTGTATTATTGATACTACTGAGGAGGAAGATAAATGTGGGCAGCACTTAAATCAAAGAGGAATGTCCCTCAACATGGTATTGCATGAATGCAAGAATATAGATGAGGGAAGGGCTTGGTCAGTGACCTAATTGCACATCTGGATAATCACATATAAAATCCAGACATGTAGGAGAGCAGAATTTAAAGCAGTTGGATTTAAGACTTCTGATTGAAAAAATGTGTGAGTAGCATTTCCTCTATCAACAGCACTGTTCTATCATCCTCTCTTTCTCTTCCAAAGGTCTAGATTGCTTTACGTCTTTTAGTTTTACTTCAACAGCATTGAAGGTCTTGCTACTGAGGGCACATTGTAACAAGGTTATGATTATAACTTTAGCTCTCTAAACAACAGTACTATCACCCGTCAGCTGGATATGTTAATCCTAAGTTAATAACTTTTATGTTTTCAAACTGAAGATCCACCTCAGTGAAACAAGAGCAAACTCCATGTTCTCCAAACTAGCTTTGCTGTTAAGCATGTCTTACTGAATCTTTTGCTGAGACATTTTTAGGACATTTAATTTTACATGTGAACCCCTCTGAGCGTCTGCTTTGGTAGGACAGATTTAAACAGCTGCTAGGTTTTTTAAAATGTGTGTGGCTAACCAAAGCTCTGACTGTGCACTGAGAAAAGTTTCTGTTTGAGCCTTTTATGCTTGTCTGAATGTCTCCAATGCTTTTAATGTTTTAATGTAACGCGCATTGAGTTGCCCTCGTGTATGAAATGCGCTATACAAATAAAGCTGCCTTGCCTTGCCTTAGACCCGATCATAAATCCCCCACCGCCTCCTCCAGTCACCCACGCTCACACCAACACGGCACTCGTCAGATGGGCGAGTCAGAGGTAAACCGCTGTAACAGGTTGCAGCCAATGCAAGAAAAAGAAATGACCGTCCTGCTCAGGAAACAGACCGTGTCATATAGAGCAAAGTTGTTTACCTACAGCTCACTTCCTGTTCCCCTCGATGGCGACTGACCACAGAGGTTCCTCTGCTCGCTCAGCTTCACACGTGCACCCTTACTGTCGTGTGGTGGTGTTAGAATATGAACAGAAACGGACGGGTGGTGGTGTTAGAGATTAGTCAGTATGCACTCTAGAGTGTTAACTACACCGTTTCTTCTTCTCTGACCAGATGAATGATTAACCAGGAGTCATGTGTGCACACTGACAAGAGTGGGTGTCCTTTAGGTCAGGGTTCCCAAAGTGTGGGGGTTGTGAGATGTCTTCCACAATGTTTTTTGTATGGATGTATGGAAGGGCTCAATGAGGTCCTGAGGAGCTCGGTGGTTGATGGCCTTGAAAGTGAGAAACATAATCTTGAAGATGATGCGGTTATTTGATGGGAAGCCAGTGGAGCTGCTACAGGACAGGTGTGTTGGGGCTGGTGGAGGGGGCACGTTTCTATTAAGCGTTTGTACCTCTCATGACGGAGGCCAGTCGTCACTCACTGCTACAATTTCAGGGGAATTAAAAATTTAGAGAGACAGGGTGATTGGCTTGTTCAGAACAAGAAATAAAATGCAGTTAAAAAGGCTCGTGTTTTTGTTTACATGGAGACTAAATCTTTGTTAAGGAGTGACTCTTCCCGCTCAAGGTCATTTACATCACCTGAGAGTGAGGATTTTAAGGGGTTAGAAGAAGAAGATATGTGCTTCTCAAGTTGAGGAATGATCTCACGGGATGAACAAATCTTTAATTTTGAGAGAATTAAAACAGTTTTTACTAACAGCAGAAAAGTGCAACTCAAGTGTTTCAATAAACCATGGTATCTGATTCTTAGTATCTAGTTCTGATTAATGAAATGTACCTGTGTGTTATTGGTTCCTTCTCCACACACCAAAAAAACAGAACAGAGACAAAAAGTGAAATTTGACAAACGCACGCACGCAGGAGTGCGCTCATACATAGGTGAATGATCATATTAGGTCCTCTTACTTTCTGCATGGCTTCCCCTACACATCATCACTTCCTATGTCCAAATATGACAATGCCACTTCGCAGGAACTGCAAAGTCGTCACAGATCAAATGGCTAAAGGAAGGATTCCACAAAAACCCACAGACCTGCACCGCACTAGTCTTTCACTACAACTTCTCAAAAATGAAAAGTAAGAATTAAAAGTACTAGCATAGCTGTGTTCTTTTTCAGAAGTTAAACCTACAAAGTTACAAATAAGCTCTTCAACAGCAAAGGAGGTATTCAGACAAATTAGAGAGAGGCTGCAAAAAGCAGGAAGAGAAAGAGCGTTGAGATTTTGCACTGACTGCAAGCCCACCTGCCCCTCCTTTTCTAAACAAAGGGGGTCAAAACGAGAAACACATTTCCTGTAAATGTTCTCTTTTCTTCTCTCTGACTCGTCGCTTGCTGAGGAACTACAGCGACAACAGCTGACGTTTGCAGGGCATCATCATGGAGTCTGAACTCCGCTGGAAAAATAAAAAATGCCCAGACCAATCTTTGTAGATATCTCTCTTGTGCTTCATGAATTAACAGTGACACAAGCTTGGAATAAAATAAACATATGTTGCCTTTTTACACTATCTGAAAAGTGAACATCAGTCAGTTACATAAGTTAACACATGAAATAAATTAGTTGCGTTGGATCTTTAGGGTGTAAAGGAAAAGCATTCAAAGTTTCTCCAGACGCTCTTCTTTTAATGATTCTGAAATGCAATTAAAGACCTCCTCCCAGTTACAAAAGGTGATTTTTTTTATTGTTTATATTCTCGACAAGGTACACTTTAACTTGCTGTTGAGTCATGTCAACATATGCAAAATGAAAAAACTTGCAAAAGTAAAATGCTTGTGCAGCACCTGTTTTTCGTGCCATTGTTTCCACTTTTTGGATCACACTTTTATACATTTTCAGCAGTCTTTGCAACTGTTTCAGGACTGTTTGCATGCATTTACACTACCAGTCAAAAGTTTGGAAACACCTTCAAGGTTTGTATTTATTTTAAATATTTGAGACACTGTAGATGTAGGCACACTCTGCAGGATAGCAGTCCATGTGGACATCAAAGAGATATGCATCCTATAACCCACTGACCTGTATTGGATTTTAATTCTGCTTTAATAACCTCTATAAAAAGATATAAATCCAGGCGTAGATAATGTCACTCCCCTGGTACTCCAGAGATGCCCAGATGATACAAGATAAAGTCTTGGCACAGAAACCAGGCACACTAGCTGTCAAAGTTTGGAAACTCCTACTCATTCAAGGGTTTTTATTTATTTTACTGATTTGAAACACTGTTGCTTAATACCAAAGACGTAACAACTATGAAAGAACATACAGTATGTGGAATTATTTAATGAACCAAAAAAGTGTTAAAGCAGAATATGTTTTATATTTTAGATTCTGTAAAGTAGCCCCCTTTTTCCTTCATTACAGCTTTGCGCACTCTTTGTATTCTCTCAGTCTGCTTCATGAAGTGGTCTCCTGGAATGGTTTCTAATTAAGCCTTGTCAAGAGTTCATTTGTAGAATGATGTGTAATCAGTAGATGCTGTATCTGTGTTGCTGATACTACATTGCCTTCATTTAAGCAGAGCAGCAACACAGCAATGCCAAAATAATCTAAGTGAAAGCAGGCATCAAAATCTATATTGAGCGAAGATTCAGGACGTGTTCACCTGCACATCCTTCTTCTTTCTGCACTTTGAAACATGTTTACATCATACAAGCCTCTGACATCAGGTCAACACAGGAGGATGACCTCATGAAACTGAAGCTTGATGCTTTTCACCTTCCTCTTTTTGTGTCATGTTGCTTAGCTTGGTTCTGCTATCGATATAACTCTGGTGTTCTCTCTAACCTGCACACTGAGCCCTACACCAACAGTTCCCTCTGTTAACCCACAGAGGAGTGTTATTTGAACAAAGATCAGATTGAGTTAACTTCACCTCACTAACTGGACTTTGACCGTAGTTCTGTCTTTGTTCTGAGACAGGGTGGGTAGGAAGTGCAATTTGTGTCACTGCAGCAGCTTCACTGTAGGTGTCTACTTATAGCAGTTTTATTTCAAGCTGGGTTTCATGTCTGGGGAAAGCTGTCACAGTATTTCAAATGTGTCATGAGAGAATGTTACGATGACTTCCTTAAAAGCCACGCTTGTTCTCTATTCTGTAGAATGAGAGCTTTTATTGATTGATGGAGGAATGCTTAAACTAACAATAAAAAGAAAGATTGATATATGTAAGAATGACGGATAAATCCAACAATAATCTCACATGCAAAATTTTCCTGGACAACATGCAGTCAGATTTGTGAAGTATACATTCATCACACTACAACAAAACTAATCCACATTTACAGTATGTGGACAGTCTCAGTTCATTCCCAGCTTTGTATATAGTGTTCTAACTATTCTGTGCTTCTGTATATACTTTATCATATTATTTTTTATTGATTTTAATTCTAATTTACTTATTTCTATTTTTATATATCTTATTTTATTTTATTTCTATATTTTATGTTATTTGAATTTATTTCTATTAATATATCTTATTTTAATTCTATTTCTATATTTTATTTTATTTTACTTTCTTTTTATTTCTATCTTATTTTATTCTTCTTCTATTAATATTTTGATTTCTCACATACTGCTTATAAGAGCTCTATAATGACCAAATTTTCCTACCGGGGATGAATAAAGTATTTCTGATTCTGATTCTGATTCTGATGACTCAAAGAGTTTGTTTCAGTTTCAGATATGGTTTGACAAATCCATCCCACAAATTGCAGCATACAAACTCCTCATCGCTGATCAAGCACTGACTTTAGCCCCCCTCCCAAGTTACTCTTTCATTTTTGGACATTAATGAGGAGTCTGTTTTTAGTTCTACCTCATCTCTAATCATATATCATCATTACTTGCTCATCTGAAGCATGCATGTTGCTATGAATGAAACACAACCAAACAACTAAACAGTATAAAGCAAAAGCATCATCAAGAGTAAAGAGGATAAAAAAAGAGAAGATGAGGTACTCCAACAAAACTCACAAAAACAGGCAAAGGAAAAGTCAACTGAAAAACCCCAAAGTTGCTTCATTGATCTCTTTTAAAGAATCAACTTTGACAAATCCAGAAATGCCAACTTCAGAGGAGAGAATCCTTCAGCTAAAGCCCCCTTGAAATGCCAGATATCTGCAGCCACAGGCCAAACCAGATCAAGACAGAAAGCATTAAGATATCTCCTCCCGGCCTCTGAGTCTGGTCCTCAGACTCGGCATCAAACGGAAGTAACCAAAAGCCTGCAGGCAACGTATCCGGGAATACACCCTCAGTGACGAAACACCAGAGAGGGAAAGAACCAAAACTGCGCCCTGTGGCTCAGGAAGAGTAAGACAAAATGAACTTACAGGACATCCCTCTGTTCCCGAACACACATCCTGACGCTTGGCTTGATGCTCCGTGCAAACGACTTCTTCCTCATGGACGGGGCGGACATGTCAGCGAACATGACAGTGACAGCACAAAGCAATAAACCACCATTCTTTTCTGGCTGCAAGGAGTTTCACTGGATTCACGGTTAGACGAGTAGGAGAAAAGTTCAACAGCGATATAGATTCAAGGTTAAAAGTGTGTTAAGTTTTGGAAGAACAAAGGAAGAGTACGGATAAATAAGAAAAAGATGTAAGAAGAGAGGGATGAACAGGTGGAGAAAACTGAAGAGTTCAATAGACGGGAAGATAGAACAATCAGTCTTGTTGGTTAGGAAGTCTGTTGGTTGTGTGAACCCCCGATACTCCGCCAGTCGCTTCCTGAAGGGCCTCCTCCTCCAGCCCAAGCTCCTGATTGGTCGACTGGCAGCACAAGTTCCTTCCTGCTTCCTCGGAGCTTGAGTCTGATTGGTTGTTGAGTAAAACCCACACCACTCACTCCTTCGGACACACAGGGCCTGAGAAAGAGACCAGGGGGGGGACTTTCCACATTACAAGTCTGGAACAATACAGGTCCAGCACACACACAGCGGTACACGAAAACCACAGTCAGTTCAAAGTGAACATCGCCTTGTTCCTGTGTGAGGCTGCGGGGCAACTTTTTCAAGTTTGTGACGGCGAGTTATCTTGTTTTAAAAATGCCCCTGCGTCTTTATATCAAACACACTTTGTTCTCACCAGCACATCTTAGATGAAGCGGTTTCTTTGATACCTTTCTGACACCAAACAGCAACAATAACAACAAAAGATGGAGCAGCACATCTCTCATCCAACAGTCTGATTTTTTTTTTAAATTACATTTGAAGTATCTTAATAGGATCTTTCTTACTGTAATCTTTCATTATGTATCAGTTCTGTCTGTTCTCTGTGAAGCACTTTGGGCTGCATGCTTGTTTGCATGAGAGGTGCTTAATACATCAAGTTAATTGTGTTGGACTGAATTTATCTATCCTGATGACGATGCAGGATAACATCTCCTAAACTGTTAATTCAAAGTATGTAAGCCTGTCTTTGAAGATAAATGTTTGTGTCTCTTGGTTTGTCTTTAATTTAGAGATGAAATTTCTTTAGTCAATTTATATTTCCGCTTCCTTAAAGACCTATACCTTACTAAAGATTATTTTATTGACTTTTAAAGCACAAACATGGACTTGCCCCTCTCTATATCTCTGAGCTTTTATTAGCCTACTAACCTGATCACAGTCTGAGATCCTCTGGCAGTTCTCTGCTAGCTGTTCCAAGGACCCGACTGAAAACTAAAGGGGACAGGTCTTTTTCAGTCAGAGCTCCTTTACTCTGGATCAGCCTGCCAGAGGGGCTCAGACTTGCAGAATCAGTCCCGTGTTTTATGTTGTTACTCAAGACCCATTTTTACAGAAAGCTTTAATTGTGTGATTTTATTTCATTTTAGCTCTGTTTTTCAGGGTCTGTTTTATGAGTTTATATGTTTAAGCTTTTATTTCATTTTATTTTTAATTGCTTCATTTTGCTTTGCACTTCTTCTTGTTTTATTGCCCACTGTAAAGCACTCAGTTACCTGTATTGAAAGTGCTATATAAATAAAGTATAATTATTACACTTGATGGTAGATGCTATCTTTATTTGTACCCTTACTTTGATGAAACTTAGTTTCACGTTCATAATGAATCACTGACTCATTTTAAAACACTTGATTTCCTGTCCTGTATTTTTATGCCATGATTAATGGGAGAAGAGTCCTTTTCTACAAAACAGGAGACTTACTCAGTGCATCTCTGCTTTCAGTAAATTAAGAAAACAGAGTGATGCAATAATGTGCAATATTCACAACAATGTGTGAATCATCGTTGGTCATTTTACTGTGGTTGTTTATACAAAATAAATCTGACTGACTCTACAGAACAGGACTGTGGCACTAAGGCCTCCAGTGGATATCAGGTCAACAGATACACTACCAGTCAAAAGTTTGGACACACCTTCTCATTCAATGGTTTTATTTATTCTAATTATTTCCAACATAAATAAATACTGGAGACATCAAAACTATGAAATAATCTGGTTTTGCCATAATCTGGATTACAACAGTAGTCAAATAAGGCTATCCATTGTGTACTAACCCTACCTCTGAACAACACAACTGATGGTCTCAAACACATTAAGAAGTCAAGTCATTCTACAAATGAACTCTTGACAAGGCTCATGTTAATTAGAAACCATTCCAGGAGACCACTTCATGAAGCAGACTGAGAGAATACCAAGAGTGTGCAAAGCTGTCATGAAGGAAAAAGGGGGTTACTTTACAGAATCTAAAATATAAAACATATTCTGCTTTGTTTAACACTTTTTTGTTCATTAAATAATTCCATATATGTGCTTTCATAGTGTTGCTGTCTTTAGTATTAATCTACAATGTTTACAATAATTAAAATAAATATAAACCCTTGAATGAGAAGGTGTGTCCACACTTTTGACTGGTAGTGTACCTGGTTTCTGTGCCAAGACTTTATCTTGTATCAGCTTGGTGACATTATCTATGCCTGGATTTATATCTTTTTATAGAGGTTATTAAAGCAGAATTAACATCCAATGCACGTCAGTGGGTTCAAGGATGCATATCTCTATTGATATTCACGTGGACTGCTATCCTGCAGAGTGAACCAAGGTCGGTCTCAGGCTGAATGCGAGACCATCAACCTAAGAACAACAGAAGGTGCTGCACTGACAGAGCTCATCAGGAGGGCTGTAGTGTGGGAGGCTTTGGACAGTACAGCGAGTATGTGAAAGTCCAACCTTCCTGCCACTCATAGCTCAGCTTCTTCCCTGTGATTGTGGAGTCTGACCTTCTACATGGATGTGCTTGTGGGACTCTGAAGCCCCTCTTTGTGGAAGTCCCTGGAAGGATGCTGCGTGTGGTTCTGAACATCAACCAGGACGCTTGTATCATCAAGGAGCTATGTGGGGGTTTAGTTTGGAGGTCTTTCTCTCATGGACAGGACTAGCTCAGGTGTAAGTCATAAAAATGATGACGGCTAAATGTCTACAAGCGGCTTTAGTTTTAGGGTTTTGTTGAACACAAGAACACTTGAAAATAAAATGTCTTGCTGAGTCAGCATACAAAGAATAACACTGTGCTGTCTATTATTATTCGTCACATTAAAACAAACCCACAGTTAAAGTGAAGACGAGGAATCAATTTTTCACTGAGCGTGTGAAACAAGAGTCCAGCTCATATCACAGAGCTGATCAGTAAATGGGTTTCACACCTTGCTGGTTTGGTTTGCTCTGATTCAGATTATTAAATGATTCATTGTTGTACTTTTCCCATAGTCTCTGTTTCACACTACATGTTGTAAAGTGGATCAAGGCAGCATCTCAGAGCTGTCCCTACGTCACAGCCTCCTTTTCCAGCTGTACAGTTCAACAAATGACATGCCTACTGGTCACACTTTGCATTGTGGGAAGCCGGCTGCAAGACACTAACTAATGTTAGCCAGTTAAGGGTTCACTTGTGAGGAGGAAAAATGCTTTATCCATAGATGAGCATGTCAAATTGTCAAATGTTGGACAATAATACAGAAGAAAGAAAAGAGGAGTGAGGGCCATGAAATTCCAACAGCAGCTTATAAAGGTAAATGGATATGTGGCGCTTAATGGGCAAATTCCACCAGACCCGTCTCCGATCTGTCATGGCACTGGATCTGATGGGTTTCTACCATAGACTGTAAAAAATATGGACGTAGTATCCGTGACGTCACCCATCTGTTTCTGAAGAGCTGTTTTGAGACCAATCGGCTGCGGCAGCCATATTGCTTCTGTCGAGCCAGTGTGACGTAAAGAGGCGGGCTTTGAGCCTCCTAGCCAACAGCTACAGTGTTCCCACAGGCAGCTGTGCCTCTCATTGGAAGACTGGTAATCTCAATATCTTCGAAATTGCCGAATTAGAAAAAAATTCACCCCCCTCACAGTGAGAGGACATCGAGAAATTAGCTATTCAGACTACACTCATCTTTTGTACCAGGCTGTAAACATGTTTATTAATGCTGCAAGATCCTCTTTTCCCCATTCATGTGTATGTGACTTCCGGTACTTCCGGAGCCAGCCTAGATACGCAAGACTTCTATTTGTGCCGGATGCCGGAGTACGACGCATCAATCTCAACAGAGCAGATGGAGCGGGACAGGAAGTCAGGCACCAAAACAAAATGAAAACATCTGGTTAATTTTCAGAATAAAACACTCTGGACCGCTGCAGGACCTGGGATCAAACACCCAAACCTTTTGATTGGAAGACAGTTTTTGTAGACTTGCTTTTTCGCTCAGAAGAAATATCAGATGAGAAAACTTTGGTTAATGTCAGAATCTTCTACAAGACTTGGTAAGAGGGTTTTAAGAGGAACGGTTGGTGAATGAGGTCTGATGTCCTATATTTCTAAATCTTAATCTTTACTTTTAAACACACTCTTCACATTAGAGCTTTCATTTATTTATATTTTTGACTTCACGGGTCAGCTTGAATACAAAAACAAAATCTACTCTACCCTAACAAATTAAAACCTTTTCATCTTCTGTGCACATCCTGTACTCACTACACGGTTTAAATCCTGTTATGCACCCTATACATACATGTAAGCCTGTCTTGCACAAAAGCCAAAAACATGTTCTATATTCTCTGTTTAAATATTCACAGCATTTTAAATATAGCTGATCAACATGTGCATACAGCAGAGATATTACGTACTCTGTGCACATCTTGTTAGTTGTATTAAAACACATTCTGATATCAAACTCGTCATCTTAATACAGAAGCTTCATCAAAACACAACGTTTCTAATAAACTGAATTGATTCTGTGAGATTAAAGCTTCTGGAAACAGGACATGGATGGTGTTAGATCAGATCCCTCACAAACTAGCACCGGCACAACAAGAAACGCCAACGCCTCTCTGAACCATCATCACACTTATTTAAAACATGTAATTATGAAACCTCTGACAAAATTACAGCGAGCAGCAGCATGAAGTTCTCATGGTCACGAGACCTTTCACCACAGTCCTCAGCAGCTAAAACTGTGAGGTGTGAAAAGGCAGAAGTTAGAGTTTAAAGTGAACCAAAGAGCAGACTCTCATACTGATGATCCGTTTTAGACGTGTATGCATTGGTTTGTGAAGTCTGGGGTTCCACGGTTTTCTGAATGTTGTGCTAAAGGTAGAAATGTCTGCCAAGAGAGGTTGACATAGGACTTCCACCAGATCCGTGTTCGGTCTGTCTCCGATCCACTGCGGTCCGGCTCCGTGCTCTATGGTCTGTCGACACTCACCGGTTGCGTTTTCAGAACCTAGCACAGAGCAGGACCGCCGGACAGCTGGAGTCATGTGACCAAGGTTTTCCCACTGTAATTACTGAATCAAGGATTCTCCTCCTCCTCCTCTCCTTATCAATGTTGTCTTTCTGGTCCTCTGAAAACTTCTGACCCGTTGACTCTAGGCCTGGCTCCACTCCAGACGGTTTCATTGTTATAATTAAGTGAAATACGATCTGGTGATAACTCAAGAGTGTTTTATTCTGATAATCACCCGGATGTTTTCATTTTGTTTTGGTGCCTGACTTCCTGTCCCGCTCCATCTGCTCTGTTGAGATTGATGCGTCGTAACTCCGGCATCCAGCATCTGATCCGTTGCGTTCTGAATCAGAGATGCAGCCAGAACGCAACGGAGTGAATCCAGTGGAAGTTAACACATTGACTAGAATAGAAACCAGATCAGATCCGGTGCCGTGATGGATCAGAGACGGACCGGACACGGATCTGGTAGAATTTGAGCCTTCCAATCTAAAGCTGAATGTGGGTATTTTCTCAGTAATTTTCCATAACATAATCCTGAGACAGATACACTCACAAAGTCTGATGCTATGATGACAGTGTTTTTTCATACAGTATGTCGATGCTACGTGCATCTTTGCTGTCTTGAAAATGGTTCTCCTTGAACCTTGAGGTTTACACTTCTAATCTGATACAAACTTCATCAATCCCACCAGCTCGCTTGCGGTTAATCTTCTCACGGTCTATTCATTCACTGTAAGAATATCTAAATGTAATGCACTTTGATCTGTATGTACATAGATTGTATAATCATGGCCCATCTCAGGTCTTATTTTAACCTTTATTATGAATATAAACCCACTTATTGTAATATTAAAGCTAACCAAGTTGCTGCCGGTATATGAGAAGCCTGTTGATTTACCAGAAACACTGATGTGGTCTGCATTAGATGGACATATCAAGCACAGGACTCTCAACCAAGAGACAGATGTGCATCTGATGATCTTTCTAATCTTAACAATGCACTTCTTTACTCTTGACTTAACCATGCGTACCATTTCAAGTTAACCACACTGAAACCAAGATACTGAAAGAGCAGCCTGAAACGGACTCTAATCAGCTGCTATCTCGTGGATCTGTATGAGACTGCAGAGATGCACTGTGACAAAGTATCGTGTTTGCTTCTGTGGCTTCAGCATCTTTGTCTTCTCTTTTCTATTTTTATTCCTGGTGTACTTTGTGTTCTTCTTGTGTCAGCAGATCACATTTTCTTTGGGATTATAATAAAGATGGAGTTAAAACTAAAGTTGGTTGTGTCTCCAGGCCACGTCAATCTAGATGTGGTTGTGGAAACGTAACACCTTGGAAACTTGAGGATCTTGAGGGAACACTGATTTAGTTTTACAGGTTGTTCATGTGTCTCTCAAATGTGAGGTGTGTTTGTGTAACCGGGTAAAGTTTGAAGAATAAATTAAGGGGGTACTTGCTGTCCCAAACATCCTTTGGGTCATTTCCTTAAGATACTTCTCCATGCCACTAGAAATATAAGAAAATACAATTACTTTAAAGATACTTAAGCGTCTGCAGGTCCATCTAGTGAGACGAATTAGTAAGAACTACCTGTGTCAGGTATCAATGCTGCAAAAAGGTAAACAGTGTGAGCCAATGAGGAGCGATTGCAAAGCTAACTGTATCGCAGGGAAACAATGAGGTCTGTGGTTTGTCACAATATTTATGTTCATAAAAAAGTGCCAATGGTTCCTGTTACAGTGAGTCACAGACTGAAAATATCAGGTTTCTGCAGATACTGTGATTAGCACAGTGACTAATACTTTTAGGAAATGTGAGCTCTCACTGAAATCACTGAGCTGGTGGTACAGTCAATGCTGCTGCAGATAAAGAAGAAGTTTCTGCCTCTTTGTTTTCACATGATTCAGTTTCATCCATCCAAAGACTCGAACAGGCTCCAAAAATAACTAAAAATATTCTACAAATAGCTGAACCTTTAGCCCGTCAGCATCTTCCAACCCTTTAATGGACCCATACACTTTGATCTTAAAACGGTATTCCATTTCTACTGCTTTCTCTCAAGAATTAACTTAAAGAAGCCCTAGTTTTTAAGTTTTAAAAGAAAGCACACACACACGTCTATACACACTGTGAAAACCATACAGAAGCAGCTCGGGCTAGAAGAGGAAGAGGTAGAGCTCGACAACCAGCGGTCAGTTAAGGAAAGGCTTACACTTGCCTGTTCACTCTCCGTGACCAACATAGTAAAATAAGATTATCAGTACCAAGATTCATTGTTTCATCAAAATAAAATGTAGCACCTGTGTTCAAGTCGGATAATCTGAGAGTGAACTGAGTGGATATCTTACAGAGATCCTGGAGTGTCTCTGTTTAGAGCTCTGCGGGTAAAGTTTGAGGATTTTCTTTCCCCTTTAATAATGTTTTGTCCTCATGTCTGATATTGGAGCAGGATTATCAAACTGATGGCTACCATTGAACCGCTACCTTTTGTAGGCAAACTAACGGTAATAAATCAGAGTTTAGAATCCATTCATGACCTCATCACTCTGCATCCTGCTAAAAATTGTCTTGAACACAGAAAAGCAGGATTAAAAAGAAGACCTATTCCCCACATCTTTACCACAGTTGGTGACGGTGCTCATGGGAAATGCAGTCTTTGTCCCAGAAAATTACAACCTATTTCATTCAAAGAGCTCAGCAGAATCAACACAGCATGAAAGTTCCTCGTAGTCTTCAAACAGAGAGGTTATCATTAATACAGCAGAAGACAACAGTACTCGATATCACTGACAATCATGTGCAAGCACTTTTTCTTCTACAGTTCTCAAAGGATGAAGAATTAATCAAACTCTTGAATCCCGTCCAGTGCAACACTCAGTTAATGACTAAAAACAACTCTTTAATAACAGCCCAGCACAGTTTAATAAGTCAAATCTGACTCTGCATTCATTTAACTACCTCACAGTCACATCTAGAAAAAAGACCGTCACACCACAATACTTTTTGCACCCATCTCAAAGAACACAGTTCATACAGCTCATATTAATCTGGGGTTAAGTTTATAACTTTCTTACCACGAGCTACTTGTAAGAAGCTGTTAAAGGGTACGAAAACAAATCAACACGTTGCTGCGACCACACGAGTGCTACCATTAGCATGGCTTAGAAAGATGTGAGGGTGTGAAATCAATCCACAAATTTGAGAGACATTCAAGTCGGGTTTGGCAATATATTGATGAATGTCATGCTATAACACATAGATCTAATGTTTGAAGGTAAACACCTTCACAAGTCATACCACTTCTGTTAATGGACAGCTCGCCCTCTGGCTGAACTATGACGGACACTGTTTGAACAGTTTTGTCTTTTTCTTAACAACTTTCCTGAACCAAATTCAAAACAGATTCAACTCTGTATTTCTACAGCGAAATATGAGCGGCCGGATCAATAGTCACATGCTTGCTCTCCAGGCAAACCTGCCAATACGTACAACCAATATTTAAGACCGGGCCCCAGTTTAGAGTGAAGTTAAACTTCTATGCGACTCACGATTGAGCTTAGATAAGTTTATCAGTGATTAATTAGGGCCTGTGTCCACTGACAACATTCTTTGTGCCAGCAGCGCCAACAACTTCAATTACAAAGCCGTGATGTGCGTACAATCAGTGTCCTTTAACTTACCCTAATCTTTACAAAACATGAATGAAATTTATGACAACTTAAGGCCATTGTCTTCTGCTGACAAATTCACAAAAATATACTACACTGACTCAAACATGGACATGAAATCACATTTGTTTGTGTGTCACTCCACACGAAAATCAAAACTGGAAGTGAATCATTTTAGTGTCATTCAACATGATTTAGCCTGGTTGTGACCTCTGCACATTTTACTGACTTAAAATATTTCAGCTCTGATGTTTTTGTTGGCATAGGATTCAAATCTCCTGTGTGCATGTGCTTGTTTGACCAATCCATGCCCTGACTTTCTTAGCTCACATATTAGATCACCTTCATTTAAAAAGGCTTGAAACATTTGTCTGACTGAAACACACACACCAAAAATAAGATAAAATATGTCTATACACACTACCGGTCAAAAGTTTGGAAACACCTTCTCATTCAAGGGTTTGTATTTATTTAAATGATTTGAAACACTTTAGATTAATACCAAAGAGAGCAAAACTATGAAAGAACATATATGGAATTATTTAATGAACAAAAAAGTGTTAAACAAAGCAGAACATGTTTTATATTTTAGATTCTTTAAAGTAGCCCCCTTTTCCTTCATGACAGCTTTGCTCACTCTTGGTATTCTTTCAGTCTGCTTCATGAAGTGGTCTCCTGGAATGGTTTCTAATTAACATGAACCTTGTCAAGAGTTCATTTGTAGAATGACTTGCCTTCTTAATGTGTTTGAGACCATCAGTTGTGTTGTTAAGAGGTAGGGTTAGTACACAATGGATAGCCCTATTTGACTACTGTTGTAATCCAGATTATGGTAAAACCAGATTATTTCATAGTTTTGATGTCTTCAGTATTAAACTACAATGCTGAAAATAATTAGAATAAATAAAAACCATTGAATGAGAAGGTGTGTCCAAACTTTTGACTGGTAGTGTACATCTTTATGAATAAATTCATTTCCTGACTGCTTCACAGTCTGCAGTAAGAACAGTTTTCTTCTGCAGCACTCAGCTGCTGATGCCTGATGTCTATCTTTGAACTATAGTCTGAAGTTTCAGTTGTGCTTTAAAATAGGTAATAAAAGCTGATAAACGCCTGCACGTTCTGAGCGTAATGTCACGTCTTCCATTTCATAAGTCGCCTTGAAAAGCCAAACGATAAAACGCTACAGCTGAGAGAATCTTACTCATATTTTCAGTTAGCTAGATTCACTCAGTCTACTAATGAGAAGTCTGCTTTTATGAACCTGTCAGAAATTAAGGATGTTTTAATAAAAGTTAGCAACACTGTGTAGTTATGCAGAATGAAAAAAAGAGGAGGAAGTTTAAACATAACTAAGCATCTTCTCACCTGCTTTTAGAAAAGTAAACAAACTGCAGTCCTAGCTTGAGTTCGATATGCTCTGATAAATACAGAGTGTAGGTAAAATGTGCAGCACTGTTTCACCCAGGCTAATATCCTCTCATGACTTCAGCTCTGAAAATATACTGTAGCCTTTTCCTTCAGCTTGAGGTTAACCATCTTCCTGAACAACAGAATTTTTAGAATGATAAAAAAAAAAAAAATCACACTGTCATGAAATAATTTTCTGAAAACAAACATCCCCTTTCTCTGAAATGATTTGTTAGTTGCATGTTTCTCTCTTCCTCTTACAGATAAAAGAGACTATGCACTATGATTACTTACAACATATTAAGCAGACCAAGTCATCAGAACGATTTGCAGATTCATAAACAGCTGCACTGTAGAACGTTCCTCTCTGCTTTACCCAGCAGCAGCAGAAAATAGAAGCATATTGCAGTCTTTGTTCAAACTTTGAATTTGACTCACCCATGGAGTGCTGTGTCAGTTGTGTAGCTCCTCTGTCTGCGTCTGTGTCATCAGTGGTCTGAGCCCTGCAGAGCTCCGCTTCAGCTCACTTTACTTCCTGGCGTGGCGATTCAGAGCTACTGTATGAAGTGTCACAACACCCTCCCTTCAACCACAAGAGAAACAGGCTGCAGCGCTCATTCAAACACAGACAGGCAGACACATAAACCAGGGAGCTCACATGAAACAGGACACATGGATCTACTTACTCAAACTCCGTACCTGACACACTTTAAGTTGTATCTGGTATGCTCTGACTCTTTCATATTCTAGTAGTTGATTTGTAAATATTGGCATGTGTCAAGTTCAACCGACTGTATGACTATAGGTATCCTATCATGACTAACTTCCCCTTCACACGGTGCAGGACCACTCCTTCTAACATCTGGTCAGCAATTATGCTGTAAAAAAAAACCCCACTCACACACATGCTACAGCTATGCTATGTAACTAAACTAAGCCTTAGTGTGGGGACGACAAGAATGAGCAATGCATAAAATAAATACATCTGAAAAACTCTCAGGTAGAGTCTCCAACACCACACGTGTGAGATTGAGCATACTGACGTGGATCCTTATCAGAGGCAGAGTTTAAAATGTAATGTAAATACATACTTGGTGGTGAATTTGCAATCATGCCCTCAGGTTGGCGGTATTATGTGCCGATGTGCAAAACAAACTGCTATCCAAATTATTTCATCCCTTCTGCCATAAGGCTGCTAAATGCACAAAAGGCAGAATAAACTGAGAATCACTCCGCATCTCGCTCTGCTGTACAGTCACTGGTTGTGGTTGTTGTTGATGTCATGATGTGTTATTTATTTCCTTTATTGTATATATTTTGTACTATGGACGGGTTGACTGTAAAACTGAATTGCCCTTCTGGGACTAATAAAGTATTTTGAATCTGAAAAGCCAAATATGTGTTGTCTGTGTGCTATTTGAATTCCATCTTTTTAGCTAGCTAAAGCATTGAAACAGCACACACATGAAGAGGTACGAGCACTATTGCATGTGCACCAACATCCTCGTGCATGCACATGTGATGAACACAACAGCCTTTAGAAAACCACGTTTCTAGAGCATTTTGGTTGTTCCTTTGCACAGAAACAGAAACAGGTTTTGTGAAACCAGGATCCAGAGTGGAATCTCGTGAAAGCACCAGCTCTTCTTTCACTGTGCAAACTGGCAATACTTGATCCTGTTAAAACTGTGAGGTCACAGCCCCGTTCAAACATGCTCATTATGTTTGTTTGTCCTCAATGCCCTGTTGAAGAACGTCTTTATGTGAAGGCGCATGGTATTCTTCAGTGGTGTTTCATTGCAGAGTTAGCCTCCCAGCCTGGAATGCATACTCGTGTATGCTTTCATTTGTGGATTTTGTTTTAAATGCAAATGAAAGACTCTTTTAATGAGGCCATTCTCCTCCAAACAAGGACTCAATACTGGAGGTAACAAAAACCTCACCAACAAAAATTCACTGGGAAAAAGTGCGGTGGTAATAGCAGCTAATTATGTTGCTCAGCTGCAGCACAATTAGCACAATTACCTGCAGATGTAGTCTCTGCTTAAATACACGAACGGCACGCTGCATACAGATGCTTTGACGCTGAAGAGTGACATGCAAATATAGAATGATTGTGAATAACCAGCAGCATCCTGTCACTTTGACTGATGCAACTGCTGCAGACATCTGTTGGTTTTTATCTGACTAACTGCACCGTAATTAAAATTAGATGCAAGATGCTGATCATTACAGCTTGGTTTGCAATGCTAGAATCTTTAGATAAAAAATGGTTATTCAAATTTGTCAAATGTTGTAGTTACGGCTTCTTGAATCAAGGATTAGAAAGTATGTTAACACCATTTTTTTTTTAAAAATGTCAATAAAAAAATGAGGCAGCCAATGGAGTGTACAGCTATCCATAACATGGTCCACTAAATTTCCATAAGACACCTTTAAGGTACACTGTGTCATTCTAGCAGAACAGACTGGGTAGAGATGGAATATAATATTCATAAGGATGTTTAAATAAGTGTGTGATTACCTGAGCATAAAAAACTCCTTTGTTTTTGTGAAGTTCCAAGGAGGCTGCCATCTTGCACCACCATGTTTCCACTGTAGTTTAGAACAGAGCTGGACTCAGGTGCAGAGAGGAGTCCAGGACATCAATAGAGCTCAGAAGACATATTTTTTGCTTAACAGTCCAGGGCTCATACACAGCAGGTTGGTCAGCGAAGGCAAACAAATCCAACGAGGGTAAATCCACAACATCAAAATCCAAACAAAGGTCAGAAAACGGGCAGGCAAACAAAGCTGGAGCACATGAACACACCAAGGTGACAACAAGAGCAGGTGGAAGCACAGGGGTTTATATACAGGCCAGGTTAATTGCAAAAGAGGCACAGGTGTGTGTGGAAAAAGGGCGGGAAATGAAAGGAAGTAACACTCAACATTATACCAGAACACCAGAGTTACAAAAATAAAACAGGAAGTGATGTCAACACACATGAAAACAAACTAAGCGTGATATTACAAGCACAGATTGTAGAAATAGTAAGTAGTTTAGTGAGTGGCTGTAAAAAATGCACCAGTTGGAAGTCAAAGGTGAAGATTGCACTAGAATATGTTTCGATAAAAGCTTTTTGATTGTAAAATGTGACGAATGGAGGATCATATTTATCGTGCACCATAGGAGCTTCTTGTCCTCAAAGGCCACCGTTGCTTCACCAACAAGGGGGGTGAGCAAGGGAGCGTTTCAGTCTATAAACTGGCTGCAAGATATTCCCATTTCTGAATGGGAGTTTATTAATATGAATACAACTAATTAAACAAAAACAAACTAACAGCAGGCAAATCCCTGACCGAGAAATTGAGAGACTCAAAACCTTAACACTGGCTTTTAAACCTCTAAGACCAGGTGTGCCTCGTTAGCAATGAATAGATTCACCTGGACGGAGACAGGTGGACCAAGAGGAGAGGGGACACAGCAAAGACTTGTTGTATATTCTAACCCCTGTGTCATGATGCATGCAGCATCACCAGATCTTGTAAATACACAGCTTTTGTAATTATATGACAGATGTTTTTTGTTGTTGCTGCAGTTCAAACTATCATGAAATAGAAAGACTGCGTTTTAAACAATTGCATCAACCGTATCTCTACTTTAAGACCTATTTTTGCATCTGAACATCATCTAATGTATTGTTTAGTTTAAGAAAACAGTGCACGACCTTCAGCAGCATCTATTGTTATATTTTTTTAACTCTACAAACTGAACCACAGCCATTTCATTGAAAAATGACACAAAGTGCTGCTTGTCACCATCAGCTCAAAGGGAGTCATCACTCCGTCTCTGGGACTTTAGGAGCCACAAACTGAGCCCGTCTCTACCGCAGCTCGTCTGCCCGAGGCGTCTGTGCCATCTGGCCTTTGTGCTGGTTAAGAGAACTGGAGCACTTTGCCACAACATAAACAACCCCTGTGTAAAAACAGGGATTAACACACTCCATCATAGAGCTGAGATTTAAACAAAATCACCCTCCTCTGAAGAAGTGTGTCAGTGTAATTTAGATTCAGAACAAACTTATTCAATGCAGACTTACACCCATATTTAACTCAAGTGACTCTCAGAGCACGTGCAGATGGTCAAACCTAACTGCAGCTAAAATTAGAGCCTTAAATACCTTTGCTGGGATGATGCAGACTTGCTGGGTTCAGGCTCCTGCCCCGCTGTGGCTGAATGGTCTAACAGAAATCCAGAGAGAAAGCCAAAGACACGCCCATACAGCGTGGTGACCACAGCTGCTCAGGAGAAAAAGGCTCAAAGTTGTGTTCATAATCTCACAATCTACTCAATGCAGTGACCTTAAACACTTATAGTTTAAAACTACTGTTATTCCTTCATAATGCAGCTTTTGACCTATTTAATTTAAAGTTCAAGTATAACATCTGAATGAGTCATCACATCCCTTCAGCCCTGCAGTCATATCTGCTGGTCTGTGTGAAGCCTGCTGCCTCAGAATTCAACCCACAGGACTCTCAGTTGTATTTAGTTGCTTGATCTTAAGAGCAAATCTCTCACAGCTGTGGCAACGAGTCCTGATAGGAGAGCTTAGACTGCATACTGTATGTTTGTATGTAACATAAAGCTGCAAGCTTCATAGATGAGGAGCAGGCTAAAGCAGTCTGTGCTGTCCATAAAAAGGCTCATTAGGTCTGATATTGTATATTATAGTAAGACAGTTCTTGTTACTAGAACAGCGTGTTTTCTTTTTATTGACATGTTTCAACAACAAAAAAGAGAACTCACTGGTCTAGTAACAAGAACTGTCTCACTGTAAGTCTGAGCTGTGTAAATCAGAAAAGTTTTTCATGCTAGAGTTATGCTACAAACTTAAAAGTGATACAAAGCACTAGATTCTCTTGCTTTTACTAAAAGAGTCCAGTGAGTTTCTAACATGTTGTCATGTCTCGCAACTTCACTTCCTGTCTGGGTGTTTTCCCGACGTTGTGACTGTCGTCCCTGCCCCACATTGTTTCCACCTGTGACCCATTACCTCCTGTATAAAAGTCTGCGTCTTCCCCTGTCCTGTGCCAGATTGTCGTTTCTCGTCTGTCGTGTATGTGCCAACATTCTATGTCTCCTATGTTTTTTTACCTACTTGAATAAAAGGCTTCTTTTTGTTGCAAACTTTGGAAGTCGTGCATTTGGGTCCTTATTGCCAATCCCTGTCACATGTATTGTATTTTAATTAATTTGAACACCTACATTAGCAATTATCATAAATCACACAGTGGCAATTATTATTTCTTAAACACTTCCTGATGGCTTTGCTGCTTGATTAAATGTCCGTGAAGCAGGTGGCTACAGTAGCTTAACAACTCCAATTCCAGAGTTAGGATGCAGACATGTTCCTCCAGGTGCTTTTTTAAATTTTTTAATTCATCTTTATTTCCACTTTTTTGTGTTTTGTATGAAAGAGGATTAAACACTGAACATTTTTTAAAATACTAATATTTATTTTTATTTCTGGGATTAATGTAAAAATTCTCACTTTTTTCTCAGAATTAAAGATAAAATTACTCCCAGCGTTCTTTTTCAGTGGCCTTAATCCTCCTCCGTAGTTTCGTTGTCCCTGTCCCAAGGTGTTTGAAATGTGTAGCTGGTATTACATGGAAAATTATATTTTCAAATTGTTATCTGTGCACTTTTTTAAATTAGATATAGGCTTTCAATGATTTGCATACCATCAAAATCACCTTTTATAAAACTTTTACACAGCTTCCCAACTGTATTAGAACTGGGGTTACACATGTTTAAGTGTCATTAAATAGTTGTTATTAAACTTTCCTTTTTGAGTGAGTTTTGAAAGACATAGCCACAGTTTTTTTTTAAATGCCTTTCAAATGGAAAAAATGTGCATGAAAGCAATGATGGTGCAGACTTGATAGCTAAAACAAAAGGTAATCATGAAAAATAAAAAAGTAATATTTTGTTCTGTCGTAATGTTTGAGAAAAAGACTCATCATGTATTTAAGATGGCCACAGCTGCAGTGGAAACAATTGTGGTTAAAGACTAGATTTTGAATGTGGACGTACAGGTGCTGATAAAATGTTATTCTTTACTTATTTGAAAAGTTGAAAAGCAACAGCTTGTCTGTACACACATGTACAATCTCCAACACCGGGGAAACTTGGCACAGGATGGTGAATCTGTCATCTACTCTTAGTTATCAATAAAGTTAAGGTATATCCTCACAGGTTGGTTTACTTTTGTACCTTCCGTCTTCTTTTTGAATGCCATGAGAATAAGGGCAGTGTCTACCACCTACATCCTGTTCGGGGAGTTTTGGGGGCACCGCAGCAGCATTCACAAAGGTTTCTTTGGTTTGACAAAACAAAATGCAAATACAACAGTTCCTCACAGACATTTCTCCTGAAGTGTTCGTGTGGGAGGAATCGTGCAATGAGTGATTTGCATGTTGCTGTTTTCTTCATCTGTCAAAGGGGCCTGAGAGGGAAAGGGGGAGACAGTAAGAAGAGGTGTAGGTGTATGAGTAAACATGTGGTGGGTATGTGGGGAGGTGGGAGGCGTGTAGAGTTACTGCAGGTAAGAGGTGGGAGTGTAACAGAAACAGCTCGGTGTACTTACTGGGAAGACTGACATTTGGCAGATGCATGTTTATATTTAGGGGCCTCCTACAGAAAGTACCTACACAGCTAATGTGACAGTTTTTCATTTATGTATCCCTCAGCACATTTTATTAATCAATCATTTAAAGGATTCACACATTTTCAGTCATGCTGTTTTCATTAATTTAACTGAAAAAAAAAATGCTGCACAATAATTCCTGTATACCCTGTTGGCTATGATGTGCCAACCTGGATGTCTTTTCACAAGACGCAGAGGTATTCTGCTAACTCGGCTTCTTTAGGTGTTCAGATCAGCTGCTCTGGCCATTAACCACAAGGGAAGTCAGGTGATGTAGACATGTGGATGAAGTCTGTTTCGGGTGGTTGTCTCAGTTGATTAATGTTAAAAAATGCAGCACAATCACTAAGAACACCAAGGTGGAATCACCTGAGAAGTGTTTCTGGTACTTAAAGCTCCTGTGATGAACTCTCAGTTTGTGCCAATTTGGCGCCCCCTGTGGACAAAGTGATACGGTTGATCTTTTAGCTGATCTTGTACTTTACATGTCTGAGATGGTTTTTCTGACAACCCCCTCATACAAAATCTTATGTTATTTCTTTTAAGTGTCCACAGAACCCCGCAACTGTGATGCTTGCAGTTTTTTTTAGAAGTTTTTAACCCTTGCGTCTGATTTTATGGCCCGTGTGCATCGATGAGGGATCTGTCCCAGCAGATTTAAAATCCTTACGCACTGATATCTTCTTGTGACAAACCTCCTATATTTAGATGGCACCAAAACAGAAGTTTGAAGTTTGAAGTTTTTATGTTATTATAGTGTCATGCTTACAATCATATGCCTTGCAAGCATGGGCGTATAAGACACCATAAATTCATACAGTCCAGTGTCAGAGTGCACAGCATGATCGTTCCTTGTAAGGAAACTGAGGGAGAAATAATAACAGAATAAAAGAAAATAATACAAATAAAAATCCTTCCACACTTTTCTGTTCATTCGTAAAATTCATTGATGTGATGATCTTTCTTTGTCTTAACTATGTGGACAACAAGGGTCACGTAGCTGCTCAACTTCTCAACTCTTTGCATGTTTCAACATATTTCATCATTGATCAAAACTCCCCCTCCATGTTTAATCTCATTACCATAAAAAGCAGATCACATATTAAGGTGTTGTAGGTTTTATTTTGCGAGTCAGCACATTGCCTCTCTCTCTCTCTCTCTCTCTCTCTCTCTCTCTCTCTCTCTCTCCTTCTTTTGTGGTAAAATTCTTCATTTGGATTCTGAATAAAGCTGAAGAAAACAAAAAGGTCAGGTGACTAAATGGAAAGTTGCATCTTTTTTTGTGGTTGGCATTATTCAGATCATTTTTAAGATGAACAGCCAACAATCACCGTCATCATTGAGTGGAGGAAAAACTGACAGCATGTTGTTAAAGTCACTTTCAGTGGCAGTGACCACAGCTCAAACCTTTTCACACAGGAGAGGTTTCACATGGTATTCAAATATGAAGGTATATTTAGTGCTGACTTTGGGGTCTGATTTCTGTGGGTGGGGGAAAAGAGACCAATATAGGTGTGTGGGTGAGTGTGCGATGTGTACACAAGGAGACAGTGGGGCGCCAAAATATCACAAACTGTTGACTTCCTGTTTTGGAGAAATCATGTAAGAATGACTTTTGTATGCCATTCTTGACTGCTGAAGCTCCTCTTGATCTGATTTACTGTTTTTTAGAAGAGCATGTAAAATCATACATTGAGATAAAGAGGTATTAAAATGTCCACTTCTTGAACAAGCTGGATTAAAACTGATTAGACGTTGGTGCTTAAGACAATCCCTTTTAGCTGCCTTTGCAACACCATTTCCAATCAGCCCTGGACCAACGTCAACAAAGTGACACTTGGCTAGAGGTGACAAACTTAAGGAATCATGTGTTGGAGTTTAGCTTACATCACAGCCTGTTTACAAGAATCCAGTGTGACCTAAGGGACTAAAAATGAAACTAAATCTGATGTCTGTGACAAAACTCCCTCTTCTTTACCTGACAGTAACGTTGTCGGGGTAGATACCAGGAACTGCCTTTTGTCATAAAATTAAACTGTTTCCTCGTTATATTAGTAAAAATGGAGTCACCTGTGTGGATGTTTTCACTGATTCAGAGGAGGGGAACAAGATTCAAAACATGTGCTGTACATACTCTGAGAGATAGAGAAAAGCCCTCAAGTTTTAACACAGTGAGACTTTAAGTCACCCATAACTGTCGCAACTCTGCTCCTGGTTCTCACTATTTTTCCACTCGCCTCTCCTCTGCTGCTCCCTGCCTGTCGGTCACGCCCACCTCATCAAGCAACTCAGTTCACCTGAGCACCCAGCTGCAACTCATCTTCATCAAGCCAGGATTTAAACCTCCCCTGTCCACCAACTCTTTGCCAGGTTGTTCTCAGCTCTCATGCAATACTTTCCAGCACTCTTCTTTCTTGATTTGATTTCCCGGTTCTGACCCCCAGCCTGTCTTCAACCTGTCTTGTCCCTATTTGGATGTGTTTTATTACAGACTGATACCTGTGATTCTGATCCTGCTGCCCCCTCGATGACGTTCTCTGCTTTTTCCCCCATGGTACTGTTGCCATGGGGTGCCATGAGTGTTTCTACAATAAACAGAAACAGCTAGCATTTTTCTGTTTTCGTGTGCTGCTTTTGGGTCCTAATACCACCCGTTACACAAAAAGTGTGATAATATCTCTAGCATTCATGATGAAATTCTTCCAATGGATCCAAAGTTTGCGGGGCAACTTTTCTCATTTTAATTTCAAAAATTGCTATGCCATCAAGCTTACAGAAATCTTGCTGATCATTGCCAAAACATCACATTTCTTGGACCCCTATAAAACAAGATGGCACATCTCAAGGGGTTTATCACAATAAATACATTTCTTCACATTTATCGTTTTAGAATGGAAATCAAATATTGACATTCCTGCTGGACTCTGGCATTCTGAAATCAATAAATGTGTTCCACCAGAGAAAAAAACGTACTGCCTGAGAAATACGAGTGAATCATTTTATAAGATATGGCAACCCTATCTGTACTACATGGAAAACCTGTCATCTCACATGATTGACTGTGCCATTTTTTAAAAACTGTATTGAGAATGTCTTGCCATCTACAGGAAGGGACAGAGCAGACTGTTCTTCCTGAGGAGACTCAGGTCCTTCAGTGTCTGCAGCAGGCTTCTGAAGACCTTCTATCAGTCTGTGGTGGCCAGTGCTCTCTTCTTTGCTGTGGCGTGCTGGGGTGGAGGTATCAAGACGGGTGAGGCCAGCAAGCTCAACAAGCTGGTAAAGAAGGCCCGCTCTGTGGTTGGCCTGGAACTGGACAGTCTGGAGTCAGTGGCTGAGAGGAGGTTGATGGACAAACTGCGAGCCATCCTGGACAACCCCTCTCACCCTCTCCATAATGAGCTGTGGCTGATGGGGAGCTCGTTCAGTCAGCGCATCATTCCACCATGGTGCAAGACTGAACGCTTCAGGTGCTCCTTTGTGCCCACCACCATCAGACTGTTGAACAGTAATGGAGGCCACAGACTGCACCATGCTGACCACTGACCCCGACTATTTGTACCCTGCTGCTGAACTTCTCCTTTCTGCTCCTGCAACATGGATCATTCCAAGCCTCCTCCATTCCAGTCTCCTCCAGACCTTATCATCAGTGTCTGGGTTTAGTTCTTCAGATGTCCACCCCTCACCACACTCACCACCAGTGTCTAGGCTCCATCAGGGGGTTATCCTATCCTGCAGTTGGCCTCATCATCTCTTTGAAGACATGAATATGTCCCGATAGTGTCTAACCGCCAAACATTTTGCAGATTTAACATTCTGAATCTAGTCAAATAAATTATTGACTTGCAAGAAAGTAGTCCCTCTCGATTTCCTGATTGAACTGGTATCGATATGTTATTATTTGTTACCTGTCAAGACGGTAAGATGTGCATTTAGTATTAAAATAGTCTACAAAGCAGGGTGTGCTTTACCTGTACAGATCCCTTATCAATCATGTTAGAGATCACCTCACACATTTCAGTGTCTGTCAGATGAGTTATTTCTGTTTGAATGTGATAATGTCCTGTGGTATAACCATTCTCTTCTACTTTTAACCGACCAACCAGCTACCAGCTAAAGTTTGTGCAAGTTTAACCTCTGACTGCTTCTTCTGCTCATGAATGCAACGCTTCTTCTACCGCTGAGCCTTTTTCAGATTTTTTAAACATGTTTGACTTCTCTCTTAAAGGCCCTGAGTCAAAACTTTCTGTGGACAGTTTTTAATCCAGTGCAAGATATATGGATATACTCAAACAATATTTAGTGCTTGACCTTAATTTGTCCTTTATCTTGCATTTGGAAAGAAAAAGAGAAGTACATCGTTCTTGGATTCCAAAGAAGCCTCATAAAAATAAACTCTTCTACACCTACGTCAGAGCTGATGTGCTAAATCATGTGTGAATGTTGTGAATGTTGTGAGTGTGTTTGTGTGTTAAGGGAGGATGTTGCTGTTTCCCCTGTAGTGACAGTAACAAGCGGCCGTCCCACGTGTCACTCGCTGCTCCTCCTCCCACGCTTCTCGCAGAGAGGAACACACAGAGCTATTATTACCCCTGACAGGAAACATGCTGAACCACACCAGCGATGTGAGCCGACTCTTACTCCGAATCTTTGTCTCTTGAACTCTGACTCATCTCTTCCTCTCTGTTGTTTGGCTGATGCTCCGGTCTCTCTTTCTCTCTTTCTGCCTTAGTGACTTTCTTTTTCTAGATAACTTTCTTTTCTTCTTCTTGGCATTACTCTTCATGTATTGTTCGTCTTTTTACTTTAACTGTCAGTGACATAAAGCACCAGCACGCTCAGCTGCCCTGGTTTTCATTCTTACTGTACTTTCTGCATCTACGCATACATGCAGTTCTGTTCTTGCTGTAATATTCTTCTGCAACTTCTGCTTCCAGCTGAACACCATGGAAGTGAAGAATTCTGGTTTAAGATGCTCAGAGCATAAATAAACTAAAATACTAAATTATTACCTGCAATCATGCAGTAATAAAGAGCTAAAAGAGCTTTGTATGACACAATTTTAATCTCATAACACTGATCAAACAGTTTTGTATAGAAGATGTGTGTAGAAGACTACTGTTACAAGCTGCTAAATCAAGTGAATCACAGCTTCTTCTTTTGAAAAGCACACACACATACAAAAAAGATAGAGCCAATTAAAGAAAGAGAAATCAAGTGAATCACACGTGTGTGATGTTTTGTGTGCGGTTAATCTACCAATCAGACAATCATGTAAAAAGTCTGATTTCCGTCCCACCCTACCCTCCAAAAGTCCCGGGACCTTTGAGAAGTACAACCTCCCTAGCAGGGGCTTTTTAGGGGGGAGATTACCGGTCAAAACACATGTAGTTCCATGGTAAAGTTCCTCTGGTCGAAAAACACCTTATAGCTCTGTTCATGGTCTGGATTGACTCTTGGAGAACTGACTCTCTCTCTTTAGCTGACAAATGCTGCACAGTAAGCACACACAGAAAACACTTCATAAGACTCGTACTATATGGCTTCATATTGAGTGAGATGAATTTAAATTATGCAATTTCATGTATGGTAGAAATGCTCAGAAAGCTAAGAGAGTGGCCATTAAAAAAAAAAAAAGTACTTTTCTGTTTTCATTCCTTTATTTAGAGGAGAGGACGGTGCATAGAGCAGGAAGTGGAAGAGAAACGGGGGGGATGAAATGCTGTAAGAAACTGCACATTGGACTGGAAGTGGAAAAATATATATCAAGTAACTAAGCAGCTAACTGTCTGTATATTTAAAATTATTATAGGGCTTAATGGGTGTGCTAGCTTAGCTTAGCCATCATAGCTCTGACCAGAATTGATAAAGTCATACGATGCAGAGGGGACGTTCATGGTATGCAGGTGATGGAATTCAAACAGTGAAGTCAGTGAGCAGCATGCAGCACACACTGTTTGAGTATGTAGGTAGTATGTTAGTATGTGGTTTAGGACACAGACTTGTCTAGTGTCTATGACTATAAACATGAGACGGGTGAGTTGACTTTTTAAAATACAAAGCCATCGTTTTTGGACCTTACCCCTATCATCCCGTATCATCAAATGGCGTATCCCCCAAGCTTTGCATATCTTCTGTGCTGTATTTGGACGTCACACTTCCAGAAGAGGAGAGCATGTTGCTCGTGAATATGATCCAGTTGCTTGTTGCTAACAAATCACAAAACCAAGTCTGATATTTTCAGTCTTAGATTAACATCTTTAAAAGAAACAACACACCATATCCCTGGCTGATCAATTTGACACTCCACTTGCCCGCCCTGCAGAACCCCCAAAGGTTTGATGAGGTATTTTTCTTCCTTTTCTTGGATCTATCTAAGGCATTTGACACAGTGGATCACTCCATTCTCTTTCAGAGATTAATTAACATTGGGTTCGCGCTGAAAACTGTTCAATGGTTTAAAAGCTACCTGAGCAGTAGGAAGCAATGTGTCAGGGTTGATGGCTTAGCTTCTGACTATATGAATGTAACAAATGGTGTCCCGCAAGGGTCCATATTGGGTCCTATCTTATTCGTCATCTACATCAATAATTTATGTAAAAATGTAATGGATGCAAAGTTTAATTTTTATGCGGATGACACCGTTTTGTACTCTTCAGCGTCGTCCGTATCTAGTGCAATTAGCAAACTGCAAGCTGCATTTAACACAGTACAAATGAATCTTTGTAAACTAAGGCTGGTTTTAAATGCCGACAAGACTAAGGTGATGTATTTCTCCAAGTCCAAGAGGACGGTGAAAAATGAGTCTAAGATTTTCACCTCCACAGATGAGGAAATCGAATGTGTCCCAACATTTAAATACTTGGGTTTTCTCTTAGATGAAAATATTTCTTTTAATCATCATATTGAGAGTCTTACTAAAAAACTGAGGGTGAAGTTGGGTTTCTTTTATAGAAACAGACGCTGTTTTTCCATTGCTGCGTGTAAAAAGCTCATTCTAGCAACCTTTGTATCTGTAATTGACTATGGTGATGTTCTTTATATGCATGCTTCCTCAGCCTCTCTGAAAATGTTGGACTCTGTGTACCATGCTGCATTGCGGTTTGTTTCTGGTTTAGGTTTCCGCACACATCACTGTATCTTGTATGAGAAGGTGGGCTTGTCTTCCTTATACAACAGAAGAATGGAGCATTGGTATGTCTTTCTTTATAAGGCCATACTCCAGGAGCTGCCGTCTTATTTATGCTCCTTATTGACTCCTAAAGTTGTCAGTGGCTGTCATCTTCGGTCCCATGGACAATTTCTTTTTGTCATTCCTCGGACTCGCTCTGTCTTTGGTAAAAGTGCTTTTAATGTCTTTGCTCCCTCTTCTTGGTCTGAGCTTCAGGGTCGCCTGAAACTGGACTGTTTAATTCGATTGGAGGATTTCAAAACTAGGATAAAGGATGATCTGATCAGCTTGTGCACATGTTTTAAAGCTTAACACTGCTTATCTATAAATCAATGTAATAGTTACTTGCCACTGTATGTTTTGTCCTGTTCTATTTGTGAAACTTTTTATGCTGCTGTCTTGGCCAGGACTCCCTTGAAAAAGAGACTTTGTATCTCAATGGGACTATTCCTGGTAAAATAAAGGTTAAATAAAAAAATTATAATTTGCTACTATTTATTTTCTTTTACTTATTTTAAGGTGTTAAAATGCTTGATACTTTAGTCTGTCATCCATCCTTTAGAAGTCCAAACAGATATTTAATTAAAATCTCAAAATTTTAGACCATAAAGAGATATCTTACATGTAACTCTGATATTCCACCATGAATTAAACATTTTTCAAACATCAAAGAATGAATAAACCAGCACACTGTAAAAGTAAAATTTAAAGACAATAACGTTTCTGAGGTTGGTTGGTTCAAACCACATGCTTTATTGCCTAATGCTATTCTTCAAGGTGCTCCTCCAATGCACCTCTCTGGTCCCATCAATAAGAAACAAACAAAGAGAGGCAGATCAGACTAATGGAGGAAACTTTGTCTTAGTGTATAAAAAACTTTCCATTAAGTCAAAAAGCCCCTCCATGAACTTTTCATTGTGAGAGAAGAAACTCTGCTTTGAGTCAAACGTTTCAACCGCTTTAGCTGGAAACATGACTTCAGTAACTTTTGTTCACAGATAGAAACCGTTTTATTACTTTGAATACTGTTATTACTAACAACATGCCTCAGCCTACAGATTACATTCAGTCAGGTCAGCCCTGCCTGAAGATGGAGATGCTGCCCTCTGGTGTCCAACACAGAACAAGATCAGAACAGTGAAGACTTTAAACCCAGAAGTAAACAATACCACCATCTAGTGGTGAAAAACGAACACTGCATAAAGTTTAGGTCCAGAACCCCAACATTTCTCCACATGTGTGGATTACGCAAAGTCTACATTTATATATAACCTATGTTAAAAAAAACAGCATCTTTTATCTTTTATTACAGAAGTGTTTCAAAGTCAGCTCTACGGTGGAAAGTTCAAAAACAGAAGCATCAAAATAATCAAAGAACACAACTTTAAGCAGTTCTAGTAAGTGTTAAATAAATTAACAACAACAGACAGAAAAAAAAGAGTCAACAAAGTAATGACTAAGTCATCTTAAATAAATGTTCATTGGCCTTTTTGCAAATGATCCATTGACATGTCAGCAACAGGTGGCTAATAAGAGCAGAGTAAGTCAGCTCAAGATGAGCATAACATCTAAAAAACATCAACAACTATTGGATGGATGGATGGATGGATGGAGTTAAGTCAGTCTCCTCAGTGGTGATGCAGGTGATCTGAGATTTTCATCCCCTGCAATCATCAGGCCAAAGTTGAATTAGTGTAACACTTTGTTTACCACTAAATATCTGCCACTTTAATGACTTAGCGTCAGCCTCTGCTGTACTTGAGTAAATTTAATTGTTCAACAGTTTCTATGATGCTAATAAAAAAAAGTACTGCCAAAGCAGATAAAAACTGCATCTGATAAATACGTTTGGAGCTTCTGTTAGGACTTTGCTGTTTGTGTTGATTTTGGCGCCCCCAACCCCCCCTGTGGACAGCATGGAGCAATATATCTCTTTGCTGATCTTGTTGATTCTTGTACATTTACCAACAAAAAACACGTCTCTTCTTTCTTAATTTTTAATTCCTAACATAAACTAATGATAAATCTTTGGTGTGGAAAGTTTTCAAAACACAGTTTCTGTAGCATGATGTTAGCATCCTCATCTCACACCTAACCAACAGCAGTGGATTCAGGCATGTGAAGCAATATCACAAACAATCACAAACAATAACACACAATCAGTCTTGTTTCATTGACTTATAGATGAATCAATATTAATTTCAACCTGTTTCATGACCAGACAAAAACTCCCCACAGGAGCTTTAATTGAGCATTGCATGTATGTTAACATACTGGCATAACAACATATTGCATGTCCCATGGCTTAGGTAATATGAATCTGAATGCTAACACAAACTCCAGGTATCGATTTGATTCTTGCATTAATCCGTCAACTTATTTCTGGTCATTAATACATTTGAATTATCTATGCATTTTTATTACAGCTAGCATACTGTTGATATACAACACATGAAATGTGTTAAACAAGTCTGATCCATCTCTCCTTCTCACATCTGCTCCCTTCTGTTTTTCATCCTCACTGTTTTTTCTATCTCTCCGGGATCTCTTCAAATCTGTTGAACCACAATTTTACAAGCTTTCTAAAACTTGTTGGGAAATGGAACAAAAGCCAGCGTGGGAGCCATCATGGATTAAAATAGTGGCAGTGGAGCCAGTTTAGCATCAAATAAAAAGGAGAGGCCAATAAAACACACCAAGAAAAGACAGTGTTTCCTCTAATGAAACTTTTACATGCTGAGTTTGTTCTGTCAACACTATTAAAGTGTGACCAAACGATATGTAGTGTTTAGCAGGACGGGATGCTTTAAAAGCCCTCACTCTGAGCTGTGTTAAGAAGAGAATTATTAACATTGAACTAACAGGTGGATTTAATGCAAAGAATAAATATGATGAATTCATGTTTTGTTTACTTGTTTGCACAACATCAATCTGACTTTTCTGCAACTTCTACTGAAATACATTTCTAAGATAATAAAGAAAATAAGACGCTATACTTAATATAAATAAATTAATAAAATAAAATAAATAAAATGTGATTAACATTTGAACTAGATAATAAAAATAAAAAAATAAAAATAAAAAAACAAGTAAATAAATAAAGTAAGGTGAGTTAAAACGGTTTTAACAATAAAACTCAGTTAATAGTGAGACTAAAAACTAATACAACAAAACTACAGCACTCAAAAAGGGACCTTCACCAAAGCTCCTTCTGTTTCTGCTCCAGTGGTTGTTTTCTTTACACCTGCAGCAAAATGATAAATAATCTCAAGAGGAATCTAGTTTTAGTCTTATAAATTACGACCCAGTAATATTTGCAGTCTTTGGAGAAACTGAGGCCTTGATTCACAAAATGATAGTCCAGCTGTTGCAGCTGCTTTAATGGGACAAATATAGTCCATTTAATTAATTAATATAATTTGTGTGTATCTAGATGAGCCATTTTGCATTCAGTTAAAGAAACTTTATTACAAAAACTGTCTAATTCACAAGCACCATCACTGACAGCCTGAACACCTTTGAAAGGAGGATAAGGAAAATAAGACCCTCTTAGGAAAAACCCAGTTAAAGACCTTCAGCTGTGAAACATTACATTTGAACTCCAGCTCCACCTGCATGACGTTAATGTAAAGCCGCGATGCCACACACATACTGAGTAAGTTGTAGCGGGCAGATGTACGTGGCATCCACCCAAACCCTCCTCTGACGGCTCACAGGTCCAGACCTCATATTAAAGAGGGTATATTTAGCTGCCTCTCTCTCTCTCTCTCTCTCTCTCTCTCTCTCTCTGTTTAATCCTCTCGTGTCAGCCTCTGCATGATGCATTAAAGGACCTCTGCTCAAGAGGAAAGTTTCACACTGGACTATAACACACAAGTATCACTGACTTAAGAATTTTCACAGCACCTAAATACTGAGTTCCCACATCAAAAAAAGAAGAGGAAAGAAAAAGCGTAATGAGCGCTGTGCATTGTGGGAAAGAGTACGCGAGGCAAACTGGTTCAAACTGTGAAATTTTCCAGTCAGTAGACATCCGGGGGGTTTGGCATACTGTAGATTTTGCTCTTTTTCACATACTACTTACTACATACTGAATTTTGGTCAAATCAGTACTGCTGGTATAGTAGGCGGTTTCGAAAACAGTCAGGACTCAGTTTCATCTAGTATGTATGAATTAAAAATATTAAAAAATTTAACTACTAAATTTAAGCTGGGGAAACTTGAAAATTAAAAAAAAGAAGAGAAAACAATTGAGTAAACTCATTGATTTAAGTTCTCCGTCGCCATGACGGATTTACGTCATTTGAAAAATGGCAAGGGGAAAAACTCCATGTGTGCTTTGTTGTGGTCGCATTAATGCTATCCTATTGAACTGACACTGCTTTCAACAAATACAGCTAGCCAGAACCATTGTTTCAACCAATCAGAGGCAGAGCAGGGCGGGTCATGTGTCAATGCGCGATGGGCCTTGGTGCGAGAATGCTTATTCCACACGGGTGGAATGGTCTAACGTTGAAGAAGGGTGTTGTATCTTGACCGCCCGTGATGTGTAGATGCAGAAGGAATCTTCGTGACACTGGCTTGCTTGCATAGTAATACGTTTATTACAAGAAAACAATACCAGCATCGAACAAGCACCCGGAATGCTTGGGAGAACAGTTCTGCAAATCTGCTGACTCCCAGAGTGCTGTTGACCAACACCTTTTATAGGTCTGCGAACCAATGACATAGCCTACTACAAAGCCCAAACTTATCTTGATCTCTAGTTATTTATTATACCTACCTGGGCTCTGCTAGCCTAAGGGTTACAAAACTTGTCCATGCATGTCCCTAAATTGGAAGGGGGTCTCAACCAAATTCCCTGAAAGTCTGGGGCAACATAGGTTTCTCTTTGACTTGTTTTACGTCAGTTACTTATTTCCTATCAGTTACTTCAAGGGTTATAGTACACAATACGTGTAGCGCGAGCTAACCTTTATATCTTCTTATCTGTTATGGCTTTGTGATCTTTTTGGATGAATGTGTGACAAAAAATAAGTTTAAGAGGACTCGACAGAAGCGGCCGTGTCTGTTCTGTAGCCGTAGTCAGCGGCTTCTCTTTCCTTGAATTTTGACAGCAGTTGGACCAACGAAGCTGCCCCTTCTTAGAACTTTGAGTGTTTTTCAGGTTAAGCTAATTTAGTATGCCAGCATTGACGCGCTGTTTGCTGTAGAAGGCTCTAACATTTTGACCATTGACAAAACTGTCATAAATAAGTGGAGATGTGCTTGTTTAAATTAAGATGGGTTTGGTTAAATTAAGTGTGTGTTGGGTGGGGGGGGACACATGCTCATATAGGTAGGGTAATATTCTGCAGACCAGCTAAATGAAGCCACATTAAATCACTTTGAGGGACAGTGGGGTCCTGAGTCTTTGGCACCAATTTTGGGGGTCATGGGCTGAAAAGTTTGGGAACCCCTGTATGAGAGAACAGTACACTGTGTACATGTCCCCGGGCTAAAGGCATGTACACTGTAGACTCCTTTTTAGGTGAAAACCTTTGGGATGTGACCGATAGGCAGGAAAAAAAGGCTCTTACATGTGTAGTATGGTGGGTTGATGGTCGGGTTGTATGATTTGGTGTCAAGTGTCTATGTAATCAGTTATGACAAACACTTTTAGTCATTTCAACTTGTGCAGGTTTACAGTCCAATAGAGGAATAGTAACAATCTGGCAGCGAGTGGGGAGAAGCCGGGAGCTTATATGAGGCAGCTTATCAGGAGCAGATGGATCACAGGTGAGTGGAGAGCCCAGCGCCAGGGAACAAAACTGTCCTTTAAAAATGTCCAGATGCTGTTAAACATGAATAATATGGATTGCTTCTTCAACCCTTTTGATGAGTGTTTAATAAAACAAAGACAGGATGTTTAATGTTTAAACTGACTGGTCAAGTATATGTGTGTGTTACATAATAAAGCCACAGACTCTGAGCTGAGAGTGGAGTTAAAGAATTGAATTAAAATTACTCCTCATTCGTCCTACCTGCAGTTTAAAATAGCCAGTGTGGGAAAGTCATTAAGCAGCAGACTTCCGGGCCTTTAGTCACATAATGATGACATTTAAAATCATATAATTACCTGTGATGTTATAAGAATAACAAGACATAAAGCTTTGTGACAAAATATTATTGTGCTGTAGTATTTGAGGGAGGAAAGTCTTACACCGAGTCTGGACAAACTGTGCTGACGACACCGAGGATCTGAACCGCCCACACATGTAACCCAAGGTGAAAACACGCAGTTCATTCCAGTTAAAGGGAACAGATGTCATAATCTGTGTAGGCCACAACATGGAAAATGTGGTTAACATAGACGGGGACTGTCTGTTTCTTCTCTTTCTTTCACTCGTCTTTTATTTATTCATCTTTTTAACATCAGATTCTTTCAGTTTCAAGTCAGAAGGGGAAAGTTAGCTTTCTTTGTTTGTGTGAGGTTTACGTGTGTTTACTCGTGCTGCTGTCGAGCTGAGGAAGAAGTGTGGAAGGAAAAAACACCTAACTTTAGCACAGTGTGATGGACTGTGTGTAGCTATTGTGTCGTTTAGGGGTTAGGGGAGGCATTAATGCTGAAAAGCCTCGTTCAGGTGTTACTTAGTGGGTTAGTTGGGTTATTTTTAAAGAGGGTTGCAAGAAATTTTCTTCAATAGAAAGTGTATTACCCACAGAGGATTCACAAAACAATCAGTGTGCTGGGCCAAAAGTTGACTTGAACATCATAGACATCAACATCTGATCAGTGCGCTGCAGGCGGACGTCCATATGTTGTGCATAAAGAGCGCAATGTAACAACTTGCTCTTGTTTGCTTTTATATTTTCTTTCTGTTGTTATCCGTCTTTGATTCCTTGTATTGTATATTAGTGATCCATGTCTTGTGTTTTATTCTTTGTGTGTGTGTTCATTTTCTCTTGTGTGTCTTAGTTTAGTCTTTTATGTTTCCTGTTTTATTTTGTAGTTCTTGCCCCTTTGTGTGTCTGGTTTCATTTTACTTCCTGTCCTTCTGTGTTATATTTTTGTGCCTTTTTTGCCTTTATTGATATCTGTAGAGAGACAGGAAATGTGGGGGAGTAGAGAGTGAGGGAAGACCTTTTTATGTACAGTCTATGGGGGAAGACATGCAGCAGATGGTAGCGCCCGAGAGTCGAACCTCTGTGACGAGGACTATAACCTCTGTATTTGGGTTGCTTAGGCCACCGTGCCCGTTTCCCTCCATTTTGATTATACTCATTAATTTCACCTGTGTCCACACCTGTTGCTCGTAATCTACACATCTGAACAAGATCAGAGCAGATATGAGAGGTATCGTTTGGTCTACAGGGGGCGCCAAAATCAACAGAAACAGGTAGTCCCTCACCGGAACATTAACACCAGAGCTCATAAGCATAGGCGTTTCTAGCCCATTTTTGGGGGTGCTGAAGCACCCCTAAATTGAATCCCAGCACCCCTAAAATTTGAGAGATTTATTTATTTATTATTTCTATATTATTTATTATAAATGTTTCAAAACCATACAGTACTTGGTTGAAATGTAATATTTCAACAACAAAAATACAGCAGCTCTACAATCTATGTGTATGTTATTGTCAGTCCAAAGAGGGAGAGATGAAAAAGGGGAAGGAGAGGAGAGAGTGCAAGATCAGGAAGAACCAGGTAAGAAAACAAACAGAGAATAGTGGCAGGAAAATCTTGCCAAATTATATAATACAGACAAGAAGGAAAAAGGCAGAGAACAACATTGAAAAAGTCAGTTTCTGTAAATGTGTTTTGCATGTTGTGCGTTGTATTTCAAATGAAAGTCCAAAAATAACTCCAGTGTCAATTTTTGTTATTTTTGGCACTCACTATAGGGGGCTGGGTTACTCCAGAAACATACATACTGTTTATATATATGTTGAGGAGCTGCTGTGTCAAACTGAGTTTTCTTTCCCCAGAAATTAGGGTTACCATATTACTTTTATGATTCCAATCCATTTCTCTTTTGCTGTGGCTCAGCATTTAAATAACCTTTATCAGATTTGATGGTTTAGTCACAGACTTGTGTTATACTTTTCTTCCAAAAATGTTGGAATGAAATTGCATATAAATATACAAAACTGTGAAAGTTATCTTGCCCGGCTGGGCAGCTCTCTAGGTGCTCAGCACCCCTAAACATCCCATCCTAGAATCGAATCGCCCCTGCTCGTAAGCATGTATTACAAAGATACCTGACACACAGTTTGCATGGTAATATGCTAAATGTTAACATGTACTTTTAAGATTTCTGTGAAATATAATCAGAAAATGTGAAAACAACATCAACATGATGAAACATAACAACGCATGATGTTGTCCCGCTGTGCTCTCATCCTCCATCCTCTACTCCCTCGCTGACTAGCTCTCATTCCTCTTAGTCTGGCAGATTTAAATTTAGAAATCTATACAGTAGCCATATGTCTACATAGTCACAGAATGAGGTTATTGTAGGTCAGCAGCTTCAGTGAACCACAGAGCCGGGCCTCAGGCCACAGATCCAGAAGAGTGTCCATGTAAGGTGACTTCCTCCCCCTGAGACGGGGCCTCTTGGTTGGACTGTGCCTGGGAGTGCCAGCCTGCTCAGCCTGGTAGTCTGTAATTACAGACGGTTGGTCCGTTGAGCCTCAGAGAGCCACGTTACTGTTAGTTCAGATGTTAAAGAACTTCCTCCAAACATGTTTTAAATTAGAGCTCAGACACGCGTGTGTAAACATGTAATCACATCTTCACACATGTATAGATAGACAGTTTTTAAACAAAACACATGCTTCAGTTCGGCCATACCCACTACAAACATTTTCACTGTTTTCAGGGGAAAGGCAGCGTGCATTTTTGACAAACAGTTGTAGATGTTTAAATGCTGAGACATGCAAATAAGTCCTGAGCGTGAGTTAAAAAGGATTCATCTCTGATTTCAAACTTCTTCTATCATCAGAGTTGGGTAGGTAGTTTTGCAAAATAAATAAAGGTCTGGCTCTGGAAACAAAATCAGATCTGAGGACGTATCAGAGCGTGAATAAAGAATTCAGTTTAACACACACACAGGTGTTATCAAACGTCATCTTTATGCCTAATTCTTATCATTAAAGAGGAAGCAGCGATTCTGAAGTTGTCACAGGAGTGCTGATCTTTACATTACAGGAATAGAAATTGTTAGACTGGTCATAAAACGCACAGTTGAGCTCCGCGTCATGTTGGTCTGTGGTCAATGACGAAGCATGAAGATGTATTCTTCTGCATTTTACAATCTTACTGATGCATTTGCTGAACGTCTGAAAACATCTGAAACACCCAAACCATGGGACAGTACAGAGACCGGTCAGGGCGAACAGGGTCACAGCTGAGTCAGTCTGAACCGTATCAGAGGTTTTACAGTCATTCCCCAGAACAGGGCTGAGGTCAGTGCTGTAGGTCTGGAAGAGGTTTCTGTTTAGTCTGAAACCTCCAGGAAAAGATTAAACTTTCTCTGCATGTAGTTTGGTTGATAGGTAAGAAGATTTAGTAACAATATAAAGGTGTTAAAAATTGAACATGGCCTCTGTCGGCTAAATAAGACGATCTGTTCTCTCTTTAAACCTTTGACAACTACTGCAGCCGAGTCCTGGCCTCTTGCTTGATTTCAAGAGGATCTTTTCATCCTTGCAGCAACACTTTTGTACATGCTAAGTAGTCATATTAGCTTAAATGACAAAAGTTTTAAAATATAGCAACCCCCTCATCACTTACTTTAACTCTCCCTGTCCCATTAAAGTTACTAACCATAGACCTTTCTGGAGTCCCTGAGCTTCCTTGTCTCGTAGGTTCCTCTGAGCAGCCGTAGACGTCCTCCTGCTGTGGACGTTCCAGACTCCTGCTGATACAGACATGCTGGACTCCAGTGGCAACAACTTCTATTACTCGTCTCATCACTATCACTGCTCCCTCTCTCTCTTATTCTCCTCTATCCCTTTTTCCAGACCCAACTCAGTCGAGGCAGATGGCTGTCTGACATGAGTCTGGTTCTGCTCGAGGTTTCTGTCTGTTAAAGGAAGTTTTCCTCACTACTGTAACTAGCTAAATACTGCGAGGTGCAGTGCTCATGGAGAATTAAGGTGGGGTCAGATTGAGTCTTATCCTGTCTTGGTGTTGGGTCTCTGTTCATAATTTGACATAGAGTGGTCTAGACCTGCTCTGTTTGTAAAAGCATCTTGAGATAATGTTTGTTGTGATTTGGCGCTATACAAATAAAGATTGATTGATTGATTGATTGATTGATTGATTGATTGATTGATTGATTGATTGATTGATTGATATTGAGTTAACAAAAGCTCAGAGAAAATGTAAGGTTTGACTTTCAAAATAAAAGTTGCAGACATATATTTCACATTTAATGACTTTGTGTATGTCTTTCAGTGATATTCATCGTTAACTAGCAGTTCCAGCATGGGAGGAAGTCCCTCATGCCGAGCTCAAAGTTGTTGTTGTACCTTTCTTTTAGTCATTAGTGTTGTTGACTTTTTGTTTCCGCCATGTAGAATGCAATTCTGGCCTCCCTGATGAAAGTCTTGTGTTTGTTCTCTCTTCCTTTACCTCCAACCACAAACGCCTACATAGGGTATTTATGTTTCTCATAATGCTCTGGCATTATGTTTTGTGCAAGATATTACCAGGGATAAAAATATGACCATCATTACTTTCTCCTTTTGTTGGCTTTTCATGATTTTTAAGACTAAATGTTTCAGCAACATTGATATCTTGTGTTTCTGCTGGTTTGCATCAGTGGGTTTACGGTAAGTCATGTATTTTTTTAACCATCCTGTAAGCTCTGTCTGCACCGGATGTTTGCCGGTCCGGTCTCATAAGAAGCTTAAAACATAAGGTTTACGAGAGGTCATGTTCAGGTCTACACGCCGCGTCTCCTTCACTTCCTGCATTATTTCAAGATGTTGCACACACACATACAAGAGTACGGAGGCTCTCTGTGGTCACGTCACAAATTCTTGAGGTCACATTGAGCTACATTGGATGTATTCTTTATTTTATGCATGATGTGATCCATGATTATGGCGTCTGAGCTTCCTCTGCCTTTCAGTGGACTGTGGAAAATGTCTGCTCTCAACCTGACCATTGTTGGAGTATGGAAATATATTTCTATTCCTATACTGAGATCATGATTTATGGTTCAGACTAAAGGAAGAGTCTGAATGAGCTTCTGTCACAACTGTACATTATATAACAGTTTGTTTTCAGGGTGAATGTTGAAGAAAACCTCATTTGTCTTCGTGAAATTGTGCAAATACAAAACTATCTTTACAATTTGTGAACAACTAGGGTGGTGAAAGTTTTACTGTCTTGACTTTTATAACTATCTACATGAATATAGATGACGCGCCTTCCATCAAATTACAGAAGCACTGACATACTGTGCTGCTGATGTACTTTAAAGCTGAGGCGTGTGAAGAAGGGCTCTGACTGGTGGAGCTGCAGAATTGATGTCAAACACATGAACTTACTGATTAGTTCAAAGCAGAAAGAGTCATGTGTTCATTTAAAGCAGACACTGACTGTATTTTAAAAACCAACGACTCTTGTTTTAGTGTTCTACAGCAGCTCTCTCTACCTGGTATTTGACAGCAGGGATAAAAACCCTGAGAGCCCTTTTTTCTATCCTCATTCAGTTTCATATTTTCCTGGTTTTATTTTTTTTATGTCTGTTTCCACATTTTGTTTTATTTTATGTTCCTTCTTGTTCTACAAGTTTTTGTATCACTCATGACTTTCCCTTATTTAGCCTCCTTGAGCTTTTTAATCATCTCTTATGTTGTATCATTATATTTAACCTGTGTGTTCCTTGTGTGTGAAGTGTTTCCTGTCTTATTTTGTAAGTTCCTCCTCCTTGTGTACCATGCCTGGTTTTACTTCCTGCCCTGTGTGTTTCCCTCCACTCTGATTGCACCTTATTAGTTACACCTGTGTCCACACCTGCAGCTCGTTACCCAGCATGTATTTAGCCTCTGTGTTTCCTTCCTTTGTCTATCTTGCCTCCAGTGTTCATGCCATCTTGTGCTCCCTGAACTTTCTCTGTGCTTTCATTTGGACCTCTTGGGAATTTGATGTAAGTTTTTCTTGTTTTTAAAATAGTTTGCCCCTTATTTTGATTGAGTGTTAGTTTTTGAATTCCACATTTATGGTCCTGCTTTTGTGTTGAGCACAAAACACAGCAGGACAGAAAGTGACTGAATGCTCAAATGCATGAAGTGACTCAGCATAAAAGTGGACATGCAGCGCATGCAAACAAAAAGACGACCTCTTAAACCACATCAAAACGCATCCAGTTTGTTAGAAGCTCTTTGCAGCATAAATCAATGCAAGAAAAAATGATCGATAATTATTTTAAACTGCATCTCTTTTATTTATGTTGACGTGTTCTCTTAATAAAAAAATGTTCTTACATCTTTTAAGAATTCTGTAGGCTACAGACTGATCACAGCAAGACTTTCTCACCATATGATTTTTGAACTTAGGGCAGATGTTTCACTTGGCACCTAAAGATAAAACCATAAACACTCTTTCTTTCATTCCAGACTTTTTATAAATAAAACATTTTGACTGTAAATTCAGCAAAATGTTTATTTCTCCTTTTCACTCTTTTTCATTTCTGCGACATAACTCCAGTTTATTATGTTTCCATCTTTTCATCCTTCAGCCTGATCACCATAAAGCATTTCAGTGACAGAAAATGAAACAAAACCTCAGAAAATTCAACTCCTGCAGACTGTCGTGTCTCCAGGCAATGAATAAAGACACAAGTGACAGCAGAGTACGCAAACACGATACCTGCACATGCTCACACACGCACAGAAGTGACTCAGAGAAGACATGAAACATTTTCAAAACTCATAAAACAAACTTGACATTTACAGCTCTCTACAAACTCGTTAAAGGAGATGAGTCTATTGTCATGTGTCACTGACCACGCAGCTGTCCACACACGCACACACACACACACACACACACACACACACACACGGACTACTTAAAGTCCTCTTGTATTATAACCACAGTGAAATCTGGAGGACTGAGACAATGATGCTGTGACAATATCTCACCTGTCAGGTTGATGTTTTGAAAGACAGCTTTCATATTTCTACTTAACAGGATGCTAAGATCACATTCTCTTCAGTGGACTCTTTACAGAGCTTTAAATTAACAGGAGTCAGTGAGGAAGAGAGTGGACATCTGTTTAACATTAAGAGCAACAACTGAGCCACATCAAAGAAAATACATTCTAGTTAAAGTTTCTCTCACACAAGGTAAGACTCCTCGTGAGTCTAGCACATGCTGCAGAGACAAGAGAACTATCTGGGTCCTGTTCTGTTAGTCTACGGGAGCCGGCAGCTGCCATAATTATTTAACTCCTGTTTTAAAGCAAAACATTTTTGTGTCCTTTTAAAGAGGTCGTATGAGATACTCTTGACTACTACGTGTATTAGATATCCTGGTTAATTCAGACACTTTAATGAAAATAAGGAGGGAATCAAAAAATAGACCATTTTTCAGAAAGTAAGACCATAACACCAATGTGAGTGTATGTGAACATTGTTTTAATCTAGCTTTTAATTTGGAGTAATTCATTTTTAGTCCTGGACTGCATTATTGTTATAATCATTGCTTTAACATTTATTTATCTTATTTAATTATTTATCTATGTATTTCTTGTATGCAAAACAGCAAACTGATAAGCTGTCCGGTCTGTGTCGGGAAGTCCATTTGACTTTTGCTGAATTCACTGATTGTTAAAGCTGCTGTGAGGAACTTTTGTTTTGTATCGGTTCTGGCGCCCCCTTGTGGACAAAGTGATACCTCTTATCTCTTGTCCTTTACATGCAAAAGTAGTGTTTTCAACAAAAACCTCATCCTGTTTTCTTTTAATGTCAACTTTATCAGGAAATGTGATTATTTTCCATGGAAACAGTCAAATAAAGGCTGTTTTTGAAGCAAGATGTCCATCATCTGGTCTGACACCTACCCCTCAGGACGGTTTCAGGCATTTAAAATAACAGAGAAGGTGTCAGTGTTGCTGCTGATGGTCTTGTTTGCTACTGAAGGTCATAAAGAGTCAGTATTATTTTCAGTCTGTTTCTCAGCCAGTTCAAAACTCCTCACAGGGCCTTTAAGTAATGAATTTTGATATTTTTGCATCTAAGATTGAACTTAATTTAAGCAACAAATGCTGAACATTATCAAGTTGAAACAGTGCTGTCTGTAGGGTTTATTTCAGAGCCATGTCATTATGCAATAAAAGAAACAAGAACTGAAAACTTACTCTGAAAATACACTTCCATATAGCTTGTCTGATTTTTTTAATTCAACTTCTGAAAATTGAAGAAGCAGGCAAAACAGCGTTGTTCAGTGAGTCAGGGAACTCTGGATGTGAGCCGTTGGTGTCCTCTGATTCAGAAAGGTCCTTTTGCTGTTACCAAGTCCCATTCGTCTGAGAGGACGCTCTCTGGGTTTGTGTTTATGGACTCATAATTTACGCACCTCCACCAGCAGGTAATCTGGGATCTCTCCTGCTCTCTAGTAGCACAGAGGTTTCTCCTCTCTCTCCTTTGGTCTGTTGAGTCTAGGTCTTCCTCTCTGTATTTGAGTTCTTGTGTCCAGAGTAAACAGGATGTTATTTCTGCCGTCAAAATCACTCTTTCTTTCATTTGTCTCTTTTGAAGCCCACACAAACATGTTGCTCCCAAAGTTAGTGCTGGAAACTGAAGGTCATTCCGACAGTAAAGTAAAGTAAAGCTTTGAGAGCTTTAAAGCATACACTGCTTGGTATCTCAGACAGACTTTCTTAAAATTAGCTGATAACATGATGAAATCTGCAACATCTGCTGTGTCTCATGGCCTAGCTTCCATGGCGGAAGGTTACAACAGGTGATGTTAACATGGGTGGATATAAGTTAACTCGATTGTTCACATTCACATTGTAGGAATATCTCGTATGAAAGGCATGAGTGTGTTTGAGTGGAGGGTTGACTTTAACAGCGCTTACAGTAAATGAAGATGCAGCTGACAGCAATAAGGTTAGAGAGAGTTTAGGAGCTTGTAAACACAGAAATAGAATCACAGGCTCAGCACAGAGTTAAGTAGTTGTGTTGGTGTGTGTGTCTGGATGTTATTATTAGATACAGCATTAAACAGCAGTGTCATCATCAACACCGTCACATCCGTGGAAAAACACTCAGTTAGCAGCAGTGGAAGAAACAGAAAGACGGCCACGAACAGCTGACGTGTGGAAGTTTTACTCTTTAGATTTTAAGACAAAATCACACTTAAGTTCATTTAAACAGTGACAGTCCTTTCCCCTCATTTTAGACGATTGTCTGTCGATGCACCTTAGCTACGTGGTCCTTTTAAAACAGAGAGGAGACATGAACATACATAAAGTCAAGTCAAGTCAACTTTATTTATATAGCACATTTAAAACAACCAGTGTTGGCCAAAGTGCTTTACAAGGTAAAAAGTAAAAATTACATGAAGACAACAATAAACAACAACATAACAGGATATTAATGTCCTCTTCACGAGTAGAAGGCCAAAGAGAAGAGATGGGTCTTCAACAAAGATTTAAAACATTCAACAGTTGGGGCCGATCTTAATTGGAGTGGCAAGCCATTCCAGAGCTTGGGGGCCACAAAGGCTCGGTCTCCCCGGGTTTTAAGGCGACTTTTAGGCACATCCAGGAGCAGCTGGTTTGTTGACCTCAGTGCTCGGGTTGGGTTGTGAGCATGGAGAAGATCAGCCAAGTAGGATGGTGCCAATCCATTTAGGGCCTTGTACGTTAAAAGTGCAACTTTAAAATCAATCCTGTGACGGACTGGGAGCCAGTGGAGAGCACGCAGCACAGGTGTGATGTGCTCCCTCTTTTTCCTGCCAGTCAGGAGGCGAGCTGCAGCATTTTGTACAAGCTGCAGGCGCTGAATAGACGCCATGTCTAAGCCGACATACAAAGAATTACAATAATCAAGCCTAGCCGTAATAAAGGCATGTACAACTCTCTCTAGATCCTTAGGAGGGAGATATGCCTTCACCTTCGCTATGAGTCTCAGCTGGAAGAAGCTGGACTGAACCACAGAAGAGATTTGTTTCCTAAATTTGAAGGCTCTGTCAAAATGAACTCCAAGGCTCTTTACAGAGGAGTGAACATTTGCTGCGAGAGGGCCGAGAGTGCTCCCATCGAACTGTTGGGGCTGTCCAAATACAATGACCTCAGTCTTTTCCTCGTTAAGGTGCAGAAAATTTAGGCTCAGCCATAACTTTACATCTTTCAAACAGTTGAATAAGGACTGCAGGGATCCATTCCTCTTTAAGCTGAACGGCATATAAATTTGCACATCATCAGCATAACAATGAAATGAGACGCCATATTTCTGGAAAATAGATCCCAGGGGCAGCATATACAATGAGAACAGGATAGGGCCCAAAACAGACCCCTGAGGAACACCACAAGTAAGAGGGGCTGTCCCAGAAGAAAAATCTCCCAAATGGACAGAGAAACTTCTGTCTGTCAGGTAGGATTGAAACCAACTGAGTGCTAAACCCTTAATTCCACAACTATCAAGGCCTGAAAGTAAGATTGGAGAACTTGAATTAGCTTCTATTATCGTAAATCAATCCAACATTTTTAATACCGACCTTGTGGTCTGCGTGGCGATAAGGATCAAAACATTTCACCTTGCTTTGTTAGATCTCCTCACTCAGCAGTAAACAGGCTGCGTTGCTGCCACATGGCGGTGCGCCGGATTAAGTAAATTGCTGCTAAAATTGCATGTTCTCTCCACTGACATGCCCACCATGTTTTTGTAAATGCTTGCATGCGGGTCTTTCGTGTACCTAAAAACTCCTGCAGACTTTTCCTGGAGTTTCTGTTTCAAGTTAAACAAACATATTTGTAATTACAGGGACCTTCTCATTAAGGTTGTCAGACTGTGAGATTTATGATAACAGTCTGTCTCGCCTATTTTCAGTCTGTAGGCTGAAGCATTCTAGTACTCCACTCCAGATACACATACATATGAGCTGTTTTACCTACAGCGCCCCCTACAGGCCTGGAGCTCCTACACTGCGAAGCCTCAACTTATCTCTTGCAGATGTTTTATAATTTTGTGTGTTTTGAGTTTGCATCATTTGTGTATTTGGAGCAAGTTTGGTGTCAGTGCAGTTGATTTGGCTTTTAGCAGCACTTTTTCTTATTTGTAGCATGTTTCCGCTGTTGCATTTCCTCTTGACTTCTGCTTGTGTTTTCAAAGATTCCTCGTTTCTGCATTTGCAGCTCATTTGTCCTGATGAGGATTGTTCGGGCTGTTTTAAATTGTCTGCCCTGAAGTTAGGGAACTGGTTCATGGCCCTGTTTTCACTGTGTGAGAGGATGCAGTCGAGTGAGTTGTAACATGTCACAAATTCAACCGACCAGTCAAGAGTGACATTTGCTGTACTGTACCGTGAAATTTGGGCTGACTTAAAAAATGATTCATATGACTCAGAAATTGTGTTAAACCCCGCCTCAGTTCCAACCGTGTATATCATTACGAAAAGAGGGGAGCTGAGCGACAAAAAAAAAACAGAGATAATAATTTGATAAGGAAACGAACCTCTCTGCATTAATTTAAGATTGTTGCATCTTACAGCTGTGCTACACTTTCCGTTGCTTTTGTTTGATTCAGGAGCAGAGGAAAATATGCAGAAAGAACAAATTTATTTAAAGTTGTCATATCTACTATATGTTCTGCACATGCTGGGAGCATTTTGCTTTGCATGTTGGGTTTCATGGGTTGTAAATTTAGAAGACTTAATAGAGAATGTGGAGCTGTAGATGCATGCTATCAGACAGTCTTTGCAACATTTAAGTTAGAAACAAAAAAGACAGTCAGCAGATGTGACTAAGTTAAGTCCAGTCAAGCAAGTTGTTATTTAAGTAGTTTTTAAATTAAATATTCATGTTTAATTAATTAAGACACACTGATATCTGACTTTGTTAAGATGAGCTAGATTCCAGTATTTCTTTGAATAACGGCAAAAAAGTCATCAAGAGTTGTTTTTGAAAAGCATTTCTCATAAAACTAGTTTCAGAGCTGAGTGTGCTTTTCTCTCCTCTTCAAAACAAATTACTCTGTAATGATATAAAAGCAGGCCCGGCTTTTTTCCTCCTTCTTCTAGGAACTGAGTGAGAGATGTAAACACAGCAGCACGCCCACTCACTTTGGTTTGTGGGGGCCGGCTCACGGCTGCTGTTGTGCTTTGTAAACTCTCCACCTTTCTGTCTGCGCTCTGCAGAGGCCGCATGCTAACGGCTGTAACAGGTTTAATGAGCGCCTTGATTTAGAGGGAAGTGGCTGCTGCAAAGTGTAGGAGTTACACAGTTCAACACCAGACTGTGACCTCTGATGGGAAATAAATATATGACAAATATGGCAAAGCACATCATTTTTAGGGTTAAAGAGCGGTAGGTTATTATTACAGTCCTCTGAAAGCAAAGTATGAAAGATTTCTGTTTCGTTTTCTTTTGATTGAACAACATTTAAGGATGCCGTTTTAAGAAGAATGAGAGCATTGAGAAGTGACCACTGACCATCGGATGATTTATTTATGTAATGTTTACTCACATTCATTCATGCATATGTACACGCGTTTTCTTTTCATCCTGCTTTCTTTTGACACTCAGATGTAATGTAAACTCTGTCTTGGGAGTCACCAATAACATAGCAAATGACCGGCATCTCAGGCCCACAATAATACAGATGTTAAAAACTCATTTAACCAACTAATTCTGGTGCCGACTTGTAGGGGTGATTATGTTTAATTGTTTCACCTTAATATTAACTTAAGGCTGTTTCATATCCAGCTAAAAGCTCATGATAGTGTGTCAGGATTTTGTGAATCTTTCTTTTCTTTACTCCTGCATGTGTGCAAATGTTTTGTCAATGCAACATGTGGCACTGCATTTTATTTAAGCTTTTTTTGTGTTATAACCAGATATCGCATATATATCTTTGCTAACTTGACCCCAGATCCCTGTATGTACAAAAGTGACTTACGGGAGCACTTTGGATGCCATATTTTGAATTGTATTCAACAAAGCATTTGTATTTGATAAGATTAGTGAATATATGTTTCCATTTAAGGAATGGGACAAAATGAAACACAAGCAAACCTTTAGTGAATTTACTATTTACGGGGATTAAACATTGTTTGAAAAGTTTTGGAAAATGTAAGTATACCAGTTAATAAATATGTATCAATGGTGTTGTCATTTTTTAACATTCTTAATATAATCCTGATTCCTGATTGTTTCTGAATTGTATTTTATTTTATTTTAACCATCTTAAGAAATCCATTTTAAAATAATTGTATTCCTTTAGAGTTCTTTTAGGGGAATTATGTCTTTTAAAATGTTTTATTTCTTTATCTTGACTTGTGTGATTTTATGAGCTGCCTAATGTGAAGCACTTTGTAGCTTGTTTTTTGAAAAGTGCTCTACAAATGTATTATTATTATTATTATATCATAATTAGAATTATATTAGAATTATAATTAGGGATACAGTTAGCATCTTGATTGAACAGTGGTCAATAACACAGAAGGTAAATTAATCAGTTGTATGTCACTGTTTCCCTGAGTCCATTGCTGTTGCTCTCCCTTCCTCAGGTTTTTCATGTATACACCTGGAAAGAAGAGGGGAGGTGTGCTCTACCCGCCTCATGCTTTGGCATCCACGTATGCACATTGAAAGGCAGGGAGCTCCCAGATCATAATCACATCACCTTTGATGAGAGCGTTCCTGACTGAAGATCATCAGTTGTTGGTTCTGAAAACACTAAAGGTGTCCGTCTTGCTGCTGATCCCAAAACCAGACATCTATTTAGTGAGTCTGATCTCACACTGTCCCTGTATCAGCTGGGATGCTTTTGCCATTATAATGTTGAGCATCACATTTGCCATTGTAGAACCCACATTTACTACCTCACAGCGGTTAGCTTTACAGCAGATTTAACATATAAACCATGTTTATTAGAAATTAATGAATAAGTGGGGTCAGGGGCTGGAAGGAAACCTCCTGTAAATATTAAAGCGGTTTTCTGGGGTCACTGTGGAATGGAAAGTAAAGATGTTTGAGACCAGATGTTTATGGAGAGTGAGGGCATGAAGAAAGCGTCTATACATAGGTTTAAAACCAAGGGGGGAAAAAATCAGAGTTTTTGGAACCATCAAGTGTTTTCTTGTATGATTTGGTCAAGTCATTTATAGCTGTTTGTCCAATACACACTTTTTTCACCAGGGGAAATATGACTGTCATGTTGCTGTATGCCTTCTGAGAGATACAAAATTAGCTTTCAATTCATCCATTCCTCAATAACTGAAAGCTGAAAGTCTTTAGAGATTATTTAGGCAGCCTGACTTTAAGGAACTGCAACAATTTAGCCAAAATTTAACAAATATGGATTGCTTTTCATGCACATACCACATATGTTTGATTTTTGCAAAGCTACAATGCCCTAAAGGTTTAATTTTGGGTTAGGGTAAGAACAATCATGATGACAACAACAAGATCTGGCACTCTGGCACAGCAGGTTGGGGCTCCTTTCTTAAGATATCTTTAAATGTGTCTCAGAGATGTTTGGGCCAAGCGGCAACCTCCGGTCTAAAAGTATGAGTCCAATGCGTAAGTGCTAAAAACTGCTATTCATTGAGGATCTGCTTGAGGCTAGCTCTGGAAGTACTGGAAACCACATACAACGCTATTCAAAAAAGCCAATCTTTACAGTAGAAATAAACATGTTTACAGCCTGGTTCAAAAGACAAGTGTAGTCTGGATAGCTCATTTCTTGATAGGAACACACTGTACGGAGGTGAAAGTTTTTCTAAGGCGGCAATTTCGAAGATATTTAGATTACGAGTCTTCCAATGACAGGCACAGCTGACTTGATTAAAAGGCGGGAACACTGTAGCTGTTAGTTAGGAGGCTCAAAGCCCGCCTCTTTACCTTTACAATCGCTCGACAGCAGCAATATGGCTCCCGCTGTCGATTGGCCTCAAAACAGCGCTTCAGAAACAGATGGGTGACGTCACGGATACTACGTCCATATTTTATACAGTCTATAGTTTGGGCCCAAAGACAATACATCCTGTTTATTTTAGTTAAATGCCAGATTATCCAGAGGGTAGTTCCTTAAGGTATGCTAACTGACTGGTATTATCTGGCATGATGGATAGATTTAATTGAAATTGTCCCTGCATATAGCCTTGAGGAACTCTGACTCATTCTGGCATGTATGGAGGGCTGCGTCTTACATGAAAATACTGAGATACAGCTAATAGATGGGACTTAAATCAGGTCAATGCTGTTCATTTCACACAGATTAATAAATGTTGCAGTTTTGAATGGGTTGGCAACAGCAGTTGAGTTCCTTTTTTTTCTGCTACAGACAAAAAATGTGTTGTGAATTGGGAAATTTGGTTCCCAGGCCAAGCTTGGGAAATACTAAATGATTGTGAAAAACAAGGTTTTGTTGAATGTGTCATCCTTTCATCTTCATCCATGTTGGTTTATTTCACTACAACTTTGATACACAATCTTTTTACAGACAACTCTTTGCATGTCTTTCGTCCTTCTGCCTGATTTCCCATGACACACCAAACCGGTGAATACACAAGGAAGGGGTTTTCCAGCAGCAGCTACCACAGTTTGTGTTGTAGGTCAGGAGAATAAAGGATGTAAACCTGTGGCTAACGTAGTGTCTGCCACAATGATACCGTATCACACACACCACAGTGAGGCGTAGTACAGCATGAGGCTTCATTGTTGTTATAAAGGGCTAAGTTAAAGTCAACTGTCTCAGACTGCAGACTGAATGAAACCAAAGGTTTGAGATGCAGGTCACTGAGGTGAACATTCAGCAGGTTAAAGAAGTCTTTCTCCAGAGCTGTGCTGAGGTGCAGCCTCCCAGGTTTGACCACAGACAACAAATTGGACAAAGGCGTAACAAGAGGCTGTAGCCACCTTAAAGTAACTCACTGGTTTGGGAATTACAGTTTTGAAGTTTGAGTCAGACTGTTTGCCCGTCACCATCTTGTTGTTTTTTGTAGTGATGGGAATTCTGGCTTTTAGTGCAGACTTGTTTGCAACAGACACTGACCCAGCTTTGTAATCTTTCTTGTTGTAGATGTTGCTGTCTTCTTGTACTTTAATCCCGCTGTCATCTTCTTCAGCAAATTAATTTCTGTTCACGTTATCCTCCATCATTTCATCAGCTTCACTGCAAGGAGTCATTGAAGTAGTGATGATGTGATGAGCTATCCCTCTTTCCAACCCCAACACGGTCTCAGGAGATGGGTGTCTAACCTGAGTCTGGTCCTGCTGGAGGTTTCTGCCTGTTAAAGGAAGTTTGTCCTTGCCACTGTAACTTGCTAAATGCTGCAAAGTGCTCTGCTCATGGTGGATTAAGATGAGATCAGACTGAGTCCTGTCTGTAAGATGGGACTGGATCTTATCCTGTCTTGTTGTTGGGTCTTTGTTAATAATAGAACATACGGTCTAGACCTGCTCTGTTTGGAAAGAGTCTTTAAATAACATTTGTTCGGATTTGGCACTTTATAAATAAAGATTGATTGCTTTATATTTTTTTAAATTACTACATCTATATTTGGCTTATTATTAGTGTGTTGATAGTTGTATCTCACCACTCAGGATGGCAAATGAATGATGGATTGATATTTTATCCTATCCAGACAGTGAACAGAAAGTAGGGTTGTCTTCCCATCTGCCTCTTTACAATTTTACCTCTTTTGCCATCCAGTTGATTCCATTTCTGACCTGCTATTGGAAAGAATGCAAGTTTTTGCTTCAACATAGGCTTTCCTTTTGAAACAAAGATGCTTCATACAGTTTCTTTGACGGTTTACTACCAGTTTTTAACAGGACCCAAAAGCAAAACCAGCAGACAGGGATCAGGGGAAAGGTGATTTATTTGGAAAGTGGGATGGTGTGGCTGGAAGCTGAGGTAGAGGCTGGGGGATGAGGGGAAAGCACTGGGGAAAAGAAAAGCCACACAATAAGACATAGGTTACCAAAAAACACTGGAAAAAGTTCAGATAATGAGAACATGCGAGTAGCCAACAATACCACATGGAGAGTGGAGAGAATCTGGCAGCAAGGGAATGGAACACAGAAGTTTTAAGCTGCCACTGACAAGGGTAAATATTGAGCAGGTGAGTGAAATCAGGAGCTCCAGCACGAGAGGCCACGTCCCAGCCTCTGAAAACACAGAAACCACACCAGCAACACATGCAAAAACAAAGTGCACACAAAACAAAATATGAGTCCAAATCGCTACAGTTTCTAGTAGTCTGATATACAGATCAGACCGGCCAATTAAAGTATGCTACACCCCCATTAAACATTTTCCCCAAAAAATCCACTTGAAAACAAATAAATATTCCGGTCACATACATGTTACAGTTTGTGAATCCACTAAATATGTAGAAACGGTTCACCTTAAAATGGAAAATAAGATCACTTACTTATAGATTGTCTTGTCATGTCATCTAATGACCCACCTGCAGTTCCTTCAAAACCCACTAGTGGGCCATTATCCACATTATGGGAATCACCACTGTATACATTGGTTTTGTTTTAGCCTGCAAGTCACCAATTGGGGTTTGGTTGATTATGCTGCAGGATTTCCAAAATATCACTAAAGACAGGTTTATATGTAACCCATGAGATAATCTCTGAAGGTTGTCATTGTCATTAAAGGTTTTAAGAAGTCTATTCTTTTCAAATTAGGGTTTTAAAATGAGAACTGTCATGCTCTCTATATAGAGAGGAATCACTGAAAACATTCCTTTCTCGTCAAAACACTCCAACTCCAAACATTAAAAAAAATTGTATATGCAACCTTTTTTGTTTCTCTATTCTAGTGTCTTATTTTCTCCTCACTTGTTCCCTTCACTACAGTGTCTGGTCCAACTGAAGAGTCTGGCCACAACATGGCCACAGCTGTCCATCTTCACAGACAAAAATACCCCATGCAGCCCTTGTGCAGCCACACCCTCACACCAACATAGTGCAGACTACACAGACAGCTTTGGGGAACAAGACCAAAGTATGTGTAGCAACAGTGCAGACCCTAATCCTCTAGAAGACAACATTTCAAAACAAAGTTCTTGATCTAGCATCTTCATGAAGATTTATAACCAGAGAGGTCTCGGAGCAGACACTCAAAAATACTAAAAGAACACAGTTATATAACCAAAAACAAAATCGGGTTCACCAAAATCCTAATAAAGCAACACAATTCTTTTTTATAGACACCACAGCATTGTTTCCCTGTTCTGGTTCAACAGAAATATGTATAAGCCGAACTTTTATATCTAGTCGAACCATGCTGCTTGTTAAATATTATTGGTGGGCAGAATACCCCAAAACAAAACCAGAGCCATACACGACAGCTGCCAGTTCAACCAAGAGACACAAGCCCAGAGCGTCTTCATGCATGAGCTTAAAATCACTGACAAGAGGTCCTCTTGGAGACAACAACTCAATGTGCTTTCTGGCACCAAAGCCACCCACCACAGTAGTATTTTACTGAAAGCTAAGAGCCCATGTTGACCGAACCCAAGTTTTCCACCCAAAAACCCACACACAATCCACACACCCACACTACAACAAACACACACCGCCCTGATGTGACTGACTGAATCCTGGAAATCTGCTCTCATACACTGATGTAGACTGTAAACATGGGAGTCCAGCATGTCTCAATGCAAAAATGTAACAATTATTTATAAACACAAGAGCTCAGCTATTTGGATATCATCAGATTTGATAGTATTTGATCAGAAACACAAGTATTGCATACTCCGAGCTGATGATGAAGTCAGTAAATCACCCGTTTATCTGAACCTTGTTGAGTGGGAACTATTAATAAGATCATGACTCCACAGCCTTTCTGTCCACAGCCGGTCTGTCAGCTACATGGACCAAAGGTCATCAGGCTTTCACTGTTTGGGCCCCTTAGCTTCTGAGCCCCTTGCCAGAGGATCTGAGATTAGTGAATGGCTAAATTCCACCAAATCTGAGTGCGAAATCTATCCAATCTGTCACAGCACTGGATCTGATTTCTATTCTAGTTAATGTGTTAACTTCCACTGGATCCACTCTGTTGTGTTCCGGCTGCGTCTCTGATCCGGCAGGTCGGAGCCCTCCGGATCAGGTACACAAGACTTCTATTTTTGCCAAATGCACGGAGCACGACGCATCAATCTCAACAGAGCAGATGGAGCGGGACAGGAAGTCAGGCACCAAAACAAAATGAAAACATCCGGTTAATTTTAAAAATAAAACACGCTGTGTTATCAACAGATCGCATTTCACTTAACTACAACAACAAACCGTCATGATGAGCGGAGCCAGGCCTGAAGTCAACAGGTCAGAGGTTTTCAGAGGACCAGAAAGACAACATGGATGAGGAGAGGAGGAGGAGGAGAATCCTTGATTCACCTCAGTCACATGACTCCAGCTGTCCGGCGGTCCTCCTCCGTGCTGCATTCTGTAAACCCAACCGTTGAGTGTTGACGGATAAGAGAGCACGGAGCCGGACCGAAGCGTATCTGGTGGAAGTCCTTTGGAAGTCTGTGTCTCCTTTAAATCATCACTGAAACCGTCTTTATTGTTGGGCCTCCTTCTAACTGGTGTGCTATTTTATCTAATCATCTTATTTTAATTTTATTGGGGTATCAGTATTTTAACATTTTCACATAACTGTCTGTACCTACTTGTTTTTTTCCCCTTGTGTTATGTAAACGTACTTTTTAAAGGTGCATCACACATAAAGTTGTCATTATTAACACCTACCTCTCTTCCTGGGCATGCTGTCTCACTGCCTTTAAAGTCTGGACTTGAATCACCTGATATATTTGAGGCTGCTTTAGAAACTGACATTTTGCTTTCACCTTGGGAGGGCCTTCAGGCCATCTTCAATGGAGGCCCTGCTAGCTGACACAATAACCTCTGATTTACGCCATCTATTCCATTCCCATCTGCATTTTGTTCCTTCCCTGATGTCCTCACTTCCAACTCCGACAGGTTAGTGCTGACTTAAGTTTAACCCAAAGAATGAGAGGAATGGTCTAATGCTGCCAATGGTTGGTTTACTTAGATAACATCAGCTTGGCGGCACATCCAATAACCAATTACATCTTTAGATCTTTGTCCTAAACTCATCACCAGTTCCTCCAATAGCAACCTTTCAAATGGAACAAACTCCACTTTAAAGTGTGAGCGGGTCATGTCATCATTGGATTGTCAAAGTGCCAAGGTTGGGCGAAACAAAATTAATTGCCCACCCAGCCGCATGGGATTAATTCCTCCTGGTTGGTGGTCTGTTTGATCACATCAGATCATTCATATGGAGCTTAGTAAATATATAGTCCTCTCCTTTCTGGGGATCCATAATTACTCCCAGTGTGACTTGGTAACTTGTGGACTCACTTGACTGACAACCTGGGGTTGGACCAGCAGTGCCTAACCTTCTCATTAGCATCATATTTAAGCTTGTAATAAACTTCTGAAAACACTTGCCACATTTAAATCATTAGTAAACGAGGACTTGGAGCAACTTCACAGCTTTTGGCTTTGGCAGAGCTAGCGTGGTGTCAGATGTTTTGCTTTAGGACTGTAAGGTCCGTTTTGATTTTCATGGTTTGTTGCTTTTTCGGGTGCAAAGAGAGCTTGTTGATTAAGAAGAATCAATCTGTAAGGGTTGGCAGTGTGTGAAGGAGACAGGACCCAAATGCAGATGGTAAAAGGTGACTAGTCCAGTGGAATGGCTCGGTGGTGGCAGGTGGGCAGGTCTTAGATCCAGGTAGAGAGGGACTGAGCTTGTCAACATTAAAGCAACTTGTTTCACATAAAATGTAATTCATTGAAATTGTTGAAATGATGCGACTAGTGAAGGTGACAACGTTTAATCGTAAGGTCACCTGGAAGCACACATCCCTATAAACAATGTAGATTGTTACAGCCTAAGAGCATTCACTAAAGTCAAAATGTGCACCAAACCCAGACCCGTTAACATTTTATAGAGGAACATAAACAATACATCTGAGGTGATATCACTCTGGGCTGTTCGCGTACTCCATTAAAAATGTGTTTATTCTGACGTATAGATTCTGACTTCATATCTGTCTTTGGGCGTGATTAGCCGCTGGGCCTCGTCCCATTTTGATTTCTTCCTCGGTTTCTAGAGTAAATGAAACCACAAGCTGTCAAGAGGGAATGACTCAAATGTCCAAAAAAGAATAACAGCTGTTGTGCTCGCTAATGGGTGAGGAAAATACTCTGACATGACTAATATGCATTAAAAATAATGGTCATGCTGCCTGCTAATGAGGGACATAAGTCTATATGCCAGCAGCCAGAGAAACCACACAACGGTCCTGATCCTTACTAAAGACGGAGACTGCAGCTGAGGACTGGAGGAATAAAACAAGTGTTGGTGATAAATGATACTGTAGTGATGCTAAATAGATTTTTATTGCCATATCTTTTATTAAGTGTAGTGTGAGGAGTCTTATAATGTTGATGAAGCTGGCTAAAATGAATACTGATGCCTTTGTATGACCTGCAGAGACAAGCCAGACCATAAGCTAGAAGACTGCATATATTTTTACCGATTTGAAGCCTGCCACCCTGCCGGTGTCTTGGACAAAGAAGATGCAGCACACAAACTATGACGGCCACTAAAAATGAGTGTCTGTTACAGCAAAGATTCACACTTACAAAATGTATTAGCTTTACTTCTTTAGAGTACATGCGTGTATGTCTAGGACAGGGGCAACAAAGAGAGGACCTAAGCCTTATCAACAGTGGCTGCAGTAGTTTTTCACAACTGCTTTTACTCTGACTGACATAGAAGGGTAGCAGCTGCGACTTTCAGCTCACAGTTGTGGTTTAAAAGAGCATTTATTAAAAGGTGTAGTCAGGCACCTTCACCTTATTTCAATCAGCAACAAACAGCCATTTACAGCAAAAAAGATAAGCAAACCATGAAGAACAATGTCTTGACAAACTGTGAAACACAGTAGAAGAGTAGCAGCTAGCTATCAACAAAGGTTCAACACTTTAGTGAAACACTAGCTTTAGCTATTTGAAGGATAATGATTTTTTATTTTTAATTTGATCAATCTTAAGTGTTTTATCCAAAGAAGAGGTCAATCTCACCCCTTTTATTGATAAACTGAAACCACTTGAAAATTCCTAAATATAGCGTGCACACTGCAGACAGAGAAACATGCATGTGTTGTGTCCACAAACAAGCTTTCTGACGGCAAAGTAAAGCCCTGGAAATATTGTACACTGTCATGTTTGTGTTGAAGTTTCTTTAAACCAGCTAAATAATTTAGCAAAATCAAGCCTGTCCGCAGGGGCCGACAGCTTCTCTTCCATGCCAATTAACAAAGAGGCCAAGCTGACCAAGCTGACCTTCATACAACCCCTATTAAATAAACAAACTGTCCATTTAATAGCTAGATAGTTGTTTTTTTTCTCAGAAGCACTTGTCTACCAAACTGAATTCAACAAAGGAGTGCATATCGGACCAAAAGCCACAAAGTGGAAGAGCTAATCTCACAGGAGTGGCTGCATGAGATCAGTATTTCAACAGGGTTATCGATGACCACATTGAGTGTGCTCCTTATAACACCCTCCAAATTGACTCATCCTGCACCTTAGATAAGCTGTATGAGGATGTTTCTGATGTTCCATTTTTATGAAATCCTTGTTTTAAGAGTTCAGAGACCTTAGACGTGCAAATGTTAATACTTATGTTGTGTAATGCCCAGATTCACAGGAACACAGTGACAGAAAAATTGAAATATGTGTCTCCACCCTAACTCCAGTATTTTGAGAATACTATGAATTACATCCTTCCACTGTTAAATCAACAAAAAACAAAATATCTTGTCTGAGACGAACAGCGCCAAACCAAACTCTGAGCAGAGACTTTCTGCACCGATGGCGGTGACTGCGACACGAGTCGAACACGTCAGTCTTCAAGTGAAGCTTTATATCCTGGCAGACATAACTCTTTTACTATCACCATCCCCTTCAGCCCCCCCCACCCTTTTAACTCACACACATACACACCCACACTTTCTCCTTGGGCATAATTAGAAAAGGAATGTCTGAGGAAGGTTGTTAGGGAACCACCCTGAGCTCACACAGACAGGAAGCTGAACGTATATTTCAGGCCTGTAATTGTGATGCTGCTCCGCTCTGTCTCTGAATCAAACTGAAGCAGATCCTGCTATAAACACAAAGACAATATTCACTGCCTGTTTACACCTGAGTAAATCTAAAAAACTAACGTCCATCACATGCTACATTTGGATAAACACTTTTTTCGTTATTAATTAAAAGGTCAAGTGACAATGAAAATTTTTCCTCAACTAATGTGATGATAAAGTTGGATTCAAAACTCTGATGATTTACATTTTGCAAACTTTGACAAACATTACAATTTCTGCTACCACAATACTTTCTGTGTTGGTTACATCAACACCATGATTACCTGAAACCAGCTACATTTTTATGCTAATGTGTTTTGTATGAGATATGTTTACTTGCTAACATACTGTAAAACCCGTAAAATAAGTTACACCAGCATGAGATGCAGTTTGTGTTTGGGGATCTCCAAGAGCAAATGGTTCAAGCTGTTCTTCTATATGAAGACATCCATTTCATTCAGCAAAATCCACAAAGTGCAGTCTTCTGTGGGACTGCGAAGCTCTTTCTATACCATCTTTGTTCACTATTCTGCTACCAGTACGGTACTAAAGCTCAGTAGTGGTAGTGTTGGTAGTTGTGTGGTATCAATCACTCAATCTTAACTTCTATAGCGCCAAATCCCAACAAATGTCTGAAGACAGACAGAGCAGGTCTAGACTGTACTCTATGTTCTATTCTTAACAAAGACCCAACATCAAGACAGGATAAGATCCAGTCCCATCTGACAGACAGGACTCAGTCTGATCTCATCTTAATCCACCATGAGCAGAGCACTTTGCAGCATTTAGCAAGTTACAGTGGCAAGGACAAACTCCCTGTAACAGGCAGAAACCTCCAGCAGGACCAGACTCATGTTAGACACACATCTGAGTAATATGCAGCCCACTTTTTAGATGACAGAAAATGTAGAAAGAAATTATGGTATTTGAAGCCCAATGCCACATTTTAAGCACTACCTGAGTCCAATACAGACTCACTGAGGGTATTAGATTTTTTGGTATAATGATCCGTTTTTAAAAACAATTATTTTGGCCTTTTTTATGCCTTGATTTTAGAGATCAGACTGTGAACAGAGTAGGAAACTGGGAAGGTAGATCTGAGGAAGACATTTCAAAGGGCTGCAGGCTGGAACGCTTGAACCTGGGCCTGCTCTGTTGACCATAACCTCTGTACATAGGGCGTGGGATTCAACCACAGAGCTAAACTGGGACTCCAGTGAAAACATTCCAAACTGAATCATTATTGAGTCTATAAGGTGTCATGATGATGACATTAACATAATAGACTGTTAAAAACAGAGACTTAGTCATAATGACGCCACCCGTTGGATTCTGAAGAGGCCAAAAGGTGGAAGTTGTTACTAGAAATGCTGATTTCAACAAAAATCTGACTACTCTAGAAACAGGAAGAGAGGTTTGCAGCTGTTTGGTGAACAACTACAAACAATACGCCAACCTGTCAGTCATGTTAACAAGACCCACAAGAAATTATTCATAGAGACCAAAACAGTTTCTTGTACTTGGCAGTAAACGTGTTTATTTCCTCTGTAAATTGAGCACTGTGATATTTCTTCTAATGGAGACGGTTTCAAGTGGACACGACAGGAACTGCAGTTTTTCACCCTTCTGAATTGGGATCATTTTTGACACAAGAGGTTGCCCCTTACATCTCTCCCTGAGAGCAAAGGTTTGATAGGTTGATGCTTTTGGCAGGAGGAGTCATATCCCTCAGTCAAATGTACCCTCAATCAAGCTTAATTTATATAGCACCTTTCATGCAAATCAAATGCAACCTAAAGTGCTTTACAGCAACTGAAACAAGAAGCAGAAATAAAATAATGGCAAGACATATTAAAAAACAAAAATGGATTTTAAAACAGAGACTAATGCACACAGACAACAATAATATATGTGTAATTAAAAAATTTAAAGCGTCAAATTAATATTAAGAATATAAATAGTTAAAATAAATAAATAAAAAAGGGTAAGGATAAGGGTTGAAAATAAAATTAAGGCTTATAATATCAATAAATCTGAGTAGATGTATAAAAATAAAGAAATAAATACATACATACATAAATAAATAGCTAAATTAATTAATTAATTAAGATAAAAAATTAAAATTAATAAAATAATAAAGCAACATTTAAATCAATATAAAGGTAAAAAGTAAGTAATAAAGTTGCTACAGCTAAAAGAGAGGAGCCGGAGGATCTGAGAGGCCTTCCTGGTTTATACACTAAAAGCATCTCTGATATGTAGTCTGGTGCGAGGCCATGCAGCGCCTTAAAAACTAGTAAAATATTTTTTAATGACTTATTGATAGCAGCAATAAAAAGCCTAAACAAGATGGATAACACGTTTGATCATTTTCAGACTAAAACAACTTTCAAATAAACAAAAACACAATCATGATTGAGGAGGGACATATTTCTGAGCAGCAGACTCCAAGAATAAATGAACACAATCTTGCTGAAATTATTTGCAACTTATATTTCAATAGCACCGTTAAAATATGAAACAGTACCAGAGACATTAAACTGTTTAGTGCTGATAAGGCATCATTTTAAAGCTTTGATTAGTAGGTAGCAGCTCAGCCTCCTCTGCTGTGGGACTGACTCTGGTATTTACCTCAAGCAGCTCAGTTTAATGACTCAATTTTGCGTTTCACTTTACGTAACCTTCTCCACTACTGTATGTGGAATTCCTGCTTTAAAAGCAGCAGAACGTTTTATTGTACGACTCTCACCCAGGACCAGTGGTGAGGAGGAATTTACTCTAAGTGCCTCCACTTCATGGAGCGTGCAAACAGCTGTACTGGTCTATATACAGAGTGTAGAGCTGAGACTGGCAGGAAACTCAGTGGCCTGGTTTCAGCCAGGCTGTCAGTCTGCTGCAGAAATACGAGCATCTGTAATTAGTAACAGACAACCTGCTGTAATTTCAGAGTGCATCTAAAATAGGGTGAAAACCACGCTCTGAAACAGCAGAGATCCAGCTGATTATATGTACAGTACTCACTTACAGTAGCTGAAAATGAAACAAGGGCTTACTCGAATGAATCAGACCGAAAAATGATAAGAAACTTCAGCTCAGGGTTCAAGCACAGTCTAGTTTGAATGAGTTTATGCAACACTATGATTTGAGGGGTTGCACCAGCTGAGGTAGCTCGAGCGAAGGGCAATACACAACTTAAACTTACACCTAGTTTTTAGTAGGTGTGAAGTCCTTTTGTATATCACAAATTGTCATGCTGCAACAGCTTTGAGTTGAGATAACCTGGAGGATGAGGAGTAGAAGAGGGTTTTACCGGCTGGTTAGCATCAGTAACGTGTTCCCAGATAGATAACCTCCCTTAGAAATGTATGATGACTCAGATTCATACTCCCCCTCTGATTTTCCACAGGCTGATGACAGCTGACAGGGAGGAACTGGAAAGCTGGATATGTTTTCTGTTTACTGAGAATAGGAAGTGACAGGATTACAGGTTGTCCAAGCTCGGTCCAGTAAAGTCTCTGTTTGTGCAGCACGTGCCTTTGACTGTTTACCAGGGTGCAGATTGGTACCATGATTCTGAAAACACAAAGTATGACAATGACAGTGAAGCCGATGTTGGTTCAGAGCAAAGAAAATAAACTTAAGAAATAACAAGCTTTGCAAGAAAAGAGAGAAGTTGTGTTGAGGATTTGTCAAAGCTCAGTGCAGCAGAAGCACTAGACTTGAGTGAAAACTATCTGCCATGATGGAGCTGAGTCGAACGGAACACAGATCTCATTGAAGTTCCCCGTCATAGCATGCTTTTGATGTCATATCCTGCCCCACATCTTTGTCCAACAGGGAAGACTTCCCGCTGTGAGACATGTGTGAACAAGCGACTTCAGAAAATGTTGCGTGCAGAGGAGTACGTATGAGGAAGAGGCCTCGATTTAAAACTATTTTTGATTTAACTGGAAGTTTTGAGATGCACTGTTTTCCAAAGATCTTGTGAGATAATGTTTCAGAATAACCTGGCACATGTGACCTTTAAACATTTGTGTTCAAACATCCACGACACACAACAACAATCACTGTCAACACACTCGCATACACAGTACACAAAGAAACATGCACACATATACACAAAGGCACTAACACTTGATGAATACCGTTTCATGGAAACAAGCTGCTGGTTCCAGGAAGTGAGACACTGCAGCCAAACCCGATACAGGAAGCAAACGGCCACCCAGTCATGGTGGAAACTGGGGGTGGAAGCTAAAAATGGCAGACCTGGGTACGTGAGTGTGTATGTGTGTGTATGTGTGTGCGCGCGCCTGTGATTTGAGAAACTGCGGTTTGAAAAAGAATCAAAACAGGATGTGATAAAAAGCTGAAAGAACAATTTTATTTTTCTGTATTTCAAAAACATGTTTCACTTAAAGATGCATCATGCTCTCTTTCTCTCCTTATTGGTTATTTAATATTTCATTTGGAACATAAAAAATGTACCCCCTTGTAAAGCTGAGGACAATAATATTCCAGATTGTTCCTTGGCTTGCAGGTTCAGTATTTGTCCTGTTCAGTTTGGAGCCCGTCTCATAGAGGCGACGGTTTTTCACTTTAGCTCATTTTTTCTCACTGAGCTTTGAGTGTGAGTTGCAGAGCTCTAAGATTTGGTCCTTCAACGTGACAGATCGGCAATCCTAACCACATAAAGCTGGCACATTGTCTATTACATAATATATTTATGTTAAACATCCAGACTGTTTATTCCAAATTCAAGCAGAGGAGATCCAGACTGTGGCCGGTTTCACAAGAGGTCTCTCAAACAGTTACAAGACTGAAACCGTCTGCCAGAGCTTAGTTTGGAATCCAGAAGGTGACTTTTCTTTCAAATATATGTATTTCCTCTTTTATTATTATGTTTTGGGTGGAAATGAACAAGATTAGGTATATTGTTTTATTGTGGCTACCAGTTTTGTTTATCTTACTTCCACAAGGGTTTAAAATGTACGGTGTATAATGTGTATAGTAGTACATTTATTTTCACCACTTCTTTCCATGTATGTTTTCAGATGTATAAACTCACACGTGGTGAGAGTCTGTGAACCTGATCACAGTCTTCACACACGACAACGCAGGGACTCAAACAATTGATTTAAATCATCCCTTTTTTAACTATATACATTCTCTAGATTTCTCCTCAGAGTTGGAGGACTGATGTGTGCAATCTTAACCTACTCTTTGTTATTTATTTCCTCTAGTCTATTGTACCTTAATACTATTTGCTTCCACTTATTTATTGTCATTATTATTTTAGTTATTTATTATGTATTTATGTATTTATTTATGTATTTATTTATGTATTATTATTGTTATTTTTTGTAATTGTTGAATAGCCTTGTAATAGGTGGTGGGTGGGGAAGGGTGTTGATATTCAGATGTAACAACTGATGTCTATTCTACATTTTTGTACCCCATGTTGTGTGTCACCCTGTCTAAAATGTTGAAAATTTTCTAAAAATAAAGTTGGAAAAAAACAAAACAAAACATTGATTTAAAGCAATTCTCTCAATCTAAATCTTTTAGTGTTTAAACTTTTCTTGCAGAATAGATAAGATGCAGGAAAACAATTAGGTTTAAAGTCTTTAGCTCTTGTTTTCAGTACCGTTCTCGTATGAACACACTCATACACATGCACCACATACACAGTCTGTGAAAGTCTTTATCATAACTGGTTTCACACTCATTTATTTCTTGTTCCACTGTCTGCCAGCCAGTGTTCCAACCACTTTTATAGTCGGAGAATGTGTGTGTGTGTGTGTGTGTGTTTCTTTGTGTTTTTGTATCCGTTTTACTCGTGTGATGGTACACGGGTGTGTTTGTGTGTGAGTGTGCCGTCTCTCCCAGCAGCCAAACCACATCTGATCTCTCCCAGCATCCATTAACACCCTCGTATATATGTTTTACAATAACAGAACTTGATGGGCTAATATCTTATTAAAGACTAACGGAGCAATTTGTATGAACACACAAATATCCTGAGGTCGCCATTAGAGGGAATGTTTCCATCCTGTTGTGACCGCAGAGATTGAAACCCGTGACATGCATTAAACAAGAAGCTTCCAGTAGTAAAAGACATCTGCTTTCCCCTTGCAAGTGCATGAAGCTGTTTGAAATCAGGTGATTATGAAAGGTTTGAAACTGTGAGCGAAAGGAACATTGGTGCATTAAAAATAATCATCAAGAAAGAAGAAAGTAACAATAAGTCATAAAGGTTAAACTTACACATAAACACAGTGATATACGTAACTCACACACTTCTCTTATCCATCTTTTGCACACATCTCAGCCGTCTGTGTAGTGAAAATAATCGTCCAACAATCAAGTCACTGCACAGACACTCAAAACTGCCTCACACTGTAATGTCAGAATCATTGTCCTGATACCAAAGTTAGCTTAATTTCTGTAAGCCTTGAGTCATTTTAAGTTGACCTATTAGCAAACAGCCACAGGAACATAGTCACAGTTGAGAAATAACAATCATCCAGTTTTCACTCTGTAACTCTGTTTTGGTCTCCACCAACCCCTGGAAGAGGCTGCTAAATGCTGCATTGTGTTCACCTGCTAGGTGCTGACTTTCTTTGTGCTCATTTAAGGGGGTGTGTCCACTGCCGCCGTTTTTTACTCTGGCAGCGCCTGTTTTCTATGCAAACTCAAAGTGATTCAGAGTTTGTCAGCACGAAAATGCCCTCAGCGTCAGTCGCAGCGCTCTCAGTTCAACTTTTGGAACAACACAGCGCTCATCAATGTCACTTCTTGATCACCGACCAATCAGAATCAAGAAGGGGCGGGACTTCTGCAATCAACTTTGTTGACACAATGGCGGGAGAAAGTTATCACACTTTTGTATAGATAATATTTCCTGGTTTAGAGCTGCTGCTGATGCTCTGACATGATTTCTATCAATATCTTTTTACAGTTTCATGTTAAAATGCTGTTGAAATGAACCAAAATAGTGTTAAAACTCACTTTACAAAATGAATCCATGTTCTGTCTTCTTGGGGACAAAAATGCAACCCAACCACTTGTTGCAAAGGGGCCTAGAATCTGGTTAAATGTGCACTTTTTGTTCAACCTGAATAAAATCATTCTGATCAGAGATTCAAACTTCATTATTTACATGGATGCTGAATTAAGTGATCTAAATAATATCTGTGTGTACATCATCAAGTACTTAATCTGAATAAAAGCATGCACAGAGAGTCCTCTCAAAATATGCTGAAAACAGCAGAAGACAGCTACTGGTTTCCTTTTTTTTAAATCTCCTTTTTTCATTATCAGTGAACGTTTTAATGTCACTAAAGTTTCACCGTTAAAAGAGTATATATTCGAGGAGTAAGGCAGAATGTAAATCCAATCTGAACAGAAGGAAAGCGGTACTTTGAGCTGCAAACACACGTGACACGTAAATTAATTTTGCACATTTAGACCTAAAACACCATTAACTAAGAAGACAAGATACAAGCACACGCATGGGGTGACAAACTTTTTCATAAAAGTCCTTTTGATTTGTTTTTCGTCCCTCTTTGGTTGATTTTTGGAGACCGTTTTATTGAACCATGAAACAGCACTGTTGTCTTTTTCCAAATAAACACGTTCACACCATTCACATTTGTTTTTGTTGGAAACTGTTGGAGGCTGAAAAGGAGACTGAGTGTCTCAGACCCGTCCATCCTCCACTCATCACGTGGGATATTTTACTGTGGTCCGTCTTGGCTGACTGTTTCTTCTTCTTCAAGCTGTTTAATATCCCTGATGTCCTCTGTCATGATGGACTTAAGCTGTATCTGTTACGGTTAGATCTGATATTAGTCAAGTAAGCAGAGAACCGAGTGAAAACCGTTTGCTGATCCCTAACAGAAGGTCGAAGGTGCCAATATAAAGTAACATGCATTAACTCTACTTTGAAGACGGTGATGAGTTCTTCGGGGTCATACAAGACCGAGCAGGTGACTCCTGTGAGGTTTCTGCAGCAACATACATTGTTGTGTCGGCAGAAGAAGAGAGCTTTGATTTGTGGCTATAATTGCACATTTAAGACTGAAAGTGCCTGCAAATCATCAAACTGTCAGAGTTGAACTTGTCTGTACGATCAGAGTGATGACACACAGTGTATCTGTAAACACTGTTGGTGTGTAAGTAATCCCAACGACTATTTGTTGTCGACAGATATAATGAACGTGTCAAATGCAAACACTCTGAGGCCTGCGTGTGTCCTACAAATGATCTTGAATTGTGTCTACACTGAATTAATGACTTTTGAATGATTGAAAAGCTATGCATTTATAAAAAGAAATGGGAGAGTTCATGTGACTAGGAAGTCATCTTAAAGATAAATTATTATACAGTTTTTATGATACTGGACAGTGAGAATAAGTTGTCTGAAAGTTATTTACTAACCTAATTTAATAACTAATACATACAGAATGTGGTTTGGCATTGTCTGGCTGCAACGTCTTCCCTGAAAAAATCATCGCCCCAAAATATGTTCCTCTAAAACTTGAATATATTGTTCTCTCTCTTATGCATCCTTATACCATGCTGGCTTTGAAACTGTGTGCTGATAACAAGCCGGGTGGTCCCTCATCTTTTTAAAGCAGAGGATGCAGCATCCATGGTTTCCAAAAAGAAAGTACAATTTTGAATTGTTAGACCAAAAGACAGTTTTCCACTTCACCAAAGTCCATCTTATGTATGAGTTATATATGGTTTCCTCTTTGTATGGTACGGTTACCGGCACCTGTGTATGCAGCAACAAACTGTTCACAAACAATAGTTTTTAGAAGTGATTTTGAGCCCATGCAGTGATTTCCACTGCAGAGTCATGTCTGTTTTTAATGCTTGCATTTCAATTGGTGTTTGAAGAGAAATGACTCAGGCTGAAGCACAACAATTAATAAAATCAAACTAGTTCCTTTGCTTGATATTTATTTGGATTTTTTATTCTCTCTTTTCATATATATTTTTTGCTTAAATCTCATTCCAACCAGCAGTGTCTGATTCTCAGTATTAATACTTAACAAATTAAAGTCTTGATTTGGCCTTTGTACTTTGACTTACAACCATAAGAAGTCCCCTTTAAGTTTGGTGGTTTTTACACCTTTTCCTGAATACAAAGAAAAAAAGAAGTGATGATTTTCCTTTGTTTTGTAGCAGTGCAACTCATTTTGCTCAAACGAGGGCCTGAAGATCATGGCCATCCAGTCTTGGTTTTCGTCCTTGTCCCTTTTGTACAGAGATGTCTCCAGATTCTCTGAATCTCATAATGATATTTTATAATGTAGTGATGAAATGTCTGAATTATTTGCGATAGAGGAGTATTATTTTGAAACATTTGAACTTTTTGCTCACGCAGTCTCTCACAGTATGATGAACCTCCCATCTCTACTTCTGAGAGACCGCTCTTGAATGCCCTTTTTATACCCAGTCATGCAACTGACTTTAAAAGTGTTTTCTTGTCTCTGTCCCAACTTCTTTTATTGCTGGCATCAAATTTAAAATTTACACATATTTTTGATAAACCTTGGAAGGTTTTTAATTTCATAATGGTAAACGTTGTCTTTGCTCTGTTTTCAATTAAGTTGATAAGATGATTTGACAACCCTCAAATTATGTTTTTATCAACATTCGACACAGCGTCCCAACATTTTTAAAATTGTACATCGCATAGTAAGCTGTTTTTCTAGAATTTTGGAACTCGGACAGGGTGAGACAAGACTTGTAAAACTGGTGTTCATAGGGAAGCTGCTGAGTAGGATGCACTGTCTGCTCACCAATCTTCATACCCTGGCTACTTCCTGCAAGCCTGCTAGACCAAAATTCAGATATCAGCAAAAAAGTATTATTTCTGTATTAATGTCCAGTTTAAGCTTAGAATTTGTATTTATTCTTCAAACATTAAAAATGTCCTGATTTTATCCTTCATACAAGAAGCCAGCTCTTTCATGTCTTACATTTGTCAGACTGAGCAACAAATACTACTAGACTATTTGCAGCAAATACTGTTTTATTAGTCTAGCCTAATTAGTAAACCCATTTGAAGATGAGACTGATGTGGTGGGATTTTAATGTTTGAACATCAAACAGAGGTCTCGGTGGGTTGCACCGAGACAGACGTGCATTCTTTGAATTCTTATATAATTCAGATTTGAACACCTGCAGCGTCGTTGACACGAGAGAAGCATTAAACTTGATTGAGTCATAAATTGTCTCAGGCTGTCTGTGTGTGCATGTCTGACACACATGCACACTGGCTGGGTATGTATAGACTGTAGCCACACACATATACAGACACATATCAAATACGCACAGTTGTTTATGTCCAGGTGTGTGTACAAACATTCCTACATCAGTCAGTTTTATGATATAGAGACAGGCAGGTAGACGCAGCATAAACATAAAAGATAGTCTGCATAAAAGTAACTACTCGATCCGCCATACATCTGAAACATAAGGCTGAGTTCTCCTGAAGATAGTTTCATGTGATATAAATTATTTTAAACAAGAGTCTTTGTTTCCAGGTAGAGGACAGGAAGAAACTGAAGTAAGGACTAGGTGACAAGAGCAAAAGAGGGATTGAAGTTATATCTGCATCAAATGTATTAGAACAACATCAGTTAATTTGAAGTGGTGAAGAATTCACATCTTAGTTCTGTGTTGTTCTACATTAGTGCGATGTGTTTGCACAACAGAACAGGTGGCTATTTCTGAGGACGGTTGTAGGTCGAGCACTCAGACGCAGTTTGGAAATGTACAACTGAATTTGAAGTTTGGCTGAATCTCAGCCCCATCGCACATCGTATAGCGTTCAGTGTACAGAAGGAGACAAGATTCAAGATTTCTCTAAATAGTCATTTCCTTTAGTGTTTGCACTCGTAGTAAAACGAAATACTGTCTCTCATTAGTACATGAAAAATGAGCTGATCACAGCCCAATCAGACTAGTCGGATGAAACTAGTTATTTGTCATACATACAGTATATTTATATATCCTTAATGCGCCTGCACAAAATGGAACACAGCATCCGAAAGCACCATTGCAACTTGCCATGTAAAGTGGATACCTAGAATACACATAGCAATACACCATGAATTGTGCATTTATAAAGCTTTTACAGTTTTCAGTTATTTTTTTGACCCATCAGGAAGGTAATTATCAAACATTATATTTATTGTCAAAGTTATATTCTTTGACTTGAACTTCCAGTTGTGCACATTTATAAAAAAAAACAAAAAACAACCTATACATAGATTTTAATGTAGGGTATAACTGCAAACAAGTCTAACTCCAAAGATCAACACACAAATGAGAGTAAGTGGTTTCCTTTTGTTGTTTGTTTTGTGTAGTGTGTTATGATCCTTGTCAATAGACTCATACTTACCCAAAGTGGAAACCCACTCAGCCCTTCGGCCAAGAACCAGCATGCAGACGGGTCATTATTACCAAGTCATTCAGATAATTGTGAAAAACTAGGACTCAAACTCTAATGTCAGTGTAAGTGTGAAATGTTTCTCTCTCTTTCACTTTTTCTGTCAGCAGAGAGTCTAATCATCATCTGCACCATTTGCAGATGTGACACAGTTCCTACACTGGCGGCACAAGCAGAGGAACAATCTCTGAAGAGATGTTTTACAATTTTTCAGGGAAATTTGAGATTGCCTGTTTGATTTGGTCTTGCAAATTACTTCAATTTGACTATAAACAGCACATGACAGGAATGTAACAGTTAGGAGTCTTGATTTGTAACGTTGTGTGAAACTCGAGCCATGACGATGACACATCTAAAAGACTACTCTCAGGGGACTTGTATTACCTGTTGACCTCATGTGATTAAGAAGCGATATAACGAGTGTAGCAGTACTCAGAGCCTTGTATGCTGTTTCCATATAAAGGACAACAGCACAGAAGATAAGCCTCTCATCACTGGAGAAACAGAGTGTAGTACAGGGAAGGTAAACCTGAAAACAGCAAGCAAATCCAGAGAAGGAAAAGTCAAAAAGTGAAGTAAACAACACGAAGAGGATGCTAAAAGTGACGAGACCAAAAGGAAGAACAAAGATCAGCAGTGAAGAAAATGAACAGAGTTTACTGATGGCAGAATCAGAGGTAGAAGAGTGTTAAACACAGGTTTAAGAATTCAAGATAACAGGAACTGAAATGACGAGACTCTAATCCATCTGCATAGGATAAACAAACATTGTATTTCATCTTATTACATGATGATATTCCCTGAATAAAGGCTGAAGGTGACATTTTCTTTGACTGTTTATCTTCCCGCATAATCAGAAATGTCTCTGTGTGCCGCCTTCGTTCCATCCATTGAATCAGTGTGTGAGTTCAGTGTTCTGATGGATTTCAGCTTCCAATTTGTGAAAATCTGTCTCCATGCTGTGTGCGGAGATGAGCCGTCTGAATTTGCATCCAAAGTGCTGTCAATACTTTCTTAAATAATTGGCAGTGCAGCCCCCGTTTTTTTTTCCCAGCGTAATGACAGAAAAAGGTGCGCAACAGAAGACAAAGTAAAAATAGAAAACATCCCCAAATCAACAGGATGTCGTTCGACAGGGAGAATATCATTAAAGACCTCTGTGGTTGTCTGTGTTTGATAAAATGTTACAGGCAAACTGCTGGGGACTATTTCTTTACAAATTACTGACATGGAGGGATCACTGGATTCAGATCACAGACTTTCTCTATTATTGTTACAAGTCAGTGAAGTCCTGCGCAAATAAGGTTTTAAAATAAACAGTTATCTGTTTCAACACATCATGTTTTAATCTTTAAGCCTAAAATAATAAGAAATAACACTTTATCCTTTTTATTGTGCCTTTATCTCTTCATGTGTGCGGCTTTCTCAACTCTTGCAAATATATCCATACTTTCAGATTTACACAAACTCAGACGCACAAAAGAACTCAACCTAAACTTTGACACATACTTGGAAACACTACAAAGACTGTTGCACAGACACACACATAGAGAAACATGCCTCTGCTCCCCTGCTTGACAGCTGAGGACAAATCAGTCTGGTTTCTCAGACAAATTCTTCAATTATCCAGTCAGACCTCAGTCAGATGAGTTTCTTCTGTCTGTGAGGAAGCTGAATCACTGTCATACCACCCGCCACTGCATGCTGCAGTTATTTCCCAGAGCCTGTCACTGCATGTCCTTAATTTAACTTCATACTCATACAAGTGTGTGTGCGTGCGTGCATGTGTGTGTTTTTGTAGAGGAAGAGGGGCAAAAGAACTCACATGCTTCTGTCTGGGCTGTAAATGTCTGCAAGTTTCATCCATGAATTTGTCTTTGCATTGTATGTGTGTGTGTGTGTGTGTGTGTGTGTGTGTGTGTGTGTGTGTGTGTGTGTGTGTGTTTGCCCCCACACCACCACAGCACCAACCACAGGAAGAGTGGGAGAGAGAGAGGAGAGGTGGACCACGGAGTGGTTAACCTCATGACATCACATGCTGCAAGCTGATTGGCTGTTGTCTGAGGCTGGAGGGTTTAAAAAGCCAATCAGGAGTTTCTCAGCACCAAGCAGCAGCATCACCGAGCAGCAGACAACACCCAGGGAAACCCAGGAGATACACTTGAGACAAACCACATCAGCCTGTTTTTGCTCCACAGTCTGCTGAGCTCCTGAAACTTCCTTCGACTGCAAACAAGGTATGAAAGGAACACAGTTTCTAAAGCGCACAGTCTTGAGTTTTCTGTTTGTGTGTTAAGAGATGGAGGGCAGTAAAGTAAAAGATGCTGAGAATGAGCTTTATTTAACTTTAAAACAACACAATTCAACTTAAAACTCAACTCAAAGCAACAGAAAAATCCCTGAAATATATTAACAGCTCTGTTTACATACTTTCATGGACTGTTTTTCTTCCTCTCATAGTTTGGTCTCCTAGTTTTAAAGCAGGGTATTATCAAACTGCAATCCATACAGGCCTCTTACAGATATATTTGTATCAGTTCATGCTGTATGGTTTTTATTTCAAAACTTTCTGGACAGAGCATGAAATCTAAACAATGTTCTGGCTGAAATAGAAATGTTGTTATTAGACAGTTTTTCCAGCAGAGGGAGCTCTTACTACAAACTTTAGGATACTCTCAGCACTGTCTGCAATATAGAACATCACAGACAAGTTAAATATTCTGCCATGGAGTTTTTAAAAGTTTTCATGCTATGTTTGCTGTAAGATCAGAGCCAAACCTGTGAACAAACCTCACAGTAAAGGTCTCTTTTTACTCCAGCTGCAAATTCTCAACTGTGTTTTTCTTCCTTTTCAAATCAGTCTCATTCTCAGCCCCAAAGATCCCTTGTTGGTTAGCCTTTCTTACATTGATTTTTTAATGTTAACATAAAAGCAGGTCCAGGAAGAGTACTCCCATTTCAACAACTGGACAGGCCTGCAAAAAGTCCTGGTCTTGAACTCATCCAACATCTTCAGGATAAGCTGAAAAACTAAAGCTGCCACCAAACATGAGTTTTATGTCTTGCAGCAGATAGTGAGCAACTCTCTGCAGGCAGGTTCCAGCATCTTTTAGAGAGCCTGTCTCAGAGATTCAATGCTATAGCAACAGATTTATGCCAGTGTTTTTTAAAAACAAATATTCAACCATCACAACACACCATGTGTCCAAGTACTCGTTGCCTTAATGTGGATTTTCATCAGTCAAATGAATCTCAAGGCAAATCCTTCCGAACAGAATTTAAAGAATATTTGTTTAACTTTCTCAAAATCTGGAATGAAATGTCCTCAAGTTTAACATGATCTCAACAACATCAGTTCCTCAAACATTACTTTGATTCAGTTGGTTTTTAAAATCAAACTCTTGCACTTCGGTTTGGGCATTGCACTGCAGTCCATCAAACTGAAGTTTTATTTTGAAATACTTGCACACACCATCAGATACTGAAAGTCTGTGTGGAGGAAACTTGCATCACACCCACAGGAGGATTTGGTTATCCACCATGAAGGCTGTGCAGTTTTAATTATGACTTCTTTTTTGAGACTTCATGGCAGTGGAAGTGCGCCTGAGATTTAGAGCTGAAGAGGGGGGATGCCATGTTTGATTGGCTGATGAGCGTTGCAGTGATACCAGGGAAAGACCCGGAAGCTGTAGGCTGCAGGAAACTAACTAACATTACCAGGACCAGCCCAGACTAACCACGCTTTAGTAAACATCAAGTCTGATTAACTATCAGCTCAGTCTACAGTGTGTTCAACCAAAGAGCTGAGGAAGACTTTATGAGGTTCTAAGTGGAGGAGTTTAGATGACAAAACAAGCCTTGGCAGACCTGCACAGTAAAATTAGTTAAATTATCGAGACTGGTGTATAATTTTGGCAGTCAGAATTCCCCCAACACAAACTGCAACCAAGACCTCAGACTTAAGTGATCTTGAATGAGCTTTTGTTCTCTTAACTCCTCCAGAATCATTTGCAACTCAGCAATCTAATAAAGTTATGGTCCCTGTCTTTATCAGAACTGTAAATCTCTTTTAAAAGGTTTAAAGACATCCTGGGATTGATCTAAGAACGTGATGTAGATCCACCACTTTGTTTGACTCAGGATTTTATAAACCAAACTAAATCTGCCTGTGTTTTCAGGTTTGTTTGTGTAAGCAGTTCAGCACATTTTATTTCCTTAAACTTTTGTAACAAATGCTTAAAAAGTGTGTTCCCCAAAATGACAAACTAACCTTAACTATGAAGTTAAGTCCAAACCTCTCACCTCCAAAACTTAAACGCATAACTTAGAAGTTAGCCTTTGGACAATGTGATGACAAAACAACATGTGCTTAGTATAGAGATCTGAAACTTTAAAGCTCCTGTGATGAGGTTACAAAACAGACTGATGTAAATCCTAATGCCTATGTATGACCTAAAAAAGTGAACAAGACCATCAGAAGCAAGATTGATAATTTCTATGTTGTTATTATTTATGCCTGAAACTTCTGCTGGAGGGTAGGTGTTAGCAAAGTGATTTACACTAACTAAAAGTTCCTCACAGGAGCTTTAAGTACATGAACACACAAACAGCTCCAGCTTCTTTCTTTCAGCCAAAACTATCATATTTTAACTTGAACTTTTAACTTTTAAGTTTAGCTTTAAACATCCCCTTAAAAACATAAGGATGAGAAAGAATGTGCCAACCAAACATGTGTCCACCATAAACGTCTAACTCCCATGTTGGTCCTCACAAAGATAGGCATCCAGAAAAACACACATACGGCCATATGGGCGTCTGTCCTGATCCCGCTGCGCTGTGGCTTTCCAGTTATAACCTGGTGAATTATATAGTATAAGAAGAGTCCATCATTAAAGATGGAAGCAGACACTCAGACTGCTCCTCCCACAGCATAAATGAAAAGCAGAGTTTGGCACTGTGAAGAACAGGGAAATGAGAAGCAGATAAGTGTTTGTAAAGATGTTGCCCAAGATATTAACAAATGCAGGAAAAAGCTGTACATCAATGAAATGTAAAGATATTTTACTTGTATAGAGATATAAAGGTGAAAAGTGTTGTAGAACCATCTGTTACAGTTACTGTGGCTGTTACTGTCAACAAACCACATACAGAAATCGAGAATACCACTGACTGTGCAGCGAAAGACTGATAAAACCCTTTCCTCTGCAGAACACTACAGGCCAGGGCTATCTGCAGTGACTATATGTTTAGTCCAGAATGAGTTATAGTTCTGAATTATCTCGTTTATGAACTCTTTATGTTGTGACAAGTTTTGCAGAACCACTATAGACAACTTTCTTTGGCCAGTTTACCTGTTTACCTTTGGCCAGTAAACCTTTTTATCGGCTTTATATTTTCTGTAGTTAATGTTGTGAGGTTTTGTATGGAAATATAGGTTTGTACATATGCACCAAAGTAGAAAGGTTTTTACTCCTCTGCTTGAAATAGTCCCAAAAAGATGATTTCAGTTTGAGCAGCGGGGTCAAGTCCTTTTGTTTCCAGAAACTAAAGCTCCTTTGAGGAACATTAGGTTTGGGTCCATATCAGCGCCCAAAGCAGGCTATGCTGATTTGTCCTGAACATAATATTTCCTTACCAAAGAAAAATCATATGCTGGCCTCTTTTAACAATCAAAAGATCACTTGCCATAGTCCATGTGACAGAGGCTGTATCTGGAGCATGCAGCTTACCTCTTGGTCTAACACCTGCCCCCCGCCCCTGGTTTCAGAGATGAAAAATAGCAACTTAGAAATAGTCACTCCTGTTGTTGATGGTCTTGTTTGCTTATTTAGATCATAAAAAAGCATCATTATTTATTTCGGTCGGTTTCTTAACCTAATAATAACCCCTACAGGAGCTTTAATGAGCCCTCTATCAAAAATGAGTCTTGATTTTGACCATACAAAACTCTGACTCCCGTTCTAAGATGATTTAGTTTTGTGTCTGATTGGAAGATACATGTTTGTCTTCAACCCTGACAAAGTCTCTGAAACTTTTTTTGCAGAGTAATTGAGGGAGAATGAATTATAGATTCAGACAACTCCAAACATGGCTGGTTTCCTCCCATAAATCTTTTCAGTCAAGTGCTAAGAGACTAATTTCATCCTTTTCTCCATCATAGATGTAATTTTCTCACATCTTTTTGCCTTAAATCAGCCAGATACATCCTGCCTCGTAGTTAAACAAACCACAAGCCCAAACGATGTGATTTCTAGCCTGATGACAGACAGAATGCTTCAGTCTATCGAAACAGTTTTCAGGGACACAAAACCTCTCGTCTTGGTCTGTAATTAAAGGCTTAATGACTTCCTGTGACATGTGACCATGCAGCCTCCATTTTTAGGAAGGAATCTGGGCGAGGGGATTGACTGACGAGGCCTGCAGCGCATTTTTCAGTTTGACATGTCATTGTGTTTCCTCTGAAGTTGTGGCCTGTGAACAATATTTTGTTGTTGTACAATCCCTGAATATCATGATTATGTTTCATTGTTTTATTGTGTTATACGATGATGTTTTACTGCGTGAATTCAACCTGCTTGTTCTGCTTTTCTCCCGTTTTAGACACAAAACTGTGACACAATGAAAGTGGCTGTTATTTTCGTTCTCCTCTTCGCCACAGTCCTCTGCAGGCCGGTGAGTCAATGTTCCTCTTCAGTCTAAACTTCTAGATGAATTTTGTTGAAGTTAAACAGAAGCTTCGTCTCCAGATGGCAGTCGACTTATTTTTAAATTTGTCTTTTAGGCGAGAAAAGTCTCTGTCAGCAGTTCAGAGAGCTCAGAGGAAGTGGTGAGTATCTCAATAAAAGGCGAGATAGATATTTAGAGATAGAACAGATGTCAAAACTGACTGATTTTTGCTCCACAGGTGAGACGACCTGCAGCTCAACCCATCAGGAAACAGGCAGCAGTCGTTCCACAGGCCCGTGCGGCTAGTGTACAGGTAAACTAAACATCTAACATTCAAAGGGCTGTGTTTGGAGAGAAGCCCCCTCCTCCATTTTCAAACCTTTGGGACTTTAAGAGATTAGATGGGAGATTTCTGATTTCTCAAATCAAAATAGACTCCAGACTTTCAACTCACAGGCTCCTGTGTTATGAAGAAGATCCTGCAACTCCTTTTTTCCCTGAGGAAACTCATAAAACTTTATTTTATGACAGTGATATATTTTGTAAAGCTTCAAAAGTGAGAGAGGCATCGGGTTAGCAATTGTCTTAGAGTGGTATTTGCCTTTGGCAGAAATGAAGCAGCAATAGAAGTAGTAAAAGTTAAACTATGAGTGTATTAAATGTATGTCTTTCTAATGTTTCAGAATGTCGTAGCAGCTGCTGCTGCCAGCTCAGACGAGAGCTTAGATGGTTCAGATGAAGATGAGGTGAGACATGCTCAGTAATAAAAATTCATACTCACAGTTTTCTTTGGCTTTTGTCTTTTGTTAAAACACTACAGTTCTTGTGAAGTTTATAATTTTGAATTTCGATGATTTTGCAGCAGCAGATAGCATTCCAGGCCGTAGTTGAAGCCAAGTCAGACATCTCAGCCACAGCTTCAACAGACACAGCTTCAACAGACACAGCCTCTGTCGACAGCAAGGACAGTGAAGACAGTGATGATGATGATGACGATGATGATGATGAGACAGAGGAAAACGTAAGTACAAATACATGCGGCTCATTTCAGGGGAGGGATTCTGCAACCATCTGTCTTAGTGATCCAAAAGTTCCTACACACCAGCTCACCTCCCACCTCTGTCTCTCCAGGATACCGATGAGGACGAGTCCAGCGACAGCTCAGAGTCAGGCGAGTCCTCCACCACCGTTCCCTCCACCCTCACCCCTGTGATCATCACAGAGGAACCCGTACCTGAAACCACCGAAGCACCAATTGAACCCACCATCGTCACAGACGCAGACGCCCGTGGTGACAGCCTGGGTGGATACCCCAGTGATTACAAGACCATTATCTATGTGGAGGACAAATCCTACCACAAGGTTCCTGCTCCTTACAAGTCCTACGAGTATGTGAACACCGGAAAGAAGATGGCCTACGACATGACAGAGGGCAATGATGTGGAGAAGTCACTGCAAGTGTACAAGGTAAAGCTTCCTCAGAGTAACAGCCCATAAAATATCTTATTAGGCAATAGGGTGCAAAAGAATGTGACGCTGCGAGCCAGTGGTAGTGTCAAACCTTCAGAAATCTGCTACAGACTCTTTTCTGTGAAGGTTCTCAGTCATCCACATCATAGTTTTTCTAAATTTCATCCAAAAGGCAACTGGACTGGGTCAAAAATTTTAAGACATTTCAGTTGAAAGCCAAAATATCTGCATGAACTTCAACCAAGAAACTTGTTGGTTCTAAGAATGTATCAAACTAATCCTCATGTTCACTCTATGCCTCCCTTTAGGCAATCCACGTCCACGCTGATCTCCTGGAGGAGGACACCAGCACCCCTGAGGTAGAGAGCCAGGGCCTGGATGCATCCTCTGGTATCTCTCAGGACCAGGCAGTTGAACCCCGCCAGGCTCCCCTTCCAGAGGAGGACAGTGCAAGTGCCAGCGATGCCACCACCAGCGAGAGCGAGAGCTCCAGCACTCCAGAGGAAGAAGAAGAGGCGGAGGAGAGCTCGAGCACCGCCAGCGACAGTGCCAGCACCAGCCAGGAGTCAGAGGATGAGGAGAGCCAGAGCAGTGAGGAGGCCACCGCTACACCTGGAGCCGCTGACAGCGACTCAGATGAGAACGACAGCATTGAGGGTGACTCCGATGAGGAGGGGGCAGGACCTGACATCACCACCGATGTGCCGGTGGTCATCACTGCCAAATAAACCCCAGCCAATCAGGAAACAGAGTGGATAGCGGTGTCCAAAAGATTCACATAGAGAGCGCATGCTGCATCCAGGTGCAAAACCCCCTCCTGAGCCACTTTCCACTGCAGGGCCAAACAGGGATAGTCTAGGATTAGATCTAATTGATATGAGTGTATTCAGCCAACATTTCAGTGATTGTTTGTGCATCCTTCTGGAAGCAGAATTCTTGTTCACTTTAAACATATTTAAATAAATGCATTATCCTCTCAGACTGTGGTCTTGTTACCCTGGGAAGTCCTGTTTTTGACCCTGCAGGGGAAATGTGGTGTAACTGACGACTGCTACCTGCAACAGGAGGAGGACCGCACAACCTTTTCCCCCCTCCCCTCCTCCCTGGTCTGTTACTGCATTAAAGAAGGTCAAACTGGAAAAGAGAAAAGAAAAGATGATTCCTGATATCTCCACCAGCACAACACTGCCTTTAACCATTAATCAATAACTACAATACGCTAATGCATAACATGTAAAATAAGATATTTTTATCATTTTATGCAAACTAAAATCGTAACTTGATATTAGGCCAAACATTTGCTGTCTGTTGGCCCAGCTTTGTTGCTTGCTAGTATCAAATTTGAAAGTGAAAGTAAAGGATGTTATGAAAGAGAAATCCAGTACAAGGTTCATTCAAATATAAATGCAGTACACATACACCACAGTCCTGTTCGTTTGCACAGTTTGTACCTACACTACATGTTGTTTGTCCCATGTTGTTTACTGTAATGTATCATATTGTACCATTTCTAAAATATTAATAAAGTTTTTCATAAAAAGAGATTCTGGCTGTTGGCTTTACATTTCACAAAAGAAGAGTAAACATAAAACAAACACCTGACAGTTAAAAAAAGAATTGAAGAAGAATAAAGAAAGAGTTGTTTCTAACTGAAATTGAGGAAATAAATACTACCAGTATCATGTCTGATCTTAGCTGAAGCCAGGAGGTGTGAGCTGGGCATCAAGACAGGAATCGTTATATAATGTAAATGACTTGTGTTCTGTTCTGTGCAGAAACTGTGTCTTGATTTATTAGCCCTCATTAAAGTGCAATTTTAAAACCAACTGCAAATGACATTGTTAACTCAAGGCATGAACACTGGCAACTGTAATTAAAAAAGAGACAGTCAGCAGGGCAAATAAATCAGGACCCCTCAGCTTCAAGTTGAAGCTGCTTGTTTTTTTTTTTAGCAGTCATCAACAAAATGTGCAGAATAAAACACTGATCCATTGTAAACAAGTGTCCAGGCCATATTTCCAACAGGAACAATAAAGGGTCCAGGGGGATGTCTGATTCTAGGATTTTCTCCACCTCCTCTTAACATAAATCACATCACTGTCTTAAATTAACTATCAAAGTCTTTTTTTCTAGGAAACACATAAATGACTTAATTTTTCCAATGTTTAAAAAACCTTTCGTTTTATTCCATAAATTCTTAATTTTTGAAGGCGAAGGAAGCAAACTCGTCAGGGGCGGGGCCTAACTGCCCAATTAGCCCCTCCCACCTGCTGCTGCTGCGCCTGCGTCGATTCTACCCTGCTGTCAAAAGGTCAAACGGTCAAAAGGTTATAAGGTCATAAGGCGATCAGTTCGATAGTTTCACACAGTCTACCCGTCTATGAGTCTACCACAGCCAAGGCAACTGTGCCAGAGAAAATAACTCATACCGGTAAATCTCTAGTTCTATAAAACCCTAAATCCAGGATGATAGCTTTATTTTTCAACTAATGCTAAGCTAGCTTGCGTAGCGAAATCTAGCTGCCGATGTTAGCCCGCTAACTGTGTCAACTAGCTAGCTGTTATGGAGGGGGATGGAGATAAGATGACAATAAAATGACCCATAAAGCATAAAACATGGCTACTAAACACTTTACCACCACGAACGACAGAGGAAGGGACTGTGGCATCACAGCAGTAAGTCAGATACCTTCTGTCTGTCAGTTAGTTATGAACAAATGTAATGTTTTGTGTTGCCTGAGGGCTTAAACATGTTTTTATTGACTGATTCCTCTTCCTGCAGGGTTTGGCCCTTAACAATGTCTTACAGTTAGATCATCATTGACATTGTGCCTGAGTTTTGCTTTTGTTCACATAATTAAATAACCCTGTAAAAGGTTAATTGTGTGTACTGTATTTATCCATGAGTCATAGTGGCGGCTGTGTAATTATGCAGCAGGATATGAGGCATGAAGACCAATAAATCCTGTCCTTAGAACACTTTTGAAGTCCCAAACTGTCAAGAACAAGACAGGAAAAGTGTGATTTAGGACTTTGAGGGATCTACCACAGTTTCTCTATTCAAGCATTAGACTCAGGGGTTAGAAAGTCTGTGTTTTAACCAGTTCAGCTATTTTTATGAGCATCCTTAAATGTCTTAGCATCTGTACAACCTAAGGGTAATGTGTTTTATCTTCTAACTTTGGTTTTTATCTTCCTCCCAGATCAATTTGAACATCAGGTAGGGCTATACTGTGGAAAAGTACTCTGGTTTCTGGAAATGAAGAGGTGATGCTGACCAAATATCTCCAAGGAACTCTCCATGTTTCCAGGTCAAAGGTTGTTAAGTTCATAATACTAAATACAATTTTTGACTTATTCCATATTTCTTCAGTTGAGGGAAGCACATGGTAAATATTACCTCCAATACTGCAGTCATATATGAATGTGGGACATGTTCTCACACCACTCTCTTTGGGTTTTTAGGCTTTCCACCAGATGGAGGTGATGCTAGCTGTGAGGATTCTTCGCCATCCAGAAGCATGAGTGCTAATGAGGTTACATATTGGGTCATAGTTCAAGTTCCCCCAAAGATGTTGGAGAGGATTGCAGAACGGGCTCTTTGCAGGTCAGTGAAGTTCTTAAACACACAAACAGAGAACGTGCCATCATTGCCTTGTACACAGAAGCATTATCTGTCTATGTAAAGATTTAACAGATCCAAACATCAACCATAAACTGGTTTGAAATCTCAAAGGTCTGCATAGAGTGCAACGCATAACTTTCCCCACTAGATGGGGCTGAGTCACTGCAGTGATTATTTACAGGAGTCACCTTGACTCTCCTAAAAACAGAGAGATTTCTTTCAGCTAAAGTTAACTCAAAGATAGGATGCTAAGCTGTAACTGGAGCTGGTTTTGGTCTTTTGAGTAGTTAAAAACTACTTTTATGATTATAGAATAAAAAGGTTTCCAACAACAGGCAGTATTGTACTTATACATTAAATGTGACTAGTATACCTTTTTTCATTTAGAACACTTATGGACATAGATTGATCCTGATATGATTAAAGCTTTGGCATGCTGGACAATCTCTGACATGATTTGTAACTTCATTATTTTGCTATGAAATCTTAAAACACTCGTTGTGAAGGACATCTATTTTATGTAAGATATGTGTGTAAGTATAGAAGGATCTTATTTTGTAAAGCAACACTTTTGAGTGAAAGAAAGTTACATTTTTAAAACCTCTTCTCCTAAACCTCCGCTCTTTGAATGTTGCATCAAGATCAGTGTATCTATTTGCAGGATTGATGATGAAAGTTTGTTATGAATCGTGATTGTTCATGAATCTTCCTCTTTCTTCAATACTATAATCCAAAAGTAAGACGTAGCCCGGCAAGGATTCAAATCATAAGCCAGTTGTTTTACAGGAATGACTGCTGTAACGTTCATAGACAGTGTACAGCCACGTCTCACACTGTCTTTCATTAATTAATAACCATATGACCTACATGTGTAGGAGAAGAACTACGTGGAACCTGATCACGGCCGAAGCTGAATCCTGTTTTTCTGCACGTGCAATCACAGTCCATTTACAATGTTTTGTTCTCACTCAGTTCCTTCTTTCTTTAATCTCTTTGAATATCCTGTTAAGCACATACACGGCAGTATTCTCCTAGTGTACTCTAAAGTCAAACTCCTGAACTGGCTAAATGAGATTATTGCTTACTGTGACAGTTTTAGGGTAAATTTAAACATAGGCTCTTCTTGTTTGTGTCTGTAGCAGCGTAAATCATTTAAGATTATTTATTAGCGAGTGTAAAACACATCTCAAGGCTGATTTATACTTCTGCGTCGCCTTTACGCAGCAGGGGCTGACATGGACATGAGCACCACATACTTGTGCGTCGATGTGTCCGTGTCGTACAGCAATTCTCCTCTAAAATGCTTGAGGGCAGTGTGGTCTCTCTGATAGTCCAGTCGCCTGATGGTAGCAATGTTTCCAGAAGAAGAAATTATTTTTGAAACATTTAAATGTATATGTTTCAATTCTGTGAGTACCACAAGTTATATTGTTCCACTCTTTCTTTATTTTAATGCATTAAGTTCTGAGACATTCTGCAAACTGTGGACACATGAAACCAAAATGACATGCATGGCTAATGACTAAAAAGGGAAACTAAGAAGATCATATCAATTATTATTAACGCACAGAAGTAAATAATTAAACAAATAAGTAAGTTTCAAATGAGACATTTTATTTCTCAGTAGAGAAAAAGACAGCAGTGAAACAAACAACACATTTAGATATACTTCACATCTGTTTACCATAATGACGCACAAAGCTTATTCAACAAATCAACAACATCAAAGTTTTGTCTTCAGCACTCCTAACCAGATCTAATCTTGGAGAAGCTGGATTGACATCCCGTAATTAAAGAACCCAGTGTGGTAATAACTCAGCATGTACAGACAACGGACGAGAGCTTACAAGACAAACAGGACACACCCTCTAAAGTCTGTGCACACACTGCTGTGGGCTACATACTTTTTTAAATTCCAGTGCATTACATATATTAAGACCTGGGGACAAAGTTCTACTGTTCCAACAACCTGTTCTGCAGGTGTTACAGCTTAGAGATTCTTCATAGAACACATAAAAATGAAGTAAAATGCTTTTAACTATACTTTAGGAGCACATCTACAGAAACAGACTGGATCAGGCACGCTCAAAGAAATACACCAAATTATCCTGCTTTTACCAAACTGTTAATACTTCACATAATCCTAACTGAGCCACAGATTTGTTTGTATTATGTTAACATATGTCAACAAAGTGGTTTGGTCTCTGTGTTAAAATCACTGAACACACCTTTATAAAAAGTAATATAGGTATTGCTGCCTTTAAAACTGGAAAATAAGGAGGGGCATGTTGTGAGTATTGATTGTTCATGGTAGCAATCATGCTAATGAGCCATAACTGCTAGCTCGCTGTGCACTGTGGAGGAGGAACAAAAAAATAAAAAAGCAGTTCATTGATCACATTATTGTAGTCGCTGAGTGAAGGATGTATCATCATAGAGCTGGGCGATATTGAAAAACATGTTATCACGATAACATTTTTCATATCAGTTGATATCGATCATTTTCACGATAAATATCATTCTCGTCAAAAATCATTCTGTCATATCATTTTAAAGGCAGATTTTTCAGATGGTTTGTTAGCTTGTATCTTGGATTTAGAGGTTGAATAAATTGCCAAAATATCTGAACTAATGAAGTTTAGTGGCCTTTCTTGTCGAGCATGTTCTCACTCGTTTCAGTTGTTTTTACATTCAGCTCCAAACGTCTTTAAGCCCTGTCTACCTCTAACCCTGCGACGCGATTGGCTGTTCCATGGCGACTTTCTTTTTCTGTTTAATGTTGGGTGGGAACTAGCTTTTAAGACGCACCATTACCCCTCTCCATTTCCAGTGGTTAGAGGGTGTAATCAAAGGTTTAGATATATCAACGTTTTATAATACATTTGTTATATTTTATTGAGAAAAATAATATCACGATAATTATTGCTATCGTTTTATCGCCCAGCGCTATATTATCAACCATTTATAGGTTTTCAAGGAACTGTGACACGTTAAAATATCATCAAAATAAGTCATTTTATTGACGTTTTGTGCTTGATTTCTTGAGTTTAAGTGAAGATAATTTTTAAACATTTATATAATCGTGTACATCCATTTTTGATTTTATTACAACTTCAATCTAAACTGTGTCATTGGTGGAAAATACTCTTTTAATTACTATTAATACACACAACTAAAATGTTCAACAATCAGCTTTGTACATCTTTTGGTCCTGCATCTAGTGGTCGTTGAAGAAACTGCATCTCAAGGCACTTTGCTACAACTCTTCCCTGCTAAGTTCTTATACCAGCTAGTATTTATAGTTTAACTTTAATTTTCAAATTAGCTTCCCTTAATATATGTACTTGTAAGTTATTTTTTTCTTTTTTTGATGCCCATTGTGATTAACCCTCAAAAACAGAATCAAACATGGATATGATAAGTCATCGTTCGCGATCAGTCAGCAGGAATCAAAGTTGCTCAGTTGTCCCCTCTGTTGTCTGTGATGGGAGCTGCCGTGGGAAACCTCTGTGTAACATTTGGGGTCACACCGCCAGGAGAAGTGATCACAACAGCTGTGGTTGTTGTTGTGGGGGGCGCAGCAGTTGGCCGGTTTGTGGTTACGTTCCCCGGTGTGGGGGAGAGGGTGCTCCTGTCTGGTGTAGTGGTGGGCGTGGACGACGTGGTGGGCATGAACGGGGTGGTCTGATCGGGTATTTGAACTTCCTCCGATGACTCTTCAGAGGATTCACTGGATTCCTGCGACTCATCAGAGGAAGAGCCTTCATGGCTAGAATTTTTATTACACAACCAAGACAACCACTTGTATTTATCCAGCCATCCCTGTCTCTGGTCCTTGTCCCTGATGTCAGCCTTTTGATGCCAACGCCGACGCTTCTGAGGAGAGAATACATCAAATCCAAAAGATGTTAATGTCAGAAACTGTTTCTCATACTTTTCTTACTAATGCCCCAGTCCAGCTTCTCTTTGATACGTTTAAACTGAACATGTTCTATGTCACATACTTGACTTGACTTGGTTCATTTGAACTAGCTAATCTGCTCTCTCTCCTCTTAGACATGCACTGTGTCCAAGCGTGCATTATTTAGTTTTCAGGTCTGTCATTTTGGACTCCTAAACACATATCACATTAAAGCCCTTGTGAGGATATTTTAGTATTCACAGCAAGCTGAATTAAAAGCCATTTTAAATTTTGCAAGATCTGCAGAAATAGGAGCTACAACTTCATTCACAGGGCACGCCACAAATTTAATGGAGAAAGAGACAAAACTAATAGCTGAAATATATGTAGGCCATACCTTAAACAGTGCAATACTGTAGCCTCTATGGACACACTATGTAAAACAATGCTATTTTAACAATGTTGGCATTGAAGGTTAAAGGGCAAAGCAGCGAAGGTCATTTTAGAGCACATTTCAGCACAAAGGCAATTCACAAGAGACATCAAAACACAAAGATAAAGAGCAGAAGAAACACCAATAATCAAAGAGAAGTTCAAATGAAATGGCTGTAAACATTTGAATCTTTATCCTTGATTTAAAAAACCTATGAGTTTCAGCAGACCTGACATTTTCTGGGGGGCCTGCTTCAGACATGAGGAGCATCAAACCTGGATGCTGCTTCTCCATGTCAGGTTCTGACTCTGGGAACAGAAGCAGACCTGTCCCAAATCACCTGAGTGCTACACTCAAAATGAATCCAATATGTTCGGTGTGTTAAATCAAATAGAAACTGAAATTTATTCACACTAGAACAAAACATTTCTTGCAGCAAAGGACTTCATATTTCATCTTGAGAATGAAAGCAACACAACGTTAAGAAAGTGAGAAACGGTCATTGACAGAAAGAGAGATCAGGGATAGAGGTAAAAAGAGCTTTGTGGTTGGCTTACAGGCCTAGCAGAGGCTGTTGTAAGAAGGACGATGACGAGGGCGATTGTAAGAAGCTTCATCTCTGATTGGTTCCTGTCTGCGAAGGAGGGAGACCACAAATGAAAACATAGTCACTTGCGCGCAACTAACAAGACACTGTCACAGGGCTTGAGGTAAGAACAGTGTTTAACGCTGGAGAAGCTCAACACTCTCAACAATGCTCCTGTGTTTGAAATACAAACATTAATGTTTTCTAGCGAGGTATATTCACACAGTTAGTGAGAAGTTGTTCATAATCACAGTAGAATAGTATAAAGTAAATAAAAGCTAAATTAAATGTAAAACTCACCAGTTATCTGTCGCACCAGACCCGTTCTCTGCAGCGTCTCTTAAATCCTGTCACACCAAAGGGAGTCCTCGTAGCTGTGACGGCTCTCTGTCAGTGCAGAACGATGCCTGTCTTCCATGCAGGACTGGCTGCTTCTAATATACGCTGCCCTGACCGTGAAGGTGGGATGGGCAGGGCTGTGCCAGGGGAGAGTATTGGGCAAGACTGGGATGCCTGGGGCTGGAGTGTAAGGGAGGGGCAGAGGAGGAAGTTTACCACACACTCACACATGTTGAATCTGTTGTTTATTTGTTTTGTGGGTTATGTATGTTTTCACAAATGTACATTAATCCTTTAGTCTTCTACGACATGATCATTGCTTTAAAACTTTTTTTAAACTGGCACCCCCGTGATGGGTACATGATTTAGACATCATACTCCTGCATCCATTACTACATATATGACTCTGTCAGCAGGCAAGTGTTGATTCACTTTTGTATAGGTGTGTGTTCATGTGATCATGAGTGTGTCATTGTATACATTTAAACAAGGGGACTTTGAGGGATTTTCTTTCACACTGTAAAGAAATGATATCTGAATTGTGGTGGTGAAAAAAGCTGCTCTATCAATCAGTCCAGCCTTAAAGCCCCTGGAAACGTAAATGGAATATTTAAAATTCATGTAGAATATCAAAATGTGATGTGTAATCAAGCTTCAACAAAAATCTGAGTGAAAATAAATATTCATAACTCTGAAAAAACTCTGTTCAAAACCAGCTTATTTTACAGGTCAGAGCATTTCTCAGGACTGTGTGGGCGTGGCCTAACTCTTTGATTGACAGGTCAAGAGAGAGTTCACAGCCTGCATGTTTTAGCCGTCTGACTCTGAATCTAAAGACATAAAAACTCCAGAATCTGAAAATTATACATTTCAAATAGTCTCTGAGTGTTGAGTTATGCACGCATCGGAGCTCCGGGGTGTCAGACGGGTGCTGTTTGTGTGGCTTTTAAAATGTAAGAGTATTTTTCCATAATGTGGCAACTGTTCACTCTGAGATACTATGAGTTGTTCCTCAGGATTTAAATATTAAAACCAATGTTCAGTGACTAAGCAGGAAGTTGTATTGTCTCTGTTTGTAGCTGGACATAGAGACGAGTATTTCCCATTAAAAATACTTACACAGTCAAACTCACCCTGAGTAAATGTTGCATAAAATCATTTTTCAAACCTAGTGTTTGGTAGTGATGAAGAGAACTGTCAGATGTTAAATCTTGTCCTCCACCCTCGGTTGGCACTTATGAATGATTTTGTGTTTCGAAGGCCGAATGATTTCGGACACTTTACAGATTAATGACATCTCGCAGATGGAAGCGGAAGTCTGAATGAGGTGATGGAGAAATATAACCCTCATACAGAGTCTTTAGAGTTGAGCAGTCAGAGGAATGTAACAGGAGAGTCAGAGTTAAATAACACTCTGATCAGACCTGTGTCTATGACGCCTCGGTGTTACCTCACACTCTGAAACTTTTCCTCTCCCCTCAGCCTCTCTTTTACGTGTGAAAACCGTGCGATCACTTCAGGGTGAGTCATCCAAAGTTTCAATTCAAAGATTAAAAGGATAAAAACAACTAATTATTCAAAATATGACACCTGACTCAAAAGCATTTATAAAACTGACAGGGAAACAAAAGCAACCTATGTAAACAAAGTAAACTTCCAACAGCATTGTCATCTTTGATGACTCAGTTATGACTCAACGCTTTATTGAAAATGCTCATCTATGCTTCATCTGCTGAAATCTGCACTCTGGCATAGACAAATTTAATTTATTTATGCCTTTCAATAATACTTCTAAACTTTTCTGTGTGAAGGAAGTATTTTTATTTAGAATTCTTAGACTTAGATTTTAGGTTTCTATATTTATCATCGCTCTCTCTCTCTTATTCTCCTCTATCCCTCTTTCCAACCCCGAGGCAGATGTGTGTCTAACATGAGTCTGGTTGTGCTCGAGGTTTCTGCCTGTGAAAGGAAGTTTTTCCTCACCGCTGTAATTAGCTAAATAATGCAAGGTGCACTGCTCATGGTGGATTAAGATGAGATCAGACTGAGTCTTACCCTGTCTTGGTGTTGGGTCTCTGTTGATAATTTGACATAGAGTGATCTAGACCTGATGTGATTTGGCGCTATACAAATAAAGATTGATTGATTGATCGATTGAATGATTGCCGTTACTGTCTTTTTGTGAAGCACCAGTGTTCCAATCACCACAATAAAGCTTTCTTGATCTTGATCTTGATCTTGATATAGATATACTCACTGATGTATCTCTAAAATCAAGGCTATGACGCTCAGCTATTAAAGTTGACAGCTGCAAAAAATGTCAATTTAATATATTGAATATTAAACTGAATATTAAAATGTTAAACTGACATCACTTACACCGCTGATTTTGGCTTTTGGCTCCTGCCTTGATGCATGTTAAGAAAACAACCTTCCAGCAGAGAGGCTGCAGTAGTGTGAAAGCAAAAGCATATCGTGCAGGACACACAATACATACATTTCTGAAACCTCATTGCTGAAATGCAGTTAAAAATATCAGTAAATCACACTTAAATATCAATGTCGACCCTTAATGTCATAAATCAGCCTGATTAACTCACTTTCTACTGTCAACACACCCTGAATCACATACCACATGTCTTACAAGTCCAGTTTCGGCCTCAGAGGTTACACTTAAGCCAGAACTTGTCAGGAGAAAGTCCCTCCTCTGGTCACTTATTAGTGTCATCAAACCGGTCTTCTCTATTATCATGTACAGAGAGTTCAGTCAGTGTGGGTTAATAAACAACCTTGTGGTGACACTAAACTGATGTAAATGACTGCATGAGGCAAAGTTGTGTTACTGCTTATAAATGTTTATTGATTGATTTAACGTTAATTTTAATTGAGAAATAATAATTGGAAAGCATAGGAAATTGCTATTGGACTTGATTGTTTTGTTGGCTATTTTTTTTTATTTTTATGAATAATTGTGAAATAAATGTCAATGTTTATCAAACAGTATTTTGGCTTGAAATGCCCATCCCTAATTTCTTCCGATATCCATGTGATTGTAGAGAGAAGAGAAGATAGCTGAAGTAGATTTTTCAAGTTACATTTAAAAATGACTGAAAAGGAAACTTCCTTAAAGTGTCCTGAAGTTATCATGAAGCTATGAGTTAACCTGTAATCATATGCTAGTTACACTCATACACCAGTATGAGTAATGTTTAAGTCGTAAACAATAACAATAAACACATTCTTTAAACATAAGAAAAGGCAAAATGTTTTTAAATTTAATTTTAAAATTAACATTTTGACTTTATTCTTGAATGTTTTCACTTAATTCTCAACATTTACATTTTTTTTCTGAGACGGCATTATTAAAGGAATAATCTCTTATATGTCACCCCTGGCCTTAATACTCCTCAGTGGCGCAGCACATGATAATTGACATCATTATAATTACTTAAAGGGAGGTTGTAAAGAAAGAAAGGAATAGGGACTTGAATACTCACGTGGAACACTGTATTCAATGTCATACGCTACTGAAACCGAATCGCGCTGACAAAGTTGTGTTTCTTAGGGAGTACCAGTGAAATTTCCCCTTCACCTCCGTCACTCTTGTTGCCCTCTGGGATGATTTAAGGCCAGACTACTTCCTGTTAATGTTTCATGAAAGGAATTTGCTCTTTAAGACATCTTGTCTATGTCAAAGGTAGAAAATAAAAAACAGGTATACGCTTTGTTGCTCTCGTGCTCAAGAACATCGTGACATTTCCTTGAAAGGGTCTTAGCACAGCTGCTCATCATAAAGATGCAGAGTTTCCTCATACTTTTAATGTTGTAAGTGAAATATTACCTCACAATGAAGAAGTATATCTCATATCAGGAAACTTCAATATGCCACAGATTCATGACCGGGGTCAGCCTGTCATTTATAAAGTGATGCTCAGAATGACTTTGTATTTTCGTACGTCTTTATAAGATTATGATGCCATTACGTACGTTGTTTAATGGATGTTTTCTTAATCCAAAATGCAAAGTCAGGCTGGAGACTCGACTGGTTAGTTAACCTCTGAGTCACAAAAGAGTTTTAACCTGGATATTAAAGCTGTTAGTCACAACAAAGTTTTCCATCACACCAACTACTTGTTGAACTTTACATGATCAATCAATTTAATTTGATGCATAATATGAAAAAAAGCTGGTTAAGAATTCAAATAACGTGAATATCATAATAATCTGAATCATTATGGTCTTAAGTTACTGTAGCTTATCAAAATAGTTGAGCATTGTGAGGTTGGAAAAAACACTGGTAACAAGCAGTGTGATCTCAGACTCAGATTGACTGTCAGGTAAAGTTAGAAGGAATGGAACATGGTCCAATTGCACTAAAACTAAATAATAATAATAATAAACATGGAGATAAATCTAAATCTAAATCAGAAATATTAGGATAAAAAAAATATCTTCTGTTAAATGAAATAAGGCAACACAGCTATAAAATATTTTACAGTACACAGTATCATGAATAAATTCACCGTAAAGAGATCTGGACATTTCTAAAAGTGTATTTTCATGATGCATCAGGTCTCATTTGAAGCTTGTGCTTCAGTCTTATTTGTAATGTCCAAACAGTCCATGGGAATGGACCACATCACCAGGGGTCCTGGGCCTTGTTTATGAGGTTTGCTGCAGATGGGAGGGAACTCTTCTTGTGGTGTGAGTCTTGTACTCGGGGGTGTGACACAGGACGTCCACGAGATCCATGTCCGGTCCATCTCCGATCCGCTGCGGTCCGACTCTGTGCTCTCTCGTCCGTCAACACCCACAAGTTGCGTTTTCGGAACGCAGCACGGCGCAGGACCGCCAGACAGCTGGAGTCATGTGACCGAGGTTTTCCCGTGGTAAATACTGAATCAAGGATTCTCCTCCTCCTCTCCTCATGTTGTCTTCATGGTCCTCTGAAAACCTCTGACCTGTTGACTCCAGGCCTGGCTCCACTCATCATGACGGTTTGTTGTCATAGTTAAGTTAAAAACGATTTACACAGAGTGTTTTATTCTGAAAATTAACCGGATGTTTTCATTTTGTTTTGGTGCCTGACTTCCTGTCCCGCTCCATGTGCTGTGTTGAGTTTGATGCGTCGTGCTCCAGCATCCGACTAAAATAGAAGTCTTGTGTATCTGATCCGTTGCCTTCCAACCTGCCGGATCAGAGATGCAGCCGGAACGCAATGGAGCGGATCCAGTGGAAGTCAACACATTGACTAGAATAGAAACCTATCAGATCTGGTGCCATGACGGATCGGAGACGGACCGGACACGGATCTGGTGGAACTTGGCCGTGAAGGAGCTCTGGAAGGCAGCTCCTCCTCTTGGCTTTATTATATATATAAACTTATTTGTACAGGTAACTTCAGTGAAACAGGAGGTCCAATTTCTAAGACCAAGCATGTCAAGACAACAGCAGCAAAACAACACAAAGCCAGAGACACAGGGAACTCACAACACTGACGAAGTAGAACATAAATCTGAAAACCGGAAGAACAAAACTGGCACGTGGTCGTCAGTTTAAACTCCCACACCTTCTAAATCCAGCTCTCATAAAGTTAGTTTGAATTCCCAGAGGGGGATCCAGTTCCCGCTGTAGGGTGTTCCAGAGTGAGGTTGGTGTCATTACAAAACACAAACATTAGACCAAACAATGCATCCAACTGCTGGATGGAGAGAATAAGACAAGTGTGCAAGACTGCTATGATATGAAATACATATCTTTAAGTGTCTGAGTCATTGAAGCTAGGTTAGGCATTTTACCTACATATTTTAAAACTTTAGTTCATTTATTTGAAAGTGCAGACGGCCAATCATTCTATTTAGTCTGAATAAAATGATTATATGCATTACCTGCCTTTCTACTTACCCACCTGTCCATCTGCCTGCAACCTGCCCAGTCCCTCGCTCCACTCGAGGGGAGTCATTTTTGAAGTTAAATGCGTAGAAGGTTGTCTGAGTTCTGCATTTCAGTTAGATGTGTGTCAGTTCGGGGGCTGAGTTTTGGTGGATCGCCATGTCTTCCAGACAGGCCAGTCAGCAGCAAGTCTATTTTATTCTTCAGTCATTGGCTGGTTTTGTGCTTCTTTGTTGCCAGTGTCGCCCACATTAACAATTGGAGCACAACGAAACATTTAAGCGATCCGGATCTCTGACTTTCATTTTGTTTTACCTAAAAGCAGCTTTTGTTGGAATGCAGAGATTACAGGTTTCACGATGTACCACGCACCGTAAGAAAACAAAGTGAGACATTTCTCGTTCTAAGGGACAACATTTCCATCCTTTCCAAAGAGATGCATCAACACAAAATATTTTTTGCACTAAGAATGAAATCACCATAAAGCTTGTGCAGTTTTATTCTCCTCCAGGTAGAAATTATGTTTTTTTTTTTTTAATAATTTGAATCTGAAACAGTCCATGTGGAAGTTATTGTTCACATAAGAACCTGGCAAAATATCCTCTCTCTGTACGAACATCTTTGAAGTCAAAAACTCTCTGTGACTCTTTCTCAGCTTTGTCTAACTCCATGACTAAAACACATACACTACCAGTCAAAAGTTTGGACACACCTTCTCATTCAAGGGTTTGTATTTATTTTAATTATTTTCACCATTGTAGATTAACACTGAAGACATCAAAACTATGAAATAATCTGGTTTTGCCATAATCTGGATTACAACAGTAGTCAAATAGGGCTATCCATTGTGTACTAACCCTACCTCTGAACAACACAACTGATGGTCTCAAACACATTAAGAAGGCAAGTCATTCTACAAATGAACTCTTGACAAGGCTCATGTTAATTAGAAACCATTCCAGGAGACCACTTCATGAAGCAGACTGAGAGAATACCAAGAGTGTGCAAAGCTGTCATGAAGGAAAAAGGGGGCTACTTTACCGAATCTAAAATATAAAACATATTCTGCTTTGTTTAACACTTTTTTGTTCATTAAATAATTCCATATATGTTCTTTCATAGTTTTGATGTCTTTGGTATTAATCTACAGTGTTTCAAATAATAAAAATAAATACAAACCCTTGAATGAGAAGGTGTTTCCAAACTTTTGACTGGTAGTGTATGTAACAAACCCTGGTGGTTAGCGACATCTGCTGGTGATAGACTGTTAGTGCAGAAATAAACTGTATGTCTCATAAAGGTGTCCTTTAAACACTGAACATTTCACATAAAATGAAACCAGGGAAGGTTTCAATTTATTAAAAATGTGATCACTGATTCATCACTGAAACCTGTCTGAGTGTGGATAACGTTAGAGAGATAATCAGAAGAGCTCTCAGTGTTTATCTGATCTCACGCTGCAGAGTCTCCCTCCTGGTTTTATTTCTGTATCTTGGAGGTGGTGAGAACATTGAGGCTGAAAGTGAAACCGGCTGAAAGTGAAACCTGCTGCAGGTTTTTTCCGTGTAAATGAAACCTTTCATTTAACGGTTTCCTTTTTATCAGGAGACTTGGTATCTGTGTGTGGGCATATGCACTGTCTGTGTGTGTGTGTGTGTGTGTGTGTGTGTGTGTGTGTGTGTGTGTGTGTGTGTGTGTGTGTGTGTGTGTGTGTGTGTGTGTGTGCGTGCGTGCGTGCGTGCGTGCGGCAGCAGACTGAACGTGCAAAGAGTCTAGACAATCCTGTCATTGTGACTGGAGGGCAGATGCAGACAAAACCCTTGATCCCAGTGACATGCGTGCGTGCGTGCGTGCGTGCGTGCGTGCGTGCGTGCGTGCGTGCGTGTGTTCATATTCTTAGATAGGAGTCATTAAAGTTTGCTTTCTGTATGGTTTAGGTGGTCAGGTTCAAAATTGCAACTGGTACCACTTATGCATTTTTTAAAAATCAATACAGATTTCCTAAAGTCCTGCTGTAAGTTCTTTACTAAAGAGCCTGAAGTTGTAAATGTACAGCTCCTTTCAGAGCGAAATATTCACTTCCCCTCCACATGATCGTGTAGGTTGTAATCTTGAATCTTGAAATGTGTCTCCAGTGAGTAAGAGAGTGCGATTATTATCCTGATAACCTTTACCTACTTCATCAATCAATCAGACTTTATTTATAAAACGCTTTTCACACAATAGCATTGTAACACAAAGTGCTGTACATAAAAAGAACTTCAAATAGAATACATTAAAAAAAGAGAGATATATGAAAATAAAAATAAAAAGACCCCCATATCCTAATCCCAACCCAAGCCCTGACCCAGAACCCACCCCACAATCCCAAAGTTAAGAACACAATATATGCAACAATAATAATAAAAACAATGAAAATTAAATAAATAAATGAAAAATAAAAAAGAAGTTGCTGAATGAACTGAGGAAACGCTCTCATGATATCTTAATGAGGAAACACTGGAGGAAAAATAAGATGTTAAAACTCAACACAGGAAATTAAACTCACCAAAATAAAATACATTTCGAAGATGATAAAACACTAAAATATTAAACCATTAAAAGAAAATAAGATGCTATATCTAAATAAATAAATAAAACAATAAAATAAGGTGAAATAAATCTGTTATAAGAATAAAATAATAAAACTCAGTTAAAAGCGAGACTAAAAAGGTTGTTCTTGAGTTTGCTTTTAAAAATGTTTATGCTCTGTGCAGCCCTCAGATCTTCAGGTAGGGTGTTCCACAGGCGTGGGCCGTGATGATAAAAAGCTGCCTCACCGGGGGTCTTACTTCTAGTTTTTGGTACAATTTAAAGTCCACTACCTGAAGACCTGAGGGCTCTCACTGGCTCATATGATAAATGCAAATCTGATAAATAAGAAGGATCAAGACCATTAAGATATTTAAAACCAATAAAATAATCTTAAAATCTGTTCTACTTAAGTTGTTCACCCTAATCTCATCTTGTGAAAGCCACGTGGTTTAATGCGTGTTGTATTTCCTTGTGGTGAATATCTTCAGCACTTAGACCACCTGTTCCTGTTCCTGTGTTCACACTGCACCTTCCACTGCAGAATGCGGTTTCACACACAACTATGATCAGACAGGGCTTCTTCCTGTTTCTCAACATCTGACACGCTCAGTTAAATGATATCAGTATATTAAAGGAAGAGACTGTTTGATGTACTTTACACACTGTGTGGCATAACATCATTGATAGTGCAAACTTCTCTTTATTTCTGCCACTTCTTGTTTTAACCGGTGTGACGGGTAGAAGTATCATAAACAGTCTGAAATGACTGTTTGTATGACCCCAGATTACTGAAACACCGCTGCACTGAAGATGTTCACACAACAAACATCATGGAGATCAGCAGACCATGTTCCAGTTTGAAGACTTTATATGTTACATACACTACCAGTCAAAAGTTTGTTCTTTCATAGTCTTGATATCTTTGTATTAATCGACAGTGTTTCAAATAATTATATTAAATACAAACCCTTGAATGAAAAAGTGTGTCCAAACTTTTGACAGGTAGTGTATGTTTAGCAATTTGAAAAAGCAGTACATCATTGAAAGTGTCCAGCTGTTTGGCATGTTAAGAAAGTAGTCCCGCCTTCTCCTAGTTGTAATTATCAGGAAACACACACAGATACACACTCACATCGAGTGAGTATTTAAGGCCTGATAATAACAGAGCAGCACGAGAATCTGGTCCCTCTATTATTACTGCACAGCCCAGCAGTGATTACAACATATGGAGATGTGATGCATGAGTGGAAATTCAAAGAACATTTACATGACTTAACTATATGCATTTTTATTCTTTATTTTCATTTTTACAAAGCAGTATTTCGGAGGGGCATTAACATTTGTTTTTAGCCTCTTAAGTGTATTCACAAACCACTGAGACGTTTTTCTTTATTTCTGCATAAAACTCAAGCGGCAACCTCCGGTCTCAAAATATGAAGCCCATGCAGAAGTGTTATAAACTGCAATTCATCTAGCATCCACTTGAGGCTGGCTGCAGAAACAACGGAAACCACATAGACACCCATTCAAAAAAGATGATCTTTGCATCAGAAATAAACATGTTTACAGCCTGGTTCAAAAAACGACTTCAGTCTATGTAGCTCATTTCTCTATCGGCACACACTGTACGGTAGGTGAATTTTTTTTTAACACGCCAGTTCAGAAGGTATTAAGATTACGAGTTACTTGATTGACAGGCGGGAACACATTGCTGTTGGCTAGGAGGCTCAAACCCCGCATCTTTAAGTCACACTCTTTTGGATGAGTCAGCCATATGAAATAATTCACCCCCCGCACAGTGTGTGCCGATCAAGCGGCAACCTCCGGTCTCAAACGATGAAGTCCTTGCGGAAGTGTTATAAACTGCAATACATCGAGAATCCACTTGAGGCTGGCTGCAGAAACACCGGAAACCACATAGACATGAATGGGAAAAAGACGATCTTTGCAGCATTAATAAACATGTTTACAGCCTGGTTCAAAAAACGGCTTGGCTCCACAAAGCTACGGTTCAAACTTTAAAGCTGACGGTTCAGAAGATATTAAGATTATGACTTTTGCCCAAATAAGGACATGACTGACGGGACTCTCGGTCGGGAACACAAAGCTGTTGGCTGAGAGGCTCACACTACGTCACACTCTGCCTGGTTGAGTTCCGCATTTCCAATATGCCTGCCGCCGTCGATTGGCTTCAAAAAAGCTCTCAGGAACAGATGGGTGACGTCACGGATACTACGTCGATATTTTGTACAGTCTATAGTGCCGATCGAGAAATTAGCTTTCCAGACTACACTCGTCTTTTGTACCAGGCTGTAAACATAAAGATCATCTTTTTTTGAATTGGTGTGTATGTGGTTTCCGGTACTTTCGGAGACAGCCTCAAGTGGAACCTTGATGAACTGCAGTTTTTAGCACTTCCGCATTGCCTTCAATTCTCGCATTGCGCCGGACACATGCTCTCCTCCTGCAGGTGATCACACATAGACACATATCTGTAAGTAAAGCTTTTATTGTCCTCGTTTCGAAGGATTGTCTTACTATATCTCTACTGCTACACAATGAAAGAAATGAACACTCATTTAAAATTTCAATTTCAGCATTTATATTTGTATCATGAGAAAATTCAACAGGAACAAGTTAAAACAGAGAGGAGGCCTTCAACTGTAAGGGAGGATTGGGAACAAATTAACATTATTCTTTATTTCTGCCCTCTCTGAGGTCAACAGTCAATGATTGTACAGGCAGAGAACATTAACAGTGTTACAGTTTAATTCCTGAAGCTTAGGATAGAGTTTATATGAGGCCAGAACAATAAGTATCTGATGAAGCAGGAAGAAAGAAGAGGAGCGTAGGCAGGAGAGGAAGATTTAATGGGAAGGTTTTGAGAAAGAGGAAGAATGGATGTGGTTACGATGGGAGGGCAGTGATGACAGAGTAGTTATTACAGCTTCCACTAATAAACACCCTGCAGCCCATTGAGAGCAGAGACAAAGACAGTGCTTAACAACAGTGTCCATGTTTGTTTTACGCTCATGCTGCGCTATCATACACGTTTGGGACATCGATCACGCACCTTGAAACACTTTAAGAACTCAGATCAAGGTTATTCTCATAACCCAGAAGTCTTACAGTAGTTCTCTTTTAAGATATAAACTTTTGTGACCCACTTTCAAAAAGAGATCCCTTAACTTTTGATCGGCCGAGCTGTGGGATTCATTGCAAGTTCTTGAAGTGCAGAGTCAATAAAAGGTATACAAACGATGATGACATGATAAGGTTTCTGTTCTTTTTTCTTAATCAAGCATGACAAAAACTTATTTTCTTGTTTTTATCCATTATTCATTTTATTGCATCAACATTTTAGTTTCATTTCATGGCAAACAATAAAATCTACTCAAAGCATCAACACTCACATTAGTCCTTAACTTGAGATTATCAAACCATAAAATATCAAATACTGAAGGAGTGACACCTCGCAGTAAAATCTCACTTTAACATTCAAACACTTCACAAATGTTCCGATAACATTCAGTTATTAAAAAAAACACACATTCAAAAAGTTGATATGGTGTGACAGAGACACAATTTCCTGCATGACCAACATTCTATGAGGCCACATGATATGTTAAATTAAACCTCAATATAAAATCATTGTTGTAAGGAAATGTGCTGTCTTGGCTCAAGGTCAGGCTCAGGAGTAGATCAGGTCCCGGAGCAGGACGGGGATCAGTGCTTTGCACAAGGACACTTCAGCAGGATGAAAACAAGGATCCTCCTTTTTAAGGCAACTCTCTCAATGTTCCTCTGGAGATCAGGCTCATTTCAACGCTGTTGCTTTTAAAACTATATTAGCGTGAGTGTTGCCCTTCTTACCACATAAAATGCCTCATTAGGATATGTAAAAGCAGGGTCTAGCTCTTACTATTGCATTGAAATGTGGTTCAAAATGTCCTCTATCAAGATTATTTACATGACAAGGGGTTCAGAATCATTTCTTCCCATTTCAGCTTTTTCTCAAAAATTCAGTTTCCTACAGAAGGAAAATTTCCCCTTCTCTTGATGCACACAAAAAAAGGAAAACTGGGTTGTTTTTTTCTGTTTGTTTACTATAAATAATGTTGGTTTAAATGAAGCAATCATGAATCAGCTGTGTTATATCACAATTGAAGTGAAAACATGTTTCTGAGCAGAAGCCGACGTGAATAAGATCTGGAACACAAACATTTTGTGTCTCATAAACATCGTATGTACATTATTTACATGGCAGACATGTCCTGACCTAATGTTTCTTTAAGTTGTGATTCAGACTAGGGATGTTGACAATTAATCGAGTGTCGATTAATTGATTGTAAAGAACGTACTCGAACTGGACACTGAGTCTAATCTCTTGTTGCAGTAAATCCACATGTTGTAGTCTGAGTCTTCCCTTTATATGACTGTATGTCCACGGAGGTTATTTGTATAAGCCTGCTCCACACATTGATATTCAACTTGTTTAGCATTTTGAACATCTCAATATGATAAACGGGGAAAAATCGAAATTAGCATTATTTTTTACATGAAATACAAAGTTTTTTAATGATTAATCGATACTTGATCATTAACACTTCCAAAGATCGTTCACGGGAAATACTTAAAATCGACATCCCTAATTCAGACATTCTGATTCAGATTCTCTTCCTGATGTGATGCTGAAAACTAGAAAAGACAAATGTCAGGTCCTTATCTATTTCAAGCCCCAAATACTTCCTTCATCTACCAGCGGCTCACTTTCATTGTTTACAACTTTGTGGCTAAGCGTTTTAGATTAAATGCACTTCTACTTCATGATAGTTGCACTAAAAGGGAAGCTCTAGTGGGTTATAAATTTCATACATGACTTATGACAAAGGTGAAATGTCTGTCGAGTTCTCATGGCTGTTTGGTGGAATTCATGCACCTGGTGGCATCATACAAACTTGGCTACTACAACAGGTGTCCACTGACTTGTGAAAGTGAAGTGCTTGTTTTCACTGTGAAATTTCGGCTGCGTCTCTGCAGCCAGAGCTGTTTGAAACACTCCCTGAGTAAAAAGTATTTTCTGGGGTGCGGACTTGGCCTAATGGTTAAGTTGCGCGCCCATGTAGCGGGTGGCCCGGGTTCCAATCCAGCCTGTGGCCTCTTACCTGCATGTCATTCCCCCACTCTGTCCCAGTTTCCCACACTATCCACTGTCCTTTCCTCTATAAAATCAAGGTTTAAAAGCCCCAAAAAATAAACTAAAATAAAAAGTATTTTCTGATGATAGCTATCACTCCCTGAAAAAGGATAGGTGTGTTATGTCACTGATATTTTGCATTTTGCAATTTAGTGCAAACAAGCTACCATGCTACAAGTCACAGTGAAATGTGACCATCCCTAACTTATTACACACACACATACACACACACCCACACACACTCTAAATGCACATTGATCTGGGCTTCTTCCTCTGTAGACCGATGTTTTTATATATATGGGAGCACCTTCGGTAGTCTTCGTCAAACATTAGGGTTTAAGGGTCATACATGGGGTTGGTGAAGTGTCCTAAAGCTCCGGGGTTGCTCTCCAGTAGAGGTCCGTAGGATTTACGTCTGAAATAGAGGAAAACAACATACAGAAAAAAGAATAAATATAACATTGATTTGTTTGAAACCTTTGATTTATATTCACCAACAAAAAAAGGATGATAGTGTTTTTGTTTGCAAAGGATTTGGGAGTTAAGCTCAACACTAAAATGTGGTAGTATTCATACATCTGTTAAACAATATGTGTGCAAATAAGTGCATGAAAGTCCAATAACACCATTAACATTTGTAGCCACAAACAGCTTAAATAATAAATATGTACAGCTTCACAGAGTGCATTTATAGAGACTGCCAGGCCCAGTCCTTTAACAATTTAACCTTCATGAGACCTGTGAATATCATTTGACATTAATATATAATTTACCATCACACATTGAGACTGAAGGATTGCGGTTGTATGGATCCATTCTTTGTAAATGTGCCCTAACACATTTAATAGAAGATCAGTGTAAGAAGTGTTGAACTCACCGGATCTTGGAGTAGTAAAGTCCCCCCATCACTAAGATGACAATTGCGATGACGAAGAAAATAATGGCTGCAATACTCGCTAGAAGGAGAGAGAGAGAGAGATTATTATTATTGTTATTTTTATTTTTATTATCATTATTATTTTTATTATTCATATATTTTCTTTCTTCTATACAGCTGTGTTAGTTTAACATTGAATCTTATTATTCTGTAATTGTTTGTAATTTTGTGTTTTATTTCTTTTTAAGCTTTAGCAATGGTTACGTATGTTTTCCATGCTAATAAAGCCCTTTGAATTGAATTGAATTGAATTGAGAGAGAGAGAGAGAGAGAGAGAGAGAGAGAGAGAGAGAGAGAGAGAGAGAGAGAGAGAGAGAGAGAGAGAGAGAGAGAGAGAGAGAGAGAGAGAGAGAGACAATCAGTATTAAAGATATCTGTTTTACATGATAATGTGTTTTAGACGTTTCATATTCCAGCATTTCTGCCTGCATTTGAGCTAGCATATCGTAAATTTTGTTGATAAATTTAATGGAGTCTCAAAGTGGTTTAAGCTCGGGTCAAAGAAAAATCACCAATTTGAATTTAAAATCTGAAATACAAATTTTAATCATTTTTGAATATCTTTTGCTACAACTTCTCGAACAACTGCAAAAATTTAATTATCTTTGACTCCCAGCTGTCATCCACATGTGTTAGGTTGTATTAATCTGCATTGTTTGACTGTACTTGGATGCCCCGCAAGTGCAACAATGAGCTTTCTGTGATTAAACCTCCTGATTCTCTACAGTCTGCTTTCCAAGAGTAAACTATTTCAGAATCAGAATCAGCTTTAGCTTTATTGGCCAGGTAGGCTTGAACACACAAGGAATTTGACTTTGGTAAACTGTGCTCTCTTTGTACAAGGCATAAGAATAAGGCATACAAATAAAAATAAAAATATAATAATAATAATAACAATAACATCAGCTATAAATACAAAGAACAACAAATAGGCTTGACTAATACGCACAGACTAAAATAATATGATATTAGTGCAGTGGTGAGTAGCAGAGGTAGTTTTTACATTAAAAAAAAAGTATATGTAGGTGATACTTTAATAATAAAATAAATAGAATATGTGAATTCAATCTGAACTTAAATTAAATTTAGGATTCTGATTGAAGATTATCAATGTTGGGCTGTCATGGTTGAGTCATTGAATGAAATGATCAGAATAACTGGAGAGACGATAGCTCAGGTCAGGTATAGGCCAAAGGAAGGTCATGCAGGCTGGCTGCCCTTCAATGTCCGTGTAGTGATGAGGCTCTGTGAGCAAAGGTAGCTCTCAAAGGCAAAATCTGACAATCCATGTGATAGTTGTTGACATATTGAAGTCTATACAGTGCTGTTCTCAGCTGATAGAACCTCTCCATGTGATTGACTTGAAGCTCCTCCTGTGAGACCTGGATCTGTGCGTCAGGAATTGATGGCCAGTTTGCCCCGATAAGATAAACCCGAGGCTGGACTGACCTTTGAGCTTGAGTCTTCATTTGTAATCTGCTTGTGAGAAACTGGACGAAACAACACCCTAAAGATGTCCCTTTTTGTGTATGTAAGATACTACAGTCATACAGTGTCACACTAAAACTCCCTCCTCTACCCTGGTGCTTAAGTTTAACATAGTAAGATCAAAAATGGTGGAACATTACAGAAATAATGACACATTAATCCTGAATAGAAAAATCTCAGCTAGTCCAAAACTACAGTTTGACACTGGGAATGGTCTTATAGAAAGTATGTTTGATAAAGTCATTTCTTTTAATGCAGGAACTCTTCCCGAGACCCTTGAAAATCATCGCAAGACGCTGTAGGAACAGTTGGCAATTCCTGATGGACAAGGACCTGCTGCCGTTCCAACCCTGATCAGTAAAATGTACCATGTCTTCATTATTCCTTATGATTAATAGGACAAAGTAGAATGTGTGGTTTCCTGCTTAAGTGTAAATTACAGAGGAAAAGATGAGTCACTGACTTCAGTGTCAGAGGTATCATAAAAGGTCTGAGTCTGACTTTTATCAGATGTAATGGCTACTGATAAAGAGTTCGAACTCAAGCTATCGAAACTGAAGCTATTGGGAATTACATACCACAGAACACTCAAAAAGGCCAAAAGGATGAGAAAAAGAAGATGATGTTGTAGTTACTTAACATGTCTTTGTAAAGGTAAAGGTAACAAGAAAGAATAAGACCATAATTCAAAAGAAGATATCAGCATTCAGTTTGAAAAACAGGTCATGTGTGTCTGACTTTCTGAGTCACCAAGTTAGGAATTTCCTCTGCGCATTCAATGTCTACCATTCGGAGACAGCTCTGTAATAAGTGGTGTATACTGCTACAATAATTGTCAAGCAGAGAATAACAGGATGGCATGAGAAATCAGGTCAGTGGTTTAACAGTTTTGCGAATGATAAAGTGAGCAGGAAAAGAGCTGGAAGACAAACGGCTTCACACAGCGGCTCTTTGGTTTCACTCCTTCAGCCTGTAAAGACTAAACTGCAAAGTAAACAAGGAAGCATGTTGTGTTCACGTATTAACCAAAGACTGGCACAGTGCTTAAGAAGGTCAAAGGTTGATGTAAGACCCCTTTTTTTAAAGTGATGTGATCGCCTGTGCTTTGTTTGTTTCTTTGAGGCGTGCTTTCCTTTGACATATAACCACAGTTAACCTACAGCAGATTCATGCCAGGAATAATATGAAACAGAGATTACTTGCTATGATGAAATTGTTAATAAGTAACTGTCAAAGAATGGAGAGGAGGAAGAGAGACCAGAGTTGCATTGTGATATTCACTCCAGTGCTAAATAGTAAATCTGTATTCAGCATTCTAACATGCTAAAGCAGTTTATTTAAATGCTAAACATCTGATTTTTTTAGCACCTAAAATAATATTGTAACCCTAACCCTAAAATAAATACAAACCCTTGAATGAGAAGGTGTTTCCAAACTTTTGACTGGTAGTGTATTTGACATTGTATTTATAATTTACTTGATCTAGTATTAAAAAAAAAAACGTTTGACACGAACCTGAGCTCAGGCCCTCAGACTTGTGTCCCTCTTGTTCCACTGTGATGGTTTCAGTGGTCTTAGTAGTGGTGGTGGGACTGGTAGTGGTGATCTTTTGGGTGGTGCCAGCAGGGCTTGAGGTTATGCTGGGAGTGGCGGTGCCCATAGATTGTGTGGTCCCGGGGGGTTGTGTGGTCCCGGGGGGTTGTGTGGTCCCGGGGGGTTGTGTGGTCCCGGGATTAGTGGTTATTGAACTGTTGGTTTTTGGAGTGGTGTTTGGACTGGCTGTGCTGGTGGATTGGGCTGTACTGATTGGGCTGCTGGTTTGTGTTGTACCGAGAGTGGTTCCGGTGGGCTGGATGGTGTCAATGGAGCTGTTGGTGGGGCTTGCACTGGTGGACTGGGTGGTGTTGGTAGTGTTGTCAGTTTGCACGGGGGTCGTGATGCTGGTGCTAGAGTCCTGGGTCTGTGTTGGGATGGATGCAGATGAAGTGGATGCAGGGGTGGTTTCTGGTCCTAGAGTAGTACCCACAGTGGTGGTCGGATTTTGGATGGAGGATGTACTTTGGGTTGTTAGATCAGTGGAATTTACATCAATTGCAGATGCCACTGTTGTGGACAACAGCAGACCTACAATTCATAACAAAATAAGGCAGTTATTAGTCAATCTTATTTAAGTATACTGACTGTTATATCCTCTGTCATCCATCAGTCATACATATGTTTGCTACAGAAATAGTCCACCAACAAATGCACCACTTCCTCCTGTTTCAAAGCAAAGTTTCATCACAAGCGTTTCAATGAACAGGAAGTCAAAGATAAGCCATGACACACTTAGGATTTCTCCATCCTGTTAGTATGTTTCACTGCTTCTTATACTACCTACATTAGCTTCATAATGCCAATATGTAAATGATGGTACTTTAAATTTAACTTGAGACCTTACCTTTAGTCTCTGTTGCCTCATTTTACAGCTTGTAAGATGATTCCTATATTTCTACATCCCTTCCTCTCTTAAACTTATTCAACTACTCATCACAACACTGAGCTCAACACAAACACAGAGAGCTTTATGCCCTGAAGTCTGCTTTAAACAAGTAGAAGCATTTTATCTGTTGTAACAATTCTGGCCAAGTGTTGCTTCTAATAACATCAAAACCATAGACTGTATAAATAATCGACGTAGTTTCTGTGACGGCACCCATCTGTTTCTGAACCTGTTTTGAGGCCAATTGGTGACGGCAGCCGTATTGGAAATGTGGAACTTAACATAACTGCTGTCGAGTTAGAGTGACGTAAAGAGGCGGGCTTTGAGCCTCCTCCCTAACAGCTACAGTGTGCCCACCTGTCAATCAAGTCAGCTGTGTCTCTCGTAATGGAAAACTCGTAATTTTAATATCTCCAAAATTGCCGCGTTATGAAAAAATTCACCCCGTACAGTGTGTGCCGATCGAGAAAAGAGCTATCCAGACTACACTCGTTTTTTGAACCAGGCTGTAAACATGTTTATTTCTGCTGTAAAGATCGTCTTTTTAAAATTGGCGTGTATGTGGTTTCCGGTACTTCCAGAGCCAGCCTCAAGCGGATCCTCGATGATCTGCAGTTTTTAACACATATTTTTAGACCGGAGATTGCCGCTTGATCAAAACCAACTTTTTTCTACGGTGTGTATATGTAAGTATCAGTATCAGTGTTGGCCAAAACCTCTTAAAAATATTGGTATATTGAAGTTTTACCAAAATCCAATATTGGGCATCTCAAGTTGTCATACAACTGGGTCAAGCTGCACAGAGCAGGTGAGACAAGAAATAATGTTCAAAATAACACGTCATCAACATTAAATACTAAAACTGGCAGAAACACTTCAAAATTAACAAATTTTAACAAGGGAAGTATATTGGGAAAGCAGAACCCACTTCTGCCAACCAATAACTAAGATGTCACAGACGGCAGCACTTCTGAACAAATGAGCAGTTGTCGCTTTGTACATTTATATAAATGTTAATGAACTTTTTGGACACTAACTTCACTTTTTAAAATGTATCTTTGAGAAAATAGACCTAAAAGTGGCTCCACGTATTGAGGTAAAGCATATCAGTTTGATAACACGCGTGAGTAAGTGTGAGTCTTTCATCACCGCTCACAGATTGCAATACAACATGTCAGACTTTGAAAAGGTTTCCTGCCTCTGACTTGTATCTGTTCAGCAATCTGTCATTTGTGAGGACTGACTAACCAACGACTACACTATGACTTATATATAGAAAACATGTGTTTCAAAACATTATGTTGTTATTTATAGGAAATGCTGTCATTTGAAAAGCGACCTAAATTGTATTTGTCGACATTTTCAACAACGGCGAGGATGATTGTGGAGCCTTAATACTCCTGAGAAGTGACATGTTAGCTGAGGTGACAACTTTCCTGCTCTTAATCCTCCTAATATTTCTCAAGAAGTTTACATTAAAGCAAACAGACTGCTCACGTAGTAAATAAAATCAGATACACCGATGGCAGAGTTTACTTACATGTCATCAGAGTTTGTAGGCTGACCCTCATTGTTGTGTTCCTTTCCTGTAAATCTCAACCAACACGTGCTGAAGTGTAGCTCTGTGCTCTGTGCTCTCTGAGGACGGCTGTAGTGTGTGTGGCTGCAGCTGCCTGGAGGTGACTGATTATAAGAGCCTGGGGGCGAGGTTGTGTAATGACTTCATTCAAAACCTTACAGGGCAGATTGCACAAGCCCTTCTAATGAAAGAAGGAAGTAACACGAAGGTGACACATTGTTCTGGTAATATTTAGATTAAATATGTCACATTTTAAAATACTGGTGATCTTATTGTAAGTCATTATTCTCAATCTGATATGATTAATATATAATTATAATAATTAATTTAAGGATTATTTTCCCCTTTATTTAACACTTCCTCACCACTTTAATATTTCCAAAAGGTTGATATTTAAGCTCCATAATGTTTACTACAAAATCTATTTTGTTCCTTTATAAGTTTATACAAAGGCTTTTTTTTTTTTTTTTTTTTTTTTTTTTAACATTGTTTTTCATTAAATTCATACTCAGTTATAACTCATTGGCATCTTACTTGTAATTTAAATTGTACACCAGCAGAGAGCAGCACATACAAAACATAGAGTACGGCAAGTTTCAGCCCTTCCTGTCTCTAAAAATGTAAAGAGACGTGTGGATTTATTTGCATTTAAATAGATAAGACTACTTGTTTGATTAGTGTAATAATAATTATTACTAATAATTCATTGATTTGTTAGATTCAATCAAAATGTTGCTGCAAGACTTAAACTGGAACAAGAAACAGTGAGTATAACAGCACTAGGGATGTAAATTTCAAGTATTTTCTCCCCACTGTGCTTCTTTACCTGCAGCAGGTGTGCTTTATGAACCAGCTCTCCCCACCTCCATGAATGTCTCATCTTCATTGAGGATTTTTACCCCCGGTGTGCGTTAGTGACAAAGACACAACACGGGGACGTCTGTTTAATATTTGATGTTTGACGTTTTTGCCGCTATTACTGTAAAAAGCTCTGCATCTAGCTTGATTTATTACAGTTTGGTGAAACATCAGCCTCCTTCAGTAAGTTTTGATCAACTCCTTGTCATCAAAGATGCAGATTCATTTCAGAGTGCCGTGAACTGACTGTGTCCAGTGCGCCTGTCACTGCAGGGGCATTCAAGGACCGTCGTAAATATGCAATACAGTCCTTTAATGACATTTTTCTGTGAGTCAAGAGAATCAAAATACAGTCACAGTGGTCACATCAAGAATGTTTTCTTTTGACATTTTAGCAGGGACAGGCTGAATTATTTAACTTAAGATATTACACAAGCAAAAGTGTTAAAGGAGTGTTGACGATTTGAACACTTGATATAACCCTGTTACCAATATCTGATCAACTACATGAATTATTTAAAGAGTGAAGATGTCTTGGCAAAAATCAAAGACTAAAATGTTTTGAGTTTTAGTCGACTAAAACTAGACTAAGACTATAAAGGGCTGAAAAGGCTAAAATGAGACTAAAACTAACTGGCATTTTCGTCTTAAGACTAAGACTAAATCTAAAATAGCCCCGAAAATTAACACTGCATGCAAACACAATAAACTAAAATGGCTTGGCTCAGTATCTGCTGGGATGGATGCAGAAATGTCGCCCTTTTTGCTTTCTTAAGTCCTTGGACAAGATTACAGCTGAAGTTCTGGCAGAAAGACGGTTTCTTACCTAAAGTGAATGCTGAGACCTGCGTCACAGATGTTGGTTCAGGACCTGACGTTGAGGCCTTGGCTGTGGTAGATTTGTTAGTTAGTGATGAAACTGGATCCCCGACAGTACTGCTTTGCCTGGCTGTCACTTGGATGGTATATTCAGTAGGAACTTGAGAGTTGGCATCAGCATTGATGGTGGTAGGAGCTGAATTTGTTACAGTCACATCAACAGATAACAGGGGCGCTTGAGTAGATGGAGGCTGGACAGTCGTGGTTGGTGCTGCTCCTGAGTATTCCTCCATCTCCTTTGAATTGCTGGCTTTAATGGGTGGAACAGTTGCAGAAAGAGAAGAAGTTTGTGGAGCGGCTGAATGTAGAGATGATGACGGCAGGATGGATGCAGTCTGTCCCGTGGGAGCAAATGTTGTTGATGCTGCTGCTGCAATGGCAGGAAAAAAGAGGTTTCATTGGTTAGATCATCATTCCTGATTCATAGGGACTGAGGTCTTAAAACTGAAATAATTTTGGCTGAATTAAACATTTGTCTTACCTAATGAGCTAGTGCTGTTGCTGTTGCTGCCTGTGGTGGTCGGGATGGACACTGAAACAGTCTGAGTTGAAAAGTTTAGTTCATGACCTGCAGTAGAGTCCTGGGCTGTGGCGGCTGGAGGTATGGAAGAAGCTTTAATCGTGCGTGTCGCTGATGAAACTAGATCAGAAGTAATGCTTATTTGTCCGGCTGTCACTGAGTCAATGTACTGAATATGAACTGAAGAGTTGGCTTCAGCGTCCCTGGTAGGCTGAGCTGAAATTGTAGCTGCTGCATCACCATGTAACTCTAGAGGTTGTGTCGATGGAGGCTGCACAGTTGTGGTCAGTGCTGCTTCCAAGAATTCCTCAGTCACCTCCCTCTTCGTGGCTCTAACAGGAGGAACAGTTGCAGAGAGAAGAGAGGTTTGTGGTTCACTTGAGTAGAGTGATGATCCTGAGGATGAAGATGGTGGGATGGTGGTCGCTGCAGTCTGTCCTGTTGGAGAAAATGTTGTTGATGCTGCTGCAATTGCAGGAAAAAAGAGGTTTTAATGGTTAGATCATCATTCCTGATTCATAGGGACTGAGGTCTTAAAACTGAAATAATTTTGGCTAAATTAAACATTTGTCTTACCTAATGAGCTAGTGCTGTTGCTGTTGCTGCCTGTGGTGGTCGGGATGGACGCTGAAACAGTCTGAGTTGAAAAGTTTAGTTCATGACCTGCAGTAGAGTCCTGGGCTGTGGTGGCTGGAGGTATGGAAGAAGCTTTAATCGTGCGTGTCGCTGATGAAACTGGATCAGAAGTAATGCTTATTTGTCCGGCTGTCACTGAGTCAATGTACTGAATATGAACTGAAGAGTTGGCTTCAGCGTCCCTGGTAGGCTGAGCTGAAATTGTAGCTGCTGCATCACCATGTAACTCTAGAGGTTGTGTCGATGGAGGCTGCACAGTTGTGGTCAGTGCTGCTTCCAAGAATTCCTCAGTCACCTCCCTCTTCGTGGCTCTAACAGGAGGAACAGTTGCAGAGAGAAGAGAGGTTTGTGGTTCACTTGAGTAGAGTGATGATCCTGAGGATGAAGATGGTGGGATGGTGGTTGCTGCAGTCTGTCCTGTTGGAGCACAGGAGAACAGAAATCACAGTGAAAGTTAAAACAACACGATTACCCACACATGAAAAAAAGTCATGTGATGATGGGGTTCAACTGTCAAACTCTGCTTTCACTGGAGATCATTTACGTGTCATCGGCCTAACCGCTGGATATTCCTGCAGAACTCTGGAGATTTAGGATGCATAGAAGCAGAGGAAGCATAGAGCTACGAGGGAGGAGAGCTGGTATGAGAAGACGGAGGTTTATGGAGAGGAGATAGAAGCTGTGTCTCTCCTCTTTCATCATGGGCAACGTGAGATCTCTGGATAATACGATGGACGGGCTAACAGGACTAGCCAGGAGTCAGACAGAGTTTCAGGAATGAGGCATGGTGTGCTCCACGGAAACGTGGCTGCATCAGGATATTCCCGACCACAACGTCTCCATTGACGGCTTCCAGACTGTCCGAGCAGACCGGGATAGCACTGAGAGCGCTGTGGGCCTCCGACCATATTATCTTCACAGGAAGATCTCACATGTCATACTGGTAGCCGTTAACATCCCCCCTCTGCCAACCCGACTACGGCGTCCAACGTTCTCAACACTGCCACAGCCAGACTCCAGACAGACCACCGGGGACTTCAACCGTGTATCTATTTGCTACATAGCTTATAATTGAATTTGTATAACTTATTGTGTAGAAACTGTAATGACTGAGTTTCCCTCCCCTAGGATAAATAAATTATTTTTGATTCTTTTATGCAGGGCCATGACCAATACGTTTACTGATACAGTTTTATTCAATGTATTTATTTATCAGCCATGAGTTAAAAATAATTTATTGTTGAACAATGCCCCTTCAAAACTTCAAAAGGACATCAATCAGCCCGATGAATTGGTCTATCTTCAGTAGAATCCCTGCCATGGCTAAAACAAGGTTTGTTTTTTTAATTCCACGTCTAAAAATGTTCTGGGTTCATCGCCCTACAAGTGCACCGAGTGAAACTTCTAAACTTATTTTGATATCTCACCGGGATCAAATCTTAGACTAAGGATAAACATGTTTCTAGCTTTTTACCAACCATTGTCACGTGAAGAAAGAGTCAGGTCAGAAGGAGACGCTGGCAGCTCACTTGAGAACGCTGAGGGGCCAGGTGGTGAAGATGAGGGATCAGCAGTATGTCCCATGTGGACACAGAATAACTGCACCCCTGTAAAGTCAAAAGATGATGGCTGATTACAGTTTTTAGAATGCAGCTTTGATGAACTCAGCATATATAAATTAAGAACAAAATTATACATTTAGTTTGATATGAGTACGTTTGTATTCAAAGATTCTAGATTCAATTTAACAAGCAAAAAGAGAAAGCTAACAATGCAACTGAATTAAATAGTCCTTTTACTGTTTTGAGCTAGCTATGTCGAGCAAATGCCAAAAAACCCAGCAACACTTATAGTACACAGTACAACTTTATTAGCAGATCAACAAGTTTTGACAAAGCAGCAACCTCCGGCCGCAAGAATTGAAGCCAATGCAGAATTGTGAAAAACTTGAGGACTGCAGAAACACCGGAAACCACAGACACCAATTCAAAGAAGCTGGTCCTTACAGCAGAAATAAATATGTCTACAGGATTATTTTGTATTAAATATATTTCTACCATTACTGCTGTAACAATGCAAATATCCCTTTTGTAGTAAGAATAAAGGGTTATCTCATCTTTTCTTATTACCAGATCATTATAATTTAAGTTCATTAGACTGGCTGATGCACATTTACATATAATGCACTTTTAAAATTATGCACTGGAATCTAGTATATGTACACTACCAGTCAAAAGTTTGGAAACACATTCTCATTCAAGGGTTTGTATTTATTTGGATTATTTGAAACACTGTAGATTCTCACCTGTCCCATAGCCTTGCTGTAGACAGTGTGGTGAGCATGATGTTGATCAAGCTCATGTTTTTTGGCAATGTGTGAAAATGACTGAATACTGGGATGAAGTGTGGAAAGGAATGACAGCAGTTTTAGGTTATGAACTTCCTAAGACGTGTGAAGTGCTGTATCTGGGAAATTTAACACAGGAAAATATACAAAGTAAAGACATGTACCTGGTTGGAATACTATTGCTGGCATCAAAGAAAGCTGTAACAAGAAATTGGTGTAAGGAGGACCCCCCCACTCAGAGAAACTGGTTGGACATTGTTGAAAAACTACACAATATGGAGAACTTTACACACAATTTAAGACTTCAACAATCTGCCTGCCAAGGAAAATGGAAGAAGTGTACTGACTTTATAACCCATCAAAAAGTCTGAAGAGAATGGCAGATTTTAAAGGAGGCTAAACTGACAGTTGTTAACTGACACCAGGGTTCCCACCCGTCCTGGAAAACCTGGAAAACAGTTGACCAGTTTTCAAGTACTGGAAAACACCTGGAAAATGTCCTGGAAAATCAGATATAGTCCTGGAAAATTATTCCAACATGGCTGCGTGCGACCTGACCCGATTAACAAAACACATCCCCATTCATTGAAAGTTGAGTGCACGCTGTGCTGGAAAAGACAGCGACACTGCACAACTTTTTTCACATCTTTTCTCCTTCACTTCATAATCATGCATTCACAGAAAACGGGGGTATATTGTTTATGTTTTATTGTTTCTCCCAACTTTCTCTGCAGGCTGAGAGCTCAATTACCGTACTCTAGCTCAGTTGAACTCAAAGTGGGGTCCTGGGACCCCTGGGGTCCGCGAACTATAGCATGGGGGTCCGTGAAATAATTTGAATACATTTCTAATAAATGATAAAATTGTGCTGTGTCATTACAAAACAGCATACACCATTGTTATGATACCATTTGGTGGCTGAAGGGATATGTGAGTCTTGCTACTGTTCGTTTTCTGAAAGCGTTTAAGATCAATTCCTTGACAAGTATAAATGTTGTCATGTTGAGTCCACAAGGAATGAAATGACCCTCTGTTTTAAAGTGTACAAGTGGTATTTACTTGATTCAAATTGAAGTGTTATCTGTTTATCACTATGGTACAGGTCTGAAGTATTTACATTTACGTTTTACAATACAAATAGTTCCAAGGGAAACTAAGAGTGCAAATGGTAGTAAGCATGTGATTTAGTGATGGGAAGTTCGGCTCTTTTCAGAGAGCCAGCTCTTTTAACTCGGCTCCCAAAGAAGAGTCAGCTCTTTTGACTCACGAACGGCTCCTAATTTAGGATCTTTTGTAGCCGTATATTTTACCTTAACTTTGAGAAAACTAACGGTTTGTGTTGAAAACCCTTTTACGTACTGTGTTTTTATGAGCAGCCTTATAATTGACCAATTTGGGGCATTTATTCTGTTACAAAACCATTCTCACCCTGATCCTAGGGTTAGGGTTAGGATTAGGGATATGATTAGGGTTAGGGTTAGGGTTAGGATAAGGTTTAGGATTAGGATTAGGATTAGGGTTAGGGTTGTGATTAGGGTTAAGATTAGGGTTAGGGTTATGATTAGGGTTAGAGTTAGACCCAGAACTAAACTTAAGCAAACAGAACCAGAATCAAACTCAAGCAAACCCAACCAGAACAGAACCAGACCCGAACCAGAACCGAACCAGAACTGAACCAGAACCGTGCCAGAACTGAACCAGAACCGAACCAGAACCGAAATAGAACCGTACCAAAACCAAACTCAAGCAAATCCAACCAGAACAGAACCAGACCCGAACCAGAACCGAACCAGAACTTATTCAGTACCGAACCAGAATTTTTCCAGTACCGAAACAGAACAGAACCAGAACCGAACCAGAATCGAACCAGAACCGAACCAGAACCGAAACAGAACCGAAACAGAACCGAACAAGAACAGAGCCAGACCCGAACCAGAACCGTACCAGAACCGTACCAGAACAGTACCAGAACTGAACCGAAACAGAATCCGAAACCAAACCAGAAATTATTCAGTACCGAACCAGAATTTTCCAGTACCGAAATAGACCAGAACCAGAACCAGAACCAAACTTAAGCAAACAGAACCAGAACCGGAACTAAATTTCAGCAAACAGAACAGGAAACCAAACTCAAGCAAACCGAACCAGACCCGAACCAGACCCGAAAAAAACCCGAATGGTTTGTGTTGAAAACCCTTTTACATACAGTGTTTTTATGTGCAGCCTTATAATTGACCAATTTGGTGCATTTATTCTGTTACAAAACGTTCTCAGCCTGATCCTAGGGTTAGGGTTAGGATTAGGGTTAGAGTTAGGATTAGGATTAGGGTTAGGGTTGTGATTAGGGTTAGGATTAGGTTTAGGGTTAGGGTTGTGATTAGGGTTAGGGTTAGGATTAGGGTTAGGGTTGGGATTAGGGTTAGGGTTGGGATTAAGGTTAGGGTTGAGATTAGAGTTAGGGTTAGGGTTAGGGTTGAGATTAGAGTTAGGGTTAGGGTTGTGATTAGGGTTAGGGTTAGAATTTGGGTTAGGGTTGGGGTTAGGGTTAGGGTTAGGGTTTGGGTTAGGGTTAGGGTTGTGATTAGGGTTAGAGTTAGGATTAGGGTTAGGATTAGGGTTAGGGTTGTGATTAGGGTTAGGATTAGGCTTAGGGTTAGGGTTGTGATTAGGGTTAGGGTTAGGATTAGGGTTAGGGTTGGGATTAGAGTTAGGGTTAGGGTTAGGGTTGTGATTACGGTTAGGGTTGAGATTAGAGTTAGGGTTAGGGTTAGGGTTGTGATTAGGGTTAGGGTTGGGATTAGAGTTACGGTTAGGGTTGGGATTAGAGTTAGGGTTAGGATTTGGGTTAGGGTTGTGGTTAGGGTTAGGGTTACGATTAGGGTTAGGGTTATGATTAGGGTTATGATTAGGATTAGGGTTATGATTAGGGTTAGGATTAGGATTAGGGTTATGATTAGGGTTAGGATTAGGGTTAGGATTAGGGTTAGGATTAGGGTTGGGGTTAGGGTTAGGGTTGTGATTAGGGTTAGGGTTGGGATTAGAGTTACGGTTAGGGTTGTGATTAGAGTTAGGGTTAGGGTTGTGATTAGGGTTAGGGTTAGGGTTAGGATTAGGATTAGGGTTAGGATTAGGGTTAGGGTTAGGATTAGGGTTAGGGTTGTGATTAGGGTTAAGATTAGGGTTAGGGTTATGATTAGGGTTAGGGTTAGAACCAGAACTTAACTTAAGCAAACAGAACCAGAATCAAACTCAAGCAAACCCAACCAGAACAGAACCAGACCCGAACCAGAACCGAACCAGAACCGTACCAGAACTGAACCAGAACCGAACCAAAACCGAAACAGAACCGAACCGAAGCAGAACCGAACCAGAACCAGAACAGAACGGTACCAGAACCGAACTCAAGCAAACAGAACCAGAACCAAATTCAAGCAAATCCAACCAGAACCGAACCAGACCCGAACCAGAACCGAACCAGAAATTATTCAGTACCGAACCAGAATTTTTCCAGTACTGAAACAGAACAGAACCAGAACCAGAACCAAACTCAAGCAAACCGAACAAGACCCGAACCAGAACTGAACCAGAACCATACCAGAACCGAACCAGAACAAACCCAGAACGTACCAAAACTGAACCAGAACCGAACCAGAACCGAACCAGAACCGAACCGAAACAGAACCGAACCAGAATCAGAACAAAACCGTACCAGAACCGAACCAGAACCGAACTCAAGCAAACAGAACCAGAACCAAACTCAAGCAAACAAAAAAAAAAGCAAATAAAATATAAGTTATGAAAAAAAAGAAACACTGTAGATTAATACCAAAGACATCAAAACTCTGAAAGAACATATATGGAATTTTTTGATTAACAAAAAAGTGTTAAACAAAGCAGAATGTCTTTTATATTTTAGATTCTGTGCTGGCAAAAGAAATATTCACAGTCACATTGCACAGAACTCAGTCTTAAAAGTCTGTCATAAACAAAGCCTCAATTTGAATAATTTACACTGATGCTTTTTCAAAATCCATTCACTCGAGTTAAATTAAACTCAACCCTAAAATTGAGTAACTATCAAGACTTTTCTTTTTAGAATTGGATTTTCTGTCTCCTCGTCTCTACCTGATTCTTGTTAAATTGTCATATACCAGTCCTGAGTTTGACTCCTGCTTACAAATAACTGTTATTTATTTACATTTTTTTTAATTAAATATATCTTTGAAGAGTATATGACGACATACATTTGCAACATGTCACTTCATTCCAAAAACTCCTTCAGCTTGCAGATTGACTTTTAAGAACAAAGAGCAGATTTCTAATCACATAGCAGCATGCAGTCATGAACATTTGAGGACACAGGTGCAAAACAGAGTCTCTTACCTGCTAGCAGAGTTAGCATGCTGACCCTCATCATTGTGTAGCAGTGTGTCTTCCTTATTGCAGACTTCTTGTGCTGCATGCAGCGCTGCACTCTGCTTCCTGTGGATGGTGGTCCTGCGTTTGGCTGATTGTGAGTGAATATAAGAATCAGGGTGAGGTCAAATGGTGGAGAACTGACAGTGTCACACCCTGCTGGAGCTAAGGATGTCCTTTTTTAGGCAGGGGACCTCATCGCCTTTCCGTTTCACTGAAAATGAAAGTGTAAAACCATACTGGTACAGGTTTTACAAAGAGAACTTGAAGGGGGCTTGCTGAGTAATCACCCAGAGATAACATCAAACAACTATTTTTTTTTTTTACAGTTTCCTCTGAGTGTCCCAGCATCAGCTCCAGAGAAAATAACCCCGCCGACAAATATGTGATAGAAAAATTGTCAAACATAATACTGACACTGGTTAATGTATGATCAGTATAAATTCAGATGGTATGCTCTGCTTGTGGGACTGTGTCTGACTGATTTTCAATCTGACTTGGCAGTTAAACATGAAGCTGAAGGACATTAATCAATGAATGTTGCCATTGACGTAGCCTAACGGCCAAATTCCACCAGATCTGTGTCCGGTCTGTCTCCGATCTGTCACCAGATCTGATAGGTTTCTATTCTAGTCAAATCTGTTAACTCCCACTGGATCTGCTCCGTTATGTTTTGGCTGCGCCTCTGATCCGCAAGACTTCAATTTTTGTCGGATGCCGGAGCACGACGCATCAATCTCAACAGAGCAGATGGAGCAGGACAGGAAGTCAGGCACCAAAACAAAATGAACACATCTGGTTAATTTTCAGAATAAAACACTCTGTGTTATCACCAGATTGCATTTTAACTTATTTATGACAACAAACCTTCATCATGAGCAGAGCCAGGCCTGGAGTCAAAAGGTCAGAAGTTTCCAGAGGACCATAAAGACAACATGGATGAGGAGAGGAGGAGGAGAATTCTTGATTCAGTAATTACCGTGGGAAAACCTCGGTCACATGAATCCAGCTGCTCGGCAATCCTGCTCCCGGCTGCGTTCTGAAATTGCAACCGATGGGTGTTGACGAAGCCGGATAGCAGCGGATCAGAGACGGACCGGACACGGATCTAGTGGATGTCCCGTGTGATAATGACCAGCTGTGCAGGGAAACCATCATGTTGCCAAAAATTGTCCTGTTGTCTTGAAGCGTATAAAAGTTGGGTGTCTCATAAAACGAACCTCAGACTATCAAGCAAGACTTGCAAAACTGTTGAAAATCTGCTGCAACATGTTTTACCTGTAAGATTGAGGTCAATGTCAGTTTTTGATCAATCTTGGAACCTGTTGCCAATCATCATCTCTCACTATCTGATAAGGATACATACCTCTCGGAGCGGATGCCCACTGCCAAACATCGCCATTTTATCCCTGAGTAGTTCTCATTCATCAGCTTTTGGTGCGTGTCTCAGTTCAGCAGCAGATAGTATGTTAACACAGCAGCTTCTTAAGCTGTTTGAACCCAATAAATCCATCCTCTTGTGATTTTCTCACAAATATCTCAGTCTTCGGTTGGTCAAAATATCATGATTGAGATCTGTAAGTAAGTCACATCAATAATTTGTGATTCATTCCAGGACATCAGGAAATTTTGTTGGCTTTTGCGACACAGCATCAAGCAGATATGTCATCCAAGTTACCCTTTTGATCCATCACAGACTGTTAGCTGCAGATATCTGTTCATAGAGAGGAACAAATCTTCATTAGACTACAGCGGATGCAGCCGGGGTGTTCTTACAGTTGATTGCGTTCATCCTGCCTTTTTCTAACCGGGTCTGATTTTCATGCAAACACTGAAGCAGGATATGACAGGGAATGTGATTCAGCCAGTGACATAAAGTTTGACAGACCAGTGGTTTTACTAATTGTGTTCAGAGGTAAGAACTGAGCAAAGATTGAAATCTTTCACTTTCAGATCTCTCTTTGATTCCAGATATTTCTGTGTTTTTTTCTTAGTACAACAAGTGTAACACTGGACAACTTCAGGGAGAGGGTGTGTACCAAATCCCACAAGAGTATAAAAAGATCCTTATCCTTACACTTAGTTCTAAAACCAATATCAGCAAGTAAGAGATGCTGAGCTGGGTGTTGGCATTTGAAAAGAGGGAGTTGCAGCAGTTTGAACGCGGAGATAACCAACCCAAGGATTTCTTTAGAATTGAAACTTAAAGCTGGGGTTGGTAGTCTCGGAAAACTAGCATGAATTTGAATTTAGCATGTCTTCAGGACTCAGTCTAACCCTCCCCCCTCCCCTCGGAGCTCCTCCAAAACGATGCCCCTGCTCACATGCACGAGCACCACTGATTCACGACCATTTGATTGTGACTGATTCAAAACCGGAACCACAACTGTCTGGAACTGCAAAATGCAAAGTAAAGCTCAGAAATGCAACTTTCGATGGGATAATTCACAGCAGGTGGGCAGAAAAAGTTAAAAACACAAGTGAAAGTTAAAAACACAAACAAACATGGCTATTGTTAGTACTCACAACTGTCATGCTAACATTATCCAGTTCTACTGGTGACACGGTATCAGGAGAAAAGTTATAAGTCATGTAATACTGTCACAGCTCTACTGTTTTTTAAACGTGTTCAGTGTAGATGTTCTTGATTCCTACAGTGTTGACGGTTAGTGAAGGCATCAGGAGAGGTGTAGAGTGTGCAAGCTGGAGAGAGGAGAGACAAGAGGAGAAGTTTTTCATTTATTCAAACATTGATTGTTGCTTTGTTGGTTGACGTTGACATTCCTTCAGTGTCCGGACGGACACTACAGTATTGTAGGACTTACAAAATGTCATTAATTCAGGAGGCGGGTAGAACGGCAGGACGGGATTTGATTGGTTTAAAGTTTTGGGTTAGTGTTTTCCCAGGTTTACTCCGGCTGTAGATGGCAGCTTTTTTTCCAGCTCTTTTTTAAGAACACATTATGTATTGATTGCCGTCGGGACATAAAGATCATTTTAACCAGTATAACAAAAAGTGTATCTAAATCTGATATCTGCATATCTGTGGTTTTAAACTAAATGCTCCAAGGCTTGAGTTATACCTGATTCCAACTTATTCATGAAGTCTTACTTTTTTTTAATTTAGAGAGCAGCAGATTGCTTTGAAATGTGGCCTGTGATTGAAATGACTCGTCCCTTAATAAGTTGTCTTTGTATGACAGCTGGAATTTATGAAAAGAACCAAAACTGTCTGGAACTAAAAAATGCAAAGTGAAGCTCAGAAATGAAACTATCGATGGGATATTTCACAGCAGGTGCGCAGAAAAATCCCCCAAGCTGTCTGTATATTTCAATGCTGCAAGCCCCAATAACAACACCAAGAATCTTCCATAGACTCAGCCTTTTAACACTGACGTCCTTGAAAGTGACTTTGTAACAGAGATGACTTGATTTTGAGGCAGATCCCTGGATGTTAATTCATAGAAGTTCTGAATAAATAAATAAATCTATTTTTGGACGGACTGAAGTGCTGTCTGTAATGAGGGTCAGTACGCGGGCAGGACTACAATACCTTGCATCTTTTCCTCTGAGTTTATTTAGTGACTCATCTCCAGAATTCCAAGAGGTGGTGCTGTTGTCTAAGGCTTAATGGAAAAACAAAGAAGTAGTGATGTACAGTATGTTGATGTGACTGTTGACTCTGTAGCATGATGGACCTGGTGCCTTGAATTTGGTGTTGGCTGATGCCAGGAGGGGATATATGTTTAGTTCTGTGTGTATGAATGCATATGTGTCTCACATACTGCATCAAGGAGCATGTTCCAGAATTGATTTGGTAGCAAATGCTATGATGGCAGCTTTGATAGACACTCACCTATGATGCAGTGCAAGAAACAGCCAATAGGTGGCAGTAGAAGCCCAACCACATGATGCATCTCAAAACAAAACAAACCAGCATTGATGTGAAACTCAACCTGCTGCCTTTGAACGCATATCAGACTCTCACAGTCATAGAGAAGTTGTGAATGACTTGAGTCATGTAATCTTCACTGATACGTCTTTTCATTCTTCATCGTCTCGTCCTTTTTCTTTCATGCCACTTTTGCCCTTGTCATGTTATCTCACCACTAAAAGATTAAAAGCATGTGTTTGTTTGAGTAGAGAAGAAGCAAGGGCAGAGGAGGGTGAGTGAAATTGCTCATTCATGACTGTCCAGACTTTCCCAGAAATGGATTCCCTGAGTAGCTTTTGGCTAATGTGTATCATGACCCTTTACCCGGGGTAAAACACAGAACACCTGGAGGAATGAGCTATTCTGGGAAAAACCTTTGAACAGATGTACTTTTTTTTAAGTGGACAAGCTTAATATAAAATTTATGTTTCAATATGTAGTTATAAGATGTGAAAAATATAGTGAAACTATATATATATATATATATATATCTATATCTATATCTATATATATATATATATATATATATATATATATAGATATAGATATAGATATATATATATATATATATAGATATATATATATATATATATATATATATATATATATATATATATATATATATATATATCTATATATATATATATTTTATTTTTTTTTAAAGTATTTTCTGTGATTGATCTTTGGAAATGTTAATGATCAATTATAAATTAATCATTTAAATTAAAATAAAAAACGAGTTCCATGTCAAAAACAATGCCAAACTAGTTTTTCCCCTGAATCCAATTTTTTCCTTCCTATACAATGTATATTACTGACATTATTGAATAGCTGTGGGTCGTATTGAGGCGTACAAAACGTTAAACACACTGAATATCAACGTGTGGAGCAGGCTCATAAGCTCCTCAGACATACAGTCATAAAAGTGAAGGCTCAGACTTCAACAAGAGAACTGAACAGAAACATATTTCAGACTCACAGTGTCCAGTTTTCTGTCTTCTCCTTCTTATTGAGAAAAATAAGCATGCGCAACTGGGTCATAATCAGTCCGGCGGCGGAGAAAAAAAGCACTCGTGGAGACCTCTCACTCAGCCGCAGCTGAGCGTCTCCGCTGTGCGCAACACCTTCAGTCAGCTGATTCTGAAACATGCTTTAAACTTAAAACACCTTCCTGATAGCTGAACAAAATATGAGACCACATGATGTTTGTTTCACGTGATAGAGCATTTAAAACAAAACAATGTGTTTGAGTAAGTTCTTAAAGATCAATTAATTGATACTGGATTAATTGTTGACATCCCTAGTGTAAACCTCGTTGGACATTAACCCAGGTATCTAATATCTGTCAACAAGTTAATATTGTACGACAGATATTTGTGTTTTTCAGTTCATAACCTATTTTCTGTGAAGCAATAATTTAATGAAAATTAACCAACAGTTCAGTTTCTAGCTTAATATGAAAGCCTGCAAAAATAAGATACAGCAGAATTATCAATCAATAAATAAGTTCCTTGATAAACTGTGATGTCTAGATATTTCAGCTGTGGGTCAGTATTGTGTTCAGTGATAAAAGCCAATAGTGTGAAAGTTAGGCCCCAGAGGGAGACGAAAATAATGGACACCACATGCAGTGACCTCGCTGTGACGATCTCCCTCACCTCCTGATGATTCCCTAATTAATGGCCTGGCTGCTGATAGCCCTGAATTAGTTTGCAAAACAAATGAGAAGCACTGCTGTGACACTGAAACGTCTGAAAGGGAGGGCATGATGAATAAACAGGCTTGTGCCTCTCTGATATATAAGTAATAGCGCCTTTTTTACTTGTTTTATAGTGAAAGTCCGACACGGCCCAGGTAGATGAAGAGGTCTTTGTTGTGTTGAGTTCAGAGAAGCTGAAGGTGAGTGTGTTTTTCTTTGATTTGTTTCAGGTGGACATTTAAGCACAGCCCACACACTCATTATGAGCTTTTTTTTCTAAGAACTTTTTGCTTTATGCAGCACAGGAGGTGTGTTGCATGCAAAATTCAAATTGGATAAAACATTAAAGGGATTTTTCAGGTGCCACTTCATCAATGGAATAATGGGGGTAATTATCCCTCGAGTGGAGAGAGGTCTGCAGTTTAAACAGACTGTTTAATTGAGGCTGGGGTTTGGCCGCCACTAGATGAAGTCCAGCATACAGGTCTCCATCTGTTCGTGTGTGTGTGTTTGTGGGTGAGAGACAGAGAAAGACAGAGCGAGATTGTGTTTGTGTTTGTGTGTGTGGGTGTGTGTGGGTGTGGGTGTGTGTGTGTGTGTGTGTGTGTGTGTGTTACAAATAATGCTCAAAGCATGAAACGTATATCTTTTCCTTGGGTCAGGTTCATCAACACAACATTATCAGCTGTAATAAAAACCTTTACCATGTGATTCCTGCCGTGTGCTCTTGTTACATGTCGTCGTTTACTCACAATTTAATAATGAAATCTGATTTCAGTGTGATAAAGATTCCACTTCAAATATTTGTATCTTCTGTCAACACTAAAAGCTAGCTGTGGCTCATTGGTAGAGTTGGCCCTCTTAGATCAGGTTGGTGTTTCGATCCAAGCTCCCTTACCTGGGACTTCCGCCAGAACCATGTCCAGTCCGTCTCCAATCCGCTGCGGTCCGGCTCCGTGCTCTCTCGTTTGTCAACATCCATCGGTTGCATTTTCAGAACCTACATGAAGCAGGACCGCCAGACAGCTGGAATCATGTGACCGAGGCCTCCTCTCCTCATCCATGTTGTCTTTCTGGTCCTCTGAAAACCTGACCTGTTGACTCCAGGCCTGGATCCGCTCATCATGACAAATGTTGTTGTAGTTAAGTGAAATGTGATGTGGTAATAACACAGAGTGTTTTATTCTAAAAATTAACCAGATGTTTTCATTTTGTTTTGGTGCCTGACTTCCTGTCCCGCTCCATCTGCTCTGTTGAGATTGATGCGTCGTGCTCCGGCATCCGGCAAAAATAGAAGTCTTGTGTATCTGATCCGGAGGGCTCCGACCTGCTGGATCAGAGGCGCAGCTGGAACGCAACGGAGTGGATCCAGTGGAAGTTAACACATTAACTAGAATAGAAATAGAAGTCACGGATCTAGTGGAATTTCGCCATTAGTCCACATCTTAAAGTGCCCTAGCCATCAGTTTTAAGATGTTTATAGGTGGAAGTAGTAAAGTGGGTTCCCTAGTTTAGCATCTTCTGCTATCTGTATGTGAATGGATGAATGTGACATGTAGTGTAGAGGTGCTATGAGCGGACAGAAGACTACCTAAATAGCATCTTTCTAGAGTCTTTACAATTTCATGATTGAGTGATGGACTCATCAACTGTCTCAGGCAAGCCACCGCTTACTTTGGAACTTGGTTTCACATGATGTGTTCACTTTTGGAAAAAAACATTTACAATCACTTTGTTTAGCCCTACATTTTCAATCCAGATTTTGTGAAAACAGTTGGAAAAAAATGTCTGTAAACCAAACAGGAAGGACCCTTGCTGGACCCTTGAGTATGTTAAGAAGTTGTTTTAGTGTGAAGTCAAACCAGTGGTGTTGAATGTTGTGCAACCTAAGGTGAAACATGTCTTTATTTTGTTTTACGGTGTTCTATTTTTTCTTAAATACAAATATCAGTTAAATAGATGAGCTGAAATGGAAATATAAACAAATACATTGTCATGGAATCCATATAATATGAATTAAAGAGACAGAGCCCTTATGTTTACCTGGATCAGATTTGTCTCCCTATAAGTGATGTGACAGGATACATCTGCTCCCTGACGCAGCAGCAGTCTCAGCTCCGAACATCGTAAAGACGCTTGGCAGTGTTGTTGCTCTTTACTGTGTTCAGACGAGTCATCTCCTTATGCTTGCCTTTCCAGCCCTGGCAGTTGCCTGAACTTAACGAGCCAGTGACCTTTCACAGCATCATATCACACAGAGTGTGTACTGCTAAGTCATAATCCACACAGCCTTTCCAGATTGTGTGATTTGCATTTATATTGATGGGAGGAATGTGATGATTGATGCAGCTGTGGTTGTAGCAGCTGCAGCCTGGACTGAGTCACATAAAATGACATATTGGATCATCCGGATGCCTTTTGGTGTCTAAAGCTGAAACCAGAGGACATATTATTATCCTGTTTCACACATCGTTCTGATGAACTCCCAAAGATAGATGACGATGACTGATCATTAACTTCTGGCAGAAGATACCTGCATGAATTTTGCTTTTCAAACACTGGTGGCATACAGCCTCTACCAATAAGAGCAGTTAAGGCATGATTAATCATTTTTATTATTTTAAGACCTCGGTTGTAGATGAAGTAGTGGTCTGAGAGGGCAGAATGCTACTGATTGGCTTCCTGAGTTGTCTCAGGGGCGAGGGTGCAAATTGATGCAGACAGATGCAGAGGCGGAAAAACACCAAGGCAAACATAACGAATGCAGCACAAGACCCTGCCCCAGTACACTACACACACTCTGGCGTAAAGTTAAAATTTGAGTGCTATTCCGACTCTCTTGCCCTTCATGTGTTCCTTGACCTTGAATCAGTGGCATACTCTTGCGACTTTAAGGGAAGGGAACAAATAATTGAAAAGGCACCTCCAGTATTTCGTGGGTTCAAGGTTCAAGGTTTCAGATAAAGCGGTCAGCAGTGACAGATAAACAAAACTGTACAAAAAAATGACACCACAACATTAAAACATTTCAGTCAGACAACTCACTTTTACTCAAGATAAAGTTTATTGCAGCATACATACTGTGTATGGCGTGTGGGCTCCGAACTTCATTAATCCTCATAGATTATTTAAATGCAGACATTTAGGAGTAATGAGATAGGACTAACCCCCTTCAGAGCCCGCAGGTGGATGCCGGGGAGGAGGTGGGCAAAGCAGAGGCAGAGACAGGGAGACTTGCAGTTTAAATAGATCAGCTGATAGAGAGGTGATGACGTGTCAGTATGAATGAGCGCAGCTCAAGTTGTCTGCCTGAACTAGCTTGCAGGCGGCGCTCCATTTAAAGCAGTAACAACATAAAGAAAATAGTGTTATATGGCATCATTAAGCAGGCCAGTTGCTACCGGGACAAAAGAGTTTCTCTTCCTATTCGTCCTGCGTTTTGGCAGCGCGTATCTGCGGCATGAGGGAAGCCGGTTTAAAGAGAGGATGGAACGGGTCAGCCACGATGGACCAGGCTTTGCAGAGAGTCCTGGCTCGATAAAGGCTGGACATGTCAGGCCGGGACGTGCCCTCAATCCTGCTGCATATCTTTACAATAGCCTGATGTCTCTTTTTATTTTTCAAACTTGTCGACCCAAACCAGCACACCATTGAAAAAGTTGAGAGATTCAATAAAACAGGAAAAAAACATCTGCATGAAGTCTTGTAAGCATTAAAATCGCTGAGTTTATGATAAAAATACATTCTTTGATGAGGCTTTTTGCAAAAAAAAAACCCCAAAAAACACTAGCGCTCAAAAGTTATGTTTAATGACGCTCGGCTTAAATCCCAATAAAATTTAAACTAGCTTAGAAAAAGAAAGTTGTGCCGACTTTATCAAACCAGAACTATGGTGATAAATCTCAGAGTGACTTTTATACTCCATCTTGTAAAGTGGACATTTTATGTTTTTATGTATTTCATGCCATTTCAAACTGAATGCCTTTGCGTTTTGAAACTGTTGTTATTGAAAAAAAACACATGAAAGACGTGACATTCAGCTCTGGGAGCATGTGGTGGAAAGTAGGGACTCACCTTTTTAATCTGGCTTTTAACTCGGAGTAATTTCCCTTTTGCCCTGGACTGCATTATTATAATTATGACCATTATTTTACCATCATTTTTATTTATTTAATTTTATTCCATCTTATATTATATTTTATTTTTATATTTATTTTCCTGGTATTTATCTGATTTTATTTTATCGATTTTATTGTCATGGTTTTATTTTTAAGTATTTTATATCCCTTTCCTTTGGGGTACATGCTTGAAAGTATGAAAGGTGCTATATAAATAAAAATAAGTTGAGTTGAGATATAGCTTAAACGCTTATTACTGGATTTAATTGTTCCGGATCCTTAAAATTAAGGGATTCCAGCCTCTGGTTTAGCACTTGGAACCAAGGTACAGTTCACCATCAAGTCAGAAAAGCCTGAAGTTGCCAAAACATGATTCTATCCTCACATCAAGGAATAGAGATTGTTAAATCAATACCAGGATCGGATCAGCTAGTATCGGTATCGGCAGATGCCAAAGCCCAGGTATGAATATCGGTATCGGGACCTAAAAAGTAGGATCATGCATCCCTTATCAGAGAAGATTTGTCAGAATAATTGATTGAAACATGTGGAGCTGTGTAGAAGCAGAGTGAGCATGCAAATATAGTTTTATGGTCAAATTGAAAAGCCTTCTCTGGTGACATTTATCATCAGCATTATGTGACCCCATTATGCTAATGACGACTGTATTTTTTACCAGTAGCTATAAAATTATATATGAATACATTATCCTTATAGGAGATGCCTGATATTTAACAGGTCTCATATTATAATTACAGTCTGACCTAATGACCTTTAAATGGTTAGTTTAATTGACTGCACAAGATTTTCTCCCCAGGACTTTAAACACTATAAACAAATCATGAACTCCAGCTGTTCCACATGCGCCACTACACACAGACACACACTCAAACACTTGAGGAGGGCTCGGTGTTATTTTTACTCACCCTCAATTATTTTCAGTGTGCTCATAATGAGTTTAACTTTGTTTAATGACTTCCAGGGAGGTTGATTTATCTGACATTTAGACATTTCTGCACACTGTAGCTGTTTTCACACATACTTACTCTCCACATTGGAAACCTTGTGATTTAACAGATCACGTCCCTGCAGACAGGTGCCACCAGGCGTAAGTGGAGGAAGCTGTAGACATATGGATCTAAAATGTGGGTTTCCTCATACTTTTGGCCGTTCATATCTTAAAGTTTAAAGTCTTTGTTCCTCTTTAAACTACTTCTTGAGGCTCATTTCACTCCTTTAACATAAATAAATAAAGCACGGTAAATGTTATAAAATAGATTTTTCTGTTACCGGAGATGATTTATCTCTGAAGAAGGAACGTATTAAAATCTCTGAGCAAGAGTCCAACTGTGGACTCTGGAGTGATTGTCAAACTGAATATTCACATTTTAGTTCCTGCTCAGTGATTACATTTAAAATGTGTCTGAAACTGGTCAGGATAGAAATCAGCAGTGAAATGATGAGGTTACCAAACAGCCTCTGGAGACATAAAATCTGCCCTGTCAGGTGACAGAGGTGCATGAATTTGTATATGTATCTTACAATTTTAAATGTATATTCTGTTTTTTTTATTTTCATTTATCTATTATTATTTTGACTTTATTTATTTATCTATTTATTTATTTATTTTCTCCATTTGTGCTCTATTATTTTGTACTACTCTTGCTACTATGTGTGTGTTGCTTCAACAACCGAGTTTCCCCACTGGGATCAATAAAGTATTATTATCGTATTTTAATTTTTAAAACACAAAGGGGCCACGTTCAAAAAACTCCCCAGTTTAAGCTGCATCCATGGATTCAGGAGGACACTGCACAGCAAATAGAATGACTTCAGTGAACAAAAGCAGTGAGAGAAAATTAGATGAGACCAGCAGAGAATACCAACAACTGTAAAGACAGCTGTGTTGCTTCAAGGTGAAATATTTAACTTTTAGACTGCTTAGAAAAATTTTAAATATATCTTACACAGCTCAACCAGCCTCTCTCTATTCATGCCAAAGATGAATACATCAGTGCAAGTTTCTGCATTTAAAAATACAGACTCCAAAATATATGTGTGAAAATATAGACAAAAAATATGTAACAAAGCTTATTGTTCTTTATAAAATAACCTTGCTAACATGTTGTCATGTTGTGTTTTTTTGCGTGCTGTCCCAAAGTTATCGTAGTGTAATCTCCAGCCTCTCTGAATCCATGTGACTGCAGCATATTTGTCAGAGCAGGATAAAGTCACTGCAACCCCTTTAAATATAAGCCTTAGTAAAACCCATGCAATGTGAGTTAATGTGGGGAGTCTCCCCTCCCTTTCTTTGCATCTACATTCAGTCCAACACAATATCAGATTTCTTCATGAGGATGAGAGACAGTTTACATTTCTTAACACGAGTTCTTGACACACACAAACACTCACACTCACACCCTCTCTCTCTCTCTCTCTCTTCACTCTCTCGACTTTACAAACACACACACAAATACAAAGCGGCAGAGCTCCTCAGACAGCACATTACATTCATTACAGTGCATCTTGTAAGTATTCCAACTCAATCAGAGGTGACACAAAAGGCCTTATCAGAGCTGACGAGCCTCACTCTCGAGTCCCCTTCTTCCTTCTTCTGCTGATTGCAGCTATCAGTGGCAGTGTGGGCGAGATGCCGCCTGATAACTGTCCCCCTCTCAAATGAGCCCGTCTTCAGCATTCATGCCTGAGAGGTGATGTCCGCTGTAGATGTCACAGAACAACGGGCTGAATGTTGTCTTGTAGGCTGAATGTTAAATGTAGTGAGTCTTTATGGTTGAATATCCGACACTACAGTGTTAATGTGCTGAGAAGCCAGCATCTCAAATCGTTCTCTTATTATGTATGTAATTCAAACCTCAGCTGTTTCTGTATCTGGAGGTAAAAAGTGGTTTGTTTACATCTGCAATTTTGCAGAATGTTCCTATGATTTGATGTGAGATTGCTTCATTGCTGTTTCTCACTTAGATAAAATTAGAAAACACCCACAGTGGATCATGTTTTTGTAGAGTTGCCTTTGATTCCACTTCATGTGTCTGCTCTGAATCCTCCGGAGTTGTTTGCTCCAACTTTAGACTATGCTCATATTTCCTCTGGTTGTATTGCGAATTCACAGTTTCATATCTCCTCTCTGCTCCGGTACAAATACTCACTGAGTTTATTTTCAACAAAGGACGTGTCCAGCACACATCAAACTAAACAGAGCAGGTTAACCTGACAGGAGGTCAGATACAGGAACGGCATAGTGCATCTGGCCCTTTCAAAGTAAAAGTCTCTGTACAGAACACCTGACTGTTTGAGACCTGAAGTCTTTGTTGTGTAGTTTACGTCTTCATTACACTTTCTGCTATTACAAAAAACACTGTGTGTGTGTGTGTGTGTGTGTGTGTGTGTGTGTGTGTGTGTGTGTGTGTGTGTGTGTGTGTGTGTGTGTGTGTGTGTGTGTGTGTGTGTGTGTTCAAGATGTGTGATTGAGTATCTCACAAAACTGAGTACACCCCTCACATTTCTGCACATATTTAATTACATCTTTTTTTGGGACAACACTGAAGAAGTGACACTTTGATATAATGTTAAGTAGTCAGTGCACAGCTTGTATAACTGTAAATTTAATGTCCCCTCGAAATAACTCAACACACAGCCATTAATGTCTAAACCACTGGCAACAAAAGTGAGTACACCCCTAAGTGAAAATGTCCAATTTGGTCTAAAGTGTCAATATTTTGGGTGGCCACCATTATTTTACAGCACTACCTTAACCCTCTTGGGCATGGAGTTCACCAGAGCTTCACAGGTTACCACTGGAATCCTCTTCCGCTCCTCCATGACCACATCAAGGAGGTGGTGATGGTTAGAGACCTTGCGCTCCTCCACCTTCCGTTTGAGGATGCCCCACAGATGCTCTATAGGGTTTAGGTCTGGACACATGCTTGGCCACTCCATCACCTTTACCCTCAGCTTCTTTAGCAAGGCAGGGGCCGTCTTGTGGATGTGTGTGGGGTCGTTATCATGTTGGAATACTGCCCTGTGGCCCAGTTTTTGAAGGGAAGGGATCATGATCTGCTTCAGTATGTCACAGTACATGTTGGCATTCATGGTTCCCTCAATTAAATGTAGCTCCCCAGTGCCAGCAGCACTCATGCAGACCCAGACCATGACACTCCCACCAACATGCTTGACTGTAGGCAAGACACACTTGTCTTTGTACTCCTCACCTGGTTGCCGCTGCGCACGCTTGACACCATCTGAATCAAATAAGTTTATCTTGGTCTCATCAGACCACGAGACATGGTTCCAGTAATCCATGTCCTTAGTCTGCTGTCTTTAGCAAACTGTTTGCGGGTTTCTTGTGCATCAGCTTTAGAAGAAATGTGAGGGGTGTACTCACTTTTGTGAGATACTGTACATCTTACACCTGATTATGTGACCATTCAAAATGAACATGAACATAATAACTGCTCTTGTGTCGGTGTAAACATTTCTCTGTCAGTACATCTTGTATAATCAAGTGGAAGACACTTCCATCAGTACTGACAGATCATTAGCACCCAGCGTCTCAGGGTCTCTGTAGATATGACAAACAGAGCGAGTTTAAACGCAGAGGGTAATGAAAATAATCCTCAGCATGTTGAGCAGACAACAGTTCATACATCTGGTTTACACACCAATCATCACTCAGCAGACTGTATTTGATGTGAACGGCCAGATAAACACTGGAGAATGAACATTGTTTCATCTTGGTGAAGGACAGAAGTTAACACTTCAGGTTCACGGCCTGCAGATAATTACACCTTTATAATCTGCTTTTTTTATTCATAGCTAATAAACAAAGACTCCAAGTGCTTACCAGAAGTTACAACGAGACTCTGTTTATCTTAGTCTTTGTTTTAAATGTTTTCTCTTTCTCCTGTCTGAGTTTACGGTAGACTATTGTGCCATATTAAATGAACCTACGGCAACTGAGGCTTTTGATAATTAACTGTTCAATAACCCTAAAGATAGGAGTCATCTGGTAACAAGAAAGGCAGAACACTCATTACATTTTCTATTTTCAAGTTTATATTTCAAGTTTAGCTACTATTTTTGTTGATATTTTTTTACTACGATGGGTAAAATGGACTATTTTTAAACAACTTAAAAAAGAAAAAACATTATAGAAGACATTTCAAACCCCCATTTGTGTCTCGCGACCCCCCAGGGGGTCCGGACCCACACTTTGGGAACCCCTGGTCTAAACCTCCTATGTTTGTAAAAGCGTCTCGAGATACAATTGTTGTGATTTGGCGTTATACAAATGAAGATTGATTTAATGATTGATTGATTGATTGATTGATTGATTGATTGATTGATTGATTGATTGATTGATTGATTGATTGATTGATTGATTGATTGATTGATTGATTGATTGATTGATTGATTGATTGATCTGGCCATTTGATACATGTTATCCCCCACTCTCTACTCCCCCCATATCCTTGCTCTCTTCAGCTGTCCTATCACAAAAAAATGTTTAACCACCGGTATACGGTAATCTTTTTAAACCATCTTTCCCTGACATAAATTAAAGTTCAGCTGTGTTTCCTCTCATCCTTTGAAAATCAACAGAGAAATGTTTTTTGTTGAGGAGAGAAGGTGTCTGCCTCCTGAACCTGACTGGTAGAAGACTGCAAAGTGGAGGAGCCTGATGGATGCAGGCTTCTCAGGCTACTTCAGTAAATACTTTTCCTCCCAAACTGCATCGCATGGAATTAACTTTCTGATGCAATCTGGAAATGACAGGACAGCTTGACTCAGATTTATGTAAATATATGTCAGAACATCCAAATAATGTGAATGCATTCGGCTGCATGAAAAGAAATGTCATGTGGTCTGAACTTACATTAACAAACTACTTCTTTGAGGAGCGTGCACATTATGAAATGAACAGTATACCTGTCTGAGTGAAATCTTTCATCACATTTGACTTTTCTATACAGAGCCCTTCTTTTTCATTAGAATGACTGTGGAGCATAATTACAGCACAGCATTAAAGTTCACTTTATTGAGCTGTCAACGTGATGAATGGGCTTCTACGCAACTTTGTGAGAATCTTTATTCAGCTTAATTTTGTTTGTAAAGGAAAATTTGTCTCATGCACTTGCTGCCACTGTTCCTGTAACTTCTCTGTTAGTGCTTTAAAAGCTGCTCATTCATCTCTGCTGAGTTAATGAGATGTCAAACTTTTCTCTTGCTGGCTGGTAATTGATCCAGCTCTCCTCTCCTGTCTTTAATTGACCATATTAATCTCAGACTGACTTTAGATCAATGACAATATATTCTACTATTCTTGTTTCCAGCCATGGTCACTGTTGATAAGTGCTTACTTATTGATGAATTGTCTCTCTTTATTGATACAGAACATTTGGAGTGATTTATACTCACCTCACCTAGCCAAAAAATGTAGTTATACTCAGGGATGCCAGAGTGAACAAAATGATCCCAATAACCTCAGAAGTATCACTTTCTTATTTTCTTATTTGTTACAAACGAAATGATTTTGTGTACATACTGTATATGTGAGCTTGTGTGAGGTTCTGTAATGCAGACAAGATGAAAAGTAATCAATCCCATCACCTCCAGTCTTCTGTTTCATCAGTACTGAGACAAAAGATAATTGAGTTCCACCCACACCAGAGAAGGAAAAAATGAAATCTCTCTCCACTGACAGTCTCTTCTGCCTGCTAGCACACGTCATTAAATTGCCCAGTAGCTTCTTTGTGAAGTGGGATGTGATACCAAAAGTTTTATGAGCATCCAAACAGAAAAACTGAAGACAAAAGTAGATGAAGTTAATAAGATGTGAGGCATTAGAAGAAAATAATAAGAAACTGAAAGATCTCAACTCTCTCATTTGTTCAGACAAACTTCAGATGCTAGTAGACTGGACTGAAATATGTAAGCCCAGGTTTCAACCTTTGACATTTTAAATGATGATTCACTGGATGGTTCAACCACCACATGCAAATATCTAATATCTAAAGGTAGCACCAGATATTTTGGTTTCATCTCAGCTAGGGATGTACAAAGCAACTCATTTCCTAGTTGTTTAAACAAAACTTTAAATCCCACATTACCAGCTTGTCTAAAGGTAACTGGGCACTCAGACAGCAGTCAAAATCAAGCACAATTCACTTAGCAAGGCTAAACCAAACAGCAACCTCCGGTCTCAAAATATGAAGCCCATGCGGAAGTGTTATAAACTGCAATTCATCGAGTGTCCACTTGGAGCTGGCTGCAGAAACACCAGAAACCACATAAAAAAAAGCTGATCTATATTTCAATTTCTGTCATCTGTGCTTGTTTACATCAGGGTAGTAGAGTTTTATAGCATTACGGTTGAAGCCACTAACAAGAGCTCCAGCCCTCCCAGTAACGATGGCTGTTACAGTTTAGACTCAACATACGACCAGCATTTCAGTCTGATGGAAATTTGATGCGACTGACAGTTCATCAATAACCAATGATAAATAGACTTTTCTGAGTTGATTTTGGTGCCACTAAATCAATAAGGCTGTTAAAAGAATTGACTGAGCTCATTCCACTTGTCTACATTTTTGGCTCGACCTAAAAATTTGACTTCCAAATTTGCCCTATACGTCTGATAGATTAGACAGTTCTGACCTTTAAAGATTCGGAGAGCTTAAGGGGTTAAAAAGCAGGAAACTATCGTCCTTTTTTAACCTTTACTGCATCACCCACTTTAATGTAACCTTCTCTGTTAGAGAAGAAACTTCTACTTTCAGACAGGACAGGAGACAGAGAACACCTCTTTTCTTTTACATTAAAACTCTTGGTTAAATGAACTGATGTACAGTCCCATAGGGAGTAAATGTCCCAGTTCAGCAGCAACAGAAGTTGAACAATATGGCCTACGATATGTTTAGACTGAATATTTAATCTACATATTGTACAACAGCTTTGTGTCCTGTGTGGCCTAGTTCAGTGTAAAGAGAAAGATAAGCCTGCTTATTCACATAAACAGGCTGCCTCGTGTGTTAGTAGTTACCTCGCCAATCAATCCATCAGTAATTAGTCGTTTTTTGTTATATGCCAGCAAGCAAGTTTTGTCTGGACACGTCACAAAAAGAGAAGATCCAGACCACACTCTTTGTTATATCTATTGGAGAGAGCCAACAGTTGCAAGACAGTCCAGCTGCAGACCTCCACTCTCAGCCGACTGTCTTGCAGGCTCCACTCTGAGATCCCCTCCACCGTCAGAAGGAAGTGACGTCAGGATTAAGTCGTAGAGTGGCGGTCTGCAGCTGGACCCTCTTGGTTTTTAACTTGGTTAACCTGATTCCTCAATAGTGTTACATTGAAAAAGCAAAGTATAAAATGCACGTCATCAATTACACAACATAAATGGGTGGGCACCCTCCGTTTGGTGTAATGATCTCGACCGTTTTCACTTCCTAGAGAGAGAGAGTGAGAGAGAGAGAGATGATTGTTTCATTTGTGCTCCAGTCCTATCACAACCTCTGTGTTTACATTCATTGATGTTTGAACCGTAAAACGGGGATAGAGATAGGATAAATTCAAAGTTTAAAGTTTCACTGCAATAGGATTCACTTAATATTATATGCAACACGTGAAGGTAAAATATGTTCATTTAAGTCAGTTTCATGATAACTATTTTACGGTTATTTCGTTATTTTTGATATGATGATGATTAAAGTGATTCCAACAGTCCGAAGCTAATTGTCTTATGCTACGATATCTAAACGTTCAAGACATTGTTTTACGTTAGGCAGGCATATTTATTGTGACTTCCATCCAACGATGGAGGAGGAGGAGCTGGAGGTGGAGGAGCCAATCAGACGGCTGAGACCGCAAAGGAGGATTAGATTTACGTCACTTCCGTCCTGCGATGGAGGGGAACTTCCGGTTCACGTTGCAGGATCCGTTAAGCCGGCTGAGAGTGGAGGTCAGCAGCTGGACCCCTCTCTACAGTTGTCCATCATGAGCAAACACTTGGCAACAGTAGCAAGAAATGTTCCCTCCAAACTGGCAGAAACCTTGAGTAGAACTAGATTCATTGGTGAACGTCAATCTGCCTGCAACAGCAGTTAAACAACAAACCCTGTGGGTAATCACTCCACCAGCACAGTCCGCAATCAAGCATCCCTCTTCATGATGGCAAGGCTCTTTTTAACATGTGCAACTTAGTTTTAAATTATTGAGCTGTGCAAATATTAAACATTATATATCAGAGTCTCTCTTGAATTGCATCCAATCATCCAATCTATTTGAGATCTTGCACCTATGAATTTTAATGTGGCTAGAGCATGCAGCATCGCAGAAGCAACAGCTTGGCTGGCTGTAAAAATGAATGCCCAAGTCTCAAAATGACCCTCCAGTGTTCATCGTAAACATCCCTCCTCTCCAAAGCAAACAGAGCCTGTGATCTCCAGCTGTGAAACAACAGAATGAGCCGGGTACAGGTCCAGGTTTGAGCTCTGTCTTCGTTAAGCCTGATGCAGGATTTCGATACAAACCCCTGTACATTATTGATTGTGACTGTGCATGCGGCAATACCTCTGTATAATTCATTGTATGGTCCATGTTTATTATGACCCTTGTTTTCATGCACTCTTCCACACCAGAACCTGCAGACACTGTAGACCTAATGTTGTATTGGGCTGTATGGGAAGTGCTACAGAATTCTGCCATGTTGTTAATTTTTTTGGTGGACTTGCATATATATAAAAAAAGGTTTATTCTCCTTGGCTTGTGTATGCTCTTCTTCAGCAACTTTCCTCTTCTTCCTTCGAGCAAAACATCTCCACTATCTTCCCTCCCGCTGTCATCTTTTCCATCATACATGCTCAAGTGTTGTTGAGGCTGTCTTCTCGGGCCCCTAGTGGGTGAATGATCTTAAATGAATGCATTTAACATGTTCTGTCCTACATTTCCCCACTTGGCCCATGTTTGTCTGTCATGTTACATCCCCACCATTACCAGCTACTTCATGACCTCAATTTCACTGAATGCCTTTTACCACATTGACAGAGTACCGCTGTTCAGAGTAACCATGGGGACTAAAAGCATACGACTTATCGTATTAGTCAGAGTTTTTCACATGCCCACTTCCCGAGGGACAAAGAGAGAGTTTTAAAGACGTGGTCTGGGTGGAGGCCGCGTAACAAAGATCAAGTTGGATGACGCCTCGCCTTGCAAATTAGACGTCATACTGCTTAAATAGGGACACGTGACATCCTACTGTGCTACAGAAATTTTAATAACAAATTTTCAGTAAATATGCATTGGTTTGGACCAAGCGGCAACCTCCGGTCTACAAATATGAGTCCAATGCGGAAGTGCTAAAAACTGCAGTTCATCGAGGATCCGCTTGAGGCTGGCTCCGGAAGTACCGGAAACCACATACACACCAATTCAAAAAAGACGTTTTTTACAGCAGAAATAAACATGTTTACAGCCTGGTACAAAAAACAAGTGTAGTCTGGATAGCTCATTTCTTAATCGGCGCACACCCCTGGTACTTTGTCATCCTGAAGAAACTCTCCCTCTTTGTATTTATCTTCAACGCTTCTCTGTGAGCACAAATGGACCTGAATCTTTTTGGCAAAATGTTTAGCTTTGCAGAACTACCAGATGACCTCCCTGTTAGAGCCAAGCATTCAGTGTTTTCTTGTATTTTGCCCCCATTTCCAATATGATAAAAACATCTTTGCACCAGCAAAGTAAATGGGAGAGGCAGAAGAGGAGGCACAAATCAAATTCAACACCTCCAGCACGGTCAAAGATTTTGATTCAGTTTCCTTTGAACAATAAGCACACAGCTTCAGGACTATTTTTCTCCATGTCCACATGATGCCCTCAGTAAAAGCAAAGCTGGTCCGTGTCTTTTCAGCAAAGAGATGCTGGTAAAAGGATTACACCGGATATTTACCCTGCACTGCTGTATGTGGTGAAGGGATATGTTTGTTCTCTTACAAAGGTGGTTTTGTGGATTCTAAAGCTAGAACTAGATTTGTGTGCCTATCGTTCCTACACCCACAGATGGGTGTCTTTTTGCAGCAGAAGCCATTTGGAGCCATCTGAAGATTTGAATTGCTAAAATACCTCTGTAGCCAGTCATGCAAAAGGCCTGTGGGACACAGTGACAAATCCAAAGGATCTGTTCCAAATGTTTCCCTAAGCTCCACAGCCTGTGGTCTGCTGAAATCAGGACAAGGAAAAACGATCTGCTTACAGAGATGGTGGCAGAAATATGGCAGATTAGACGACATAAGTTGCTTTTAACATGTTTGTTGTAAAGTGTGTATGTAAATTCTCCTCTATCTACAGCTTTTACAATTAACATCATGTTTTGTGCATCCCTTTTTTACATAGCGTTCTTGCTCAAGTTAATTTAACTTGATGTTACACAACATGAAGTGATCAACACTTCAGACATGTCAGAGACTCAAACACTGTCTTGTCTGGTTTCATATTATCACCCAGAGGGGAATACAGCTCAGTTAGATTCACTGCTTTCCTCAAGGACCCTGTCTTTAATAACTTTACTGCCACTCCCAGCTACAGTACTTCAGGCTAACCAGTGCAGAGTTTTAATAACCTGTCAGCTAGGCCCAGATCATACTTACAGTATGTCAGAGAAGACAAGCCAAAAGTTAAAATGCTCTTTTTCTGATCAAAGGTTGGATTGAACATTTATGACACTCTCCTGGACACATCAAGAATCTCAGTGCTCTCTCAACTCAATGTAAAAAAAGTTATTGAGTTGGAAAGGAAAAAGCGATCTCCTGCAAACCCAGTAATGCTTGGATTTTCATGGATCTTGTCTCCCAGTGTATGGTCATGTCGATCTGCATCTTTGCATTGTCCCTGCACTTAATGATACAACCAGACAAATCCCACCACTGTTGCTTTGACACACACTACAGGAAGTGATTTGGAGGGATGATTGGACACCTTTCATAACAGTTATAGAGGACACAGGCCAACATATGGTCCTATCTATTGATGCGTCACACAAGAAACATCTATAGCCTCGTTTCCACCAAGAGGTTCAGTTCGGTTTGTCTCGGTACGGCACACATTTTGTGGCGTTTCCATTGACTAAAACCGGGACAGGTCCCCAAATTACCGAGCCGTACCGTCCCCATTTTTTGGTACCCTTCTGTTGGGGTGCTAGACATACCGATCCGACCCCAGAAGGTGGAGCTAGAAACACTGCAGTCCATTGATTGGTTAAAAGAATCGTCACTTCCCGTGCAAAATCGGTAATAAAGAACGACACATAACCCCGGCATGTTTAAATCTCCAGTGGACTTCAGGAAGATAACTTTTTTTGTTCATAAAATGGCGCCAAGAGACAGCGTTCCATGGTCGACCGCAGAGGTGCAGACTTTCCTCACGTTTTTCTTCTTTGTGCATTTATTAGTGGGGTACACTGTGTCGTGCTGCCACGACGTCACGCTATTACGTAGCTTACGCGGTTATCGGCATCCGGCTTACACGCCGCCCACCAAGTAGGGCACGGTTGGCTGTGGAAACTTAAACAGGATCAAGCGTTACCGATCTGCCCCGTACCAAACTGTACTAATCCATACCAGACCGCTTGGTGGAAACTAGCCATATGTCAGCTTTTTTTTTTTTTTTAAAACAGGAAAGTCAAACCCAAATCAGCCATTACATAAATATCGTGTAGGCCCCTTCCTCGTCAAGTCAGAGCCAAAACACTGCTGACCTGTCAAGGCATGGACTCCACTTGACCCCTGAAGACCTCAAAGTTGCAAGGAAGGGCCTCCATGGATCAGACTTGGTTGTCCTGCACATCCAATAGATGCTCCACTGGAATGAGATCTGAGGAATTTGAGGGCAAAGTCAACATACCTGTAATTGTGTTTCTGCAGGCCACCTTCTTCCATTGCTCCATGGTCCAGTTCTGAGCTCATGTTCCCAGCGATTTTAACAGAGGCCAGCTGTCTGCGGCTACACAGTCCCATTCACAACAAACTGTGATGAACTGTGTTCTGTCATCTATCTAATCAGAAGTTTGAGCTCCAGTAGATCTTCTGTTGAATCAGTCCACACAGGCCATCCTTTGCTCCCAGCAAGTATCATCGGAACTGGGCCAACCATGACCATGTCCCTGCTTCACCAGATTGAATTCCTTGTACCACTTTAGAAGGCTTTAGAGATGCTTTGAGAGAGTCATCTATCCATCACACTTTGGTCCTTGCCAAAGTCATTCCAGTCAAAGTCACTTACATCATTACTCTTGCCCATTTTTCAAGGTTCCATTACATCAACCGTTCAAAATGCTCTGTTTCCAGCAACCAAATTCTCTGTCCAATGTAAGACCTTCTCACTTTATTGAACACACTGGGACACTCTGTTTGCTGTTAGTTTTACTCTGTTTAACATTTTGTTACAGTGGGCAGGCAGGAGATATCTTTGAGATCAACAGAATACCTTTGAAGACGTTGCTTAGACTATGTTAAATATGGAACATCCCCTGTTATCTGCAAAGAGAGCACCAAGGAGCTGGACAGGTTACCTGCCACAGAACTGTCTTTACCATCTCTCTGTAACTCGATACTGCCTGTTTCTTCCGCCTGGTCATGCTTCTGCAATTTCTTATTTTTCACATTTCTAAATTATTTTTTAACAATGTAATAAATCAAAAGTTTCACATGTGGAGGGTATAAAGGAGCTGTCAGATGCTCATCCAACTGCCTGACTGAGAGTGCACTTAAAGCAGTCGTTACCGTTGTAGTTCTGATTGCGCTGCATTGTCAAAGTCAGACTCACAAAGAGACGTTTGATGAGAGCGTTTCAGATGAGTCAGTGAGATGAATATGTCTGGTTGCAAATGAGAGCATGTTAATTGTTTTCATGGAGGTGACTGAGGGTGTAACCAACTGTTAAACACAGGCAGACTGTGCTTCTTGGACATGATCAGTTTGAGATGTTTTTAGAAACTTCTAACTGGCTTTTAGAGTTCAGTTGAACACAACGGTTGACTGTTTTGGCCTCATGCTGTTTCTGAAGTCACATATACCCCTAAAGTACGAATACCGTCCAATAGAAAGTATAAAAACCAGACACAACCCACGTTATACTTCTGTTCAAAGGCACCTTGACAGTAATTCAACCACTGACCTCTCTATCACATGAATATGGAAATAAGGCCGGAAATTATGAAGTTAATTCAACCTTAATGAGTGTGATTTATTTATTAGCATAGTGAGAGACTAATGAAAGCCTTTTGACCCACATCTCATCTCTAAATCCAGGACAAACCAAGTCTGACACAGTCGTCCACTTTGAATCATGACGGTTTAAATCAGATCCTAGAATACACACTCTGTTCTCAAAGAACTTCAGTGTCCAACAAGCTGTGGAGATGGATGATCTCATAGAGTCACATTGTCTGACTCAATAACACAGAACCACCCAGAGAACAGCATGGCACCTCTGCTAATCTTGTGTATCCACAGAATTTAAGTTGTCATCTCTGCTCTGTCTTAAAACCAGCTACCTAGCCTCATTGTGTCAGCTGTGTAACATGAAACCTCTGCAGGCTCAGGCATGTGGGAATTTGTGTTCCTCTGAAGAACCTCAAACATAAAATGACCTCCCATCCCAAAGCTTCCCTGTGTTTGAAAATGCATTATTAACACACAAGGTGCACTCGCTCTGCAGTAAACCTCCAAACAACTAACCTATAATATGAAAAACAGCTACCCTCTAGTGATAGGACAACAAACATAGCAAAATGTTGACGGTCAATGAATCGCTGTTGTGTCCTTAGAACTTTTAAAGCCTGGGAGCATTTCACCCTCAATCATCCAAAGACGAGGATTGCCATCAGAATTTATAAAGCAAATCTTGCTTATCATGGTAAATGGTAAATGGACTTGTACTTATAGCGCTTTTCTAGTCTGTCTGACCACTCAAAGCGCAATGGGAGGATGTTGACAATGTGAAAAGTGTTACAACACCCTTAAGGCTGATTTATACTTCTGCTTTGAATCGACGGCATAGCCTACGGCGGAGGTCTGCGTAGCTCCCGTACCTACACAGAGGACTATGCACATAGCTGACGTGAACCTCCTCCAAAATGCAACTACATAGAATCAACGCGGACCGCAAGCCCTGTGATTGGTCCGCTCTGTGGCATTGTATTACCCGCATTAACAGCACTTCCGGGATCCCCGCTCATCGGCCGCACATCAACCGTGTATTTCATCTCTTCCTCTCTGTTCTTCATGTAATCATGTCTGTATGATAAACAGCAACATGTATAAGCTGTAGATTAACATAACACGCACTGAATTGCTGAGGAAAAGTAAACAGAGATCGTAGCGGGGCCGGAAGAAGGCGATCAGCTATCAAAGAGACCTCACTGCCCTCAAGCGTTTCGGCAGAGAATTGCTGCGAGACACAGACACATCGACGCACAAGTATGTAGTGCTCATGTCTGCGTCAGCCTTTGCTGCGTGGGGGGGCGATGCAGAAGAATAAATCACCCTTTAGTTACTCAGAAACCATGTTGAAACATTGTTCCTGTTTGACAAGCTTCCTAAAGATAAACTCATCAATATCTCCGTTTTTTTTCAGTCTATCTCAGGATGCAATAACCAGTGCAGACCTTAAGACTCTGCATCCTGGCATGTTCATTTTGTGTTCCCATTCAGCACAAGCTGAGGTGTTTGGAGGTCAAGCTCTTCAGTACTCCTCAGTCTTTCCACTCTGACAGAGACGCATTAAACAGCAGAACCAATTTCCGTCTAATGATTGCCTCCAAGAGTCCTAAAGAGCTCACATTTTGTCCTCGACTTGTCTCTTTAGACTGCATTTATCTTCGGCGTACGTGTTGGTAGTTGTTGCACAAGGAAAGAGGGTCATGAGTAAAAGATGGACTCCTACCCTCTGCTGTCACCAGATGACAATTATCTGAACTTATAAAACTACATTTTAATAAAGAGTGATAAAACTAGCTCAACTTATTTTTAATCAGACTGACTTCTGTTGTTTTCTTGTCCATGTTTGTTATCTCTCTTCCTGCAAGTATTTTCTAATGTAATAGCATCATAAGGCCTGTAGGAGCGCAATTGTAATGCTTTTATTTAAATTTAAAAAGTACTTGAGTTACAGTATCCCGTTACTCAGTAGTTTGTCCCAATGTGCAAAACAGACTGTGATCATGTTGTATTTTATTCACAGTTTGTCCAATGACATCAGTAGTTTGTGTTCACCTGAGCTCCAATAACAACCCCACAGCCACCCGTTACATAACCAGTCCCCATTCAACCCCTGTTGTTATGAAACTGACAGTAAGACAGCCGATCAGTGATTTACCAATAATGTGAGGAGCAGCAGAGGGATGGAGATTTTAGCCGTGTGGGCAGATGAAGGTTCAGCTCGGCTGCAGAGCGGTGCCGTCCTGACAGCTGGTGAGCACAGGACATCGGCTGACTGGGAATCACAGTGGACAGCTGAGCGACCGCGGGGCAACTCATCTGAGGGTCATCATCTGATGACCTTGTGCTGTCTGCAGATGAAATCTGATCTGACAGCGTGAGGCCCTGAGGCCGAGCGTAGACCAGGGAGCTCAGAAAACAATCAGACTGACTGATGGTGCGGGAGGACCGGGAGGCGTCAGGCCGTTAACAAAAACACTTTGCACATCAATTAAACAATTAGTGCTCACTTTTTTTCCTTTATGAATCAGCAGAGTACGAATCGAGGCCAGTGAGTTGTCTTTGACTGTAACACCCAGCGAATCAGCAGATCAGTCCCTGCAGCCAGTCCATGTCAAGACCTCTATAAGTGAGACATTAAGCTCCTGAGGTGTAGCTCCCGACTGTGCCTGTCAATCAGCTCCTGATCAGTGCAGAGAGCTGAGAAGAGAGGAGGATAAAAACTGACAAGGATGAGACCTGACCCGTTTTCCAATTGCATCTATTAATTTAATTTATGGATCATAATGATTCATTTTTAATGTTTTAGCTTTTTTTCCCCCTCCAGAGCATCTCATTGAGTTAAACAGGCTGGACGACCCTATATAGGACGCCCCTTTACTAGTAGTTCACCTGGCAGTAGTGGATGGCAATACCACACTTTTATGATTTGATACGACACAGATTACTTTTTGGCATATTTACACCGAATCGATTCTTTCCCCCACACCTACTACTTACCAAATGGGTCAATAATTGTACACCAAATATAGTCAAATAAATGTTTTTATTGATTTAGAACCGATTTAGATTTCCTTCATTGAGACAGGTTGTTGCATCCACAGCTTGATGTAAGATGATGAGGATGATGCAGGGGATCAGCTCGCTCGGCTGGTAGTGAAGCTTTCAGCGGAGTGTCTGCCCCCTGGTGGCTGGCTGCAGTACAGGGCAAAAAATCCGTCTCAAACTTTAAAAAGTAAATACACGTCGTACGAATGTTTCTCACATCCGTATGCTGTGGTGATACGTAGTTAGTATTTGACTGTTTGGTGTCAAAGGCCTCTTTTTTTCTGAAAAGTTTCTTTTTCGTTAGTTATTAGAGTTTAAAAAACGGGGTTTTTACTTCCGGGTTCCTTTGGTTCACAGCCGCCGTAGAGGGAAACTTCAAAGGACAAACATCGTCTTGTGACGCTACGCTGTAGGGCGGAGCTCGTTACAGTGGCTTCGCAGGCTCTGGCTGCACAATGGCTGCGCCCAGGAGCGGGATTTTTTGGCTTCAGAGCCGTACAACGTGTAGAGGCGGAGCAACGCTGTCCATTTTTATTTACAGTCTATGGGTTAATGTTAGCTAACAGCAGATGTTACTTTCAAAAGTTTCACTTAAACTTAATTTCCGTGCACTTGCATTAAAGTAATTTTACTTTGGAGTTGAGCCTGAAGAATGATTGTTTCTCTCATGATAACATATTGAGTCATTTAAATGTTGGAAAACTTTTAAAAAATGCCAATTTCAATTTTTCTGAATCCAAAGTGACATCTTTAAAATCAACTTGTTCACAACTTTGAGACCCTCCATGTTTCATAAATGAAAAGCAGAAAATCTTGACATTTAAGAAGTTTGAATGAAGAAATGTTTGACGTCTTAGTTCGAAAAATGACTAAACCATAAATTCCATAAACTACTTCCAAAAAATGGCTACTAAATTTATTTCCTGATGAATGATGAATAAATATATCATGCTGCACTTAATGGGCCATAAATAGGATTTTAGATAGTATCAGAAAAAGCCTTTTATACATCAACTTTGGCCTAACAGACTTTTAAACCTTCAGTATACGTTTAGGACAGAGTGTCCATTACGTGATTATTACCAGCACACAAGCTTCATTTCCTCCAGTGGTTCTTCCTCCGCCCTGCGTCATTCGGAACACTTGTGAGTGTGGTTGTAGTGAGCACGGTGTGATGGACAGTCCTGTGGGTTAACAGTGGATGGCCAGTCAAAGAGCACTTAACAGTTCCCTGCTAGTCTTTAGTCATACGCACAGAGAAAGAAAAGGTCCAATCAGTGAAGTCCTTCAGGCTGTCAGAGCAGCGGCTGCTCACTCTGATGGAAACGGCCACATTAGCACTTCACATTAAGAGCTCATGAATACATTTACATCTGTTCGGATTATTAACTGGAGGATTCTCTCGCTGATTTCTCACCCTATACTCTTTATTACTCTGCTGCTTGTATCAGCGCCATTGGGTGTGACAAACCGGCTTCAGTGTCTCGTTTCAATTGTTTTTATTACTTTATTAATTTTTGTAGAACTTCATTATGACAAGGTAATCTCATTGAAAAACTTGATCTCATTCCAAAGAGAAGTGGAACACAATTTCGATATCTCCATCCTGACTTATGTGATGCAATAATCAATACCCAAATGTTTATATTTAATTGAAAAATACGGTGCTCTAAACAGATTTTCTTGCCCAATGCATCACTACTTCATGACTCCTCAAGGCAGCGCTGATGACACAAAATACTTTAACATGAACAGAAGTTAAGCGGCTGAGGAGAGAAGTTAACAGTGGGATATTAAAAGAGAGAGACGGCAGGATAACTTGTGACTTCCAACTGGAACTCCATAAAAGTATAAAATGTGAACATTATCATAGAATCCTCCTCATAATCATTATCCTCATGTTCATCATAATCTTCATCCTTATCATCCCAAGTCCTACATTCATCATTTTTGGTGAGTCCTCATCCTCATCACATCCTCCTCTGTACTTATTTATTCTCATCATCCTCCCTGAAATCAACACCCCTTCACACCGTCATCATCATCATCCTCATCATCTTGTCCTGCTCTACCTCTTTATCGTCATAATACTCATTAACGCCACTGATTTTATAAAATGGACATCATTATTATGATAATAATATTAATTTTATTTGTAGAGCACCTTTCAAAACCAGGTTACAAAGGGCTTTACATGGGCAGCAAAATAGAACAGGTAGATCATAAAAACACACAAGTCAAGATAAAGAAATGAAACATATTTTAAAAGACATAAAATTCCCCTAAAAGAACTCTAAAGGAACAAAATTCCTTTAAAATATATTTCTTAAGACAGTTAAAATAAAATAAATAAATAAAGTTTAAGAAGGGATTTAAAAGAGCTCACTGACTCAGCATACCTGATCTCCTCGGGCAGATGAAGCATTTGTGTTCACTGACTTGGAAGCCAAAAGATGTAGAGTTCCCCCTTGTGACTGGCTGCAGTATAGGTCCCTGCCTCCCCCATGTTAACAGATGGAACATGGGTCGAACTATAAAAATTAAGACATGTCAAATAAAGATCTCATCATGCTGATATTTTCTCCCAATGTTCATTTCTCTGAGAAGTTTAGTTATTTTGTTTGTTTGTTTTTTGAATATATTGTTATTGAATTTTCATGGATATACATTAATAATAATCAGAGACACAATAGTGAATATAGACACAAAAATCCATAGTACAGTCAAAATTTGACGAGAAAGGAACACTTTGGTTGATGGTGGAACTTACCAAAACACCAATAGATCATCAACAGAAACCTCCCAAAAAGCAAATATGTAAAGTACTATACAAATAAGATAAAACTCAATCAAATAATAATAATAATATTTAGAAATTGAGGAGTAAATTAAAATGTTAGAAAAAATAACAAAAGCAAAAAAACAAAAAACAACAAGCAAATAAGAACACACCAAATCTGCTGAATGTTAATCAGTTCAACTGCAGAGCATGAAGATCCCTGATAAAGTTGAGAAGTGGAGTTTTACTGTTGATGAAAAAAAACTGATTTATTGACAGCTCTGTTGACAAATTCTCAACATTGTCAATACCATTCTTATTGCTTCGTCATTACGAGCCTCTTCACCGTCCTCTTCATCATCATCAGCTCTCACAGTGTGTGCTGGCTCTGTCAGGATGGAGTTGTTGTATTTTGAGGCTGTTTTTTCTCTCCTGTCATATTATGTCCCTCCCAGCTACAGGCCCAGATCCTTGCCCTGAGCCCACACGCCAACCTCTCGCCATCTGGAGGCTACTTTAACACATTGTGAAGAATCCTAAGCTGCTCAAAATGCATCTCCACTGTTTCACAGCAAAGGTTGATGATTGTAATACGTTTTATTGCTAGTGCATTTGTACTTGTAAGTCAGTGACAAGACTGTCATTTTCATACGGGTGAATTAAGTTGTTATGCAGCTGCTAGATGCTGAAAATGACAAGGATGGAGCCGAAATGAACATAAAGATGGATTCATTTGATTCTGTCTGTCCCCTGCACTAGTTATCCTATCTAAGAACTGTAATGTGGACTCATTCTTCATCACTAAAGCACAGTAAAATAATAAATGAAATACCTGAATATATGAGAATGAAATCGCTTGTTTCTGTTATGTTCTGTGGTTTTAGGAAACAGTACTGCTCCTGAGTCCTTCTCCTGGAAGTTGTCTGGGCGGATCATTCCCCTCGCGAACTACAATTGTGCCTCTGATAACAGATCTTTTAATATTACTCTCCTCTTCAATATCAGAGGATTGTGAGGGTGCCAGGCAGAGATATTGAGTGTAGTGCTAAGAGTTCCTCCCTCTGGCCCGGCATCAAAACTTATTAGACAGATAAATGAGAGCTGGACTCGCGTCAGAGCCTGGCCTTATTCTCTGCTCGTGTGTCATTTATTCGTCTGCTGAATACCGGCTCAATCAGATAGCAGCCAGCCTTTCACTGCAGCCACCATCTCTCTGGATCTGTTGACCCACACCGGCACTGCCAGGACTAATGTGGGCTGCTCTGGTGGTAAAAAAGGCTGTTTCTTTTTCACTTTGAAACTGCTTTTTGTTCTGTTTTTTTCAGATAAAGCCCGGATCTAAAGCTCACACTGTGTAGATGTGTTGTGCTTCTCTATTTAGTCTTTTGTTCCCTGATTTATCAAAGTAAAGAAGCCGTGAAAACCCTTTTAACACTAGATTTATGTCTAAACCTCAATTCTTTCTTTCTTACTTTTCATTCTATCGGCATATAAGAGGCTTAATTTGCTTTCTCTGCCCTACAAGGATTGATGACGTGCAGAACTAGTTTGTCTTAAGGTTATGTAGGCCTCCGTTGAGCTGCATTCAACACTGAGTCCTTAAAAAAAGGACATCCTTGACCAGTTTCCTGTAACCATAGCAAAGGGAAGTTCTCTCCAATCATATCTCTGTACTGTATGTCAGGGAAGTGCGCTGCTTCCTGCTGTTTTCACTGGTTTCCTCCCATTGGTGTGTGCTCAGGAATCTGCTGCTGGTCCTGGAAAGCCTCGCAGCTCCAAACCAGCACTCTTCCGTCTTAAGTTAAACCATTTTGTGAGTTTATTTTTACCAAGAAAAATGCAAGAACTCATCTTCATCAAACTGGAGTAAGTAAGTAGAAAGGCTTTCTTGTCCCTGAATCTTCTTTTGGAACATAGAACTTCTTGCTTCACTTATTTCACTTAAAGAAAGATTAGTTCACTTATTCCAGGCATTAACACCGTTTTATTGTATGTTCATCATTATTTGTAAGAGTACTTTTAATAGTTTCTGATAAAGTGGTGCTACAGCTTGATGTTTTGCATGTTAGACCCCGTTCCTATTAGACATGATCGAGTCTGAATTTCTCTCTCTTCTACTCTTTGTACATACACTTCCAGTCAAAAGTTTGGAAACACCTTCACTTTCAAGGGTTTGTATTTATTTTAACTAATGTAAACACTGTAGATTAATACTGAAGACTCAAAACTATGAAAAAACATATATGGGATTATTTAATGAACAAAAAAGTGTTAAACAAATCAGAATATGTTTTATATTTTAGATTCTGTAAAGTAGCCCCCTTTTTCCTTCATGACAGCTTTGCACACTCTTGGTATTTTCTCAGTCTGCTTCATGAAGTGGTCTACTGGAATGGTTTCTAATTAACATGAGCCTTGTCAGGAGTTCATTTGTAGAATGACTTGCCTTCTTAATGTGTTTGAGACCATCAGTTGTGGTCTAAACTTTTGACTGGTAGTGTATGAGAACAGGATGAGGCTACTTTGATATCATCACTCAAGTTTGGCAGTTTTGTTATTACCATTATATTTTCTCAGAGCCACTTGTGACCAGATTTGACAGCAGGGTGGATCTACACATCTCTCCTGGTTGACAGGATGCCGTGGTATTGACCCGTCAATCACAGGCAGGGATTTCAGGGCCCATAACAAAGTATCATATCACAGATATTCACTACCAGAGGTATTTTATGCCCCCTGTCAGTCATGGGCCCTTAGGACTGTTCTTACTTTTCTCACCCTGTACTGGGCCCCTGAATGTATGCGCAGAATCATGCTGTAAGAGGAAGGCTTGAAAACTAGTGACTGAGCCCATAAACTCAGAAGATTAGGTTATATACTGAGAAAAGAACAGCTTTTAACACTGCACTGTGTTATAGATTCAACAAGATTTCATTAAGAAATGTATTCTGTGACCTAAAACTCTTTATGTTACAGACTCCATCCTTGGACACCTCCTCAAACATCAGAACATTTCAACATGATGACATAGTTCAAGGCAAACCACACTCTTGCTCTTTAACAACAATGCAGCTGAATCATCAGTTCACCAGCACCCCCTCTCTCCAGATCCCTCCTCAGCCTCATCGACACCCTATCCTGCTGGACAATATCCCACCCCCTTTAGTCCAGGCCATCATTAATCCTAAACGGGGTATGGAGGGATCCCCCCAGACTCCACAGACCCCCAGTTCTTGCAGCTCACCTGGATCTGGGAAATCCTGCTGGAACTTAGATGTTAGGGTGGTGGTGCTTCTGGTCATAGTGGCTGGGCTTGTGATCCTGCTGCTGCTCTACAGACTCCTGCAGCTCAGACACAGGTGTGTATGTGTATGTGAGCCATGGCCCCTGGAACGTTGAACACCTTAAAGTCACCAGTCTCGGCTGAAAAAAACAGAAAACTTACCTTGAAGGAAAGAGGGGATGCTTTTCTACAGCTGCATCAAAACATTAGTTTTTTAAGGCCTGATGGTTAGATTGAAGCATAATATTGTCATAATGTTTTAGACACTTCAGATGACAATCTGAAACTGATGCTGCAAAAAAATTGTTCCATAAGTGATTTTCCCGTTTGTAATCAACCTGTAAATATTTCGAACGAGGGTCAAGTTTCAGAGTTAAAATTCTCCCTGAACCCCAAAGACATCTAGTTTTTATTAATCTTCTTAACTTGCTTTGATAATTGAACCTTTTGCATAATCTCCATCAGATTTGTGCAGGATTAATTATGGAACTGTATGTTGTGTTCTGCAGACTGAGGTTGGCCCGTGCAAGGCACGCTCTGGAGTACTACAGCTTCTTCCACAGCGCCAACTACACCCTCAAGCACCCTGAGCAGAGTCAAGACCTACCAACCAAGAACGGGTCCATCCTCGAAGCTGCTTCACCTGCCCCTACTCTTACCCCTGTGACACTCGCTGCCACGATCATACCAATTCCACCACCGCCAACGTCTTCTCCACCTCCACTTCCACTGCCCCCTCCTCCTGTTCTGCCTCCACCCCTTCTCCACACTCCACCTTCTCTCCCTCCAGCAACCCCTGTCCTGGCCTTCCCTTTGCCCTTGTCTGTGATCCACACCGACCCACCAAGCCCTCACCTATCCTGGGGCGCCTGCTCCGATGCAGATGTGTACTCTCGGATTGGAGCTTATAAGCCCTCCAGGCTCTCCAGCATCTCCAACCATTCAAAAGTCATCCTGTTTGAACACTCTTCTCTCTGACCTTTGACCTAAACATGACTACAGACTTCAGGTGTTGAGGCGACTTTAATGAGTCTCAAATCTTTTTCATCACTAAGGCTGATTGTTTGCTGACTGAACTGTGTACCACTGGTTGGCTAAGTCATAATAATATATTAAATAAACACAAATGGCTTTTATTAATTTTTTAAAAATATCTGTGAAGCAAACGCCACTGAAACCAATCATAGAACATATGTTGCCATTGCAGTTTTATACCATCACTAAGAACAACAGCAGAGTGAGTTATGCAAACTCACTGTGACTCCTCCAATTACAGTCAGAATAGCAGGTTGATAACAACCTACAAATATCCTGACATTTTGCAGCCGCCATGAGTTTTAGGTAGCTGGCAATTTCCTGCATTTAAGAAGACCACTGAGTTTAAAAGGAGGATGTCGTCTTTTTGACTCCTGATGATCTCTCATCACTGACAGACACAACAAAAGAAAACAATATTTTCTGCATGCAGTTATCTGCAGGAAGGTATATTTTTTTACATCACTGCCAAGAAATCATTCTATGTATTGCAAAATTCCAAACACTTCTTTTTATGTTAGTGATTGTATGCTGAAGGGTATGGGATCTTATACTTTAGCATACATTTAATTAATTTAGCTGTTAACAACCCAGAACACCCCACAGCCAAAACATTTTTTTACAGACACTAGCTTGAGCGGGTAGAAGACAGGTCCCTTTAATTTGATGTGAAAGTGCCAATCATATCAAATTACAACTTTCCATGATGAGACATTTTACCGGACAGCATTACAAGATCAAGATTTAATTTGATAGATGCAATGCAACTTTAGATCTTTTAGTTCAAAGCATGAAACTGACATTTTGGACAGTTTATTTTCAACTTTTGTCTATATTTGGGATGTTACATACACAGTGTCATCAGAATGTACAGCATCCATTATCGTAAAAGTACACAGTGTTCACTGAACAACAAAAGGAAATAATCTATAAAGAAACAAGTATGATTTATTTTCTTAAATGCTCTTACTTTTTTTATGTCTTATTCTTAGTGTTTGGTTTTTACATCGCAGTCATTGTACGAGAGCCCATTGTTTTCCAGATGAGGCATTTCCTGAGCTGGTCTTCCTTGGCAGTCCCTCCCTGTTTCACACTATTCTCACTCCTTGTGTTTCCTCTGACTTTCTCTGCTTTACATTTGTTCACCCAGTCTCAGAGAGAATTAAGACACTAGTTTTAGAGTGTTTTTGACTAAACACCAACAAAAACTAAAATTATAAGTGCAGGTGAACCTTTTGACACACCAAACTGGCATCAAAGTATACCAACTGTTGTGCCATCTATATATGGGCCATGATGTATGTATGACCAGCCAAGATTTTTTTACGACCAAGGGTTATCAAAACACTCTGTTATGATTTGGTGGCGTTGGCCTTCAGTTTGCTCCAGTTTACCTCTCAGTTGGAGCTATTCTGTATCTTAATCTGATCAGGAATAAGTCTTTCAAAATGTTGCCAATGACTCTGGCCCTGTTTTCGTGCAGTGACTTGCTTGTGGGAGAAGAACCAGTCACCAATTCAACTTGCTGGTTCTGCCATAAAGCTGCCTTAAACCACAGCTAAGGGCCACAGATGCTCATTGACGGTCCCACATTGGCTCAGCGCCGGTCTGGTGCGTCAGGGTCATCAAGATGCACAGACTGAACTGATCAAATGTATCTAGTCTAGACATGTGGTATTGTTGTAAGCATTAGAAGCTACTTCCTCTGGATCAATGGCTTTCTAACATTCAAGGATGAAAATTCCTCTCACCCTTAAAACAATCACGCCGCCAAGTCACAGTGCATGTCTGCTCTGTCGCACAATGTTCTCTGTGTTGTCCTCTGTACTGTTCTCTGAGTTGAAGCAGGGGTTGTGCTCCTCTCTGTCATGCTCTGATGAACTTCTGTCACTCTGGATTTGACGTCATCAATGCATATCAGAATAAAAAGAAACCAAACTTGGATTTAAGCATCCAGAGGGGGTAGACAGAGATTCATCTTTATAAACTAAGAATCACAGCTTTTTTTTTTTTGTCACCGTATGATATATACCATACAGAATCTTGGTATCATTACAATATTGTCATTCAAAATATCAGGATGCTAGAACTACATCATGTGATCCAGCAATATTAATAAAGTAATAAAACAGAACATTAATGCTGACTTAGCCTGACCCCTGACCCTTGACCCCCAGTGCTCTGGCAAACTCTTTCAGCTCTTTGCCAAATCAGCCAACATCACACCTGCTTCGAGAGCCTGTGGTGACAGTTTCATACAGCTCCATAATAATAATCTGCATGGCATTAGACTGAAATCTTACACAGTGATTGAGGTGACAAACACTAAATCTCTGAAAGAAAAAAAAAGACTCAACTTTGAACAATAAAACTCCAACTTGAGAATGAGTCTCAGAAGCTCATGACAGCGGGATTTGAGAGGCAGATGGAAAATGTCACGGGTTGATCCGTCCTTAATAACTTTGAATGAGAACGTCTGGATATTGCACTGCCGGGTGACAGATGCCTCGCTGTTTTCAAATGATGCTCTGCTTTCAGCATTTTAAAAAGTGCTGGGATGGGGGTTTGCAGTTTTGTTTTTCTCTTCAGGAACTCACTATGAAAAAGAATAAGAGAGAAATCCACTGTGGGAGAGATGATCACTGCCTGGTTATCACATATTTGTTACACCATTAATTATGTCAAACTTAGTGTTCTCAGTAAAATGACTTTCCTCTTTATGCATGCATGTCTGCTTTAACAGAAACTAGAATCATTGGAAGAAAGACTCAACCTTAAAGTCTCACTAGAGCCCCCTACAGGCTGAGATACTCACTACACCGTAACCAACGCTTTGGATGGAACAAACATGGAGTACTGTATGCTGATACAGCTGGTTAGACAAGTCATTAAGGTCTAATAATTCAGATTCAGACAACTTTATTGTCTGAATGTCTTCTCTGTAACTTTTTCACTTTGCAAAGTCATCTGAAGGGCCGGATTGGAACCTCTGACGGGCCTGTTTTTGCCCGAAGGCTGTATGTTTGACACCCCTGGTCTAAGCTCCCACACTTAGACTACTTTATTATTTTGTAATTTAAAGATCTGTTAAATTGTTTTTAACACAGTGCTACTCTGTTATAGAGTGCTTTGTTACAAAAGAAATGTATATAAATGAAATGCTTTACATGCTTAATACATGTTTTTTATTAAAGTGTCATCAATCAGTCCTGAGAGTTTAAACTTTTTGGGGTAATGTTAAATCAGAAAATACTCATCTGAATAACTTTCCATATTTTATGCCACTTTCATTTGCACCTCCTCCACACTCCACACACTTAATAAATGCAATCAGCTTGAGCCGAATGATGAAGATGTTCCGCTCTCTTTTTCTAGTGAAATAAGTCGGACAGGAGGAGAGACAGCTGCAGGAAATATAAAAAAAATCAAACAACAAGACAACAAGACAACAAGACAACAAACAATGAGCCTTTTTGATGTTTCACTTTAAATGACTGACTGTGAAAGCTAATACAGTGACAACGTGCACACCTGCTGCAGGTTCAGGAGGGTTAGACTGAGAGAGTCAAAAATAGATTTTTTTTAAGGGGAAAAAAGACAGACGGAGAGTTAATGTGAATAAATAAAATACTAGACACCAGTCCAGAATATATACATCCATTTGTTCCTTTAAACTGTTATTTTTAGACACATCAGACAGAGCTCAGAAACTTTACCCAGTCAATGAGTTGATGAAGTAAAAATAGTCATGACTTCATCACGATTTAAAGAGCGCTGTAAAACTTAACCTCTCAGGACCGGCTTTATTGGTTCATGTATAGCTCAAAGAGAGACTATCAAGCCTGACCAGTAATATATGTTTAAAATTTTCATGATGTCTTTAAATTAAGATTCATCACAGAGGGAACACAACCTTAAAAAGTTACTCAAAGGTACTAAGGTGGGGCACCATTGGCCGAGCAGTTTAAGCGCCCCAAATACAGAGGATATAGTCCTCATCGCAGAGTTTACCGGTTTGATTCCCGGCTGTGACCATTTGCTGCATGTCTTCCCCCTCTTTCTACCCCCCACATGTCCTGTCTATCAACAGCTGTCCTATCAATAAAGGGAAAAACGCCCAAAAATATAACTTAAAAAAAAAATAAAATTCACTTATTTACTTTTTTTTATTTATTATTTTTTTAAGATCGACAGAATATGCAGGATGTGCTCAATGCTGTACATCCTTGTAGTGTTCAGCACTCAAATTCTTCAGAAGGATATTCTGCAGCTCTTTCACAAATGTTGTTTTTTTTGGCATTTCAAAAACCAAACTCCCAAAAGAACATCAAAAACACAGGAGGGTTTAGTCTCTCTGTGGTTCCTGTGTTGCTGTGAAAGCCCATCTCATAATTCATCTGACAGCAGATCGCCCACAGCAGCGCCGCAGGCACCACACGAACTGAACAGCTCAAGAGCGTAAGGCTGAAATTTAATCCACGCTCTTCACCTCCTCCAATGTTCAGGCTGGTTTACAGACAAGTGCACTCAGTAGCAGTCTCTGAGGAACCACGGACAACAAACCAGCAGAACACACAAAGTGGTTCAGTGGTTTCAGAACCAGCCTGCACATTTCAGGGACTGTGATGGCTTTTTATTCCTGTCGGGGAAACGTTTAACACTTTACTCAGTGGGTCATGCTTTCTCTCCAGCTGAGATCAGCGGTTGATTTTATGAGTGATTCTCTGAATGTCTCCTGTCAGTCAGAGAGCTGAACATCTGAAAGAGAAGTTGTTTTAAAGGAAGCTACACATAGATTGTATAAAATATGGACGCAGTATCCGTGACATAACCCATCTGAAGAGCTGTTTTGAGGCTGTGAACATGTTTATTTCTGCTGTAAAGATCTTCTCTTTGAATTGGTGTGTATGTGGTTTCCGATACTTCCAGAACCAGCCTCAAGTGGATCCTCGATGAACTGCAGTTTTTAGCACTTCCGCATTGGACTCACATTTTTAGACCGGAGATTGCCGCTTGTTCTGCAGTTAACATGGGCATGTTCATGTGGGGCCCAGTGAGGATTGACTCATTTTCAGAGCCACCCCCTAGAGGTCACTTCAAGAACTGCAGTTTTGGCTTCATTTTCAGCAGCCTGTAATAAACTCCTCGCAGCACTCGACTGAGATTCAAAGAAAGAGAAAGTTTGTGGTGCTGTGGCTCTCAGAGCTTTAGTCACTGTGAGGCTGTGTAACGCAGTGAGACAAAAAATAAAGGATAAAGAAACAACCTGTGTATTGTCTGGTGGAGCCGCCAGCTGTGGGCCCCTCACACACACCTCTGTCCTCCTCTGTCCCAGCAGGCCTTTGATCAGGTAATTGCCCCTTCGGCCCAGGAGTTTGCATCCCCCATATGTCGCTATGGTGACAACCTCTCCAGCATCCACCTGTGTGAGCCCTTCGCAGCCTTTTTAAGATGGACTTATGTATTATGAGGCCATGAGTGATGGAGGGAAAAGGGCACCACCACCACTTCACAGCAACCTTTTTATGACGGCTTGTGTTTGGTGACGAATGTCTGTTTTTGTCTCTCCCTCTGTTTGTTCCCGTCCAGCTAAATGTAGGACACTCTCCATGCCAGCCTCTAAAATGTTGAAACATCTTTTTCATGTCACTGAATAAAGATATTATTTGTGATACGATCACTCCTGAAATCAGCACACGCATGTTATGAGAGGATCAGAGTGCAGGTGAAGCTTGGGGAAGAAAAGAATGCTATTTGAAGACACGCTGGAAGGATGGCACTGATTCTAATGCCGGGGATAGAGTAAAGTCCAACTGTGACAAATATAAATTCAGCTTTATGGCACACATATGTCCCCTATTACATTTTGTGCTTTATTCCATTTTAAGTTGCTTTAATTCATCTTTTTCCAGTCTGTCTGAGTGGATCACACCAAGTGTTCTGTTGCAGTTTGATCCAGGTGTTCATAGAGGTATAAGGATGTTTATTTAGACAGAAATATTCAAATCAGACACTTTGTGTTTTCAAGACAGCAGCTTTCAATCCAATCTAAATACTGATGGATTCAGCATCAATTTCAGACCCATTACCCCAAAGTTTCAGCACTGCATACTCAGTGTCTTCGTTCGTTTTTCGTTGAATGCAAATTCAGTGGGTTTAAGAATGCTTACAGACATTTGTTATCACCTTTCATCACATCAAGAGGTCAGTGAGGTTGTGTGGGTTCTCCAGCCTAATAGAGTCACCAGGGATTCATCATTTTCTGCTGCACATTATCACTGAAGAAATCCTCCACTTTTGACAGCTTTCACTGGCGCTTAGTGCCTCGCTTTGGGGGTTGTGAAGTATACTGAAGAGCAGATGTTTACTGCCATCATTTCCATGCAAACCCATTAAAGGGGAGAACAAAAAAATTCTGAAGAGCAGACCAGAAGACGCTTAATTATACACACAGAAGAAAAGATTTGGGGAGAAGAAGCAGCGTGGGTGTTTCTTTATTGTCTTTCAGATGTTTAACGGCCCCTTTCAGTCTTATAATGAGAACGTATAAGTGATGGTGTCGAGGATAAGAGCTTTAGCAAACTGATGGAAGTGCTTTAGCTCATTAACTTTTGCCACATAAACAGTATTAAAGCATTTTAACATGTAGTGAAGTATGATTGCATTTAGAGTTATGCTGCTTCAATGGTACTCTACAGCAGGGGTTCCTAAACTTTTCAGCCCCCAAAATATAGGTGTCAAAGACTCGCGACCCCCACTGTCCCTCAAAGTGATTTAATGTGGCTTCATTTAGCTGGTCTGCAGAAAATTACCCTACCTATATGAGCATGTGTCTGTGTTTCCTGTACCTTTATAAATTAACCTACTGCTACTGATGCTTTTGGTAATTAACTGTTCACTAGCCCTAAACTTAGGAGTCATCTGTCAAAAAGAAAGGCAGAAAACTCATTACATTTTCTATTTTCAAGGTTTTATTTTAAGTTTAGCTACTATTTTTGTCAATATTTTTTTTACTATAATGGGTAAAATGTACAATTTTTAGATGATTTAAAAAAAATAAACATTCTGGAAGACATCTCACGACCCCCCATTTGTGTCTTGCAACCCCCCAGGGGGTCCCGACCCACACTCTGGGAACCCCTGATCTTCACCACATCATAATTTCAACTCTCTTGGCTGTAAAAGTTGAGAAATTATTCAACGCTCTTCTCAATTTCTGAGATCAACAAATAATGGTTAAACTTAAAGGTTAATTTTATAGCATCAGTGAGGAACTTTGTGTTTGTGTCAGTGTTCCCTGTGGACAAAGTAATGGCTCTTAAGTCTTTGTTCATCATCTTTCAGGTGAAAAAATCTCACCCTGTGGACAAAGTAATGGCTCTTAAGTCTTTGTTCATCATCTTTCAGGTGAAAAAATCTCACCCTGCTTACATTTTTCCTCAGACGTATTACTCACTTTTAAAATTGCCTGTTTTTTAAAAAGGCTTTTATTTGCCTGTTGTCAGTTAGCTGGTCTGACATCTACCCCCTCATTAAAGTTACAGACATTAAAACTAAAACATAAGAATCATCAGTCTTGTCACTGAGCGTGTTGTTTGCCTTTTTTAGGAGATAAAGAAAACATCCTAATTAATTTAAGTCAGTTTTATGATCAGTTTAAAGATCTTTGAGTTGTGTGAATTTTCAGTCTGTTTGATAACCAGTAATAATATCCTCACAGGAGCTTTAAGTTTTGTTTTCAACCCCTGATGATGCATGATTTCATGTAGTTTGTATCATGGCTTCATTAAGACTGTGTCTTAATGTGACGTTGATGTGACATTCATTAGTCTAAGGCATTCGGTTTTTTTTTTAGAATAACTTCATGGATATGCTAACAAAAAAGCCAGATTTAAGCACATATAACTGTATCTGTTATGTTAACTCTATAACCGTCTCCATCAAGGAGTCTCTGAGAGAGTTACAGCTCTGCTTTCAGAGATCTGCTCATACACCACTCTGAAATCCATTGTTGTGTTGCAGGATACAGGCTGCTTTAAGTGAATGTCAATAAATAAATGCAGTAACATCATGTTCACTTTCTTTAAATGATGTTCTTTCAACTATAACAATCACAAGTCAGAGTTTAATGTGATATAGATGAGCACCAGAGAGGCGTGATACACCTCTCACCATGCATTCAATTATCATGCCTCCTGTATCAGTCCTGAATCCAAAGACATGTAACTTCTAAAACAGCAAGAGGCAGGAAATCAGCATTTTAATCAAGCGTTTAGTTCCATTATTATCAGCTATAAGGATAACCACATTATGTATTTTATTTTATTTTGTGCAGAGGGAAATATTTCCCCCTTGATTTTTCAGCTTTTTTTAAAAAAAACTTCAGTTTTATGAGCAGACTGGATATTCCTGTTAAAATCACGACTTCTGAAAGTTCTAGAAAAGTATCTCTTTATTGAACATGACAGAACAGGATGAAGATGGAGCTTCAGTGGAACATCACAGCTTTATCTATGCATAGACTAGAGACATGTCTGGGAACATTCAATACTGATACCGATGGTGATGACCGATAATGTATGATCCCTTTGTTCAGTTATTACATCAATCTGTAGCAGAACCATCGTTTGTGCCACTTTTAAAGGCTGTTTGGTTTTCAGTCACGGTCTGCAGAAATGACACTTGATGATTTTCTTGAAAGCGCTCTGGAAGTCTTTGTTGAAGTACGCGTAGATGATGGGGTTGAGTAAAGAGTTGGAGTAACCCAGCCAGTTTATGACATCTTCCAGCGCGCGGGGCATGTAGCACGACTCCTTGCAGAAAGGCATTACCAGGGCGACGATGAAGAAGGGCAGCCAGCAGAGGATGAAGGTGCCCATGATGATGCCCAGAGTCTTCACAGTCTTGCGCTCTCGTGCCATTGCGATCTTCCTCTTCGCCTCGGTCGCCTTCTCGTGCCTGTTCTCGAACAGTGGCACGCGGTTCGGGGTGTTGGGCAGGGGAAGGTTCCCTTTGGAGTTGCTATGCACTTCGATGATCTCCAGAGACTCGCCGTCCTCCGCGTGCTTCACTGCGCCATTGACGGTCGGCAGCGGCCTGGGCTCCACGCTTCTTTTCCAGGTCTTACCCTGCGCGTCTCCCTGAGTCTTTTTATGGAACAGGGCGGGGGACAAAGCCAAACAAGAGTCGGTAACTTTCTTTTTCTCCGCTTTACGCACAGTCCTCCTTATCCGGAACCTGGCCGCTTTAAAGATCCGGCCGTATAAAACCAGCATCAGAGTCAGTGGGATGTAGAAAGCCCCGAATGTAGAGTATATCGTATACCAGGGGTCTTGTCTGATCTTGCATTGTTTCGGGTTCGCTCTGTCCTCTGCCATGCTGCCGGGTTGGGAGCGCATGATCGACATGGGCGGCACTGAGATGGAGAATCCAACAAGCCAGGTGACACTGATGAGGACTGCTGCTCTCCTCGGCGTCCTCTTCTTCATGTATTCTATAGGATCAGTTATCGCCCAGTATCTGTCCAGGGCGATGGCGCACAGGTGCAGGATGGATGAAGTGCAGCACAGTACATCCAGAGAGATGAAGATGTCACACGGTATCTGCCCGAGAGTCCACCGGTTTAAGACCAGGTAAAGCGCCGCCATGGGCAGCACCAGCACCGATACCATCAGGTCTGTGACAGCCAGAGAACCGATCAGGTAGTTGGCCACATTCTGGAGAGAGCGCTCCAAGGCGATGGCTGCGACCACGCACGCGTTCCCAAAGATTGCGCACAGGATGAGCGCGCTGAGCAGGAAGGATGTGACCACCTGGTAGCTCAGCTTCACCTCCTCTTCTTCAGGTTGTGTTGAGTTTGAAGAGTTCTGAAACAAAAACCAATCTGTCGTGTTGTTTGTGCCGTCCATTGTTGAGGTGTTTTAGAGCTTCTGTCACTTTGTGGAGAGCCCGGTGCGCATCACACCGCCGCACCAGGAGGAGCGCATGTTGGACTGCAGGAGTGTGAGCAGCGAAGAGTCTGAACTGCGAGTGTCGGCTGTTGAAGGAGAATGATGCTGCGTATTTATACCCGTGATGGAAAATGCGTCACCTGCAGTGAGGATGTTACAGAGTCTGGCTGGTGGTCTCAGTTTAGTCTGCAGCTGAAGCGGGGAAGACAAGGGTGTTATTGAACAAACACAGATTAACTTAAATACTTTGTCTCTGCTGTAACGCTCTTAAGGCTGCACGTTCAAGTTAATCGCTGCACATTTTAATATAAGTGGGTTAATCTAATTGGGAGAGAAAATAAGTTTCTAATATTTTACAGCAGCATCTCAAAATGTCTTCTGAGAAATTAACACTTTCTGGAGTATCATTTTATAGATGGTAGTGAACTGGTCTGCACAGTAAAGGCACTGTTTTACAACTTTTACTTCGTTGATGATTTCACAAAATAATTCGAATATATGTAATATTATACTGTTATCACAACTAATAAATCATTATTCTAATCATTGCTTTCAAGTAGTTCCAGTTCTTTAGTATTGAAGCAGTGTGGAGCTGTTATTTGTCTTTTTAGCAGCTTCAGTTTTGACTCTCTGTATCCAATGAATAACAGTGAACGTGTTGCACAGTGGACTGATAATGCTCAAAATAAAGGTCCAAAGAAGTTATCTTGTAATGTGATAACTGCTGCACAGTATCAAGGATCAGAAGCCAACTATAGCTCAATCACTTTCTATTGTGAGATGTAATTGTGAGTTTTCAGCACCATGGTCAACGCTCTGGGACCTCCAGGTGTGGCACACTGCCACCTGGCGTCAGTCTGCGTCACTTGATACAGGCTGGACAAACGAAGACTTGCATATTAGGCCCACATATTTTTCAAAACAATATTTCTAAATTTCTACAATAAAATAAAAATGATAAAACAAAACACTGCATCAAGAGGTAATACAAAGAGCTCCACTGTGTCCTGCAAACAATCAGCTGAACGTTGAGCTTGCTATATTTTTCCTCCACTGCAAGGTACGAGTCAATCAAATGTGGCCTCCATTTCTGCATTTTAACTACATGTACACGGTGTACTTTTGCAGCTTTTACATTGTAGACTTATTTAAAACAAGTGAACACTTGCGATTTTTGACATCTACGGTATCAAATAACCATATTTTTTTAAATTATCACAAGTTTTCGTCCATCACAATTGTTAATATTAATCAGAATCAGAGATACTTTATTTTTCCCGGGGGGAAATAAGATAAAATAAGATAAGATATTACTTTATTGATCCCGGGGGGTTGTTACAGCAACCCAGAAATAAGTACAATCAAGAAGAAGTTATAATAAGTAAAATAAAAAATAAATAAATAAAATAAAATAAGATAAATAAAGCTAGAATACAATTTAGATAAATTCAATGTTACAATGGAATTTAGATTAAATAGAAGTAATTACAGGCAGTATTAAAAATGTTTCAGTAGTGACAGGTTGACGTGGTGTGATTATGGTTGGTAATGACAGATTAAGCAATAAATAAAAATAAATATGGGTGTGTAATATGACCATGAGTTGTAGTTACAATAACAATGTTATATAACATTCAGTTAACATAATGATTGAAAGAAAGAAAGAATAAAAAAAAGATATAAATACGAATAAAATAGAAATAGAATAAATTTAAAATAATAAAGTATCTACAGAAGTTAGAATTGTTAGAATTATCTATGTACAAAGGTGCTGGGAATGAAGGTGATATATACATGGTAAGTATTTAATTTACAAGTAGTAGATAATTAATATTTGCAAGTTGGTGACTTTTTGCAATAAAGTTATGCATTGACAATAATTTCTATCTTGTTCATTTTGGTCAGACCAGAAAGTTTAACAGATGTGTCAACATCTGATGTGTATTTTTTACAGTCTATGGTGTCAACACAGCGTGAAATCAAATCAACGAATTATATTTTATTTTATTTTATTTTATTTTAATGCATTTGATTTATTTGTATTATGTTTTATTGTATATAAATATTTCATTAATTTAATTTTCGTCTCTATTTACTTTTTTTTTTGTTTTATTTTATTTCTGTTCTTAGTCTCCCTGCAGCTCTATTTGTGTATTTTTAGCGAAAGCAAAACATGACTTTTGATCTATTAGACTCACCGTAGTTTCACTTTTTGTGACGTCACGGTCTCACTAAAACCAGAGGCTGCTGAACTTTCTTGTATTTGTTATCAGGATTTCTCCTACAGCACGACTCCGACAGTCTCCCTAACTATCAGGTAGGCGGGTCTACATCTTTAAAAATCATATTTCATGAATGTCTTTATCTGAAGAGTTTTATATGTCGGGGAGAACGCCCTCAGAGATCCTGTTTGACATCTGTTTATATTCTTCCAGCGTGTTAGCTAACTTCTGATGTTAGCTGTGTACTGAACATACACACGTGACATAACATCAGCTGTAGTTATTCCACCATCATAACAGAAACGTGTTGTTGATGTTTCATATGCATGTTTATGTTGTAGCGACTTATTTAGGCTAAATACGATCAGGAGAGACCATGTAGCCTCCAGCACTTCTCACATACTCGAGTAGGGAGGATTCATCACATTCCAACCGCTTAGGAATGCAACAGTACAATTATATACTAAGACAATAATGCATTTAAACCTACAGCTAGCACTGATAAAATGACCATGCATCCTGTGCTGTGGAAAAGATTCAGGACCTCTGGTATCAAAAAGCCAGGCCTCAACAACCCACATCAATACCCTCCCTTCCTCAATTCATGCTCCTGTTTTCACTGCATGGAGCAAATACCTCCAGCAGATTTAAAAATCTCATAGAAAGCCTATGACAAGCAGAGTAAGTTTGCTTTGCGAGGACATAGCATAGTGATGAAACACTTAAAAGGTAAGAGAGTTACATGAGCTAAGGTTGAAAATGTAAACAAACTTACATTAAAACACATTTTCCAGATGTGATAAAATAAATAGTGCATTAAAGACATCTTGGTAAATTATCCTCGTGTGCTCACAAGGGTTTAACTGAACACGCTGTATATTTACAGTTTACTCAGTACCTTGATGTTGGGGTCAGAGGTCATGTAAAGGGAAAGCTATAATAAAGTTGCTCTCCTAGAAATGCTATGAAATATGCTCTGTTGCAGTGAATACTAAGGATGTAAGGATACACTTAACCCATGATGCGATTCTCTAACGATTTTCAAGAAAACTGGATTGAACTCAAAATTTAAATAACAATTATTTTATTACAATTCTCAGATATGGACAGTTGCAATATTTTTTCTCTTAAATTTCTTTGTATACAAAGTAATCCTTTTTTCATTTTAAGGTGTGTTGTAACTCAACTAAAACTACTGCACACTTTTTTTCTGCAACTTGCAAAAAAAACTAAAATCACCAAACCAAAAAAAAACCTTGTTGGAAAATTAAAACAATTATGGAGAAATTGAAAGTGAACAATTCCCAAATGAAAGTATTAAATATTAAAACAAATAAGGTACATCTCTTTAAATTAGGGATGTAAAAAGTATTTCCATGATCGATTTTTGGAAATGTTAACGATCAATTAATTAATCACTTCTACTATCTAAAAGAAGCATCCCAATACAAATTTTGTTTAGTCAATTTTGGGGGTGGCAGTCGCTCAGTCCACAGGGACTTGGCTTGGGAACCGAAGGGCTGCCGGTTCCAGTCCCAGTACGGACGAAGTTTGGCAAGTGGACTGGTACTGGTTCACTTGCCTGGGCACTGCCGAGGTGCCCTTTAGCAAGGCACCGAACCCCCAACTGCTTGTGGTGCCCTGGTTGATGGCAGCATCCTCACTCTGACATCTCTCCCTAAGTGCATGTGTGTGCATGATTGTATGTATGTATATACCAAAAACTGTATGTGTAGCATGTCCAAAAAATAACAAGAGTGAAAAAATTGAATTTGATTAATAAAGTACGTTTCTTTCTTCTTTCTTATTTAATCCACCCTTAATTGTATCGATTTTTTATCGTCTTGCGATATATCCTCACATCCCAAGTGAATGCACTCATAAAACAGAGTTAATAACAGACTAATATAACAAATATCAGTCATGCACAAAGCTAAGACTGTGGTCTGTTAATAAATCTTGAACAGTGGTTTGTGGTCGCTGTATACTTGAGTCTAGGTATGACTGTATTAAAAGACGAGCAGTGGTTAACACTCTGAATCATGAGTCATAACTTCTGCACCATCACACTCTAAAGTGAAAGGCTGTGAGTTGTATGTATTGCAAACCTGCCTCCACTCATCGACACGTTCTAGTGACCCAGTTGTAAATTGCACGTTTGAACTGTTTCTGCAGATATGCTGCACACGATGTTTGCACACTTATCTGTACATGTGGCAGTGAAGGCTGGGTCACAGACAAGTCAACAAATAGAACATCCTGTACCAAATGGCTCAGGACACTGTACACTCTATAGTTTATTTATTTACATACACTCAACCAATCCAATCCACTTTATTTATAAAGCACATTTAAAAAGAGCAATGAAGTTTAGCAAAGTGCTGCACAGTGAGGTCAAATGAGTTAAAACACACAGAACATAAAACGCTGTCAGAAAATAAAATAGAAGCAAATAAAATAATCATAATAAAGCACTTTTAAAAAATTGTTAAAAAACACTGAAAAGTAAAATAAATAATACAAAAAATAGTCAAATAAAAACACTGAAATAGCAAATAAAAATAAAACAACAGACAGAGAAATATGTTTTAAGACAGGATTTAAAAGTCGTTAATATTGGGGACAGTCTTACATGGGGGGGGCAGCTCGTTCCGACCACCCCTGGTTTTCATCCTGGTCTTAGGGACCACAAGAAGTTGCTGACCAGTAGACCTGAGATTTGAAGAGATTTCTTCTCTCAGAACCTTAAAGAGGGTCACTCTAAAAATACTTACATCAATATAATGCCCCTGCACAGGGAACAGCATCTGGTTACCTCCATATATAAATAAGCAGCCGCCTGCAATCGCTCCTCCTATATCTGACTCACTTTAAGTTTGAACTTAAAGGAAAGAGGAAGCTTCTGCTGGATTGTGTGTTCATGCAGATGTGTTATGAGCTGCATGTCTTCACTGTCGTCTCCTCCAACAGCCGGTGAATAAAGAGTCATGCTCCGCTGCAGGAAGTGTCGGAAGGGAATCATCGACTCAACATGTCTGTCAATGGTTAGTGGACCTTTTAAAACACTATCATATATTATTCTTTGAGGAAACCAGGCCTCGACTCTGCTACGAGGATTATGCATTGATTTTAACATGTAAATTCGCGCAGGTACTCAGGAGGCTGTCAAAATCCTAAGTCCTAGTCCACAAACTGGTTGTGGGTCATCAGGGTTCAGAGACTGTAAAGCAGTAATACAAACTCATCCCCTCATCAGGGTCTATTTTAATCCATCTCGTGTGTTTGTTTGGGTTTCTGTTGTAGCGAGTTGAGGACACAGATGAGAGCTCGGCGGCTGCTTGCAGTATTTGGCATGTGAACATTGACACGCTGCCAGAGTGGATCCTGACCTCGGTAAACCAGGTAAGTGTGTCACTTCAGGGATGTGTGCTACTCTGAAGAGGTTTTCATTTTCTATTTAATTATGCTTTAACTGAAGTGAACTCTGTCATTTGTTTCATAGTTTTTGAAAATTAAGTAGCAACAATTTTGTTTTACATATAATTATGTTTGAAACAATTTTATACATTTGGTGCAAAAAATGTTTCATTATTACCACTCCCCTTTCATTATACATGTACTATTTGTCCTGTAGATCAGGGGTTCCCAAAGTGAGGGTTAGGACCCCCTGTGGGGTCACGAGACACAAATGGGGGGTCGTGAGATGTCTTCCAGAATGTTTATTTTTTTAAATCATCTAAAAATTGTACATTTTACCCATTCTAGTAAAATAAATATTGACAAAAATAGTTGCTAAACTTAAAATAAAACCTTGAAAATAGAAAATGTAATGAGTTTTCTGCCTTTCTTTTTGTCAGATGACTCCTAAGTTTAGTGTTAGTGAACAGTGAATTATCAAAAGCATCAGTAGCAGTATGTTAATTCATAAAGGTACAGGAAACACAGACACATGCTCATCTAGGTAGGGTCATTTTCTGCAGACCAGCTAAATGAAGCCACATTAAATCACTTTGAGGGACAGTGGGGGTCGCGAGTCCTTGGCATCTATATTTTGGGGGTTGTGGGCTGAAAAGTTTGGGAACCTCTGCTGTAGATCTTGGTACTGCAGTCAGTAATCCCACAAATTTAATATCAACCATTAAGACGCTTGATATCTGTGTTACTGCTGAAGTAATACATCTGATGCATGCCGGAAAAATCAACAGAAAATCAAAATAATGGAATTTTGTAGAAACATTTAATAGAGCCAAGTTGCCCAATGTCTCCAGTTTTTCAAATTGAAGGATTTCTTTATTTTTCTGTTCCTATATCACATTACACTGAATATTTGAGTTTTCAACTCTAAGTAAAACTATTTCAAGTTGTTACTTTGAGCATATGAAGAGTGTTATTTCCTATTTTGTGACATTTTATACACCTAACTTAAGGATAAAAAGAGATTATCTAATGAGAATAAAATAAATGATAGTGTCAGCTCAAAGATGAATCATTAAATCATAGTCAACATTTAATGTTCTAACAGAACCGATACTCCTCTCTCTTTCAGGCCCAGTGGACTGTGGGAAAACTAAACTGCCAGCACTGCTCAGCTCGTTTGGGCGGCTTCAACTTCATCAACCGCATCGACTGTCCTTGTGGTCTGGATGCCACCGTCCACCTCAACAAAAGCCGCGTGGATCGTGACCACAGAAACTGCGTCCTCATTGTCCAGCCGAGGAGGACGAGGCCTGAGAGGGGACAGACTGGTCTGATGACAGACAGCTCTCAGAGCAGAGAGCAGAGGCCTGAATCCAGCCGCACTGCTCTCGACGGTTTACAGCAGAAGTGTGTTGCTGTGATGTCCTCCAGCAGCCCTGCTGTGTCCTCTCACCCTCCGTCAGGCAGTGAAAACAACCAGTCCTTTTCTTTCAGTCCTCTGAGCTGCATCTCTCACAGGAGACGCTGCAGCGTGGACGAGGATGTAGCCATCAGGTCTTCATGTTTTTGTCCTGCTGGGCCGTTACACAAGTCTGCTTTAGAGATGAGGAGTGCGGAGACGGATGAGTCAACGCGGTCATCTGTTGCGTATCCTGTAAGTCAGCAGTTTGACTCTGATGGAGAAGCCTCAGTCAACACGGTCACCTGCCATTCACTGGTCTCTGGGAGGACATGGTCTCCTCTGGATCAGCAGCTGCTGCAGAGTGTGGAGGACGTCCAGTCTTCTCCAGAGACCACGGACGTCCACGAGGAGGTCTCTGACTTGGCCCTGTTCCTCAGAGGGAGATCGATCTCTGACAGTGTAGCAGAGCACGACCAGGAAGAGATGGTTAGTTACAGTTACTCATGATAAACCAAATAATGCATTATAAATATTAGTATTATATTATTTATATTGTCTTGGCCTGGCTCACAATCATGAACTTCTTCCTTCTTGGAATGAATTTCTGGCTCATTGGCTCTTTGTCAGCCTTTTGAAGCACATTTAAGTAAAGCATCAGGATTGTGATTGATGTACTGTATAGTTAAGATCCAGTGTGCAACTTAAATGCATGCGATGAAAAGTGTGATGTATTGTTTTCGTGGAATTTGACGACAACAAAAATCTAACTCTCTGGTTTCCTTCTCAGCCTCAAGCCTTTCCAACCTCCCTGGGTTCAAACAGACTGAGCAAAAGAGAGAAAAACCGCCTCAAGAGTCTGCGGAGGAAGCAGAGGAGGAGGGAGCGGTGGCTGCACAATCAGCTGGAGCAGGAGCAGGTGAGACGATGTTACACCGAACGCTTTGTGTGTGTACGCAGGGTCTCATTACTGATGCTCAAAACAAGTGAGGGGAGGGATTTGTGTTGCGTGAATGCTCAAGGATCACACAGTTGTTGTTAAGGCGTTGTGTGTTTCCAGGCTGAGAGTGTGAATGCTTCAGTGTTGGACAGCGAGGAGGAGGAAAGAGAAGGCCTCACCTGCGCCGTGTGTCTGGACATCTACTACAGCCCGTACTGCTGTCAGCCCTGCAGTCACGTCTTCTGTGAGCCGTGTCTCCGCACGATCGCCAAGAACCGACCGACAAACACGCCGTGCCCGCTCTGCCGCACGCTCATCTCACAGACCTCCTTCAGTAAAGGTGAAAACATTAAGTGGTGTCAGTGTATATCTATTAGGGGTGTAACGATTCTTTTTTTAAAAATGACCATGACTCGTGGTTGCCAATATGATTAAAGGGCGGTATTGGTTCATTTAGAACGATACGATTCAGTGACTTGAAATTGATTCAGTAACTTTTTAGCCAAAAATACAACCCGTGTGACTGTGAAGTAAATACCTTGAAACTGGACAGTCCTAGATTCCTGTTGTTTCTTGTATGGGAATCAGATATAAATTAATTATGGATATAAACAAACAAGGAAACAACAATTAATGGCAAATGCATTCGTATTTTATTTGAATAAAGTGCAACCAACACTTCAGGTTGAATTAACAGGAGGTTAACCTTTTTTGCTCTTACTTTGACCTTATTTAGAACATCTCCGTCTTTGCAAAAGCCAAAGTGTTTCCACACACTGGACCGCAATGGTGGCTTGATAATTTCTCGCTCCCCGGCTTCTCCTCTGCCATTCGTCATGCTATGTTTTGTTGTCTTGTGGCGCGTGGCGATGAAGTCACAGACAGGCAGCCTGAATTGAGTAACATTTAACATCTTTATCATTAAAAGTGCAAAAAAAAACACATCCCTGTAAAGTCTGCTGTGCTTAAAGCTGGGGTTGGTAGTCTCGGAAAACTAGCATGAACAAAAAGTGTATCTAAATCTGATTACCAACGCCAGCTTTAAATCCAATGCTTTATTTCCTAGTATCAATCAATTGATTTATTACCTTTTAAAATGATGTTAGATCAATATATGTCGTCCGGAAGGCCAACTTGCTGAGCACAGATCGATGGAGTCGGATCATAGGAATATAAATTGATACATCCATGTAGATGAATCGTTACACCCCTACTTTTTATTTATTGAATAATTGTGATGACATGAGTAAACATAAAGGAAACCTTTGATTAAGCTTCAACAAAAGCAGCCAGGTATAGAAAGTGACTTAGAGCAAGTGAAACCAAGAACAACAACTTAGAGTTTCAACATTTGCTTTGATAATTACCAGCAAAGAACAAAACAATGAACAAACAAACTCTAACTGCACATGTACATCAAACAGAAACGGTTGTAATTATGTGTTTTTCTCTGGTTCTTCTATACGAATGTTTGTGGTTGAGTAGAATTCACATTTTTATTGGATTTTATACAAAATCTCTCCCCACTGTGAATTAAATTGTCCTCATTTTGGTCTTTTATTTGCTCAAAAAGAAACTGGTTAGGAAACAAAAAGACGCAGTGTTCTTCAGGCTGCAATAATAGAAGGAAAAAAACGGAACTTGAATCAATTAGTCTCTAAAGTAAATGTTCTTGTTCCTCAGAGCTCAACCAAACAGCCAAAACCTTCTTCCCGAAAGTTTACTACGCCCGGAAGCAGACTTTCCAGAATGCTCCGTGTGCCAAATGGCCGCTGCCCTGCTGTCGCAAACGCTTCCGGACCTTTTGGGGTAAGACTCTGTTTGTGTTTGTTTAATCTTTTTTTATATTCTTCTGTAAAGCAGCAGCTGTGGTTTGAAGAAAGCTGGTTCAGTCTATCACCAGAGCCGCCTGCAGACTGACCTCATTCTCACTCTTATCTCATGGCCTGAAATCACCGAAGTTCATCAGAAAGCAGAAACTTTATCGCTTTTCTCCATTAAATCTGACTTTATCTTTACAGCACCTGATCCTCTGCTCCGACCGAGAGCTTTACGAGCTCTGAATCAGCAGTAAACACCCTGTTAGATAAACACTGTTTCTAAGTGAACTCACTAAACTTGATATGGATAATGGTGTCAAAATGTTCTTCACACTTTGACTTGCAGAGAACATAAAACTCAATATCACTGAAATGTTCGAACCTCTTCAGTCATTGCTGCAGGATGAAATATAATTTCAGATAGTAAAGACGTTTCAGAAAAGGACTCAGGTTGAAAGACTTCTTGGTGCACATTTGCAAATGTTTACATTTGCACATAAATGACAACCTTGTGCTTGTACTTTACATGTTCTCTCCGGAAGATCAGAGACACACAGCGATGGCCGGCAGACGCTGGCACTTTGTCCACGGAGGCTTCACTCTGGGCGCTCTGGACCTCACAGACATGCGAGGCTGGCTCTTCGACATCGGCCTGGTCATAGTCTACATCCACTCAGTCAACTGGATCCTGGTTCTGCTGCTCCTCGGCTTCCTGACGTATTACTTCTTTTTTTTTTAAGACTGTGGAGAGCGGTGCAGGGTTCGAGGAGCAGGTTTCTTTTGTCTTTTATTCTTTGTGTGTTTGAGGTTTAACCAGTCGGACATGTTGATTCCGGAGCAGGAATCTAAAAGTTTCAGGTTTGAGAGTTGCCAAAAATGTCTGGGGGGAAGAGTTCATTACAAAGTAGCTTGTAAAATACTTGAAAATAATTATACACGCCTCTTTCTTGTGTGTGTAGAGCCGTAACATACACTGGAGTCAATCGTACTGAAACGTGTTCCTGATATTATGCCGCTCTTTTAACAAACATGAGAGGAGTGAAACATCAGGAGCACGTTTCATTGCAGCCATGATGTTTTGGCTGATAGGTGTTTATTTTTTAAGTTCTCAAAAGAGAACTGAACATGTACAGCTTGATTTTCTTTTAACTATCTTGTCTAACAGATCCTCAAACTTACACACTGCACCTTTAATTGTATCAAAGCAATTACGCACCCAGAGGTGTCTTGTGATTATGAGCAATACTTATTTCAGACTTACGACACTGCCTGAAGCAGAGTGGCCTCTCTTTCTTTACATGTCTTTCTTTGGCCTGTGTGAAAACTTGTTAAAGAGATTGTTTGGAAGTTGTTTTGGTGCACTTGGTTTAGTTCCTGAAGGTTGAGTCCTAAAGTGCTGGAGCCAGGAGATAAAACCAGACTACCTGAGCTGGACACTGAAGTAAAGAGCTAGTCTGGACTCATCTAAAGTTGAATCAATGAACTGCCAACTAAACCTAGGGCTCATAAATAATCCTTCTGTGTCAAACTGAAGCTGAACTCTTCAGATTCAAAGTGTCATACGCGTCTCATTTTATGGTCTCAGAGTTCATATAAAGTGAATATAATGTTTCTTTTTTTTTTTTTTTTCAAAGATCTTTTTATTTAAATTTTTACACATTACATTCAAAATATCAATGTTTTTCTATAAGAAACATAATAATTGAATGAACGAAAAAAGCAACCAATTATAATAAACGATAATAATTTAGAATAATAATAAATAAATAAAGGGAAAATAAATAATAGTGAAACTACAATAAGATAAATAGGTTTATATTTAAAAAATAAATAACTGGAAAAGGGAAAATAGCTATAAGAATAACAATATATGAATATATTTAAAAAAAAAAGTAAAAACAAGTAAATTAATAAATAATGATAATAAAAATTATAATTACAATACCAAAAACAAACTGAGAAATATCATTTAAAAAAACACCACATGTGATAATCTACATAGAGAACAACAGAACATCTATGGAAAACTCAAAATCTGCATCCAGCTTTATTGAGGTGCTTCCTTGAACTGCAGGGTTTTTATAAGGTCAAGGAAAGGCTGCCGTATTTTAAAAAATTGGATTGTGGATCTGCGCAGAGTATGTTTGAAGCAACCCTCAGGATGGAGGAAAGGCAGATTTCCAGCAAAATAAAATCTGACGTCAAGCCAATAAAGTCAGAAAGGCAGAAAACAGTTTTGGTTTTCAGGAGGACCATCGCATGAGGAGGTACCCCAAAAAGTGCTGAACTGTCTCTTTAAAGGAGACCTCTCATTACGTCAGTCTGGGGCTCTTGTTGAGCAGCTTTGCATGACTAGCAGCTCGGAGCTGTCCCTAACAGGATGACAGAGCCTGATGCAAAGTTCTCAAATTAGCCAAAAAAACACACCCGAGAGTTACACCAACATCCAACTTTGCAACATTATATGTATGTGTTAAAATGTGTTATGTGATCATAATTGGACAGGGGATTAGGGATTAGTTTTACTCGTGTAAATCCGGAGGTTTCGTCATAAGTGTGTTTTATTGAGTGAAATAATGAAGTTAAAAAAACAAAAGAGAAGCTCTAAGGATTGAGTTATATCTCTGTGTGTACATGCTGGTTTATCTCCAAAAATGATGATGCTCAGGATTGAAATGAGACGGTGTGAATTTTATTATAAATAACAGATTAAAAATGATGAAGTATTCATGTCAGTGAGGTGCCTTTGCTGAGTCTGTGCCTTCTGCCAACAGGTAATGTGAAACTGGAATCAAGAAGTTAAAGCTGACTGGGAAAAGAAACCAAAATTAATGTAGAGCCAGAAAACAAAATATGAATAAATAAGAGAGGAGATGAAGACACTAAAGATTTGTTATTGTGTAAAGTTTTTCTTGTGCTTCTACAAATTAAACTTAAAGCTAAAAAGTGTTATTTGAGCTGCTGATGTGCTTTAACAAATTCAAACCTGCAGGATCAGATTCAGATTTTTGATCTTGAAATGTTAAAAACTCGACAACAAAATGAAATTGATTGATCCTGGTTTCAGAGTCATTATTATGAAACAAAAACACCTTTAGTTTCCGTGTGTTTCCCTTTAGCTGAATCTTGTTCTCTTGTGTTCTCTGCCCTGTAGCTCAGTATGAAGAGCTTTCATATACAAGGCTCTGTCGTTCAAACTGGTTCATAAGTAAAAAACCCAGATCTAAACTGTTTGTTCACTTGACCTTTAATAAACTCAATTAAAGAGTGACTTGTGCAACAGAGGTGGTGTCATGTTTTCATGAGCTTAGGATAGAAACTGTGGTGTCTGTCTTTGGTTTGAGAATCAGCCTCTTTAAACCTGTGCATTGAATGTGTGGTCTTTGCTGATATGTGCAGTAGCTGTGTGACACCGGAAGATTTGATCCATCCCTCATTAAAGTGGGTTAGCCCTGTTCTTGATACCTAACTTAAGTTGTGACGTGCAATGATGCAGAATCCTCTTTAAAGTTCATCAGGAGAGTTTAGAGCTGTGTGACTCTGATGACAGAGTGCTGACAGTGTAACTATCACAATATCATCAGTTATTAAATCACTAAACTCTACCTGATAACCTCAGGTGGAGATGCAGAGGAAATCTCTTCCTTCTTTAGGCAGCAGAGGCTGAGGATGCAGAGGTTACTGTCAGTCAGATAACATTTAGCTGTAGGTAATAAATAGGATTTAAAGGACCCAGATAAATTACTTTAAAAAGCACATAGAGATGTAGATTCATGTTAAAGAGTCTCCTGCATTCAAAACTGAAATAATACTATAATGGTATTAAAATTAAAATATGGTGTCAATGCCAACCACTCCACCTGGAATATGTGTGTTACTCCCTTTTATTTACAGTCTATGGTTACTCCTCACTGCAGTGGCTCACTCTACTCTCACTCCTCAACAGGTTTATGACTTTTGTCAGCTTTGTAAGACATGGATTTTTTAAATGTTGTATGTTTCCATTGCCATATTTTATTGCAAACCTTGAAATTAAGAGTCATTTAAATTGTTTGACTTCCATTTCCGTTGATTGAATGCATTAATCTGCAGTTCAGGGTCATATATGGACGGGGTTGCTGGGTATAGGCTGATTTTACGATTCTCCAGAATCTTGGCAGGTATGGTAGTTACACTTTATGCAATATTCTGCCCCCTCCTTCTTTCACTGTGAGGAGATTTGAAGTTGCATGAATGTCAGCTTGTTTTTCAGTTATTGTGCCACCTAGTGTCCAAAAGAATGAATGCAGCTTCAAGAAAAGGTGTGGAGAGCCCTCAGTCATGATCAGCACTGAGTCCTGAGATGCTGTGAATCTGAATCAGCTGTCAGCTTGCAGCACATGTCTGAGTGTACAGGGACACAGCACTGCTGTAAAATCCATGTGTTAGATGATGTATCGTCCAGTGATGGTGGGTTGTTGTTAAACTGTGTGGGGCTGTGGTTCTGGTCTGGACCACTGCTGCTCCTAAACAGTTAATGATCAGTCGCTGGATGACGATTTGTGTTGCTGTTGGCTCCGACTGAATCCTCCTCACACGTGAGCGCGCGGCGGAAGACGGAGCAGCCTCCCTCTCGGCCTTCAGGAGGGGCTGAAGGTGACTCTCCTCTCAGCTGGGATGCACTGGGAGCTCCTGGGGGTCCGCCCGACCCACTACACGGTCCTGCTCCAGGATTGACGAGACAGTCCTGCTTTTATGAAGTCGTTGTAACGCCACGGCTTCCAAACGGATTATTTTGTGTTTTTCACTAAAGGACATCATCTTTCCCTCTATCTACGTCTGGCTTCTGATCCGGTGTTGAGTTTGCATGCATGTGTTCTGCACCGTACGGGCGGAAGAAGCGCCCCAGATCTGCAGGGATCATCTTCCCTGTCAGTAAAGTGGCGCAGACGGAGCCGGAGCGCAGGGAGAGCGCGGAGGGCGTCGTGGACGGTAGCAGGATGGTGAGTACCGACCCACAGAGCTTAATCTGCTCCTGATGACAAGAGGTCCGACTGTGTTTGCAGCTCTGCACCAAAGCACAGGTTTTGTTTCTGCGCCTTGCAGGTGCTGCAAACGCGCAAAGAAGACAAAACGCATGAAATCCTTAAAAAGATGATATTTTATTCACAACATGCATCCCTGTTCGCTGTTTTTCTGCAGACTGTGCAGGAATTCAACAACCTTGTAGCCCTGTACAGGGAGCAGGTCATATCGGTGGGAGAGATCTCAGTAGACTGCCCTTCTCTGCGGGCTCAGATGCACCACACACGGACCAAAGGATGCTCCATGGCCCGGGCTGCACACCAGGACCTGGCCGTCATCGCTGTTTCAGGGTGAGCACGAAACAAGGCTGATTCTTCTTAAAGGAACAGGTTTGAGCTGCAGCAGACAGCCTTTCTGATGCCCTTCATCATTTTCAAACACCAGTGAATCGTGGGATTCTCCTCAAAGCTACATCTAGTTTCAAGCATCTACAGTGTCTGATTGGCTGTTAATGCTACATCAAGGCAAAGTGATAAATGTAATAAAGCAGAATTCACAATATAATAATAATAATAATAAATTATCAATAATAATAAAATCAAAATAAGAAGGTAGAGGAGAAACCAAAACACAAATAAACAAAAAAGAGAAGAAAAGAAAAGTACAAATAGCACCATACAATTAAAAATGACTAAAAGCTACAACAAGAGATGAAATGACAGTCTTTGAGAGAGTGTCCATGGACATAAAATACATGGAGCAAGACAATCAGGAAGCAGCAATGAGGAAATGTTAAAGAAGACACATGCAGACACATCAGGACAACGGTTAACAGTGCTGTACATATTTGCACCTGGCAGTGACTACCAAACCTAGCTGCATGCAATTCAAATGAGGCAACATATAGACTGAGTGACAGGTGAGCACAACGAATAGACAACACAAGCAAGCAACAGTACTGTATGTTAACAAACACAGGACAAAGTGCCGACACAAGGTGGCAGCAGCAGGGGGAGATGTGTTTAGTGCTGACAGATTTGGTTGCTTATGAGCCGCTGCTTCAAACAAAAACTAAATGACCGGTATGTGTTGAGCTCTCTGATAGAAGTTGGTATGTTGTTCCATTATCGTGAGGCTCTGAAGATCTATCCTTTTTCAAGTCCTAAACCTTCAGAGATACGGTAACTGCTTTATTTCTTATTTTAGTTGAACGACTGACTGACGTGTGGAAGCTCGTTGATGTCGTTGGGGTTGCAAAATTCTGGGAATTTCCAAAGTTGGAAACTCTCCATGGGAATTTATGGGAATAAACCAAGCAGCTGATATGGATATAATGCAGATAATATTGTGTGTCCCTATAAAATAAGGTTCAACACTCTGAAAAAGTTACAATGAAAGGGAACCTGGTGGATTTTTAAGCGATAACTTGTTCATAAAATGTTGATAGAAAATATACTGACTTCAATTTCATTCAGAAAACTCTTGGATGAAATTATTAGAAATTAGTACTTTAAGAAAGACAATACCGTGTTGGAGTACAATCTTTATTCAGTCATTTGTGTATTGTATTGCATGAATTAACAAAGGGTTAAATGTACAGAAACTACAATTTGAGTCCTAGTTTTGAACGTTGTCATGCTATGTTTTTGATCTTTACCTCTTTATTTCCCTTCCTCCTTTCATCCTACCTCTGTCCCTCCTCCTCTTCTTCGCTCTGCAGTCCAGAGGACGGAGAGATCCACCCTGAGATCTGTCGGCTCTTCATCCAGCTGCAGTGCTGCCTGGAGATGTTCGTAACAGAGATGCTGAAGTCCATGTGCCTGCTGGGGGTGCTGCAGCTGCACAGAAAAAGTACTACCACTCAATAATAACACTGACACATGTTCTCAAGACAAGAAGACATGGAGAAATTAGTCCTCCATGATCCTTAAAAGCCAGTTTGAATAATAACAAATGTTAAATTCATCTTTATTCATCGTATTTGAAACATTCTTAAACAGAGTCAGATGGAGGACATTGAATGAAAAGTAAACAAGCACAGTCTTCTTCAATTTAAGAGTCTGTGCTGTAAGTGAATAAACGACCACGATACAAACTGTGAGCATGCAGTTTGGTTCATTTTTATACAAATAACATAAAAAAATCTGCCCATCAGTTAGAAAATAATATTGTAGTTCCAAAAATATCATGAAGACTATTTACAATCCTTCAAACGTGAAGGAAACAGTTTGATATGTCTCAACAAGAGTAGCAGGTCTCAGTGATTATCACTGAACTCAGTAAGCTGCTGCAGGGTTAGGGTTCTGGTTCGTGCATGTAGACTCACTCATGGCTTTCTAAGAGAGGAACGATTCTGTCCGTCAATATTTATGTAAAAAGAAAGATATGTTCTGATGCTAACTGTACTGAATTTCTATTTTCATAAAGTAATATTATAATTTAAAAAAAGACACGCATCATTTCAAAACAAGATTCAAAAATGAGTGTCATGCTGACATTTTAAAACATTGTGAAGTGAGCTCTGGATTTTCTTTTCTAGGTTAAAATCATTTCAAAGATGTTTTAAATGTGTCTGAGTTTTCATTGTCCGTATTTTCTGTCTCTGTCTGGATCTGAAGGAACGGACTCGGAGCCAAAGTTGGACTTTAGGATTGATGAAAGCTCTGACGTCCCCATCCTAGAAGAGCGGTCCTCCTCGCCCATCGACTTCCTGCAGGAGCAGTGGCTGGTTGGAACTGATATTGATAATATAGAGAGGTACAACTGCTGCTCTGACACGCTGTAGCGATGCAACATCAGCTGAATTTTGTTTTACACAAATCTGCCTCTCCTTTTCCTCACAGAGACATGCGAGAGATGCGAAACCTTCTCAGCAAACTCAGGGATACAATGCCGTTGCCGCTGAAAACCCAAGGTACCTACTTTCTTTGATAGATTCAGTTCTTCAAATTCAGTTCATAATGCAACAGTTTTGAGGCAATTCTACACGTGCGACTACTCTTCATACTGACACACTGACAGCTGCAGGGAATGTTAATCATGGTATGGCATACAACACATATGTACGGTGGCCCTGAAGTGCAAATCACAACGGCAAATCGGAAATCACAACAACAAATCAGAAAACATAACAACATTAACCAAACCGGAAAAGGTAGGCACAGTCAGGCCATCTGATTTGTTGATGTGTTTTGTGAGTTGCCATTGTGATTTGCACTTCAGCGCCACCGTACATATGGCTCTTTGAAGATACTGCTTTGCACAAACGGAAATGTATAAGAGAAGACAAAACTTTCTTTTGGACACATACTGGAAAACCTGTGGCAGTAGATATCTTTGATAGCCTCATAGCTGCTGATAATAATATTGTCCTGCTGTCAGGCTCTAATCTGAAGTGATGAGATAAGAAGTAAGGACAATTATTGGATCAATAAATCAATAAATAAATCATCTTTATATAGTGCCAATTTCACATGAAGGTGAAAAGCTAAATACATTTGGCACTTTTTTGCAGAGATGGCACGCCATAATTTATTTATATATATATGTTTTTATTTAAAAGGACTACACATATTAATTAACACTTTGTAAATATGCCAGAATTAGCCAAAAGGCTAGTTTACATCCACAATCGTTTGCCAGATGTTAAAAGAGCTCCCTAAAAAGATCAAGATTAAACAAAAAAATAAAATGAGAATAAAAAAGGGAGAGGAGAAACCAAAACACACACAAAAAGAAAAGAAAAGAAAAGAACAAATAGCACCATACGATTAAAAATGACTAAAAGCTACAACAAGAGATGACATGACAGTCTTTGAGAAAGTGTCCATGGACATAAAATACACGGAGCAAGACAATCAGGAAGCAGCAATAAGGAAATGTTAAGAAAGACACAAGCAGACACAACAGGACAACATGTAACAGTGCTGTACACGTTTGCATCAGACAGTGACTATCAATCATTAAACTAGCTGCATACAATTCAAATGAAGCAACGTTTAGACTGAGCAACAGATGAACACAATCTTTGAAGAGGAGTAGGCTGTTTGAAATCGCTTATGAAGCCACAATTTGCAAATAAATTAAAAACCAGAGAACTACAGGGATCAAAATGTTCTTTTTTTGGTTGTGAAACCTTTTTATACTTTCAGAAGTTTTCCCATTCTTGATGTTTTAGAGTAGAAGCATCGACAGCAACAAGACAGGGAAGTGCTGGAAGGAGATGGAAGGCTGTGTTTGCAGAATCATCTGGAACAAGATTAACTTCATTCATTGGATTTTGTCTTTGTGTGGTGATCGCTTCATTTTGAACCGTGTGTTTGTTCCAGATGACAGCAGCTTGTTGAACCTGACTCCACACCCGCTGATCCGGCAGAGGAAGAGACGCTTCCCCGGACTCTGCTGCATGGTGTCCGGCTGAGTCTGAAGGTGAACACTGCAGTCAACACAAAAAGGGAAGGACATTCATTCAGTATATTTTTGATGTAAATAAAAAAAGGAATTCATCACTCTAAGTTCATTTTTTTCTTTGTTTAGCTGCAAGTGTTTTTTCCACCATATCGAAAATTGTAAACTTCTAGTATCTGTGACCTGTTTCTAGACATCTCTGCATTTCTTTCTTTCCGTCCTTGCAGTATTTCCCCTCCTGATACTTCTGCTTTGTGCCACTTCATGTAATCAAAGAGTATAAACATGTAAATATTCAGGCTATGCACTGGCATTTTGAGTTTGAAGCTGTCTCACTGTGCTTCTGTCACTCCATGTTTGAATGTTTCACAGTGTGAGATGTTTCAGTTCTAACACCCTCCGGATGTTTTCATGCAGTAGAAGCTCTTGCCAGGTGAGCCTCTACATACCTGTGCGGTGTGACACCTCAACTATCCTCACTATTACATTACTTACATGTAAGAAACATTAAAGCTGGCTTTTTCTATAGAAATTATTTTTAAAGTATTCAGCTGTTGAGTGTAAAGATCTAAATTATATTACAGATTAATAAAAGCTGCAAAAAGTTTTCCTTTTTTTTAAATGATTTATTTATTTTGGGGTTTTTTTGCCTTTATTTGGGAGGGTAGCTGAAGAGATACAGGAAATGTTAGGAGTAGAGAGTGGGGGAAGACATTCAGGTGACCTCTGGGATGAGGACTGTGGCATCTGTATGTGCCGCTGGAGTCTGGAACGTCCACAGCAGCATGACGTCTACGGCAGCTCAGAGGAACCTACGAGACAAGGGAGCTCAGGGACTCCAGAAAGGTCTATGGTTAGTAACTTTAATGGGACAGGGAGAGTTAAAGTAAGTGATGGGGGGTTGGGGGGAAGGGGGTGAGATAAGATCCCAGTGTGTCAGTTCCCCCGGCAGTCTAAGCCTATAGCAGCATAACTAAGCAGCATAGCTAAGAGCTGGTCCAAGCCTGATCCAGCTCTAACTATAAGCTTTATCAAAAAGGAAAGTTTTAAGCCTACTTTTAAGAGTAGAGGGTGTCTGCCTCCCGGGCCCTGACTGGTAGATGATTCCAAAGGAGAGGGGCCTGATAACTGAAGGTTCTACCTCCCATACTACTTTTAGGTACTTTAGGTACGATGAGCAGGCCTGCATGTTGGGAGCGTAGTGTTCTAGAGGGGTAATAGGGCACTATAAGCTCTTTAAGCTACAGAGGTGCCTGATCATTAAGAGTTTTGTAGGTCAGAAGAAGGATTTTAAATTCTATTCTAGACTTTATGGGGAGCCAGTGTAAGGAAGCTAACACTGGAGAGATGTGCTCTCTTCCTAGTTCTAGTGAGTACTCGAGCTGCAGCGATTGATATTGAATTTGAAACTGTGTTTAACCAAAAATACATGCATATCCAAATCAAACGTTACAGTCTGCACGGAAAGAGACATTTTTAACTTCCAGATTCAGTCTTCTTTCTCAAAGACTTGAATGTACAGAAACAGCAGAATCAGAAAATCTACACTAACACTCATCCTCCCGAGCCATCCCCCATTGAATGTAAGTGCAATATTATCTGTAAATTGGTGTTGGTGAAAATTTTTGTTTTCTTGCCGTAACACAAAGTGGTGATGTCTAGTTTACTAAGTTCTTTGTTTGGGCATGTATTTGACTCTGAGTGAGACGTGTAGTTGGTGTGTCCAGCGTTGTAGAGAATCAAGAGCTACACCTTTGTACAGATAGAACATTTTATAATGTGAATAAAATTTTATACAAAAATGTTAATTCTTCCTTCTCTGTTCCAAACTTTGCATAACTTTTAAAAGACTAGAATCTGACACCCTCTCACAGATACACTCACCGGCCACTTTATTAGATACACCTGTTCAATTGACTCACACTCACTGAAATCAAGACACTTTTGCGGCCTTAGTAAAAAACAAAATTACGGTGTAACACTTCCTTTGCTGAAACACAGTCCAATGTTTTTTTTAAAGCCATATAATAAGTGTTTGAACTTTCAGGGAGACTGAACACCTGCTTGTTTCTATAGCTCAGAGTAATAAACCTGAACAAAACGATGCACTCTCTCTGAGGACCGTGACATTGCTGAATTTCAATCATTCATTTCCAGTGATTGACAAAGAACACTTCTTCATTACTTCAGTCGAAGTATAGATCCTCCTGGTCAAACATTACTCCAATACAAGTGAAAGTTGTTCAGTCAGATTATGACTTGAGTTAAAGTCCTGGAGTACTTACTTTTAAAAATACTGATGTATTCAAAGTACTTTTTAAAATATCTCTAAACTTATTTTCACAAAGTGTGAGTGCAGTCAAGAATGCATGGGTGTACATTCTGCTCCGTTCTGTTTATCTAGAAAACATGATTTTATATCTAAAAAGTCTACCATGAAATATAAACTAAGTTACTACAAGCACAGACAAGTTTCAAATGTTCATCTGGAATCAAAGCAGTGTGTTAGCTACTCCACATGCTTTCTCATGTTAGGTGATGTTTTGTAGGCTGTGATGAAGTTTGTGTGGTAAACAGATCAGAGATTCACAACAATACAAACAATCACTCTTTATTTCAAAACCTCAAACGTGGGTTTAAAATATGGCCGTGGTGCTCAGGTAGAGAATCATCATCCTTCTCAGTCATAGCCATCATCACTATGACTAAATGAACGGACTGATCTGAAGAACGTTTGAGCTACACTCAACCGAGGTCCGGCTACACCACTGAGACAAACCAAACACAAGTACACCAACAGTTTACTGTCTTTGGGATCTGATCTCAGAAAAGAAAACTCATCAGCTGACTTCAAAGCTAAAGTAGTGAGTAACTAGAGCACTGATAGAAATGTAGAGGAGTCAAAAAGATGATATTTGTCTTTCAAATGTAGTAAAAGGGATAAGTTCTCCCCAAAAATAACACACAAGTAAAGAACACATACTCAAAAACTGTACTTAAGAACATTTACTCCGTTACTGTCAACCACTGTTAATTTTTAATTGCGTGTTTGAAACTCTAACATTATTTTTCATTTCAAAATTTGATTTGGGAATCAAATGAATGCAGTGAAATGACTTCATGATCTTGACTTTAGATTATTCAAATAAAAGCTGCACTGCTGCACCACTGTGTTCTGAAACCATGACATAGATGTGAGTGACAGCTTCACTTAGACACCGGAGTGTCCCGTTGAGCTCAGTCGAGACAGTCGACTCCAATCCGGCTTTTGCTTTCCTTACTGCCAACTTACAAAAAGTCATCCATGCATTCATCTCTTCCAGACTTCACAACTGTAATGTACTTTATTCTGGTTTCAAAAACCAGCAACAACATAAACTGCAATTGATTTAAAACGCTGCACACAGACTGATTCACCGCTGCGGTGCTACACATTTGAACATCTGAAAAGAGATAACAACACCGTGATTATTAAAAAGATGTGCAATGATGCAAAATATATAATAATAACACATTGGCAGTCCTTCCATCCTTTAGATTAGCTGACATAAACTTATAGTTTTGACTTTTTCACCTTTAAGGTCTCTCTTTCTGTTTTGATTCTTATGTCGCTCTTTTTGTTTTCTTCTTCTTTTTTTTTGTTATATAATAATTTGCCTCATTAGCATCATCTAATTAACTTCATAGCTTGTGATAACGCATGATACAAAAATCTCTTCCAGTTAGTCCATTGTTGTATCTGATGAAGTGCAACTTTGCCTGCTGTCAACAGAGAAGATTTTTTTTTTCTCTGCAGTGTCAACAGTTCACATCTCTTCCCGAAAGTGTAGCATCGAGCACCTTTCACCCACACAAACCTCAGGGTTCTTTCAGACCTTCAGATGAAGCTACGTGACCTAAATACTGAAGAATCTGTTGTGCCTTTCTCATGAAAAACTTCCCGTAAAGTTTCCACTAAGATGAAAACTAAGATTCAACTACAGGTCAACTTCATTCAACATATGATCTTTGCTTCTTTATAACATTTAAATAATTAAATAAATTAGAACAGCTGTGCTAACAACAACACATCCCTTCTAAAGGTGTGTGTGTGTGTTCACATTTGAGGAGACGGTCAGGATAAACTTGTCGTCTTTTAGTTAATTGTTGTTGATGATAATGGAAGGTCTTAGATGGTTTGGTTGCTTCATTGTAGATGTTCCTTATTTTATTTTTTTTTAAAAAGAAAAGAAAATAAATTCCTTACTTACTTATGTGCATTACCTTTACACTGCTTGGCAGCACCTGCACCCAAATGGATTTGAAGCACTTTGTTACTCTTACTGATCTTGTTTCCTTTTGTCTAAAACTTTGCTTGGGTTGTTCTTGTTCTTGTTGTGGCTTTGGATAAAAGCGTCTGCTAAATGACATTGTAACATTGTAACATTGTAAATGAAAGTAGTTTTATTTTATTTTATTTAAATCAGCTCATAGTAGTATTTGCATGTGCCTCCTTTTAACTTTGAGCACCTGTCCCTTTAAAGGTCTCTGCACCAGCTCTCTACCCTCATGCTGCCAACGACCTGTTGCAAACTGACCTAGTTCAGCTTTCAAGGTCTGAGGTTTGAGGGTTTGAGGTGTTTCCTTTTTGTTTTTAATTTTCCAACCTAAAAAAAAAAGAGCACATATTTTTCATAAAACAATTTAATGTCTCAGTTTCAACATTTAGAAACACCTTCCTTCTAAAAGGTGTTAGAAACATTCCTCAGAGATTTTGGTCCAGATTTGTCGGCTGCACATCTATGATGTGAGTCTCCCGTTCCACCACATCCCAAAGGAGCTTTGTTGGTTTGAGATCTGGTGACTGTGGAGGCCATTGGAGTACAGTGAACTCATTGTAGTGTTGAAGAAACCAGTTTGAGATGATGTAAGCTTTGTGACATGGAGCATTATCCTGCTGGAAGTAGTCAACAGAAGATACCGGGTACACTGGGGTCATAAAGGGACGGACATGGTCAGCAATAATACTCAGGTAGGCTGTGGCATTTAAACGATGCTCAATTGGTACTAAGGGGCCCAAAGTGTGCCAAGAAAATACCCCCCACACCATCACACCACCAGCAGCCTGAACCGTTGATACGAGGAAGGATGGATCCATGCTTTCATGTTGTTTACGCCAAATTCTGACCCGACGGTCTGAATGTTGCAGCTGAAATCGAGACTCGTCAGACCAGGCAACGTTTTTCCAATCTTCTATTGTCCAGTTTGTTGAGCCTGTGTGAACTGTAGCCTCAGTTTCCTGTTCTAAGCTGACAGGAGTGGCACCATACGCTGCTGCAGCCCATCTTCTTCAAGGTTTGTTCAGAGATGGTATTCTGCATTCCTTGTTTGTAACGAGTAGTTATTTGAGTTACTGTTGCCTTTCTATCATCTTGAACCAGTCCGCCCATTCTCCTCTGACCTCTCACATCAACAAGGCTTTGTTTTCGTCCACACAGCTGCCGCTCACTGGATATTTTCTCCTTTTCGGACCATTCTCTGTAAATCCTAGAGATGGTTGTGCATGAAAATATCAGTAGATCAGCAATTTCTGAAATACTGTTTCAAATAATTAAAATAAATACAAACCCTTGAATGAGAAGGTGTTTCCAAACTTTCCACTGGTAGTGTATGTCTGTTTGATGAAAGTTTGACATGCATCACAAATGTACCAAGAGAATGGACTCAGTTGAACTCACACCTGATGAAGTGGAAGGCGTTAAATATTGTGAATGAAGATGTTTTGAGATGTTCAGGGAAAACTAACTGAAGCTGAATTAAACACAAATGTTCAAATGACCCCATTTCCATCCAGTCTCACACTGGGTTTCTCACTTTCATACGTGGTTTCTTATACGGCTGTCAGTGTTAAACACCCGTTAGACCCCACCCATGAAGAATAAAAGGCTTGAAGTTGTAAGCCCCATCACTCATTACATCCAGACTTTGGCCAGCAACGTGACGCTCCCATCTACTTGAGCTGAGACAGAGAGGCAGAATGGATGACGGCGAGGCTCCATCCTACATTGTGTGGTCCTACTTGAATGCATTTTTCTGCTGTTTTCCACTGGGGGTTGCTGCCCTTCACTACTCCAGAAAGGTAGGAAACTTTTAACAAACATCAAAGTGTCTCCTTTTGAGATAAAACTGGACCAAGGTTTTTCCACAAATGGACATTTTGTAGATTTCTTGCAATTTGATTGAAACTTATTTTCACTTTTGAAGGTACAAAAAGCAAAATCACAAGGACAAATGGATGAAGCCAGGGATGCATCAAAGACGGCCATGACACTGAACATCCTGTCACTTATCTTTGGAATAATTATCTTCAGTTTTCTCATCCCTTACCATATGATGACACAGAAAGATGATAATTGAATGTATGTCTCTGTAACTCAATGAGATATTTGTTGTGTTGTTTTTGTTCGAAAACAATGAAAAATAAAACATGAATGATTTTGTGATGAGCGAGTACAAGAATAAAAGCAATGTCAAAAATCAAAGCTCCACTAATTATGGAAAGATGTTGACAAAATGACTCTGATAGACTCTTGTCAGCTGAAGTTTAAGGCAAAATTGTTCTGACCAAACTAAGAAGAATCAAACTGTGTTATGACTTTAAATTGGAAACTTCTCTGAGCTGAAAAGTGACTTTACAAAAAACATCCTCTTGAGTCACATCTTGTTCTTGAAGTCGGTCGATATTTGTGTCGACATACACTACCAGTCAAAAGTTTGTAAAAACCTTCTCATTCAAGGGTTTGTATTTATTTCATTTATTTGTAACACTGTAGATTAATACCAAAGACATCAAAACTATGAAAGAACATATATGGAATTATTTAATGAACAAAAAAGTGTTAAACAAAGCAGAATATGTTTTATATTTTAGATTCTGTAAAGTAGCCCCCTTTTTCCTTCATGACAGCTTTGCACACTTTGGTATTCTCTCAGTCTGCTTCATGAAGTGGTCTCCTGGAATGGTTTCTAATTAACATGAGCCTTGTCAAGAGTTTATTTGTAGAATGACTTACCTTCTTAATGTGTTTGAGACCATCAGTTGTGTTGTTCAGAGGTAGGGTTAGTACACAAGGGATAGACCTATTTGACTACTGTTGTAATCCAGATTATGGCAAAACCTGATTATTTCATAGTTTTGATGTCTTCAGTATTAATCTACAATGTGGAAAATAATTAAAATAAATAAAAAACGTGAATGAGAAGGTGTGTCCAACATTTTGATTGGTAGTGTATGTGTTTCCAAATGTTTTTAAAAGGTTTACTTTCACACACTATTGTCTCTTTATCTTCGTACTCGGTCTGCTCGTCACACTGCTCCGTGGTTTCTGAGGTTTCCCCCTCAAAAGATTTCCTCAGGGTGAGAACAGAGATGCTTCTCTGTAGCGCACCAACTTCCTGCCCCAAAAATGAAAAAGAGAAAAAAAACAAGACACACACAGTATCTCTATCTCTGGTTGCGCCTCAACTCAAAATGTGTACACAATGCTGAAAAAGAAGAGCTACATTGACCCTTAGAAGTTTAGATAATGGCAAAGTGTGAATAAATCTATAATAAAGCATCACAGTGAGAGGGGATAGTGTGTCCTTACATCTGCAGCACTCCTCTGCTTGGTTCGTGAAGCACAGTGAGAATCTGAAAGAGGCCACTTCAAGTCTCCTGGAGACACACACCAGCTTCCTGTGTGTGTTTTTAGCAGTAGATGGTGCTGTTTCTCTGAGATCCAGACACAGAGTTAGGGGACATTTTACCCCTGTAAAGCCTGAACCATTAAATAACTGCCAGAAAATTCTAATTCTTTGAAAATGGAGTGTTTATTGGGCCTTCTGACAAATAATTAAAAAAAAGAAATTAAATATCAATTTTCATATATGAGTTTTAATTTGTATCATATTTGATACTTCAGGTATTTTGGTGGATTTTTTTTGCTCACAGTTTCTTCTTATTCAAACAAACTAAAACATATAAAAACAAAATTTTAGCCTATTAAACTTTGAGTTTCCTTCAATTTTTTCCCAAAGTAATTGCAAACCTTGAAATTATTGTTTTCCATATTGCACGACAATGTCATACATATTCTGTATCTACTACACAGCAAAAAACTAATTTATTGTATATTTCTTCTCTGAATTGTTACATTTTTTTGTGGAAATCAATGAGCAAAAGACAATTATTTACTAGGGAGCCATGGCAACATTCAACTAGTCCTCAATCATCATGATACAGCAGGTTGCATATATAAAAATACAAGGTGTTATAAATCTCTCAATTTCTACTCTAATCATACCTCATTATGTCATTTAAACATGTTCTTAAATAATAAAAAGACTGTATGTTGCTTTGTGGAATGCATAATGTATGACATTTAATAAAAACAAATAAATGTCCTTATATACCTGCTGTATCAATTCTGATACACACATTTTCAACATGACTTGACTATAAAGGAAGTTATGAAATATCAATTAGTTTTACATTGCATTAATCCAGTAACTATTCCTCTTGAAGTTTCAGGAACAATTTGAAAGTTTTTTTTCATCCAAACTTTTTCAAAATTGGTAAAAATATCCCTGAAAACCCTCGAGTGGGTCTCTGATCCACAGCTGACATTTTGGATGTCTCAAGTGACGTCCCTCTGGAGCATGAATTACTCACACCTGGTGGATTATCTGTGCACTGCATGTATCTGATTGTATACATCAGGTTTTTACTGAACAAATATATCACACTGATGATGTAGAGGTCTCAAAAACTGTTGTATCATTAGGGTTACTCAAAAGTATAGTTTTTGGTCAGAACAGTTCCAGTGTCAGAGCAGGTTTTGGAAGAAGACTTTGTTTAATTATTTATTTGATGGTAAGGCCAGATGCAACTCCTGCAGATCAGCAGTAAAGAGGAGGAAAAGCAGACAGAGATGGAACAAACACTAGGACCAAGAGTCATTGAACTTTCATTATTACCCCGCTGTGATACATTCTTGATTCTGAAACCAAGAGTAGGGACAGCCTGATCACACACGTCACGTCAATTCAGAATTCAGAATCAGAATCAGAATCAGAATCAGAATCAGAATCAGCTTTATTCGCCAAGTATGCTTGAACACACAAGGAATTTGACTTTAGTAAACTGTGCTCTCTTTGTACAAGGCATAAGAATAGGAATAAGAATAAGAACTACAATAAAAATAAAATAAAAATATAATAACAATAACCTTAGCTATAAATACAAAGAAACAACAAATAGGCATGACTAATATGTACAGGCTAAAATAATATGATAAAGTGCAGTGGTTCAATCCATGTTTCACCTCAGTTTGTTTGTATTTTCCCTGTGAGGTAAGTCGTTGCTCACCAAACAGAATAATACTCAGTTCAGTAATTGCATTTTATGTCAAAATGTTGAACCATTCATTGAGCAACACTCAGTGATCACACATTTGTTGCAGTTTGGCTGAATTCCCTCGAGTGTTTTTGTGTTTGGAGCTTGATTGTGCAAAACCTTGCATGGCTGGAGAACGAGTGAAAAGAAAGTACACTTTCTCCCCTCCGTATCTTAAAGTGTCTCAACACAGAACATCTGGTTTATGTCTCTGCAGCCGGGAAACTCCACGGCTCCTTACTTCCCGTAACACTGAGAGACAGCAGTGTTGCGTAAGAACCTTTTTTGCTGCTGCTTTCTGAATATTCTGAAGAGAAAGTTGTTTTTATTTTTGACACAGATTGAGCAATGCAAGTGAAAAATTTCCAACGCAAAATTAGAAGAGGAGGATTTAAATAGCTGCTGATAAGTGAGACACATATCTCAGTTCTGCCTGAGAGAGAGAGAGGATCCTAACTAAAAATATCTGCAGGCTAACACAGGAGCAACATCATTATATGCTTTAATCAGCTGAAGAGGACGCCAGTGTTCACGGTGAGTCAGATTTATTTATATTTGGCATGTGGACTGAAAATTAATTGTTGCATAAAAACCACTTGAGCTCAAAACAGCAGATATTTGCTTGTTGCTTGTGTCCTTCTTTCATTCGTTTTCTTATTAAATGATGTGCTGAAACTAACATGAACCCAGCCGGGCCTTTTTGAGGTATTTTGTATGCATAAATAATGTGGTTGATGATGATCTTCTGTAGAGAATGATGCTACTTTTATGTTGAATTATTCAGTCAGGGATCATTTTGATTATCAATAGATTGTTGGTATAAATATCCAAACACTGAAAATGAAATAAATGACTCATTCACTGTATTTACCCAACAGAGCACAGGAACACGTCTTCAGAGGTGAAACCAGCTCGATCCCTCCATGGCTCCCTCCAGCTGGTTGGTTCTTCTGCTTCACCTCCTCAGCTGCATTTCTGCTGGGCTGGCCTGTTTCTGTGACCGGTACCCCTGGGGATCTTGGTCTTCCTGCACCAGGACCTGCAACTATGGAGTTCAGCACAGACAACGGTGAGACGACACCAGAAATATCATTTTGTGTTGTGGATTTTTGTGGATTTGAACTTCTATGAGCTTCAGAAGTGGTCAAATGTTCTAATCATAGCGTACTTTCTCTGCTATTCTCTGTCATTGTTGTGAAATATAAAATCCCTAACATGTAGAAGTCTCTCAGAAACTGCAGCTTGTTCAGAACACTGCTGCCACAGTCTTAACATGAAGAAAAAAAAAACTGATCACATAACCCATCTTCTTAAAACTCTGCACTGGCTCCCTGTTTCTGTTAGAATTGATTTTAAAGTCCCTTTACTTGTTTTAAAGCTCCTAACAGCCTTGCTCCTCCATAAATCACTGATCTCCTGTCATGTTATGTTCCAGCTCAATCACTGAGCTCCTCGAATGCTTCCTTTTTTAAATGTTCCTTGTGTGTTTCACAAAGAGAGAGAGCTTCTGTTTTTATGCCCCTAACCTTTAAACTCTCTGCCTCTGGATATCAGAACGATGAGCTCTCTAGGTGTTTTTGAAAAGTAAACTTAAGACTTAACTTTTTAATCTAGCTTTCAATTTGGAGTAATTTATTTTTAGCCCTGGACTGCATTATTATTTTAATCATTGCTTTAACATTTATTTATCTTAGTTAATTATTTATTTCTTGTATTCATATGATCTTGTTAACGCTACCTTATTTTAACTTTTCTTTCCACTATTACTTATTTTATCAATTTACTGTATTGATTTTATTTTATTTGTAAGTATTTTATTTATAATCATGCCTTTTATAATTTTACCATTGCTGTTGTTTTCTGTCTCTCTGTTATTTAGTGAAGCACTTTGGGCTGCATGTTTTTATGTATGAAAGGTGCTATATAAATAAAGTTAAGTTGAGTTGAGATGAGATGCTAAAAGTTTCTGTTTACAGAAGTGATTTTCGTTGTTCTTGACAGGACGTTTCAGCGTGATGAATATTACTGGAGAAGCAGCTGCAGTCAGCTGTGTGAAAAATATGACAGGAGAGCTTGCAATGAGCAGGCCTGTCCGATAAACTGCCGCCTCACAGAGTTTGGAGCTTGGTCTGACTGCTCGCCCTGCGCCAAGAAACAGGCAAGACATAAAACTCCAGATTCATCCTCCAACACTGCAATGTCTGAATTCTTATTCTGAAGTCTTTGAGCGTGCATGAACTCACTCTGGTGTATTTTTGAGTACAGATCCTTGACTACTTCAGTTTGCTGAACCACTTCTGTTTTCTTTTTTTTTGGATAAGTATCTGAACTTCAGCTTCAGCAAAGTGTTTGCTCTCCCTACTCTGTCTGTAATTATAAGACATGACCAGAGGCGATACTGCGACCTGCACATACCTTTATTTTACCATGCATTGAAGAACATTTTATAACAGAGTCCTAGAAGAGACAGCATCATAAAAAGTGTCACAAAAAAAATACAAAAATCAGACGAGCACAAACTATGAATCAGCAATATTAAACATGACCTGTGCATACAGCTGACAAAAAGTCCTTAATCCTGTTTTTGTAATCCTTGATGCCAAAACAATAGTCTAGTTTAAGATGACCTTGTAGCTCAGTCCAAGATAATGGAGCATTGGAACATATTGGTACAACTACTTGCTAAATTTCTGGGATTTCACAAGAAAATTAACCTTTCCTTCTACTTCTGCTTTTCTCCATCTGCTCCTGTCTATTTCTAACAACTGTCTTTAAAGGGGCCCGCTTTGATTTAAGGTCACTCCGTTTATAATGATTAATATTATTCTTTTTTTAGACACAATCACAGCTTTAATGATTTGTTTTGTTTCCTCCAGTTTCGGACACGGTCCGTTGTGAGGCCGTCCCAGTTTGGTGGATCGGCCTGCAGCGAGGATCTGTCAGAGGAGAGGCCTTGTTTCCCCTCCAAAGAGTGCAAGCTAGCACCCATAGACTGCAGAGATGACTTCAAGTGTGATAATGGTAAGTTGTATTTTAACAGAGGAGAGGGAAACAAATCTGAAAACCTTTGAGACATGTTGTTATTTTTCTTTTCTTTGCCTTATTGTCACATTTAGTCCAGATCAGTCAACAAAAAAAAGTATTTCAGTCTCTGGCCCTTGATGTAATCTACAAAACCTCCTTTCTGCTGCAGGTCGCTGCATCAACTCCACACTGACATGCAACAGACAGAACGACTGTGTAGATAACTCTGATGAGAGAGATTGTGTCGACTACAAAATCGTGTGTCCTGTAGAGAAGAGAGTGGCCCCTGGGGCGGACCTCGTGGGGAACGGGTAAGCTGAGGTCAAAATGTCACTGCTGAGTTTACAGCTTCAGTTTTCCCTGTCTTATAAATCAAAAATCTTTCTGCAAAATGCTGTTCATTGATTTTAATTTATTATTTGTTTGCTGCAAAAATACATTTGTCGTTTTTAGGAATCGGCCAACTCTGGATTTTTAAGGCTGATGCTCGATAGAATAAAAGTCTAACAATACGACATGTACATTTTTTAACATGATCATATGAATTTAATATATTGTGGTATTAAAAATAATATTCTAAAGTATCTCTGATTGAAAATAAAAATGTCTGTTGGAAGGTTTGATGCGATTGGCGAGGAGTCGAGAGGAGCAGTGCTGGACAACATGTTTATGGGGGGGTCTTGCAACATCAGGAGGCCTCCCAGCACGCTGCTCTACCACCGAGTCCCTTACAACTTTGAGAGCCTGAACATCAAGGTAGTATCAAATTACAGCTTTGGGAACAGAATTCAAACAAGTTTGAAATCTTGACGCAAAGACAGAAAACATGTAAGACTACAGACTGATTGTAGACCTTGTTTAACGAAAGTGTTTGTGTCTATACAGGCTGCAGTTATAGAGGACTTCAGCATCGAGCCCAAGGCCGTCACCTCTGAGCCGATCGATTTCAAGACCTCATCTTCATCAGCACACTCCTCTGATAATGATCAAGGCCTGCTATTCGTCATCTTTTACATTAGCACGGGGTCTTCGTCACGCTCTAGCTCCAAGAGAGATGTTTTTGAAGCTTCAAAGAAAAAGGTGAGGGGCTCAAACATTGACTGTAGTCATAATAATAATAACAACTTAACATCTCAGAGTGTTTATGTGTTGGCATAAATAAGTAGAATGAGAACTAACTTAAAGTGATAGAAACTGGGGCGCTGGTGGCCTAGCGGTCTAAGCGCCCCACATACAGAGGCCACAAGTCCTCGACCGGGGGTCGCCGGTTCAATTCCCAGCTGGTCGACCACTTCCTTCATGTCTTCCCCACTCTATATTCCCCATATTTCCTGTCCCTTATCAGCTGTTGTATCAAATAAAGGCAAAAAGGCCAAAAAAATATAAGAAAATAAAAGAAGTAAAGTGATAGAAACCACCATTTGAGAAAGATTTGATTGATAAGATTTTAAAGTTTGACCCATTCATCTATTAACCTGCAAAAGGCTCGGTAAAGGGAGCTTATGGGCTGAAGCAACAGCTTCCACACAAACACACAAATGTAGTGGCATACTTGTTAGGCTCTTCATTCACAAAGTGCATCCTGTAACCCTCCAGCCAGAGCAGGTAAATAAAGAAGTGTAGGCCAGACTAAATGTCCCCCTTTTAGCCCTTCTTCCTTCCATCCTTCCTTTCTCATGCTCAGTTCAGATGACAGTGGATTTTAGGAGGAACCCCCCTATCATCTCCCAGGACCTGAAGTGGGAGACCCATATAGACTCTGTGGTGAAAAAGGCCCAGCAGAGACTGTACTTCCTCCGCCATCTGAAGAAGTTCAACCTGCCACAGGAGCTGCTGAAACAGTTCTACTCTGCAGTCATTGAGTCTGTCCTGTGCTCTTCCCTCAATGTCTGGCTCGGTTCTGCTATCAAATCAGACATGAGGAGACTGCAATGGACAGTCAGGACTGCAGAGAGGATCATCTGCATCCCCCTGCCCTCCCTCCAGGACCTGTACTCCTCCAGGATGAGGAAAGGGCAGGGAAAATCCTCACAGGCCCCTCTCACCCGGGTCACCACCTCTTTGGCCTGGGGGAGAGGGGCCGGTGCTTCAGAGCTCTGAGCACCAGAACATCCCGGCATCTCTCAGGCCATATCCCTCATGATCAATCACACTGTAAACCACTAAAGACTCCTGTGACAGATCACATACATGTGCAATACTTGATTTCTGGTGCAATACCTCAATAACCATGTGCAATATTGTAATTCAATCCATAACATATTTTATTATTATATTCATCTACACTCTGGCTTAATTTAACGTATTCATGTCTTTAAAAGTACTTCTATACCTTTAGATTTTAGGTTTCTATATTTATTGTCCTTACTGTCTTGTTGTCAAGTACCAGTGTTCCTTTCACCATGTCAAATTCCTTGTTTGTGCGAGCCCACTTGGCAATAAAGCTTTCTTGATTCTTCTTGATTCTTGATTCTCCCCTCTTGTCCTTCCTTCTCCAGGACTCCAGATTTATCAGAGTGAGCCAGGTCCTGCCCATATCCACGTTTAAACTGAAGGACCCAGAGGACCTCGTCCTGTCACAGCCTTTCCTCCAGTTCCTCCACGCTCTCCCTCTAGAGTACAACTATGCCCTCTACAGGGAGATCTTCCAGCGCTTTGGGACACACTACTACAGCTCCGGGGTCCTAGGAGGCCACTATGACCTGTGGTACCAGTACAGTCGAGAGGAGCTCAAGAGTTCAGGTACAACAGCGACTGAAAATTTGACCAAACACTTAAATACTGAAACAGGACTTCTGGGATTCATTTCGAATTCACTTGTAGGGCAGCAATCGTTTGCTTAAAGCAGCTTATCACAAACTGAGTCTGGTTTGTGTCAGATCAAATCAGGTGCACAGGAGTGGATGTTGTTCAGGGGAAATAATTTGGTTTTACAAACTTTTGGTTTTAAAGTTTACAAACTGCTTGAGTGCTACAAACCTAAAAGGAGTGAACATCTAAGGATTAACAGATTTAGAATACATTTAATTCCCTGTTGAGATTCAGAGCGTGATATGTGCATCATCAGTTCCTGTGATTCTGTACTTTGTGCTGCACTCTTCCTCAGGTGAAACAGAAGAGCATGTCACTGGCTGCCTGAGCCGAGAGGTGGGTTGGACAATCATCCTCTACTCTCAGTACAGCAGCTCAAACCGATGCAGGGACAACAGGATGACCCAGAAATATGAAGGTTGCTTCTGTTTTTGTTTCTTTTGGTTTTTAGTAATATTTTATTTGCTGTCATTATTCACAGATGTCTTTGTTCCAGGCTCGTACGTTAAGTCAGCAGAGAAGTCTTTCTCCATGGTGAAAGGAGGAAGAACCAGAGAGGCAGCAGCTCTGGCCTGGGAGAGGCAGGGACCGGCTCCGGACAAAACATCCTACAAGAACTGGGCCAAATCTGTGCTTGAGAACCCGGCTGTGGTTGAATACAAGGTGTATTCATACACAGAGGAAGTGCAGAAATGAAAGAATACATGTTCGTAATGCTAAACATGTGTCTTTCTGTGTGTCTGCCCAGCTGCTTCCCATCGTAGACCTGGTTCGGGGGATCCCATGTGCGGTGACAAAGAGGAGGCACCTGAGGAAGGCTCTGCTGCAGTACCTGGAGGAGTTTGACGCTTGCAAGTGTGCTCCCTGTCCGAACAACGCCAGGCCAGTTCTCGCCGGCACAGAGTGTAACTGTATTTGTCAAACCGGCACGTTTGGAGAAAACTGTGAGACAAGAGCTCCGGACTTTAATTCAGGTACAGCAGGACTGCTGAGGACCAGAGTCTGATTCATGTTGAAGTTTGAAAATGGAAAAACTGCTGCTGAGTGTTGAGTCAAAAGAATAAGAAGGACCACAGACTCATGATGGGTCTGCAGCAGAGATGAAGAGTTCCTCAGATATTTGAAGACATCTGCAAACTATGAAACCTTTTCATTTTTCTAAACTTAATCCATCATTTTTATGCTCCTGAGACGGTGAATCATTGATTTAGATTTGCCCTTACCTTTCCTCTAAATGAAGCTTCAAACCTGCGAGGGGCATCCCTAAAACTTGCAAATCTATCACTAGAGTGCGTCGCCAGCAATCTATGAAAACTGCTTAACACTTTTAAGTCAAGATGTCCATACTAGAGTACTTAATCCAACAATGTTTGGTTATGTGTGTGCTCATTATGTTGGTGCTTGTTTTCTTCCACAGAGGGAGTGGACGGCTACTGGAGCTGCTGGGGTGCATGGAGTAGCTGTGGAGGTATAATGAGGAGACACCGAACGAGGAGGTGTGACAACCCCGCCCCCCTGAGAGGAGGAAAACCCTGCCCAGGTCCAGACAGACAGGAGGAGCCGTGTCACATCTCTATCTTTGAAAAGTAGGAACAACTTCACCTTAAACAGAGGTGGCGGAGCTTCTAACACACTGTTAGACGCTTCTTTGCTTTTCATATTGGAACATTTTCTGTTGTTGGTGCTTTAAATGGAGACTTGGAAAAACATCATTTCTGGAGTCCTTAAGTTTTATGTTTATAAACAAGCATATCAGATCTCATGGATTCTTTTATATCAAATCACATCAAACATTATCTCAAGACGCTTTTACAAAAAGAGCAGGTCTAGACCACTCTATGTCAAATTATGAACAGAGACCCAGCACCAAGACAGGGTAAGACTCAGTCTTACCCCACCTTAATCCACCATGAGCATTGCACCTCGCAGTATTTAGCTAGTTACAGTGGCGAGGAAAAACTTCCTTTAACAGGCAGAAACCTCGAGCAGAACCAGACTCATGTTAAACAGCTATCTGTCTCAACTGAGTATGGTCTGGAAAGAGGGATAGAGGAAAATAAGAGAGAGAGGGAGCGGTGATAGTGATGAGATAAGTAGTAGAAGCTGTTGCAGCTGGAGTCAAGCACGTCCGTGTCAGCTGGAGTCTGGAACGTCCACAGCAGGAGGACGTCTACGGCAGCTCAGAGGAACCTACGAGACAAGGGAGCTCAGGGACTCCAGAAAGGTCTATGGTTAGTGACTTTAATGGGACAGGTAGAGTTAAAGTAAGTGATGAGGAAAGGGGGTGAGATAGGATCCCAGTGTGTCAGTGCACCAGTTCCCCCGGCAGTCTAAGCCTATATTAGATGTTAAAGTAGACCTGGTTAGTGGAGATTACTCTGCCAGGTTTAGGATAAGCCTCTAATGTTTACCGCGCCCGGTCACCCCTACAAAAGAGTCAGTGCCCCAGTTTGGCTATCACAGGCAAGAAAGTCTGGAAACTCAGTTTTCATTCTCTTAAAGCAATTTAAAAGTAACTGGAGGTGAACATTTTTTCTTAACACTTTTCATCAAATTAGATATTTTGTCTTTGAAATGTTAAATTATCTCCACCATAGCAGTATTTCTGACTGATATGATTGGCCCCTGCTGCAAACATTCAATATATGAAATCCCTTCATCGTAATTTCTCCTGATACAGTTATATATAACTTTGGGATACCGAATGTTCTGGTCTGTGATTTTGCATGCAGACAGGAGACCTGTGATAACGATGATGACTTCACCGTGGGCTGGAGGGACGAGCTGCCTCCGGGTGAGCAGGGCTGTCTGAGACCACAGAGGCCGGCCAACAGCTTCCTCAGGGTAAAGACCGACTCTGCTGCTCTTGGGAATTCAAACATAAGGAACTCAAAGTTTATAAACATACACATATTTAAAACAAGATATTAAGAAAACTTTAAAGTGCATTTAAAAGTTAGTTACAAATAAATATTAGTTATTTTAGTTATTAAGTTATTTAGTCACAACACAACCTGGCTCAGAGATTGTGGGTATAACGTCGACCAACTTCAATCAATCTTTAGTTATAAAGCGCTAGATCCCAACAAATATTATACTCAGACTCTTTCTAAACAGAGCAGGTCTAGACCATCCTCTATGTTCTATTATTGACAAAGACCCAACATCAAGACAGGATAAGATCCTGTCCCCTCTTACAGACAGGACTCAGTCTGATCTCATCTTAATCCACCATGAGCAGAGCACAAGTTACAGTGACAAGGACAAATTATGAACAGAGACCCAACACCAAGACAGGATAAGACTCAGTCTTACCCCACCTCAATCCACCATGAGAATTGCACCTCACAGTATTTAGCTAGTTACAGTGGCGTGGAAAAACTTCCTTTAACAGGCAGAAACCTCCAGCAGGACCAGACTCATGTTAGACACACATCTGCTGAGACCGAACATGACCTTGAAAGGATCCCAGGAGGATTATTTTTGTATCCTTTCTCATCTTTCTTGTTTTTCTTGATTCCCTCCTCTTGCAGAAAGCAAAGCAGTACTATGCATTTGGTGAGGACGAGGAGTTCCAGTGCTTCACTGGGTTTCAGTTGGACGGTTTTCAGTACATCAACTGTCTCCCTGATGGGACGTGGAGTCAACCAAAAGGAACCTGCATCAGTAAGTTTGTTTCTCCAGAGGAATTCATAAAAATAAAAAGACTTAATCCACAGAATCTTAAACTCTGTCCTCATTCAGGGAGACTGTGCCTTCCTCCTGAGATCCCTGATGGCATGACGCTGTTCCCCACCAAAGACGAGTACAGAGTGGGGGAATCAGTGGGTCTGAACTGTAATGACCCGAGCCTGCTACCTGTACCATCAGGCTTCTACAAGTGCAGCAGCACTCTCACTTGGGTTCCCTCTCTACCCGCAGACCTCCGCTGCACTGATGGTACAGTTCATCAATACATTACGGTTCATGCATTCCCAGACGAACAAGTGCTGGCTGTTAGACCCGAGCAGTGGAGGATATAAACCCAAGTAGAGCTCATTTGTTGTATGAGCAATGTTCTGTTAATCGTAAACAGGAAGTAAGTCTCTTGTGTCTATGTTTGTCCTGCTTGCAGAGGAGCCGTTTGTCCCTGATGGTCAGTGTGGTCCAGGAGAGAAACGACAAAACTCTCAATGTGTCTGCATCCAACGGGAGAGCTGCCTGTACGTTTTTAATCCCTCATAAATGTGTCATTTTTAAAATATGGCGATATTTGAAGCACTTAAAAACATAACAAACACATTACTTACAGGTTTATCATCATGTTTATGACATTTTATACAGTATATTGGGGTTCTAGTACATAAAAGCTGGGTTCGACACATTAATCATTTGTGTTTGTGTGTGTGCACGTGTTTAGTGCACATCCAGAGAATCTCTGTGTATTTAACCTGGACGTGGACGTCATCGTGCCAATGTCCCTCTGCTCCTTCCACGCTGGTGGATGCCACGGAGATCCCCTGTTCTTCGTCAGTGACGGCTCGTGTGACGAAGTGGACCCAGCTAAACTGGAGTGGGCTAAGTTCAGAGCCAAAATGGCCGCCAAGAGCTCTGTTAAGGAGCCCTGCGATATAGACACCTGTTATGAGTGGGAGACCTGCTCAGGTGAGTTTACTTGAAGCCATCTCTAAACTCAGCTTGAAGGGTTTAGTGCATTCATTTGCCACACTCACTCTCTGTATCATATCTGTCCTCAGCATCCAAGAAGTGTGAGTGTAAGGCAGCGCGTGACTGCCTCAGGAGTGAGGAGCACATGTTCTGTGTGAAGCTGACCCGGACCCAGAGGACACGCAGCATGGACCTCTGCTCGATGGCTGCCTTAAAATGCACAAGTTATCAGTTTGAGATTGAAAATGAAGGCCCGTGTGTGTCTGGATGATCCTACTAAAGCTCCTCAATGCCGTCACACTCAACATCTTATTTATTCTGCAAAACCTGAAAGTAATCACTCTTTTTAAATGCAGATGATTGACACTTCTCACTTCTTTACTATGAAATTACAGCTTTTAAGCACTCCTATCTGTACCAATTTCCACAAGCAGACCATTACTGACATAAAGGAAGATTTGACATAAAATAAAAGCTGTCCATTTCAATACAAGAGAGATGAGCAAAGAGTTTGAAATAATTGTGAGCCATGATGCAATATACACCGCCAGCCAGCAGATGGCAGCAAAGATCTATATTCCTTTAATTGAGACGTGACGAGCGAGGCATGCAGTAAATCCAAGCTGCAACCTCCAGTTTTTAAAAATGAAGCCAATGCAAGAGTGCTAAAAAATGCAGTTCCTTCAGTGTCCACTTTCATTCATATTCAATTTCTGTCATTTTGATAATGTATGGATTACTCACACACATTAAATATTGAAAAAATATGTCACAGTGCCATCTAGTGTTTGATTTCCTCATGAGCTGCTGCAGGACAAACTAGAGCGGGATGAAAAACATGATCCTAATCTTGAGAACATCCAGGGATGGTGTCGATTTTTGTCAGTGGGATTATTACTTTTTTTCACAAAGTATCACAAAGATCCACAAAAAGAAACCACATCAATATCAAAGTTTGCTCAAGCACAAAATAACTCAATGAAGAGAGAATTTCTTCTGCATCATGGTTTATTAAACAGAAAACATTCCTACACAGATTGCGTTCAGATAAGATTTATTTCATCAGATAAAGTTTGGACTTATTTTAGAATCAACTTTTGAATTTATTTATAATGATAGTGACAAAGTAGTTCAAAAATGAACTTTGATATCTTCTTAACAAACAAAGACAAGAGTGTATTCTTAAAGTTTATTCACTATAATTCAAAAGAATAATGTATACGAATGAATATGTATTGAACATTTGCTCAAACCTGCATAACCCTTTTTTCAAATGTCCTAAATCATCAGCCATTCATAAAAATAAAAAAAAGACAACAAAGGAACATATTTACACTCGATTCAAAAGTTGGGAAATATTGTGTTATTTACATTTCTGTCAGTCATGGGCGGACGAAGACAAAAGAAGCTCTGAGGCTTTCTTTTCATTTGTGCAGAAACAATTCAATGCTTTAAAGCTTCAAACTCAGCGAGCGGAGTGAAATCTGGTGGTTGTAAATATTAAGGCAGCCCTCTCAATGATGGTGTGAAGCATCAATACATCTTTCTGTTATTAATAGTTTTAGTTAAATGTTTGAGGAAAAGAAGTCAGAGCAGCCTGTGTGTTATGAAGTAAAACTATCTGAAGCATATATCCGTTCTCCCTTGTTCAAATAGATCATAAAGCTGTAGGCTAGTTTTTGTTTTTTGTATTTACAATGGTAGTTCAGTTCTTGTTGACATACAGAACTTCTGAATGAAGAGTTTTTGAAGCACCATTGATGTTTGAAGCAGCTTCAGTAACCCAACATTTCGCCTGCAACATTTTGAGTTCACTCAGGTAACATAAGCTTCAGAGCTTTATCGTCCACCCATCTCTAAGTTCAGTCATTGAGGAGGAAAAACCCTTCTGTACACTCTGAAAAACATCAGCTTCCTTCACTGTGGACAAGCCTCAATACCGATCACTTTCATCTTCTCCCCAGCACACCTTCTGGCCCCCACCTCGCACTCAGTCATTGTCAACGCAACACCCCCAACACCTGAGCTGACACACAGGAGAGCGGAGTCTTCACGGCATTCAGACATGCTCTTACATTCACATCTTCCGGATGATTCTGTAAAACCGAAACAATGAGGTTATATGATGCGACAAACAGAAGTCAGGGTTTCTCTTTTCATCATCCTCACCTTGACAGACTGTCCCTGGTTTGCAGTCACTGCAGGCAGTCTCCTCAGGCCAGGTGCAGTCGCTGTCACCAGCCAACGTGAAGTTCCGGCCGATACACCGCAGAGCTCCCAGCTGACACACACCAAGTAGACGGGTTCGGCTTGAGTCCAGTCTGGCACACAACGGCAGAGAGGACCTGAGAGATGAGGACATATATGAAATTACTACCTTTAGCTTTTACTGCTTGAGAACCTTCTTTATTTTTCTGTGTTTGAAGCAGAAATAATGAACGACAAGCATACTCACAAGCACTGAAAGGGCATTTTACACACGCACTCAGTTTTTCCTACAGTCTCCCACAGTTTACACTTCAGGCCAGGTGGAGGAGTGGGGACTGTGGGTGCTGATGATGATGATACAGAAGCGGTGCGATGGTTATTTGCACCAGATAAAACTAGAACTCTAATAGGGTAAAATAACTAATAATGATAACACAACTAAATGAAAGATCAGGGGTAAGTTTATCTCACCTACGTTACAGTGAGCGCTGGTCGGAGAAGGAGACCACAGCAGACTAGGACTACACACAATCTCTGAGACCTCACCGTCCAGCAGAGACCCTGCAGGACAGGAGAGAAACACTGTGTCTCCGATCTGATGTGCTGCTTTGTTAGGCGTGGCTATGACTTCACTGTTGAGTGTTGGAAGTGCACATGTGGAACCTGGAAGAAAGAGAGAGGGATGAATGTGATAACGAAAAAGTCAGAAGAGAGAGTAACCCGAACCCTAACCCTGACCATAACCCTAACCATAATCCTAACCCTAATCGTAACCCTAACCCTAATCGTAACCATAGCCCTAACCCTAACCTTAATCGTAACCCTAACCCTAACACTAATTGTAACCCTAACCCTAACCCTAATCGTAACCCTAACCCTAACCCTAATCGTAACCCTAACCCTAATCGTAACCCTAACCCTAACCCTAATCGTAACCCTGACCCTAACCCTAACCCTAACCCTTAACCCTAACCTTAATCGTAACCCTAACCGTAACCCTAACCGTAACCCTAACCGTAACCCTAATCGTAACCCTAACCCTAATCGTAACCCTAACCGTAACCCTAACCCTAACCCTAATCTTAAACCTAACCCTAACCCTAACCTTAATCGTAAACCCTAACCCTAACCCTAACCCTAATCGTAACCCTAACCCTAACCTTAATCGTAAACCCTAACTGTAACCCTAACCCTAATCATAACCCTAACCCTAACCCTAACCCTAATCGTAACACTAACCCTAACCTTAATGGTAAACCCTAACCGTAACCCTAACCCTAATCGTAACCCTAACCCTAACCCTAACCCTAATCGTAACCCTAACCCTAACCCTAATCGTAACCCTAACCCTAACCCTAATTGTAACCCTAACCCTAACCCTAATTGTAACCCTAACCCTAACCCTAATCGTAACCCTAACCCTAACCCTAATTGTAACCCTAACCCTAACCCTAACCCTGACCCTAATCGTAACCCTAACCCTAACCCTAACCCTAACCCTAATCGTAACCCTAACCCTAACCCTAACCCTAACCCCAATCGTAACCCTAACCCTAATCGTAACCCTAATCGTAACCCTAACCCTAATCGTAACCCTAATCGTAACCCTAATCGTAACCCTAACCCTAACCCTAATCGTAACCCTAACCCTAATCGTAACCCCTTACCCTAATCGTAACCCTAATCGTAACCCTAATCGTAACCCTAACCCTAATTGTAACACTAACCCTAATCGTAACCCTAACCCTAATCGTAACCCTAACCCTAACCCTAATCATTACCCTAACCCTAATCGTAACCCTAACCCTAACCCTAATCGTAACCCTAACCCTAACCCTAATCGTAACCCTAACCCTAATCGTAACCCTAACCCTAACCCTAATCGTAACCCTAACCCTAATCGTAACCCTAACCCTAACCCTAATCGTAACCCTAACCCTAACCCTAATCGTAACCCTAACCCTAACCCTAATTGTAACCCTAACCCTTACCCTAATTGTAACCCTAACCCTAACCCTAACCCTAATCGTAACCCTAATCGTAACCCTAACCCTAACCCCAATCGTAACCCTAACCCTAACCCTAATCGTAACCCTAACCCTAACCCTAATCGTAACCCTAATCGTAACCCTAACCCTAACACTAACATTAACACTAATCGTAACCCTAACCCTAACCCTAATCGTAACCCTAACCCTAATCGTAACCCCTTACCCTAATCGTAACCCTAATCGTAACCCTAACCCTAATTGTAACACTAACCCTAATCGTAACCCCTTACCCTAATCGTAACCCTAACCCTAACCCTAATCGTTACCCTAACCCTAATCGTAACCCTAACCCTAATCGTAACCCTAACCCTAATCGTAACCCTAACCCTAATCGTAACCCTAACCCTAATCGTAACCCTAACCCTAACCCTAATCGTAACCCTAACCCTAATCGTAACCCTAACCCTAACCCTAATCGTAACCCTAACCCTAACCCTAACCCTAATCGTAACCCTAACCCTAACCCTAACCCTAATCGTAAACCTAACCCTAACCCTAATCGTAACCCTAACCCTGATTGTAACCCTAACCCTAATCGTAACCCTAACCCTAACCCCAATCGTAACCCTAACCCTAATCGTAACCCTAACCCTAATCGTAACCCTAATCGTAACCCTAATCGTAACCCTAACCCTAACCCTAATCGTAACCCTAACCCTAATCGTAACCCCTTACCCTAATCGTAACCCTAATCGTAACCCTAACCCTAATTGTAACACTAACCCTAATCGTAACCCTAACCCTAACCCTAATCGTAACCCTAACCCTAATCGTAACCCTAACCCTAATCGTAACCCCTTACCCTAATCGTAACCCTAATCGTAACCCTAATCCTAACCCTAATCGTAACCCTAACCCTAATTGTAACACTAACCCTAATCGTAACCCTAACCCTAACCCTAATCGTAACCCTAACCCTAATTGTAACACTAACCCTAATCGTAACCCTAACCCTAACCCTAATCGTAACCCTAACCCTAATCGTAACCCTAACCCTAATCGTAACCCCTTACCCTAATCGTAACCCTAATCGTAACCCTAATCGTAACCCTAACCCTAATTGTAACACTAACCCTAATCGTAACCCCTTACCCTAATCGTAACCCTAACCCTAACCCTAATCGTTACCCTAACCCTAATCGTAACCCTAACCCTAATCGTAACCCTAACCCTAATCATAAACCTAACCCTAATCGTAACCCTAACCCTAACCCTAATCGTAACCCTAACCCTAATCGTAACCCTAACCCTAACCCTAATCGTAACCCTAACCCTAACCCTAATCGTAACCCTAACCCTAACCCTAATTGTAACCCTAACCCTAACCCTAATCGTGACCCTAACCCTAACCCTAACCCTAATTGTAACCCTAACCCTAACCCTAATCGTAACCCTAACCCTAAATGTAACCCTAACCCTAACCCTAATCGTAACCCTAACCCTAACCCTAATCGTAACCCTAACCCTAACCCTAACCCTAATCGTAACCCTAACCCTAACCCTAACCCTAATCGTAACCCTAACCCTAACCCTAACCCTAACCCTAACCCTAATTGTAACCCTAACCCTAATCGTAACCCTAACCCTAACCCTAATCGTAACCCTAACCCTAATCGTAACCCTAACCCTAATCGTAACCCTAACCCTAACCCTAACCCTAACCCTAACCCTAATCGTAACCCTAACCCTAACCCTAACCCTAACCCTAATCGTAACCCTAACCCTAACCCTAATTGTAACCCTAACCCTAATTGTAACCCTAACCCTAACCCTAATTGTAACCCTAACCCTAATCGTAACCCTAACCCTAACCCTAATTGTAACCCTAACCCTAACCCTAATCGTAACCCTAACCCTAACCCTAATCGTAACCCTAACCCTAACCCTAATCGTAACCCTAACCCTAACCCTAACCCTAATCGTAGCCCTAAGCCTAACCCTAACCCTAATCGTAACCCTAACCCTAACACTAATCGTAATCCTAACCCTTACCCTAACCGTCACCCTAACCCTAACCGTAAACCCTAACCCTAACCCTAATCGTAACCCCAACCCTAACCGTAAACCCTAGCCCTAACCCTAATCGTAACCCTAACCCTAACCCTAACCCTGATCGTAACCCTAACCCTAACCCTAATCGTAACCCTAACCCTAACCCTAATCGTAGCCCTAACCCTAATCGTAACCCTAACCCTAACCCTAATCGTAACCCTAACCCTAACCCTAACCCTAATCGTAACCCTAACCCTAACCCTAATCCTAACCCTAACCCTAACCCTAATCGTAACCCTAACCCTAACCCTAACCCTAATCGTAACCCTAACCCTAACCCTAACCCTAACCCAAACGTAACCCTAACCCTAACCCTAACCATAACCCTAACCCTAACCCTAACCCTAATTGTAACCCTAACCCTAACCCTAATCGTAACCCTAACCCTAATCGTAACCCTAATGGTAACCCTAACCCTAATCGTAACCCTAACCCTAACCCTAACCCTAATTGTAACCCTAACCCTAATCGTAACCCTAACCCTAATCGTAACCCTAACCTAACCCTAATCGTAACCCTAACCCTAATCGTAACCCTAACCCTAATCGTAACCCTAACCCTAACCCTAATCGTAACCCTAACCCTAACCCTAATCGTAACCCTAACCCTAATCGTAACCCTAACCCTAATCGTAACCCTAACCCTAACCCTAACTGAACCCTAACCCTAATCGTTACCCTAACCCTAATCGTAACCCTAACCCTAATCGTAACCCTAACCCCAAATCCTAACCCTAACCCTAATCGTAACCCTAATCGTAACCCTAACCCTAACCCTAATCGTAACCCTAACCCTAACCCTAATCGTAACCCTAACCCTAACCCTAATCCTAACCCTAACCCTAATCGTAACCCTAACCCTAACCCTAAACGTAATCCTAACCCTAACCCTAACCGTCACCCTAACCCTAATCGTAACCCTAACCAACCCTAACCCTAATCGTAACCCTAACCCTAATCGTAACCCTAACCCTAATCGTAACCCTAACCAACCCTAACCCTAATCGTAACTCTAACCCTAATCGTAACCCTAACCCTAACCCTAACCCTAACCCTAACCCTAACCCCTAACCCTAACCCTAACCCTAACCCTAACCCTAACCCTCTAACCCTAACCCCTAACCCTAACCCTAACCCTAACCCTAACCCTAACACTGACCCTAATCGTAACCCTAACCCTAACCCTAATCGTAACCCTAATCGTAACCCTAACCCTAACCCAAACGTAACCCTAACCCTAACCCTAACCCTAACCATAACCCTAACCCTAACCCTAATCGTAACCCTAACCCTAACCCTAACCATAACCCTAACCCTAACCCTAACCCTAATCGCAACCCTAACCCTAACCCTAATCGTAACCCTAACCCTAACTCTAATCGTAACCCTAACCCTAACCCTAATCGGAACCCTAATGGTAACCCTAACCCTAATCGTAACCCTTACCCTAACCCTAACCCTAATTGTAACCCTAACCCTAACCCTAATCGTAACCCTAAACCTAACCCTAATCGTAACCCTAACCCTAATCGTAACCCTAACCCTAATCGTAACCCTAACCAACCCTAACCCTAATCGTAACTCTAACCCTAATCGTAACCCTAACCCTAACCCTAATCGTAACCCTAACCCTAACCCTAATCGTAACCCTAATCGTAACCCTAACCCTAACCCAAACGTAACCCTAACCCTAACCCTAACCATAACCCTAACCCTAACCCTAATCGTAACCCTAACCCTAACCCTAACCCTAACCATAACCCTAACCCTAACCCTAACCCTAATCGCAACCCTAACCCTAACCCTAATCGTAACCCTAACCCTAACTCTAATCGTAACCCTAACCCTAACCCTAATCGGAACCCTAATGGTAACCCTAACCCTAATCGTAACCCTTACCCTAACCCTAACCCTAATTGTAACCCTAACCCTAATCGTAACCCTAAACCTAACCCTAATCGTAACCCTAACCGTAACCCTAACCCTAATCGTAACCCTAACCCTAATCGTAACCCTAACCCTAACCCTAACCCTAACCCTAATCGTAACCCTAACCCTAATCGTAACCCTAACCCTAACCCTAATCGTAACCCTAACCCTAACCCTAATCGTAACCCTAACCCTAATCGTAACCCTAACCCTAACCCTAATCGTAACCCTAACCCTAACCCTAATCGTAACCCTAACCCTAATCGTAACCCTAACCCCTAATCCTAACCCTAACCCTAATCGTAACCCTAACCCTAACCCTAACCCTTACGATTAGGGTTAGGGTTAGGGTTCCGATTAGGGTTAGGGTTAGGGTTAGGGGTAGGGTTAGGGTTACGATTAGGGTTAGGGTTACGATTAGGGTTAGGGTTATGTTTAGGGTTAGGGTTGGGTTACAATTAGGGTTACATTTAAGGTTAGGGTTAAGATTAGGTTTACATTTAGGGTTAGGGTTAGGGTTAGGGTTACGGTTAGGGTTAGGGTTATGATTAGGGTTAGGGTTACGATTAGGGTTAGGGTTACGATTAGGGTTAGGGTTACGATTAGGGTTAGGGTTACGTTTAGGGTTAGGGTTATGATTAGGGTTAGGGTTAGGGTTACGATTAGGGTTAGGGTTAGGGTTACGATTAAGGTTACGATTAGGGTTAAGATTAGGGATAGGGTTAGGGTTACACTTAGGGTTAAGGTTAGGGTTAGGGCTAGGGTTAGGGTTACGATTAGGGTTAGGGTTACAATTAGGGTTAGGGTTAGGGTTAGGGTTACGATTAGGGTTAGGGTTAGGGTTACACTTAGGGTTAAGGTTAGGGTTAGGGCTAGGGTTAGGGTTACGATTAGGGTTAGGGTTACGATTAGGGTTAGGGTTAGGGTTAGGGTTACGATTAGGGTTAGGTTATGGGTTAGGGTTAAGATTAGGGTTAGGGTTACGATTAGGGTTAGGGTTACGATTAGGGTTAGGGTTACGATTAGGGTTAGGGTTAGGGTTACGATTAGGGTTACAATTAGGGTTAGGGTTACGATTAGGGTTAGGGTTAGGGTTACGATTAGGGTTACAATTAGGGTTAGGGTTACGATTAGGGTTAGGTTATGGGTTAGGGTTAAGATTAGGGTTAGGGTTACGATTAGGGTTAGGGTTACGATTAGGGTTAGGGTTACGATTAGGGTTAGGGTTAGGGTTGCGATTAGGGTTAGGGATTCGTTTAGGGTTAGGGTTAGGGTTACGATTAGGGTTAGGGTTAGGGTTGCGATTAGGGTTAGGGTTAGGGTTACGATTAGGGTTAGGGTTAGGGTTAGGGTTAGGGTTACGATTAAGGTTACGATTAGGGTTACGATTAGGGTTAAGGTTAGGGTTAGGGCTAGGGTTAGGGTTACGATTAGGGTTAGGTTTAGGGTTAGGGTTAGGGTTAGGGTTACGAATAGGGTTAGGGTTACGATTAGGGTTAGGGTTAGGGTTACGATTAAGGTTACGATTAGGGTTACGATTAGGGTTAGGGTTAGGGTTAGGGTTAGGGTTACGATTAAGGTTACGATTAGGGTTACGATTAGGGTTAAGGTTAGGGTTAGGGCTAGGGTTAGGGTTACGATTAGGGTTAGGTTTAGGGTTAGGGTTAGGGTTAGGGTTACGAATAGGGTTAGGGTTACGATTAGGGTTACAATTAGGGTTAGGGTTACGATTAGGGTTAGGTTTAGGGTTAGGGTTACGATTAGGGTTAGGGTATGATTAGGGTTAGGGTTATGGTTAGGGTTACGAATAGGGTTAGGGTTACGATTTGGGTTATGGTTAGGGTTAGGGTTACGATTAGGGTTACAATTAGGGTTAGGGTTACGATTAGGGTTACAATTAGGGTTAGGGTTACGATTAGGGTTACAATTAGGGTTAGGGTTACGATTAGGGTTAGGGTTATGTTTAGGGTTAGGGTTACGGTTAGGGTTAGGGTTATGATTAGGGTTAGGGTTGCGATTAGGGTTAGGGTTAAGATTAGGGTTAGGGTTACGATTAGGTTTACGATTAGGGTTAGGGTTAGGGATTCGGTTAGGGTTAGGGTTACGGTTGGGGTTACGATTAGGGTTAGGGTTAGGGTTAGGGTTACGATTAGGGTTAGGGTTACGATTAGGGTTAGGGTTACGATTAGGGTTAGGTTTAGGGTTACGATTAGGGTTAGGGTTACGATTAGGGTTAGGGTTACGATTAGGGTTAGGGTTACGATTAGGGTTAGGGTTAGGGATTTGGTTAGGGTTAGGGTTACGGTTGGGGTTACGATTAGGGTTAGGGTTAGGGTTAGGGTTACGCTTAGGGTTACGATTAGGGTTAGGTTTAGCGTTAGGGTTACGATTTAGGGTTAGGGTTACGATTAGAGTTAGGGTTAGGGTTACTATTAGGGTTACAATTAGGGTTAGGGTTACGATCTCGGTTACGATTAGGGTTAGGGGGTTAGGGTTAGGGTTAGGGTCTCGTGTAATTAGGCGTAGAATCGACTCGGGCCGCAATCTCTGTGATTGGTCTGTTCAGTTGCATTGTGTTTCTCCCATTTACAGGTCTTCCGGGATCCCGGCCACCGGCCACACATTGGCCGTGTATTTCATCACCTCCTCTCTATTCCCCATGTAATCATGTCTGTATGATAAACAGCAACATCAGCTGTTGATTAAAAAATCCCACTCTGAATCGCTTTGGAAAAGTAAACAGAGATCGTAGCGGGGCCGGAAGCAGGGGACCGGCTATCAGAGAGACCACACTGCCCTCAAGCGTTTCGGAGGAGAATTGCTGCGCGACATGGACACATCGACGCACAAGTATGTGGTGCTCATGTCCGCATCAGCTCCTGCTGCGTAAGGGAGATGCAGAAGTATAAACCAGCCTTTAGTTTCAGAGATATCCTGCTTAAGATCAAACAGGAAAGATTCCATTACTCTTTTCAACAATTTTATATTAAGGATCCCAAACTCACACAAATGAAACCAGAGACTTGAGCCATGGGCCAGCAAGACATCTGTCCAGCTTTACTTTTACACAAAGCGTGCAAAACCATTGGTCTACAAAGTCCTTTTTGTGTCCTCGTGTTTCTTTAAGATGGAGTCTCACAATTTTAAAACCATGATTTAACCTCTGAGACAAAGTTAACGAAGTGAAGGCATACTTTTGCAAACCATCGCTCCTGTCCTCCATGTCTGGTTTTCAGTGCATTCAGCCAAAGCGTCTCCCCTGAGGTAATAATCCTCGATGCAGGAGTACTCCACCGTGTTTCCAACCAGGTAGAAGTCTCTGGGGTTCTGAGGAAACCAAACAAAAAAGGAAACTCTCAAATAAAAACCAAAATCATAATTTCTGCATAGTTACTTTTTTACTCTGCGACAGTTTTGCACTCTTTTCTCGATGTTTATAATCAATGACACATACCTGGATGAATCCGTTCCTGAGGTTTGGAGGTGGTCCACAGGTCTTTGGTGGAGCCACAGAGAGACTGAAGCACTGCGGCTCCATCATCCTGCACGCATACAGTTAAAGCTGTGAGAAACTTAAATACCACCACCTGCTGCTTATTAACAGTGTCTGATATTAAGTTTGATTTCAACTTCACAACACATACGTTTGTGTGTGTGTTTGTGTGGGTGCACTAGTCCTTACTTTAAGAACTGGATCTCATCATCCTCACAGGACTTCTGCTCCACCTGTAGTCCAACACAGTGACGGCCTCCTCTGCTGGGGGCGGGGTTGTCGCAGCTTCGGGTCCTCGATCTATGACCTCCAGAGCAGGACCCCCAGGAGGACCAGCACCTCCAGCTGCCATGGATCACCCCTGAAGAAGAAAAGATTTTGTTTCTCAGGTTTGGCTTTGTGTTTATCGGAGGACTTAAAATCAGATTTAAAGACGGTTAGAAAAACTTGAATTGACTTTACACCTGATTAAAACTGGCTTTAAATTAGTCTATCAAACAGTTTTCAATGATTTCTTTCGATGCTACGTTTACAAAAAAGGGATCCACCATTTCTTGCCAATGTTTTTCAGAACACAATAGAAATGACTAATTTTGCACATTGATCTTTGATGCATAGATATTTAAATAAATCCACTTCACACTCTGATTTGATCTCTTTTAACTCAAGCTTTATATCTTTAACAGCCTTTTTGTCTCCTCAGTGTCTCTGTTTGCTCACCCGGTTGTTCTCCGATCACAGCTCCCCTCTCGCAGGCTCGTCCGGATGTTCCTGGTCTGCAGACGCAGCGACACACGGAGCCGGTCAGCAGTGGCTGCCCGTTGTTCTGACAGGGCCGACAGTGACAGGGGTGCTCCTCTGCCTGGTACTCCTCTGAGGCTCTTTTGAGGTGGAGCTTCTTCAGACCGGCACACTGCACCCCCTTCACCAGCTCGTACAGAGGACGCAGCTGGGGAACAAGGTCAAGTTTATCATAGATGTGACAGTGAACATTATGGGAATTAAGCAAGCTACAGCTAGTTGTGAGAACTGATGGTTGAAGTTAAAAAAAAGGAAGTAAAATAATATACATTTTGATGTATGAATGTGTTATGTACATTAAAGGATGGACACAAAAAAACTAAATCAATATGCATAGGGACAAGAGACGAGCTCGTACTACTATACAATCTACCACAGCTTTAACTCGCTCTCTGTCTCACCTTCTGGTTCACAACTTCAGGGAAGTCTTTCACCGACGAGGCCCAGTTGTCGTAGATCTCCCCGTTAGCTTCAGGGTTCTCCAGATCCAGAACGCTCAAAGCTGATATGAAGGACGGATCTCCTCCAAACACATTTACCTTAATGGGCATTTTGTTTTCTTTGTGTCCTGCAGGCAAAAAGAAGATTAAGCTCAGAATGTACAGAGGAGAAAACCACACATATTTGTCTCTTGACACGACAGTGGACGTTTTTACTCACCATGACTGGACGCAAAAGATTTTGTCAGTTTTTCACAGACGGTCTTGACTTTCTTTCTGAAAAATCGACGTTTCACTTTTCTCCAACACCTCTGGTAGTCTATATCCGTTGTACCTGAGGAGTGTGAGATAAACACAGTCCTAAATCTCACACTGTTGGTTGAAAGGCTTCAGATTTTAAATCAGAGAGATAAAACTTAAATCTAAAGTGTTGAAGGAGACTCCACGTTGGACATTTTCAACTTTTTGATGCAATTAAACTCTTTGAGTAGCTCTGTTTGTAGCTAATATGATGTATTTTTTACATGTTAAATCCATCTATTATCTTGACCGCTTATCCAGGTAGGGGTCACGGGGGGCTGGAGCCTATGCCAGCTGGCTTTGGGCAGAAGGCAGGGTATAACCTGGACAGGTCGCCAACCTATCACAGGGCTAACACAGAGAGACAGACAACCATTCACGCACACACTCACACTAGAGTGATCAATCAACCTGGCAAGCATGTTTTTGGACTTTGGGAGGAAGTATCTGGAGAGAACCCACGCATACACGGGGAGAACATGCAAACTCCACACAGCAAGGCACCTGCCGGCCGGCCGGGATCCGAACCAGGAACCTTCTAGCTGTGAGGCAACAGCGCTACCCACTGCACCACCGTGCAGCCCTACATGTTAAATGTGTTAGAAATTTGTAACCCCATCTATATTTGATCAAAAGTGTCTTTTACAAGCATGTGTGCTGTTATTGGCTTACTCCTCAACTTGTAAACTTTAGACTCATTCTAAAAATGAAAGCTTCCTGTGCATGACCCAATAAAGCTAAATGCAAACAAGAAATTCACAATAACCTCCTGTAATCAATCCACCTTGGATTGCATGTGCTACATTATTTACATCAGCTGTTCTTACTGGTTGAATCAAGTGCCTGGCGGCTTAACTCCAGCAGAGCCTGGTAATCGCCTCCCAGTGCGCCCTCTGAGAGGTAGTGAGTGCCGTACGTCTGCAGCAGCTGGCGGTAGGCAGAGTAGTCGTAAGTTAACGGCAGAGAGGATAACGCCTTCCAGAAGCCGTCAGACAGAATCAGGTACTGAGGAGCAGAGTTCTGAAACTGGGCCAGCTCCACTTTGTTCTTCAGGATTAGAAGTCTGTGAGCCTGCAGGATAGAAAGAAAAGACAAGGATGTCATTCCAAGAAAGATGGTTCAAGAAGTAACAGAGCCAAAGTGCATGAGTGTCAGGTCTTTGTGAGGCAGACGAGGTGTCACTGTCACCTTGTTGTCGCTGAGCTCTTTGTGGAAAGTGCGTCTGTCGTGTCCTATCAAAGCGTTGGACTGGATGTGCTGCATGTAGGACCAGGAGCTCTCATAGGATTCATCGCTCTCCTCATTGTTAACTGTCACCTGCAGCACACAAAGAAAGCAAATGTTCAAAACGTGGATTCATTAGAGGAGCAGTCCTGATTAACTTTCACATAGGATGCAGAGAGGTCCGGTCTTTGCCTCTCAACTTTGAACATCTCCACCAAACATTATCAATTTGTTCCACTCACCTCAAAGTTGTACTTGATGATGTTCTGTGGCAGCCTGTAAAAGACTTTATGATCTCCACTGAACACCTTCCTGCACTGCCCGCCAAAGCTGCGAGTGTTCAGAACATCGCCTCGCAGTTTGCCTGTCAGCACGTCGTACCTGTAATACATGACACAAAAAATCCTTTAGACACACTTTTATATAAACTGAGACATTTTACAGATTTATTTTGATGTAACTTCTCACCCTCTGCCGGTGAAGTCAGAGTTCGGAGGTGTTTTGTGAATGTCACATGAGTAGTCGCTGCTGTCATCCTCACAGTTTCTTTCATCCAGGCCATCCTCACAGTCATGGTCTCCGTTACACACCAGAGAGTGGCTGATACACTGACCTGCAGCAGGGATTCAATAAAGAGGGATCAGTCTATAAAGCAAGAGGCATTATGAGAAGATGTTCAAATAAACTCATAATAGAGTCATAATAGAGACATTTAAATTAAACCATGAGCAGAGCCGTCACCATAAAGGTTACCTTCTTCTAACCAGGAGCTTTAATGATGCTAATACGCAGCATAGAAAAGGGGACGATAGCTTTGTTTGAAAATGTTGACAAAGCAAATTTTTGTTAACTTTGATTTTGATGTTGCACCGTACCAGAGGTGCAGCGGAACCTGTCTTCACAAGCTGTTTCCAGGGGACATCCTTTCTGGGGGACACATGGTTGTTTCTGTGAGGCCTCTCCTGGACATGGCACACCCCCAAACTGGGCGTACACCTCCACATGTCGAGTCCTCACCTGAAGAGGAAACCAAAATAATCATCACATGCAGTTTAAACTTGAACTTCTTTAACGGAATTTAAGAGATGAGGCATGGGTTTAGATATTCAGCAGAGTTACTTATTGAACACAACTTCAAACTATGAATTTTGAGTCTTTACAATGTCCTCAGAATTTAAGAACAGACCATGAGTGAACTACTATGAGTGTGCTCTTCAATACCTTTGTTCTGGAGCAGCCATCACACTCGGACCACTCTCCATAAGGTCCCCATCTGCAGTTAACAGGCTGCTGACAGCTGAGAGGAAAGGATACTTACACTATTAAATCATATCAATCACTATTTTCCAAAACATACAGCAGAAGAAGCGAAACAGATTAAAAAAACATGGCCTGGGCCAAAATTCATTCTCTGATATTAATTAATGGAAGATATGAAGCAGACGCTCATGATTCACATCATCAGAACAATAAAAACAAGTGATAAAGCTGCAGTGAGATGTAAAAAGCTTGGCTTGTGTAGCGTGTGTGTGTGTGTAGTGTGCCATTACCAAACTGGAGACAAGAGGACTGACAACAGGGCCAAAGAAGAAAGACAGGCAGCCAAATCCAGCTGTGCAGAAAATGAGGACAGGTGTTGGGTTTAATGAAACGGGTTGAAATGAGAGCATAGAAGGTTGTTTTTCCTCAACGTATCAGCCCCGTGATTTATGGGACACATATCCTATCTGCACCTTAACTGGGAGTAGTCTTCCCTTCAGTATTAAATAAAGGGATGTAAGACACACTGCTTTATCAGGGGGTCACCAGTTTGAAAAATTCCTTACAGAAGCTGTAACACATTGTAATCATTTTAGGAATCTCACTTAATCTCACTTGTGGCTATTGAAAGCTTCCTGTTTTGACCTGAGTGTTTCACACCGGCTTTGGAGCTTCCATTGTTGATCTATTTCTGGTTGTGGTGTTTAACGTCATCTGCAGTTTGTCCCTTAAGGACTGTGGGTCTTTGAATGTGGCAGAGGAAGTTAAGATCTGTTGTTAGCCATGAGTGTTAAGAGTCATGAAGAGGTCTAAATGTGTCAACAATGACTTTTAGTTCCAGAGAAAACTGACCGTTTAGTAGAGAGTGTAGAAAGTAAAGTTCTATGACAACATAAAGTATTGTTCGCGTTGGCAGCCCTTGCTATATATACCTGGATTTGGACAGCTGCTCTGGCTTTTCACCCTGTTTGCAAACTGCATTGTTGCTTACTGACACCAGGGTGTTAATAACTAAAAAACAGGCCTACAAGGTGATAAACAACTTATTTGGACTTAAAGGAGAACACAAACAGACGTTATAAGCTGAATAAACTCAGAGCAATCTAAACAGAGACAAAGAGTAAAATAAATCTTGATATAAAACATGTGATAGATTGTACAGTACCTTCATGATGTGCTCCTCAGAGGCCAGCAGTCTTATTTGTCCAGCTCTCAAACATTCAGGGTCATATAATCAGCAGGACGGGAGATTTCTCAATAGATCCCGGAGTTCAGGAATTCCCACTCTTAAGAAACATCTCTCCCATTAAATCTGAACCAGATTGTTAATGTCCTTGTTCGATCTCTGAGTCATGAAGAGATGTGACTGCAGCTTGAAGTCACTCCAGCTTTGTTTTGCTCTTTTCTTTCCAACAACACAGTGATCTTATTTCTAGGTGATAATCATGTGTGCTTTGAGTGCTGCTGAGGGGTACAGGAGTGTGATGAAATCCTACAATGAAGAACATTCTCATTGGATTGCAACAGAATCTGTTGTGTAACAAAGGGCCGCTCTGCTGTCAGAAGCTGAGTCTGCACGGTTAGGACAAAGGGCAAAAAATCCCCACTTGGCCCAGAATTCAAAGTGTTCGGATCTGATGTTCTGTAAACACAGAATACCTGTAGACATAACATAGAGTACTAATCATCTACTGATAGAGACATTTAACGAAAATAAATGCTGTCTTATTTAAAAACTATTTGTGTTTAAGTGTCATTTCTGGACCTTTAATTCAGTGGGTAAAGCAAATGATCTTTTGCTCTGTCTGTTAATTTATCTGTTGTCAAAACCTTTCAACCCCCCTTGGAGAATCCTCTGTGAGGGAGCAGGAACCTCTATGTGTGGAGTTTGCATGTTCTCCCCATGCATGCATGGGTTCCCTCCGTGTGCTCCAGCTTCCTCCCACAGTCCATAAACATGCTTGTGAGGTTAAAAGGTGACTCTTCCCTATAGGTGTGAGTGTGTTGGGTTGTTTGTCTCTGTATGTCAATCCTGTGACTGAGTGGTGACCGGTACAGGGTGGACCCCAGCTCCTGCCCAATGAGAGCTGGGTTAGGCTCCAGCCCCCTGTGACCCTGAGTGGAATAAGAGGATAGAATATGGATGAATCATTGTTGAAAATAATATTTAACATCATGCACTAATGCACATATTAGTACACAAAGACTTCAAAATTATGGATTTGTTTTTGTTGGACATTACAGATGACCTCAAAATAAATCATCAACACATATGGCAAGCTGAAGGGGTCAATAGTTATACAGGGGAATGTATGTTTTCATCTGTTCTCAGCTTTCATGTAACTACATGGCAGTTACTGTGTGACCTGGCACTATGTCTCTGTCTTCCCAGGTCAATGTGTATGAAGTTCAAGGTTCAAGGTTCAAGGTTCAAGGTTACTTTATTCATACCCCTAGGTAGATTCTGTTTGCAGCGAGTGAGTCAGCCTCCTTTAAACATCAAAACAACAAACAGCACAAGACAATACATGACAAACAAAAGTGACAAAGCGCTTAGTGCTTAAGAGGTAACCTTGAATAAAAACAATAACAACAGGAAATGAGCAATCAATTAGAGCAAAATCAATAAAAACAAGACAGACATAAAATCCACTGTTGGTCAATAAAAACAAGATAGAAACAAGATAAAAGAAAGAAAGTGCCACCAGTAAAAAGCAAGATAAAAAGGTCCATAAGTACTTCATAAATAGTGGAGAACCTGTTTATAGAGAATAATACTGTATTACTGTGACTTGTTTCTTGTTGTTGAATCACACCGACAAACTATTGTATCTCACATCTGAATCATACTGTGTTTTAATAACATGGTGCAATTTTATGTATGCAATAACTTACCTCACTATCTATTCATTAGATATGAGTGTACATAGTGTGTATATATCTGTAATATTTGCCATATTTTATTTCATTCTATTTTTATTTTATTCTGTTCTGTTCTATTCTATTCTATTTTATTTTACCTTTCTATTATATTTTTAACTATGTAAGCAAACTGTTGTATTCTCATGTCCCATGTTGTAAGCTGCTGTAACAAAATAATTTCCCCAGAGTGAATAAAGTACATCTTATCTTATCTTATCTCTTAACCCACAGAAAATTCTGGATTGAGATTTCATTAATCTTTGTTTCCTCTGGCTCTCCATCCAACTTTAAGGATGTCCATCAACAAGTCTGGTTCTGCTCAGAGTCTCTCCTTGTCCATAGAAGTTTGACATCTTACTTTTCTATAAGTGAATAAAACAAAGAGTACAGTTTAGTCCTGCTCTTTCTGAGAAGTGTCCTAAAATAACTTTTGGTGTAATTCTCCTTCTCTCTCTCCTCATTTCTTACACAAGAAAACGCAAAACCTATGAAATAAGAGAAGGAAGAGACAACAATACCTCTCATCATCTCCAAAGAAAACACATTTAACTTGTAGGGGAACAAAGCTGTGACAGCTCTCACTTCATTCTGTGGTTTGTTTCAGGAAACAGGACAGGGAGCTCAAAGAGCAGGAAGCTCTGACTGAAGTCTTTGTGGTTCTACACACAATGTTGTGGTTGACATCTAGTGGTGACAGATTTTTAACTATAGCTTGATTTCATTTCCAGTGTTTCTTTATCTTAAAATAGAAATATAAAATGCTAAACCAATTTATTTATTTTCAACATATTGATACACATATTGAATGTAAAATGTCTCTTTGCACTGTGTTCTTTTTTATTAATCCAGTAAAATACTCTACCTCATGTTAATCACCCATCCATTGAAAAATTGCATCTTTAAATTTAGTTCAGTCTCCTTTGCTCTGCTGTCTCATGCAGGCATGTGTCTGTCATTAATGTTTAATGTAGCCTTGTACATACTAACTTAATATTTAATGTTTAGAGGTCAAAGTTAACCGGGGTCAAATTAATTATTTGTGCACACATACTGGGCCATTAAAGCAGATCCTGATCCTGATTCTGACAGGGTATAATTTCCTTTCTGGTCGGGTGACATTTTCAAAAATCTTCGTAGTGTTCAAGTTCTTGTCTCAGCTGAGCCGCCGCAGGGAATGTTGGCAAGCAGCCCTGATTTGCATGTTGCAAACCCTACAAGAACCAGCTTGCATGCAGCTTCCTTTAATAATATCATCTAAGATTGTTGTCATTATCATTTTGATTTAATGTCTGTTTAATTTCTAATACATCAACAACACCAAGACAAACCCCTGAACAAAAAATTATGAGTCGGCACGACTTTCACTTTTTAGTATGTAGAACTCAAAACTTTAAGTTACACTACATATGAATGATAAGTTATCTCAACAAAAACTAATCAGTTGGCTCAAATGTAAGATTTCTAGTCAGCCTCAAAACTCAAAATTCTAATGCAGACAGTTGCCTTGAAATTTTGAGTTTTCACAGCTTTTTCGTTTTAACAGCCTGGCCAGAAATGTTGGCCTGGTGTGTGTGTGTGTGTGTGTAACTTTTTTCTGCCATACTGTATTCAACTTCAAAATGTGATGCCAGTTGTTAGTGTTCTTGAAACGTAGTAGTTGTCTTCCATTACTGTCAGCTAATCGCACAAGATGAATGATTTAGAGGCCTCTGTCAAAAGTTCAAACTATGTGTCTGTGTTGCTATGTGTGTGTATGTGTGTGTGTGTGTGTGTTTGTGTGCTATGCAAAGCATGCAGAGAGTGTGTGGGTGGCACCCACTGACTCATACACACAGTCAAAAACAAGTCGCTCACATGTGAGTTGTTGAAACTCACATGTGCTGCTGACTGAACATGACCTGAAATGTGACTCTGCAGGCTGGAGTACGGCTCTGAAAGCTTGAGTAGCTGCTCTGTGACATGAAAACAAACACAGTTCTTCAGATGGAAACACAGCACTTGAGCGTGAAGTGATTTTTCATTGTTTGGTTAGTGTTCTGGCTTCTTACATTTCTCTGTATGAGAAATAAGAACTTGAACTTTGCATTACAAGTCAAACATGCAGAAGTAGTGAACTTTGATAGTTTGTTGTTATTCTTAAAGCTCCTGTAAGAAGTTTTTAACTGGTTATAAAACAGACTGAAATTAATAGTGATGCCTATTTATGACCAATAAAGCAGACGACATCATCAGCAACAAGATTAACTATTTGTATGTTGTCATTTTAAAGCCTGTAGCTGCTGCAAAGGTGTTGCTTTTAGACCTGCTGAGTCACAGCTCACAGAGATCAACCTATTTTTAAATTACCTAAGCAAAGAGTCTCAGTGAGTGATATGTTTGACTGTTGACCGAAGGGTCGCCGGTTCGAGTTCCAGCATGGACGAAGTTTGACAAGTGGACTGGTGGCTGGAGAGGTGCTGGTTCACTTGCCTGGGCACTGCCGAGGTGCCCTTGAGCAAGGCACCGAACCCCCAACTGCTTGGGGTGCGCTGGTTGATGGCAGCATCCTCACTCTGACATATCTGCCTAAGTGCATGTCCACTGCATGTGTGTGCATTGCATGTATATACCAAAAACTGTGCTTGTAGCATGACCGAAAAATAACATGAGTGACAAAATTGAATTTCTTCCTGGGGATTAATAAAGTACGTTCTTCTTCTACTTCTTCTTCTTCTTCTAAAAATACAACAGGAAGACATTTTTGTCAGGAAACACAGCTTACACATGCACGGGGCCAGATCAAAGAACAGATAAGAGATCATCAATTTGTCCACAGGGGGCGCCAAAATCAACACATATAGAAAGTTCCTCACGGGAGCTTTAACATGTCTATTTGAAATACTGTTTTCTCTCTACTTCATTTTATTAGGATGTTCTGAACATTATTTATTTTCAACATTAACTTCATGATCGTTGTCACTTCAAGATTATCTCTGAGAGTAAAATGCGATACTTTAATTTTACAAAGACATGACTCAAATGCAGGACTTTTTCTTGTCATGGAGTATGATGGGGGATTGCTGCACTTGAGACCAAAATGTATTGACAGACCTTTAAAAAAATCTTTGTTTGACCTTAATCTAGCCATGGAAAAAAAATCATTGAGGTAATCTGCCCTGGCCAAGACTCCTTCAAATAAAACATCTAATGACACGAGTGCGTTAAGTTTCAGGACTGTCTTTCAAAAAAAAAAGAGGGACTAACTCGACAAAAAACTCAAATGAAGTTGTAGAGCTCAAACTAAAGTTCAATCAGGAAGACCATTTATCTTAATTATCTTGCCTTTAGTTTATTTTTCATTCTGAACAGTATTCTCTCACACATTCTTAATCTCCTGCTGCCATCGTCTGAAGCTGGCGGTTGAGATATCACTTGTTCTCATCAAGTACTCATGGCACTGTCACACACCCTCATGTGAGCCGCTATCATCTTGCAGCTGTCTTTTCTTGTTCCTTATCTGCCTTTTGTTTGTTCTTTTGGTATGTGCCACCCTATCTTAGTCTCCTTATCACTGCACAGTTCTCACAGATCCAGATGCTGAGACATGTCATCTTTCTGATCATCTGATGTGTAATGTAATGTTTTTAATTGTATTATTCATACACTTCTGTTTATGTTGATCCAAGCTCATCTCACATTTGCCACCTCTGATAAGTAACTGTATGATGCTGTTCTATAAGGAAGCCCTAAAAGGACATGATTCAATGCATTTTGTTTTCTCTGTTTCTTGAGATAATGAGTTAATTTTGTTGTCACCTCAAGATCTTAACTTATTTTTTTCGTGATAATGAGAATTATGCTCGTGTTTTGGATCTTCAACCTGTAAGATAGATGTCTCATAAGAAAATGTATTTTTATTCTGAACTGAGAGAAAATGTTCTAAACAATGTTTGTGAAAAAACAAAACAATTAAAGAAACTGATAACAGGCCTTGTCTATTTCCTGAAGTTATAGGTTACCATATGTACAAATAAATATGTATAAATGTGCTCCTTTTATGTTTAGTACAAAAGCCTTTAAAGGACATGATTCAATACATTTCATTTTCTCCGTTTTCTCTGGATCTCGACTTATTTTTCTCATTATTTGGAGAAAACAAAGCTTGTTATTTCGAGATAAAGAGAAAAAAAAAGTTACAATCTTGAAAAATCTTGTGAAATTAAGTTTTTATCTCGAGAAAACAAAGACAATAAAATGTATTTAATGATGTCCATTTAGGGCTTCCATGGTTTTGTATTCCAACCCTTTACATTATTTCATTTAATAAGAAAGAAACTCGTGATTGATGAAATGTCATCTAAGACAGGGGTTCCCAAAGTGTGGGTCTGGACCCCCTGGGGGATCGCAGACACAAATGGGGGGTCGTGAGATGTCTTCATGAATGTTTTTTTTTTAAAAGTTATTTAGAATTAGTACATTTCACCCATTATAGTAAAATATATTGACAAAACAGTAGCTTACCTTGAAGTAAAACCTTGAAAATAGAAAATGTAATGAGTTTTCTGCCTTTCTTTATACCAGATGACTCCTAAGTTTAGGGTTAGTGAACAGTTAATTGTCAAAAGCATCAGTATCAGTTTGTTAATTCATAAAGGTACAGGAAACGCAGCCACATGCTCAAATAGGTAGGTTAATTCTGTGCAGACCCGCTAAATGAAGCCACATTACATCACTTTGAGGGGCAGTGGGGGTCGCGGGCTGAAAAGTTTGGGAACCCCTGATCCAAGAAGTATCCTCGGAAATGTAGGGAAGTAGAAGTACGAAAAAATATAAGTAACTCCTTCACAGAATTTGAATAAAGTGCTTGGTTACTTTATAAAATGTGAACTACTTATTTTAATCTCACCCACAGGATTTTTTCTAGCCATAGACTGATGGTTTTATTAGGTGATCATGACGCTCAGTGGATTGTCTTCACCGACAGATGGCGCCCTCCTCTGCGCCGCCTGAACAACAGCTGTGCGTCTGCTCCAAAACACACACACACACACACACACACACACACACACCGCAGCAGCCAGTCAGTAGGGTTTCTTCGACAGCGTATCCAGCCCACATTCACCATCTCGGTTAGACTCATTTCCTCTGGGTCTGTCAGCGTGTCCTCGCGGGTTGTTTCGAGGGACTTGGGACCTCTTTGATTTTTCACTATCGGGTTTTTAATCAGAGATCCCCTTCAGACCTCCAGGAAGGGGATCAGACTGCTGCCAAGTCCAGCACCGCGGTGAGCTGCTTCTCATGTCAGTCCTGTGTGGTCCTGTGTGTTTACGCAGCTGTATGGAGACCAGGATCCCTCTGTGACCCAACCAGAACGGTAAACTGAAGTCTTTACTGTCCTACAGCCTCAATGTTAAATGTACTTACTTTTAGATATGAATGTGTAAAAGCTGTCTGCTTACTTTCTCCATGATTGTTGCACAATCTCAGAGAGGAGGAGGGAGACAGGTATGAGCCTGGACTGTGAAGCGTTAAAAAACATTCTATTAAAGTGAGACTGCTGTGAAGGAAAGTTAAGTATGTGTATTTTAACCTGCATTACAAAAGCAGCTCATGTAGCTTTGAAAAAAGATTACAATCTGCACTGGTAAGATCAGTTAAATTCACATTCTAAGGACCTAAGTTACTTTATTATTCAGTTTTTGAAGGAAAGTATCTTTTTTTATTCCTTAGAACTGGGGAAATTGGTTGTTTTATGAATTTGAGCACTGTTTGGACAAACATTTTCAACTGCTTGTGCAGTTTTTCCATGAAAATGTCAGTTGGTCACCTGCTGCAGCTTCTTGTTTGTGAGGATTTTTTTCCTTTCACATTTTGCATGGACAAAGAAAACGAAAAAAACATGCACAATATGTAGATTTTGAATCTAATCGAGCACTTGATTGCATAAACCGATGGCTGCTTGAATGATCAGAATCAGAATCAGAAATACTTTATTTATCCCTGGGAGGGAAATTCAGTCATTATATATACTAAATAATTAATTAAATATTAATAGAAGAAATAATAAAATAAGATATAAATATGCATCAAATAAAATAATAAAGGATATACAGAAGCGCAGATTAGTTAGAAAATGTCTTTGTACAAAAGCGCTGGGAAAAATGATTTGCAGATAACAGACATTTTTTGGAGTTCATGCCCTAAAAGATGAGTATAATACATCCAAAGAGAAACACTGTAATGTTATATTTAAAACTGCATTAGCATGGAGTTTGTGGAAAAAGTGGGACTAAAGAAAAGAACCACAAAAGGACACTAAGTATTTGGAATAACAACTTGATCATGTTGATTTGTCACTGCAATTCTAACAGCTCGGTGCTGCTGGCCAAAAGAGAACGATAAACAAAGAAAGAGGCGAAGAAAAATTCAACTTTTTCATGCTTTGCTGTCTTACGCAGTTACTTTTTGATGTTTCCCACGGGGCTTAGGTGTATGCTTTGATTTAGTCACGTTAAGCTCCTGTTAAAGTCTGATAAATGTACACAGATTCACAGTAATGGTTCGCTCTGATTGAGGCAAACCCACATCCAGTCACATGATAAACACGAAAACATGAAAACTGAACACAAACACTTATATCTCTGTTTTTCAAACGAGAGGGGATTTCCACTGTTGTTGAGCTATAGGGCCGGACCCTTCCTGTTCTACTCAGTGAAAGTCAATACAGATGTATGGCCGGGTTTCCGGCCATGATAGCATTAGAAGATATTTACTGCAATGTAACCGTAACCCTGCACGCCTTAGGCTGATCTTAACTGAATGTTCTCATGTTGATTGATTCAGATGTCATATTACAGCTGTTTCTTCACCTTGTGTGACATAATGTAATCACAATCAAATAACAACCGTTTGCTGGAAAGAGATTAAGCTCTCAATCTCACAGAATTTCAAAATCTCACCCCACAAACCTCAGAAACCTAAAATGCCTTCTTCTGCTTGACTGTGACAGCCGAGATACGTAAACGTTTGAGGACAATGTTTCAAGAAATAGCAGCTCCCAGATTTTAAAACCTGACTGTGAGGTTCTCACAATCTTTGCTAAGACCTTGAGTTTGTTTGTAGAGTCCAAAACCTTTTCACCCATGTCTGAGGCTTCTGCAGCAGGTTTAGTCTGCGAGTCCGTCTTATCAGCATGAGAAAACCCATAGTGTGAATGTTTGTCTCCTCTCAGCTGTGTGTCCAACAGAGATTACATGAAATACCATCGCTACGAGTTTTTGTTGTTGAAGTGAACATTCTTCCTTCTCCTATCTCTACTTTTGTAAATTAATGTTATTCTAATGCAACTTTCAAGAATGTAGCCTCAGAGTAACCCTTCATAAGTAGAGAAAGGTTCGTAACAGGGATTATGCTTAACGTGTTGCACTTGTAAAGCTACCTAACAGAGAGTCTGACTGATGCCGAACGCACAAGGCCAAACTCATAAGGTGAATTCAGCCAGGACTTCACAGCTATTACTCGTTACACATAAACATAAACACTCACTAATGCAGCTTCTAGCACTTATGTGTTAGAGGATTATCGCCATTATCGATTGAATCCACTCTTCAAAAGGATGGAGGTCGCCGTATTGGAAATGCTGAATCAGCCTAGCAAGAGGCATTGAGTTGGGCCTTCAGGCTCCTGGCTTACAGCTACAGTGTGCTCCCCTGTCAGTATGTCAGCCGCACCTCTCATTATGTGTAATTATACAAAACTTGTAGCCTCAATATCGTCAAATGACTTTTTAAACTATTCACCCTGAAGCGTGTCCGAAGAGAGAAATAGGCCATACAGACTGAAACCATCTTTCAAATCAGGCTGCAAACTTTTTGAATTGGAACTGGGCTTTTGGAGGCAGCTTCAAGTGGACACTGGAGGAACTACAGCTTGTAACACTCATGTATTGGCTTCAGTTTTCAGATTCAGATTCAAACAACTTTATTGATCCCAAGAAGGGCAATTCATTTATATCTTACCATACAACATTTAACATTTAACATTTACAACACATCCATCATATATACATGCTACAAGTCAAGCACCGGATCTGTACATGAGACCAGAGGGTCTGTGAAGGACAGCACTAAGTTGATTAATTTTATATGAAATAAATAACAGTAAGATAAGACAAAGATTAAAAGACAATATGATCTACTTTGTCATACCAATGCTATTTAAAATGACTAAAAAGACTACTGCCTGAGTTTAAAAGCCTGATAGCAGACTGGATAAAAGATTTGGAGTAACGATTAGTTCTCCTCAAGGGTGTGTAAAAACAGCGAGCTGAAGGCATCAGTACAAATTCAGTAGAAAGAACATGTAATGGCTGACATTGCAAACCTTAACAATGCTCTGCAAGCTGTTCTTCTCCTTAATGAGTAAGCCATTAATCCAGCAGATAAAAAGAAAAGGTTAAAAGACTTTCAATAAAAGAGACTTAAAATCCTCACCCTGACATTAAAAGAGTTCAGTTTTCTCAACAGGTAAATTCTCTGGTGGCTTCTGTTGACGATGGACTCTACGTTGACATCAAACTTCAATTTAGAATCAAACGCAGATCCAAGATATTTGTATGACTCGACAGTTTTAACACCTGAGGCTGCCGCTTGGTCCCCTCACTCAGATTGTTTATAAATCAGTGGTATGGTGTCAGTTTTCATATCTTTCAAAGAGGAACTCAGATTTAATACATGTCATAGCGAGTGACTTATAATGAAAGTGTCCCCAAAACTAGAATCTCAGTATGCAGCATTAGTTTTAAATTCTAACCTCTGTTAAGAATGTATTGTGTATCAGAGGATAAATATTTTGTAGATCTGGTTGTGTTAAAGAGAAGACACAAACAAGTAATAATCACAAAGTTTAGACCCAATGGTTTTCATCAGGTGATAGTGTACTGCTGCCTGTCTTTACCTGGACTCTCTTTTTTCTCCCCATTAAATTTAGGTTAGATTTTGGTTTAGGTTAAATTTTGTGTTTCTTAATATTCATGTAGCAATGAGTGAGTTTGTTTGCTTTTATATATATTTTCTTCATGCTGTTTTTTTTTTACTTAAACATCCCTCTATCATAGATTTGGTCCAGTGACTTGTAATGAAGCAGCACATGCATCCTATTTATAACAGAATGTAAAGAATATTAAATGCCTTAATCGTATGATTAAGCAAGCTATAAATACCCTTTATATAAGATTCAAGTCGTGTCCACTCAGTATAACATTCCCATGTTGTAACTAAACGGAGCAGAGCTTGATAAAGTAATAAAGTCATCAGTGGTTATTTGAGAGATCGAATTAAGATTAACCTTTATTTTCTAATAAATCAAATTAAAAATGATTCAGCACTGCGGGTCGAGTATTAATGCTTGTAACGACCTATCAAGCTGCATTAACTCCTCCCTGTATTATAAGTGATATAAGTATGAATGGATCCATCCGTGTGTTTCTGTGCTTTACTGGCCGTGAAAACGTTTCCATTGAGTCCACCTTAAAGAAAAACACAAAACTAGGTCGAGAACATTTGATACCTTTAGCACACCTGATCTACAAGCTGACCTCTCAGGTGTGTACACTCTTTTCACAAAATCCCTTCAGTGACGTACATTTCTGGGTGGGGACTTGAATTATGTTAAAGCCTTGAAGTGATTGTAAAAGCAGCAATTAGACGGGTGTTAGGTTGCAAGAGGAACATGAAGATGCTGTTTTTCTCAGAATAATGAGGCGTTTCAGAAAAATGAGAAAGATGTTTTGCAGAAAATATTTAATAAACTCAGGCTGAGAAACTTTTTAGGGATCTCTAACACAAAGAGCTCAAACTTAAGGCTGAAAAATAATGGAAATAATATAAGTGGAAATATTTTAATTCTTGTTGAAACCACATTCAAAGAAGAGTAAACAAGACATATAAGTAAATAAGGCTGAGAACATAGTACGGGTGGATTTCACTCATGCTGGCAGGAGCCCAGCACTGTCGGCTGGAGATTAGTGTCACGTTTGTAACAAAACTGTTTACTGTTTGGAAACACGCCTCTCCTGGAGGGGTAATCAGTGTGGAAACCATGAATAAAACATGCTCCCATTCTGATTTACTGCTGCTGGTACTCCCTGCTGTCCAGTAAATGCAGTGCACTGTAATTCAACACTTAAATTTAATTTAGATTATTCACTTGACATGCTGTCTGAATCTACTTGGAAGAAAATAACGTACGCTACACTGAGCAAACATTTCGTAAATCATTGTTAAGTCTCTGTCCATGCGTTAGGCATATTTCAATGATGATGATGTTATGAAAAATGATCAAGGAGATGTTTTGAGCTAAACTGAAGCACTCAGAGAAGTTCAGTAAGTCTCAGTATGAACAGAAAGACTAAATTAAGTGAATGTGGCAGTTAAAAAATGGATGTTGCTGAAGTTGTGGTTTAAGTGGAAGCACTTATTTAAGTTCATCTCAGTCTGAACAGCTCTATAATATTCAATGCATATGAAAGTGCTTAAAGGAGAGATGAAGTGTTTACAAGAAGGCAACAAAAGGACTTGAAGTGTAGCTGCTGAGATGATGCAACTGTGTCAAAAATTCAAAGTATCATTGAGACAACTTGAAGTTGAGTGTTGGTTCCAGTGTGAAACTAAAGGGATAAACTGAGTCAAAGTTTAGAGTAGGAGCGTAGCCTGCGGCTGGAGGAGCTCTTTCAGTGTGAGTTCTGCGTAAAGCTTCCTATTTGTTTAGGTGTAGCTGCTGAAAGATGTAATCAGAGTGCAAACAAGGAAAGAAGTAACAATGTCAGATAAAAGATAAGTGATAAAAACAGCAGAAAGTGTCGGTGTGAAGAGCTTTGAAGGCAATGAGAGGAGTTTGGACCATGACCTACATAATAAAATTAGATTATCAGAGACATGATTGTTTATTCCTTTTATGTTGGATTTTAATTTCTGTGTTCAGGTTTGAAGTGATATTTATTCCTTACCCTGAAGTGTCTCTGTTTAGAGCTCTGCAGGTAAAGTTTGTCAGTGAGAAGTAAGTTATCAACCAAGAGAGTAAAGTAGGATTAAAAAGAAGATCTGTATTCCAATCATTTGCTGGAATAACAATTGAACACAGCGGGTGATGGTGCTCATGGGAAATGCAGTCTGTCTGAAGAGTTCACCAGAATCAACATCAACACAGCATGAAAATTACTTACTGTGCCTTTAAGGATTCATTTTCAGCTCAGGCGTGAAAATTTGAGATTTTTCATACAAGTGTTGTTAATTGGATGAGCATTTGAAATAAGATTAAGTCAGCTGAGTGAGCTCTTTCAAATATATAGTTTCAAGTAGCTCACATATCTTTCATTCATCTGGGTTTCTTTTCACTTGTGAAACCTGATGCTTTTATGACTTGTTTGTTTTGCTTTACTGTCAGAGACTGTCTTTTTAAAAAAGCTCTTTACATCCAGGTTATCTTTATGTTATGCAAACTAAAGATGTGCATGATGTTGAAGCCTGCATGAATTAAAAGCAGAGAGAACGTACAGATTAAAGGTTTAGATAGTAAAAGGGTATCTGGGGTTTTTGTCCTAAAGAGTTCAAAGTGTTCCAAGAATCTAGCGAAATATTTGCTGAGTGAGTTCAGAGCAGCTGGATGTTGTATAGAACATCCTGATAAGGTCTGATGTATACATTGGAGCATGAATCACACACTGTAACGTGCAGTTATTTGACTAAGCACTTTAAAATGTTATGACTTAATAAGGTTTCTTTTTGGACGAGGCCCGTCTCTCCTCTTTGAAAGCTGAGGAGTGTCTCTGTTTGATGGTGGTGGGCTGGGCCTTCATGTGAAGTGTGGTTCAGCCTGGGTGGACGGCACAGAGAAAGTAACATTTGCCACATGTTTCCTTGACAGCTCAACACCATGGCTGCCGCTCTCACCATGCTCTTGTTTTTCCTCCACATCTTTTCTGCTTCTGCGCTGGAATCAGCCTCCCATCAAGGTATGTTTGTGAATATTTTAGTTGTTCATTGCAACTTTTATCTTAAATAATTTGCATAGTATCAAGTATAACTGGATTTATTTTTTTTAACTTAAGGTAGGTTTATGATTAATCTAACATATTGTGTTGGGGTTCTTTCATAATCTGTTCTTGGCATGGGAAATGTTTTGCAGTGTTTTTGGATGCTGACATTTTTTTGTTTGGAGTCAAAAGTTGAACATCAGATGGAACAAATGTCTGAGATAAATCTGCTTTATTTTGCGACAGGACATTCTGAGCCTGGAAAGTAGAACACATTTATAGTTGCGTAGTTCCTGCTCTTTGCATTAAAGTGATTGTAAAAAATGTTGCACAGCAGCCAAGCTCTCCTCAGAGAGTCACATGGAGCAGCCAGTTGATTTCTAGTGAAGTGGCTTACCAGGAATTCTGCAGAGCGGAGAGTACTCCACCGCTGAACAATGAGAAGCTGTTTAGTGTGTGGAGGCCCTCTTTCTTCCAAACAGCCTCTCAGTGCTGGGAGAAAGGATGTGTATTTGCATACATAGGCCGAGTTTTTATTCACAGATGTAAACAATGTTTGTACTCACCATTTAATCCACAGAAGGACATCCTGTGCTTTTGTCTTGTTACGCAACACTGTGGGTAAATGAGCAGAGGCGTGGACAAAGGACACGTTCTCCTCTACTCTTAGTCCCCTGCTACTCATTTTTACTGTTTTTCATTTTATGTCCTTGGCACTGGATCCCACTGCATGTGCAGACACGTCTTTCCCTTTTTCCATACTTGGGTGTGAGCACTGATAACCTGCTGCCAAATTCAAATCAGTTGTGATTTTTTTAAACACACTTTTAGAACAAGTTTACAAACTCTTAACAGCCTGAGTCACATGTCTGATTCGCTGCTGTGATCTAAACAGTAATCAGTCAACAAACTGTGATGTTGTGGTTAATGGCTGCAGGCCCAGCAGGAGAAATGGCAATACTTCGTTGAAGAATTAAAAAAAGGGGGACTTGATGATTATTCCTAATTAGCTTCTCAAAGACAACTCTTAAGATGTCTCGCGGCAGCAGCTACCCTCATGCACTTCCCTCCAGAAAGTGTCCCTGCCTTGACCCGTAGGGGTGGCTGTGTGAGTGCAGACCAAGCGGCAACCTCTGGTCTCAAATAAGGAGCCCATGCAGATGTGTTATAAGCTGCAATTCATTGAGAATCCGTTTGAGGCTGGCTGCGGAAACACTGGAAACCACATAGACACCCATTCAAAGAAGACGATCTTTGCAGCATTAATAAATATATAATATAATAAGATATATAATAAGATTACGAGTTTTGCCCAAATAAGGACATGACTGACTTGACTGACAGGCGGGAACACATAGCTGTTGGCTATGAGACTCAAACTCTGCCTCTTTACCTCACACTAAGCTTGGTTGAGTTTATCATTTCTGATATGGCTGCTTCCGCCAATTGGCTTCAAAACAGCACTCAGGAATAGATGGGTGACATCGTGGATACTACCTCCATTATCTACACAGTCTATGGTGCAGACTCTAAGCTGACGTTTTTCCTGCATGATGTCTGTGTGATGTTAGTTTGAGTCAATGTGTGAACACAGCAGGTGACAGTCTGGAACATGAACCTTCAGCGAGTAGGTGGAATGCTTAGTGTCTGTCAGTTTGTTTCAACAGCCTGTTGTTGTGCAAAATCTACGTGTATACACTACTAGTCAAAAGTTTGGACACACCTTCTCATTCAATGGTTTTTATTTATTTTAACTATTTTCAACATTGTAGATTAATACTGAAGACATCAAAACTATGAAATAATCTGGTTTTGTCATAATCTGGATTACAACAGTAGTCAAATAGGGCTTTCCATTGTGTACTAACCCTACCTCTGAACAACACAACTGATGGTCTCAAACACATTAAGAAGGCAAGTCATTCTACAAATGAACTCTTGACAAGGCTCATGTTAATTAGAAACCATTCCAGGAGACCACTTCATGAAGCAGACTGAGAGAATACCAAGAGTGTGCAAAACTGTCATGAAGGAAGAAGGGGGCTACTTTACAGAATCTAAAATATAAAACATATTCTGCTTTGTTTAACACTTTTTTGTTCATTCAATAATTCCATATATGTTCTTTCATAGTTTTGATGTCTTAATAGGTATTAATCTACAGTGTTTCAAATTATTAAAATAAATACAAACCTTTGAACAAGAAAATGTTTCCAAACTTTTGACTGGTAGTGTACTGTATGTACATATGTGTGTGGCCCCTGTCTTCAAAAATCTATCACATAATGAAGACCAGTGAACACAATGTTGGGATTTATTCAACTTTTTGTAGAAGTAAGTAGGAGTGCAGACTTATACAGTCAGATCAGTTGCTGAGTTGTTCATTGGAAATGACTTCCCTTGAAAACGCCTCACACTGTCGTCACCATAAGCTCCTGGAAACATCAGAATGACAAAGTGTTTTATATTTATTCAAGCCATGAATACTGCAGGGGAAGTTTTCTTTTAGAACAACAGTCGCCTAAAATAACTCCTCTGACTTCACTCACTGGAGGTCCTGTGTTCGATGAAAGGTCCCTGCTGTGGAGGACAAGTTTTCTTTCCTGCTCCCACCTGATCAATGCTGATAGGAATAGGGACATGAGTTCTGCATATGCTCACTAGCAGAGGTCATACTGTGACTTTTTGCACAAACAAGTGACAGCTTTTTTTCTGTCTTTTGCCTCATTGAGCTTGTTAAGTCTGTAAAAGATTCAGTAATGACCGATTAGGGCATTGTGGTGCTCCGCCAAGGGAGGAAGTGGCTTTCCTTCACTCTGAGGATGAAGTATTTCCCCCTGAGAGTGCTCTGATTGATATGTGATCATGTGACTCTCTTAATCACTGTTTGTCCTGTGTGCTCAGAGGGAAGACTTTAAAAAGGCTTCCCACCAAAGCGCTGTGTGCATGCTAATAGATGTAATAAGAAAACACTTGTTATCATCTGCAGGCTGTATCAACAAAATAATAAGAATTACCGGAATGGCTGAAGGGATGAGCGAGTTCTTTAAAGGACATTACTGCTAACTCCTGTTTCCTGCTTCCTTTGAAATGATGGCGAAGAGGAAATGCCTCTGAGCTAATCAAAACAGATTGAGGCAGAATGTTTTGTTTCACCCTGAAATAGACTGTGTGGGCAGCACTCAGAGAAAATCACGCTGTAAACATGTTTACTCAGTATGGTTGCCTGGGAAAGAGGAGACCTGTAATGAGAATGCATTTTGAATCGCTAATAAGGTCTTGGAAATTGTGTGTTTGCTTTGTAGCTCTGATGGCTGTGTTCAGAAAGTGCTCGGCTGCCGCTGCTCTCATGTTTGCTTACGCTAGAAGTGAACTCTGTGTGGCAGCTGCTGAGCAAACACAGCAGCAAGCACGGACGCACAGACACTGAAGTGAAGCCAGTTTGCAAGTTGTTCTAGTTTTACCAGAAAGAACTCTCTGCCATTAAGAGCACACGTAGTAACAGAACATGCAGACCGCTCACACAGCATGTGGAGCTGGACTAAAGTCAAAATAAGGAGCAATACACTGTAACTATTTATTTATTATATTTTTTAAAGCAATTTTGGTGTTAAACTGTTTGCATATTTACTTTATTCAGACATGTATTCTGACACCTGCGACACCAGATCAAGCGTCAACATCCGGTCTAAAAATATGAGTCCAATGCAGAAGTGTTAAAAACTGCAGTTCATCGAGGATCCACTTGAGGCTGGCTCTGGAAGTACCAGAAACCACATACACACCAATTCAAAAAAGCCAAACTTTACAGCAGAAATAAACACTTTTACAGCCTGTGAAACGACTTTGAGTGTAGTCTGGATAGCTCATTTCTTGATCCGCATACACTGTATGGGGTTATTTTTCATAATGCAGCAATTTCAAAGATATTAAGATTACGAGTCTTCAAATGAGAAGCACAGCTGACTTGATTGACAGGCGGGAAAACTGCAGCTGTTGGCAAGGAGGCTCAAAGCCCGCCTCTTTACGTCACACTCGCTCAACAGCTGTTATGTTGAGTTCAACATTTCCAATATGGCTTACGCCATCAATTGGCCTAAAAACAGCGCTTCAGAAACATACCGGTGTCGTCACACATACCTCCATTATTTCCAAAACACATTTCATAGCTGTTTGGCTGAAAACTCACAAATCCAAAACCGATGCTTTTCAGGAATTCAAGAAAAAAACATGATTTTTAAATAATTAGACACTACATGGGATTTAGGCACACACTCTTTTCATACTGACTTATTGACTAAGGGTGTAGCAGTACAAAAAAGTTTCAGTGTCCAGGTACTATACACCAGGGGTGTCAAACATGCAGCCTGCGGGCCAAAACAGGCCTGCCAGAAGTTCCAATCCGGCCCGCGGAACAACTTTGCAAAGTGAAAAAACTACAGAGAAGACATTTACTGCACTTTTTCAATAAAAGTAACTACTATTTCAGATTTGTTTGCTGGGGGTCGCATAAAATCATAGCGCTGATGGAGCGCACCTGAACAGCGCTCCGGGACTTTTTTTCTCAAAGCACTATAAGATGATCCAATTAGCACTAAAGTTTACATATATGTAGACTTTATATCTAAACTTATTACAGCAGGAACGGTGGATCCACAATTTTCAAAAGGAGCCACAAATTATACGCGTGCTTACCATACATGTGCATGCCTTACAGGTGCACTCAGTCACTACTAACACTCACACTATCCCTTCATACAACACTGTCCAGCAAGCAGACTGTTCATGTTTGAGCTGAGGGGTCCAAAATAGTCAACTTTACCTTGTTCATTATTATAGTCTCTGTGTTCTTTTGCAGTAAACATTACACACTGTGTCAGCATGGCAAAAACTACAACAGTTGTTTCTGTAGAATGATAGTTCATTAAATGTGAACATTTTCCGAATGTTCTTGTACTTTTTTTGCACTAAAACAAAGGGAAAAATGTAGAGTTGTCATTATTTATAGGTTATTATGTTATGATTTTACTGGTCCGGCCCACTTCAGGTCAACTTGGGCTGTATGTGGCCCCTGAACTGAAATTAGTTTGACACCCCTGCTATACACACACCATGAGAATACACCATAAATTAATCTGGAGAAATTGCTGCTTTGACATGTATTTCTGTCCAACACTCACAAGTGAAAAAACGCCCAGCTGTTATGATTTATCAGGATGAAGCGAGCCATAAAAGTGCTTCACATAGCTGAGTGTCAAATTGATTTTTCTTTTAATCCTGAGCTAAGCACAGTTCTGAGGAGGACAGAGGATCTGGTAAACAGGTTATTTTTAACCTGTAGCTCTCCTTCCACGAAGTGTCCTGAGCAGGCCAAAGGTATTCATCATCTGCTCCCAGCGTTGATGCAAAGGAGCCATCTTGTCCTCCCTCGTCACAGTGCTCAAGCCTACTCAGTGTGTGCGTGTGCGTGTGCGTGTGTTTGTGTGTGTGTGTGGTTTCTCCATGAAGTGTTTGTCATCAGCACTACTGCTGCTGTCCCCAGAACCACTGATCACAACACCTCCTGGTAATACAATCAGCAACTGAATGGAATGAAAACGGCCCCCTCAGCTCTTTACTTAAAGGGACAGTTCACCTTCTGTAGACAAAACTGATTTTCTCAATGGTTATGTATGTCATGCAGATATTTTTCTACACATGCATGGTGAGTGTAATGCTCTTGGTAGCTCCTTGAATTAAGATTATTATGCTAAAATGTGTATTCAAACGCCCAGAATTTGTGCATCGCTGGAAACTGGAAATTGAAAGCTTTGAAAAATTTGGCCAATTATCATTTTTCATGTCAGTAAATTAACTTTTATATTGTTTGTGACCAAGTGCTAACAAAGCAGCAACCGTCACTGCTAAAAAATGACGCCAATGTGGAAGTGGTCAAAACTGCAGTTCCTTGAGTGTCCACTTAAGGCTGACTCCCAAAGCCAAGGAATCCATGTGAACACCATAGACTGTATGAATAATGGAGGTAGAATCCGTGATGTCACCCATCTGTTTCTGAAGCACTGTTTTGAGGCCAGTTGGCGGCGGCGGCAGCCATATTGTAAATGCTAAACTCAACATAATTGCTGTTGAGCGAGTGTGAGGTGAAGAGGCGGGCTTTGAGCCTCGTAATGGAAAATCATAATCTAATGTATTCGAAATCGTAGTGTTATGAAAAAATTCACCTCCGTACAGTGTGTGCCGATCAAGAAATGAGCTATCCATACTACACTCGTTTTTTGTACCAGGCTGTAAACATGTTTATTTCTGCTGTAAAGATCGGCTTTTTGAATTGGTGTGTATGTGGTTTCCTGTACTTCTGGAGCCAGCCACAAGCAGACACTCGATAAACTGCAGTTTTCAGCACTTCTGCATTGGCTTCAATTCTCGTGGCTGGAGATTGTTGCTTGGTCCAGACTCAATGCTAAACTTACACTCTTGCATTAGCTCTTGCTAGAGTAGTGTCGTTTGCAGAGTAATGCATTACAATCCATGAGTGTGTTTTGTACGTGGTTAGCGTGCTCAAAATCCTGGTGTTTTACTGCTTTATATGCACAACAAACTCAATACATGTTCAATATGTGCACCAATGGATGTAAATCAAACTATCTGATCAATGCTACAGCCAATTAAATTTGACATAGCACTCCATTGATTTTGTCACAGTGGGCAGTAAAAATGAAAGATCAGAATCAATGTGACTGAACCAGAGAAGAGATACGGTCCTCTTCATTCTCCATGTTCTTTCATTTTTTATCACACATGGTTTCTTTATAACTCTGGACACAACTGTGTGGATTTGGTTGTGTTACACTATCTGATGTATCTAATAAAACAACAAGCTCTTAGCCTCTAATGTTTATGAGGAGAAGAGGTCTGCAAGATCAAATGTTGAGTCTGTTCTGTTTGAGGCAGTTCAGTAGACTTCAAGACTTGGGACGTTAAAAACAATTATTATCACACTTTTCCAAGGCTTAGTGTTTTGTTTTGTTTTTTGTCTACAGCACACGTAAATACCAGGTTATTTCCGTATGACTATCAGCTGTTTTTAGTGTTCTTATTTTGTAAACACAATACAGATGTACTGTATTTGGACACAGCTCCTCTGAGAAACTCTGCCCTGATTACATGGTTTCAATGTGGGCTGAAAACAGGATCCAAATTGCAGATTTCTAAGTACACAGAAACATATTCCCTGACAGCTGTGGCAGTGAACTCTGCAGCTTTCACTTGAAGAGCTGTAACAAAGACTTCCAGGAAAAAGCTGATTTTTGCCCTGCGGCTGGGGTGCTCACTGGAGTCACATATATCATGACTGAAGTGGAGCACAGTCTTCTCCAAAGGCAACAATGAGTCACAGCGGTTACAAACAAACTATTTAACGAAACAGATTTAATCCAAAACAATTAGATATGTAATAATTTTCTCTCTCTCTCCTGTCACTGTGTCTCCCCACAGTCCTCCCCCAGAGACCCCCACACCTCACTGGGTGCTTCTCTGCCAACATGGAGACTTTCCGCTGCAGATGGAATGTGGGAACTTTCCAGAACCTCTCGGAGCCAGGAGATTTACGCTTATTGTACATCAAGAAAGAGTGAGGGGAAACATTCATCATTACCTGCACACATGTTTTTTAAATAGGAAGATCTTTTGTTTACTCTCTTGTTACTCTGAGTCCACCTGACAGACGCTAGATTATGTAGTACAACCAAAAATAACGAGCCTTGACCCTGCAGGTTTTGAAAGGTTAAAAAAGGACACTTGATGAAATGACAGAAACACGTTGATCTATAAAAACAAACAAGTATTAAAGATAGAAAGACACTTGAAAATAAAAGTTTGTACAACTTTATAAGTGTACAAACTATTTTAAAAGAATCGTTAGGAAAAATAAAAAAACACACAAGACTCTCTTTTAATGTCATCTTAAGAGTCCATGTCCATTAAAAGGTGCATTTCAACCAAGAGTTCCAGGGTCTTTTAGCCCCCAGAACTACTTTACCCTGAACTAAAAGGTTTCTGTGCGCCCATTGTAGTCTGCAAAATCAGCCGTGGGCTGAAGTCCCGGGTAGATTGTGCAAATCAGGCCAGTGACGTATGGAGAAAAAAATAAGTAAATGCACTACACCACCAGACCAGTAGAGGGCAGTAATACAAAGACAAATGCCATTCATCACAGATGACACCATAGAAGCAGACGGACAGGCAGGTATCATTATGAGCAACACAACAGTTAGCCTATTAGCATGGAAGAGACTCAGCTCACGCTGTTTTAGATGGTGCCATATTTCATCACAGATGGATTCACTGAATCAACATGTGAGAGGAGATAAACGCGAGTAGCAAAGGCGTTTCAACACGGCTTTAAAATCCTTTTGAACTCAAAAAGCTGTGGCAGAGATCGGCCGGTGTTTTGGTTTAAACAGCGACCCTGTTAACTGCCGACTTTCAGCTGGATGCATCCCTCATAAACGTCTTTAGACGATCATTAAATATCTGATGAGGATATTTTTAAATCTTAATAAAAACTAAACTAGTTTGCATTCCCAGGAACTCCCTCTGTGTTTCAACAGCTGTGTAAACTCCACAAACACTGATACGTTCAGCTGAAGGTCTCCAGTTTACAGGGTCACTTTTAAAACCGTAACACTGGGAGAGACGCATTTACGGTGGGCTGAGGGAAGACTACTGTTACAAGCTGCTAAATCAAGTGAATCACAGCTTCTTCTTTTGAAAAGTACACACACATACAAAAAATATAGAACAATTAAAAAGAAATGAAAGAAAGAGAAATCAAGTGAATCACAGATCACCTAAAGGCATTTTTGTGCTAGCAGCACCAACAACCACAATTTCTGCAAGGGAGAAAAGTCATATAAAGGCACGTTACGTCTGTTTTTAAAGCTTCTGTGGGTTTCATAATTTATTTTATTCAAGGAGATGTCAAAAGTCAGGTTAGTTCCTCCTCTTATTGTTCTTGGTATTGAATGTTCCAAAAGTTGACCTAGTTTCTGTTGATACGGCTCTGAGCGCAGCTAAACACTGAAACTGTGTTGTATTTGTAAAGGAAAAAAGGCGCTGAATTCATATACTGACTTTCCAAGGTCGCTTTACAAAAGTTGAGTGAGAAAACAACAACAAAAAATACAGGAGATCGAGACAAGTGAAAGAGCCTGGGAGTCCAATAGAGTGAAGAGTTATGGGGTTGTCGGCTACAGTGAACAAGTGGTGCTTGAGTTGTTTTTTAAAAGTGGACCGGGATGGAGCATTCCAATTTTTCCTTATTCAGACAACTGATGAGTTAGATATAAATAATAAAAGTCAGACTAAACAAGACTTGAATTTTCTTGCAATCCATTCAGACGGAAAAAAAAGAGAGACATATCTTTCAGACATCCTCTCCCTCTTTGCATTTTTCTTTTGTCTTACTCAACCGCTGCTCTGATTGAGGCCGAGCAGGGTCACCGCTTTTACAACTATTTAAATTGTTGTGTCTAACCCTTATTGCGAATATCAAACACCTGCTCGGTGTGTGTTGACATGGCAAAAGTCCAGTTGTTCTGGCACTTTGCTTTTAGATAGTATCTTACTTTCAAATGGTAAAACTGAGGGCATGGCAGTGTTTTCCTCTTTCCAGTGAGTAAAGTTACAAGTAAATAAATGTGTGAACACCGAAAGGCCTTCAAGGACAAGCCAGGCATTGTTCTATTTTTGACTTAATTTCCAATGATGAGATTAAACCCACAATATGTTTCAATACTCTGTGACATTTCAAGTGCATGTTGTTTTAAACCTAAGGCCTAATGGTTCCTGCTTTAAACACTTAAAGTTAAATGTTTTTGTCAGAAATACTAATAAATGGAGGAAATAGTGCATCTGTTGAGGACTTTTTAAGCTGTTGATTAATTCACATTTGGACTTAGTGAGTTGTATCCAGGAGAAGCTTATCAGCTCCCCCTAGAGGATGACTAGCTTCATTCGAACAACCTCATGGTCTTTGTTGTATTTCAAAAGAAGTGTGCGATCTGTAAAAGCAGTTTAAATCTAAAACTATAAAGCTACGAGCAACAGGGGATTTGGAGCATTTAAAGTGAAAGGAACTGCTCTCTTGAGAAGACTTGTACACTGAATGAAGAGTTGTTTCCTGTCCCCCCTTTCCTCTTGTGAATGTTATTTTTAGACTGATGTTCTCCTCCATCCCCTAGCAAACCTCCCCAAACATCCCGTAACGAGTGGAGTGAATGTCCTCACTACAGCACTGACAGGCCAAACGAGTGCTTCTTCAACGAACACCACACATCAATCTGGACCTATTACAGCGTGCAGCTCCGCTCCAGGGATCAAGAAATCCTCTATGATGAGAAATTCTTCGATGTTCAAGACATCGGTGAGTTAACTGCTTGACTGGCATGACTTGAGTTTGAAGAAAATTACAATATACAAGGGTTTCCCATGTTCTATTGTTATTTTCCTTAAGTTTGATGACCGGAAAACGTCAGGGAAGACATTCTTGAATTGCATCTGAGGTTGTAAATTAATCTTGCTTCTTTCACGGGCATGCAAAACTACTGGGGATTACGTTAACCAGGAAGTGTCTGTATGTCACCATTAGCTGCCCTCCAGTATAGCTAAATGATCATCAGATATGTTGTTTATAGCCAGATGACCCACCAGATTATCCTAATTTATTACATTGACGTCACCCTCAGCTATACTTTGTTTTTAGCGCTAATTATCAAATGTTAGTAGACAGTTCTTAATATCTGCTTGACACAAATATTCTGGAATTTATGGATTTGATTGCTTCTGAATTAAATTTGCACAACATGCTGAAATTTTGCTTCAAATATGACAAAATGCAAGGACAAGACAGGAACTCTTTCTGTCTCAGGGTCAGCCGAGTAGTTCAGGTCCCTACTTCACTCTTAAAGCTGCAGCGTACAGGTGTGTGGGAGGAGTGTGTGGGAGCAAGGTCTTATTGCTTTACATGTGTAACTGAACAAGGGAAAGCAAAGGGTAAAAAACGGAAAAAACATTGTGGAAAGCAGCGGATTCAAATGCATGGTTTCAGCAACAGTAGTTTGATCCTTTTTTACCCTGGATTTTGGTCCAAGTGAGGACTCCTCGACCAACTAACGCTGTATTACAGAATGTGTCCACGAGTGTTACCTCTAGAAATTTGCTGTCAGGTAGGACACAGATTTTTGTTGCTGATGATTCGTCTTTTGTGTTGTTTTTCCGGTCCTGCAGTGCAACCAGATCCTCCAGTGAGCCTGATCTGGACCCAGCTGAATATGAGTTTTACCGGCATATACTATGACATCATGGTGAGCTGGAGGCCTCCTCAGTCTGCAGATGTGGAGATGGGATGGATGATCCTGCAGTATGAGGTCCAGTACCGTGATGTCAGCTCGGACCAGTGGGAAGTGGTGGGTGTCTTTACTCAATTTTACTATAATTTACAAAATACATTGAGTAAGAAGTAGGATCAGTTAAAAAACTACACTTACTTAAAATCAGACTTATTTTTACAACCAAAGACTTAAGAGTGGCCGCATGATAGTTTGCAGATCCAAGGCATGAATATATTTGAAACCAAGAGGTAGCATCTGCTAAAGCTTATAGACTGTGATCACTAAGAGTAAAACACCTGATGTTTATGATGGTCAAACATGAATGCTCCATATACGTGAAGATAACCATGCTGTTTTACCCCTTCAGTAATCTAAACTATGTTCTCTTCACTGCAGATCGAATCTGTGAAAGGCAAACATTGCTCTGTTTACGGGCTTAAAACAAACGTCAACCACGAAGTTCGGGTCCGGTGCAAAATGCTCAGCGGGAAGGAGTTCGGAGAATTTAGTGACTCTGTTTTCGTCCACATACCATCTAAAGGTAAACGCTCCTGCTATGCTTACAGGCATGATGAAAAGACTGTTTCAAGGGCTGTTATAGAGGCTTTACATTCCAACAATAGAGGCTGCAGCTGAATGTCCTTTTCACCCTGAATAAATATTCTTGCTTACCGTACATCTGACAGCTCTCCTACCTGCCATATTTGAACCATCAGAACAATTTATCAATTTCTCATCCATTCATTCTTTTTGTGTGCATTTTTCCACCAGTGTCGAACTTCCCAGTGGTGGCCTTGCTCATCTTCGGTGCCCTGTGTTTAGTGGCTATCCTGATGTTGGTCATCATATTGCAGCAAGAAAAGTAAGTGCTTTAGAAACACAATAATATCAGTGTAGGCAGGGAATAATGAAAAGTATGCTGCTTTGTGAGACACTGCACAGCTCTCTTTGTTTGCTACCTGGCCTTGAAAAAAGCCAGTGTCTCTGTTTCATTCTGTAACTGCTCATTTATGTTGTCTGTGCACCTCTATGCTATTCTTGGAGCCTAATGTTTTCTTTTGTGATCTGATGTTTGAAATGTCAAATTAAACTTTTTCTTTTTGTTAATAATTTATTCATTTTTTTACCAAAGGTTGATGGTTATTCTCTTGCCTCCTGTTCCTGGACCTAAAATAAGAGGAATTGACCCTGAGCTACTGAAGGTATTCATCTTCATGTCTGAATGCTTGTTCAAGCTTGAATTTTTTCTTAGAACAAAATGTTAAAAGATCTCTGCGCACCTAATGATTAAGTTGTGCGCCATGTAGCGGGCAGCCCGGGTTCAAATCCAGCCTGCAACCTCTTCCCACATGTCATTCACCCACTCTCTCCTAGTTTCCTACAATATCCACTGTCCTCTCCTCTATAAAATAAAAGGGAGTAAAAGAACAAAAATATTACTTAAAAAAAAGATTGCTGTTTTCCGGCCCACGGAAAACCCTCTCAGTTTAGGCATAGTTCCTAATTTCAAGAATAATTTGAAACACTTTGTGAAAAATTAAAATACTTAATTTCACGCAATGAAACTCTGTTTTGGAAAAACTGGGTAATATGCACGTTCAATATACTATACAAAGCCGCCTTTTTGTGTGCAGGGATGTGCTTTAGTGGTGGAGTTTGAAGCAGTAGGATCAGCTTAGCTTTTTAGATCTAAGATTTAAGATCTAAGAGCCATTGTCAGGGCTTGTTCTCCTTCAGTACTTCACTGTTTCACCGGAGCTGTCTGCTGACACTAATAGTTTGCATCTACCACATCTATCACATGGCATTCAGTTAATGCATGAAACATCAGCTACAGTCAGTGCATGGCTTGTGCTATTTGACCCATCCAACTTCTTCTTAGCAATGCCAACTCATTCTTTATGATCAGATATTAACTTGATGAAAACAATTATATGTTAGTGATAGAAAGGCCAAAGCTAAAAAGGGGTCCAATAAGTAATAAACCAGACTGCTCTTACTGAATGTGGCTTCTTAAGTGTTTGAATCTGATTGTCTTTGTCTCACAGAAAGGGAAGTTGAGGGAGTTGACATCCATCCTGGGCGGCCCCTCTGATCTGAGGCCGGAGCTGTACAACAACGACCCCTGGGTGGAATTCATTGATCTAGACATCGAGGAGCAGAGCGACAGACTGACAGACCTGGACACGGACTGTCTCATGCAATCCTGCTTGTCTTCAAACAGCCCTCCCCTCACCATCAGCTTCAGAGACGATGACTCGGGCAGGGCCAGCTGCTGTGACCCAGACCTCCCCAGCGACCTGGAAGCATCACCTTTCCATCCTCTCATCCTAAATCAATCCCTCAGCAAAGAAGATTCACTCCACGGGATCTCTGAGCCAAGCTCTCAGGTCCACAGCCCCACCACCGGACAGCCTCCTTTTGAAACACCTGGCAGAGAAGCTTTGTACACCCAGGTGAGTGAGGTAAGATCGTCTGGCAGTGTGCTGCTGTCACCTGAGGAGCCAAGTGAGGTGGAGGAAACCGTTAACAAAGACACAAAGGAAGATATCAAGGCAGAGAAAGAAAAGAAGGAGTTTCAGCTCATTGTGGTGAATCCAGATCATCAAGGTTACACTTCAGAGCTCAACGCAGGAAAAACAAGCCCGGGATGGTCACCAGGAGATATGTGTGAACCCTGTGAGGCAGGGGGAGACTCGAGCTGTTCAATGTCCCCGTCTCCTCACCACGAAACAGACACTACACCCACAAGTCCTCTTCCCCTTGCTCCTGTCTACACCATGGTGGAGCGTGTTGACATGCAGAACAGCCTCCTACTGACACCCAATTCAACACCAGCCCCCCAGCTGATAATCCCAAAGACCATGCCGACACCAGACGGCTATCTGACCCCTGACCTTTTGGGAAGCATCACGCCATAAACATCAGGGAACTGTGCAGAAGTAAAACCGTTCAATCAAAGGCAGAGATACGCTTGGGCACAGCTTTGGAGATTGACTTTTCAAAATGTCAGCTCTCCTAAAATAGTTGAGGACTATCTGTGCCTGTCCTGCCGCCACCTCTACCTCCTCTGGCCTCCCGCTGCTTTCTTTGACAGGGCCATAAAGCTGACACTGCTGGAAGTTTGGCATGAAGGAGGAAGAGGACACAGGAATGTGTTTTATTGCAGTTGTGAAAAGGGAACTGTTCCATTAGAAAACACACAAACTGGGATTGGGATTACTGAACCAGTCCTGAACACAGGACAGTAAGACTCACTATTAAAACTGTACTTGTTTGAGCTGAGTTGGCCACTTCTCAGTCAAAACACAGCAAACAATTACCGATGCATAGGAATGATAAAGAAGAACTATCATTTAGTTAAAGCTGTTTTTCAGTTGAACTAATAAGTCTAATATTGACCCACCGTCAAGTTCAACAAGGTATAAACACCTGAGACAATATCTGGGTCTCCAGCTGCTACATTTTCTGATTTCCACACCAGCTAAAAATATTTTCTGTCTAGCAAGCAAAGAGTTGCTCATTCTTTCTACTTGTATAAGTGGGTGTTATCACAGTGGCTAATACCTCTGCAGAACAGAAGAGTGCATGGTGGTAGTTGTGGCAAAGTTATCATGAAAATATAAAACTGGGGTTTAAAGTCCGAGCACATTGAGATATAAAGTCAAAGCTTTATTCTGACATTTTATATCATTGAAAAGCGCCTTTGTTTTAAAAATTTGTTTGAATGTAAATAGAAAATAAAAATAAAAAAGCATATAACCATATTAGTTATTCGCACTTGTGAATGCGATATTTCAACGTTTTACCTGTGAAATGATGTTAACATCAGCGAATATTTCTTTTTCTTACGTCTCAGTCTTAAAAGGATTCATACATCATGTTGTCACCAAAGGAAAAACTTGTTGTTTGTAGCATGATCAACTCGAGAATACAAAATCTGACACCATGCTTGTGTAATTACCATCGACTTTTCCTGTGTTTTAAATTGTGACATTTTTGGGGGTTTTGTTGGTCAGTCTTTTGCTTTTGAGTTCATGGGCTATAAAATATTGTATTTTTTATCAAGTTTTGTGCATTAAATGCAAGTAAAACGTTGGGGCTACATGGTCATCAGTGTTAAATTTGTACAATTATGAATTTTAAGGTGCCTGTTATGCAGTTGTAAATAAAAAGCTCTTATACTTTTGCCCTTTGGTCCTCTTATTAATCTTAGTTGATTTAATAGTTACATATATTTTTTTGTAACAGAACAAAAACAATCAATAAACCAAAATAGAAAAGCAAAGCCCCTCCCGCCTCCATCAAACCAGTTTCTGTTCACCCCATAGACTATAAAATAGGTCCAGGTCCACCCCCATACCACCCCGATCTCAGTAAATGGAAGACATAAAGATATTAAAAAGAAGGGAGAGTCAGCCACTTAGCATATCAGCGAACATTCGTAAACGAACAGATTTCATCTGACTGGAAACCAGGAAGGCAAAACCAAGAGTTTTATTAAAATAAGCAGAAAAAAGAAAAAGAGTGACATTTTTCAGCCAAAAATCAGGACACTTAAATACATTTATACACATCTGCACATATTTCTGCTGTTTTAATTAATTGACACTTTTGTTGTTGTTAATTGCTATAGTGATGATAAATATTTTTCCAGTAATTTATTGCTTCAATTTTTTGAAGCAGAGCAGATACCATAAGGTTATATTTTTATTGCCATTTTCTTTGGATTTTAAAACACAAAATATCTCTAAAATTAAAACTCAATAAAATCGAAATACTCAACTATTTATTAAATTCCAGGTAAATTCGTACTCCATATATTTTTTCTAATTGATTCAAATACTCTGAACCTCTGCTGATCCTTCATAGAGGGAGCTTTAATTATTCAGAGGTCGAGCTAAGACTGGAGTGAGGAAGCCTCATAGGTCTCATCCTCACAAGCTAACTAGCTTTAGCATCAGGCCTTCTTAGCTAGTAGCTAGTTTTTAGTGTTTGAATTAAACTGTCTGTGTTGGAAATATTATTATATCATAAAGTCTGTCCTCAGTCGTTTTAATTTTCCTTCGACTAGTGAGATGTCAAAGGCAAACCGAGTTAATGTTGACACATTTCTGGAGTCTTTTTCTCAACTGGAAATGGTAAGGTAACTTTAGCTAGCACACTAAGGGCTAACCATTGATGTTAGTTTGTAATATTGGCCATTTTCAGTTTTTATTAAATGGACTACAGAGATAAAAACAACAAGAAACGTTTAGATAGATAGATAGATAGATAGATAGATAGATAGATAGATAGATAGATAGATAGAGTCTGGCTGTTATTTTTTACAATTTAAAATTGTATTACTTTGATGCTTTATATTGATTTAAAAGTTGTTTAATTATTTTGTTAATTTGAACTATCTGTTTTTATTATTTGTCTACTTAATTTAATTTATATTTTTAACCTTTATTTTATCTTCAACTCTTATCCTTACCCTTAAGATTAGTCTCTATTTTAAAATCCTTTTTTTTTTATGTCTTGCACTTATTTTATTTCTGCTTCTTTCTTCTTTTCAATTTCTATAAAGCACTTTAAACTGCATTTGTAGTATGAAAGGTGCAATATAAATAAAGCTTGATAGATAGATAGATAGATAGATAGATAGATAGATAGATAGATAGATGTAAAGTGTGTTAAAATTGTATTACTTTAATGTTTTATATGGATTTAAAAGTTTTTTTATTATTTTATTAATTTTAACTAATTAGTTTTAATTTTAACACTCAAAAATGCTAAGAATAACAAAAATAACTTTACATTAACAACAGGTTCTTCCATAATTAGAATTCCTCCATTTATTGGATTGAAAAAATATTATTTTACTAATAAAATCTAATGCAATGCCAGTTAAACTACACATCTGCAGAGAATTCACACCAAAGACATAAAAAATATACCCTACAAATATAAACAATAACAGTTTAAATATATTGTTGTATGATGTTTGTATGAAGTTAATGTTTTCAATTTATTTGACTTCAAATAGGGAATAACAGAAGTGCATTGCAAAAACAATGCATTGGAAACAGTGCTGGAGAATGCCAACAGACATCTGAAATTTTACATGACCAAGGAGAACAGTCTGATTGAAGGTGAGTTTTCGTTCTGTGCTCTTAAAGTCAATGCACTACATTGATTCCTTTAATTCTTGCCATGCTGAATTTAGAGTTTGTGTCTCCCTCTGCTGTTTGATTTGTGGAATAACAGTCCGCCCAGCTGTCCTGTTTTCAGTGCATAAATTTAAACCATAAACTCTAACTCTCCAATTAAGGCTGTGCTTACTCTGAATATAAGAGTTGAGCTGAAAATAATCAAACCACTGTTGAAAATGTGCTGCATGTGTCCCTGTTGCAGAGCGAGACAGTCTTCTGGTCACAGTGAACAGTTTGCAGCAGACTCTGCAGGAGCAAATCAACCTCAGAGGTAACTGTAATAACCCCCTAAAGACATGTTCTTTTAAGGATACAGCTAAATGCTGAGGTACATAAATATAGCAGGATGAACTATGATGAATTATGCACGATAAAATAAGCACATATAAACTAATATTGTGCAATTATTACAACATTTTATTATTTAGTATTGTTTGATATCTGTTTGACTACATATCTTGTACAACTTCCTAGTAATGCATTCAAAATTCAAACCACATTGCATGAATTTCTCCATGTGTTTTTACTACCTCTCTCTGTTGTAGTGGAGAATGACAGATTGAAGAGTGATATGATGGACCTCAAAGAACAGAATGAGAAAACAATGCAGGTAAAAATTGTTTCAGCTGATACATTTTAAGCTAAGTAGTTCTGTTATGATGTACACATTTCAGCCACATGTGTAATCCTCCAGTGATAAAGATAGATTTCATTGTAGTGTTTAATCTATTAATATAAATGTATGCATTTAAACAGTATTGGTATGTTTGTTCTAATCTAACCAGCACCAGAAGTCAGCACTCTTTTTTTTTTATCACTGATTAGTTGATTCACTTCATTATTACCTGTATTTTAAAGCTCTTTTTATTGAGCAATTCTAGATGTTTGCGAATCAGTAGATTGAATGTGTTTTTGCATGGGTTGTAACTTGTGTGTTGTTTTCAGGATGGTGAGGCAGAGGTTCAGCGGCTGGTCTGTGAAATGAGAGCAGAGGCAGAGAACCACCAGATGGAGCTAGAGACTGTGAGGAAGCAGTGCAGGAGAGAGGTGGAGGAGGCTCACAGAGAGGCTTTCAATCAGTGTACGACCTCACTAAACAATGAGACAGAGACAGAGCGAGGGAAAGTTAGAGAATACTGATAATAATTATACATCTATATAAAAATAAGCACATGCACCCTGAAGTTTATCTATGAGAATACTATTCCAAATAGCATTGTAGAGCAAATTTGTGATGCATTTCTTCTTCATTAGATCAGTCGAAATGATCAAAGTGACATTGTTAGAGGGTTATATCAATTATTCCTGATCAGCCTATAGCATCCAAGTAAACATAACAGCTGTGACAAATATGAATCTGTAACTTCTTTCTTAAGTTGTTTTATTTATTTTCTTTTTTTTCTTGCAACATTTCTGAAATTCAGTCCATTTTAACTTTTAAAGACACAGAGACAATTTTACATGCTTTTATCTCACCACGCCTGGACTACTGTAACAGTCTTTTTAGCTACCTGCACAACAAATCTCTCGATCATCTCCAAACTGTACAGAACTCAGCTGCCAGGGTTTTAACCAGAACCAAAAAATATGACTACACCTCTCAGGTTTTAGATTCCTTAGAATTGATTTTAAGATTTTACTGATTACTTTTAATGCTCTACATGGACTTACTCCAAGCTATATAGCAGACCTTTTAGTGCCTTACCAGCTGACGCGTGCATTGAGATCCTCAGGCAGAGGGTTAATGTGCATTCCAAATACAAAAATTAAAATGAAAGGGGACAGTCGGTGAGCTCTTTTAAATCTCTTCTGAAAACATACTTTTATCATAGAGCCTTTCCTGATTTTATCTGGATTTTGTTTTATTTTATTTACTTTAACTGTCTTTAGAAATATATTTTAACATAATTGTATTCCTTTAGAGTTCTTTTAGGGGGATTTTCTGTCTTTTAAAATATGTTTTATTTCTTTATCTTGACTTGTGAGTTTTTATGAACTGCCTCTTTTATTTTGCTGCCTATGTGAAGCACTTTGTAACTTGTTTTTTAAGTGCTCTACAAATAAACTAATTATTATTATTATTATTATTATTATTATTTCCTGACAGTGGAAGCCAAAGATGCTGAAGTAAAGACTCTGCTGGAGAGAAAGGATGTGGACCTGGAAGGGATGAAGAGGAAGCTGAAGGAGCAGGAGAAGGAGAAGCAGAGCGAGCTCCTGAAGTTACAGATGGAGGTAAAATAAAGGTTACACTTTCCTAATTAGCCATGCATAAGACAAAATCAATGGGTGAGGATCGTGATGTGTGTTCTGCTGGGTTGAATAGCCTGCATTGTAAGCCTGCAGGATAGAAGTCTTGCGATTAAGTAGACTTCTGCTTTGCTCCTCAGCAGCTACTTTCAGCCTTTCTTTAAGCTCCTTGTTGTGTGTCTCTGGTGTTTTGACAGTTTGGTGCTAAGTTAGCCAGAGTTCAGAGTACAGCTCAGTTGAGTCAACAGCAGCAGCAGCAGCAACACGGATCCAGCCTTCTTCCACAGAGTGTCTACAAGAGGGTGAGAAGCTCACACAGTGTCCTCTTCCTCTCTTTTTCAGGATGGGGGTACACAACTAATTCAAGTGGCCCATGGTGCACTTTGTGAAGAAATGTAGACACAATCTTGAGTACAACTGATGTTACGGATTCGTGTTTTAGTGATAACTGCCTCCTAAAACCATGCCCACACTACTGTTTGTGTATGGCAGTGTAAACAGGCACACAAAAACAGCTGCAAATCATGTAGATACACTACCAGTCAAAAGTTTGGACACACCTTCTCATTCAAGGGTTTGTATTTATTTTAATTGTTTGAAACACTGTAGATTAATACCAAAGACATCAAAACTATGAAAGAACATATATGGAATCTAAAATATAAAACATATTCTGCTTTGTTTAACACTTTTTTGTTCATTAAATAATTCCATATACCTTCTTTCATAGTTTTGATTTATTTGGTATTAATCTACATTGTTTCAAATAATTAGAATAAATAAAAATGCTTGAATGAGACAATGTTTCCAAACTTTTGCCTGGTAGTGTAGCTACAGCAGGTAGGCAATTATCAGCATCCTGACAATAAAACCCACTGTCACCAGAAACTTCAAGCTCCACTGCGAGCTTCTTCAAGCCAGTTGCTACCTTATTACAATGATTTACTCTCATTTCAATTTCACAAAAACAAAGCTAACACAAGCCAAAGGAATAAATAAAGACAGGGACGAAATATTCAACTTAAATCAGAGCTTGCACTTCCAATCACTTCTAGGACACTCCAAATAAAACAAGGCACCTCAAACAGACGGTATGCTGACTGCGCAGACATGAGTTTGAAATGTATACATCCTGTTTGTAAGTTGATGCATTTCAATTCTATCTGAAATGTCTTGGTTGGAGGTTGCATTGCCCAGTGCAACTTTTTGCATCAGCATTAAGTCCACTAAAACACTTCCTCTAAATACTCGGCCTGACATTATTGACCTGTGCAGCAATTAGCAAGAGTCACAGGCAAGAGACAGGTCGTGCTTTTGTAGGTTACCCACATCCGCTGTTCCATTGTGTTCAATGTGTGTTTTTTTATAGAACCTGTTTCTAGTATGTCTGCGTTGGTTTGTGGATTAAAGTTGCGTCTTTGTGTGTGTGTGTGTGTGTGTGTGTGTGTGTGTGTGTGTGTGTGTGTGTGTGTGTGTGTGTGTGTGTGTGTGTGTGTATCTAGAAGCTGCAGTTCTTACAGCAAGAGAAGAACAGAGAGATTGAGGCCCTGCGTCAGACAATCAAAAAGCTGGAAGAGAACCAGCGTGTCGGCGGGCACAATGTTAACCCTCTGAAGAGAAAGGTCTGATTGTTTAGGAGATAACGAGCTGCTGACCCGCGTGCTTAGCAGATGTGTCAAAATCCTGACCTGTCTGTGGGCGGAAAGGTTTAAAGTTTTGTGACATTTAAAGACTTAAATTTCAGTTCAGTTCAGTTTTAAAATTAGTTCCTAAAAGTTGTTGATACATCCTTCAGATTGTTTTAGCACCAGGGCGTCTTTTTGAACACTGTCTGTCAAGCTCAGATTTGCAGTCTCACCACGCTGCTTGCAGGTGACCGGTGTGTACCGAGCACATTCTAAACACATGCTGTCCTGCCTGAGGTTTTAATCCAATCAGATGACTGCTTGGGAGTGACAGAGGGCGGGGGCGGTGCAGACGCAGGAGAAGCGTCCTTGGGAGTGAATACAGTCTCTTGAAGGCCAGTCTCATTCAAGGAATTAATCCTTTTGATGTCTTTTCATTAAAAGAGAGAATACACCATCGAACTCTTTTTCTTAGATTTTTAACAAGTCTTGTTCAGTTTATTTTACCAGCTTGATATTTTCTCCACTCTGTAATTTGTGTTCAAGGATTTCCTTCTGTTGATGTCAGGGAAAGTAAAAAGTCTTCTCTGTAATCTAAAACCTCCTGAGTATTTAATTATGATTTAGTTTCTTTCTGCAAATGTTAGCATGACAGTGCAGCATTATTTTGTGACAATATTCATAGAAATGCAGTATCCAGGGACCTGAAACCTGACTGATACTAGCTTTGGGAGATCTAAAGAGACATTGTACACTTAAAATATTTTGATCTCAACATTGATTGGCTGAGATTAGCTTCATGTTTACAACACTTAGAAATATACATCTAATTTCGACACCGTAAACTTGGGATTTAAAAACTGAGAGCAGAAAGGTAGGACGATTAAAGGAAACTAGTTTTACTTTTATGAAGTATTTAGAGTTAATACATTTTCTTAGCATATATCCACTACTTCTAATTTTTTTAATGCGAGGATTTGCATCTCTGTTATATATGACACTAACTTGAATATCTGTAGGTTTGCATGGAGAGCAAACTTTCTGATTGAGGTGCTTCTTCCTCCAAAAAAAAAGGTAAACAGAACTCTAGGATGGGCTTGTATTGATTCATGTAGGCTGAATAGTTAGCAGTATAGACTAAAAGTTATGTCATCGGTCAGACAGTATTACCTGAACTACGCTGCGTTACAAAAAAAACACAGATTTGAATGACCTTTGTGACCTTAACTGATATTTTCTCTCTGAAGTGTCTCCATGCTGTCTCACAGGGAGGACACACCTGAATGAACGCTGTTCTGCCTGCCGCTAACCCATGGTCTTTAATCTCTTTAAGTGTGCTGCTGAGCCAGCCCTTACAGGAGACAGGGAGCTAATCTCTCTATGGGAACATTGGTTAATGCCATTGCATAACGTAGTACCTTCTCAACAGCCAGGAGATCAACCGTAGCTGCATAACACAGCCTTTAGTATCACACAGTTGTGTTCTAGTCAACATGCAAACTGAAGCATTTTATCTCCTGTAGATAAAAACACATTCTCATCTCTCGTCTGCTGTGATCTTCTGGCATCATTTCTGCTGCTTTGAGTTGTTTTCAGCTTTTTGCGACTGGGACAGGCCTAAATTACAACCAGATTAGAGGTCCTGACACCCATCATCCTTCGTCACTCTGAGGAGGAGACTGTCGCACCCCTCTCACCTCCTGAGCTCTTGCCCATCAGTGAACCGAAGTCTATTCGTGAGAACAGGAAAGAAGACCATGACGCTGCTGTTCTGCTTTCAAGGATGAAATTTTCTGAAAGGATTTTGCCAAAATCTCCCAGACAGCAGCATGTAGGAGAAGAAAATCATCTCTCAGGGTCCTGCTGGGCCACAAGATCAACACTTTTTGGACTGTTTGCAACGGATGCTCCAGCTGTGATCTGATGCAGAGCAGCTCTTTTGAAACTTGGTAAGAAAACAAGAATCTTCTTTCATGTTTATCTCTTCTGCATTTGGAAGAACTTGTATACAAATATCAGAGTAGCCTTTAAAACTGTGTTTTATTGAAAAAGGAAGGAAGAAGCATATAACATGTACTACATTTGTGATGCATTATATGATAGTGTGGAAATCAGGGTTTTATCTGAGTTAGAAGAGCATGATTGCTCATTTTAAAATGTGTGATTCCATGGAGCACTGTGATTGCTTCCTTGATACAGTGTGTGACGGAGGCAGAGCTATTTATAATGATGTACATGTATCATACAGCACCGTTTATACTACAGAACCAAAAGTGCTTGATAGTAACCTGAAAAAAATGAATAATAAGTTCAAAGTGAAGCATTCACAATAAACTAAGCAAGAAAACAAATATCAGTCAGTAAGCATCAAACAGCAAGAAAAGCTGTGTACTAAGATTCAGAGAAATGTGAAAACAAAGTTAACCATGAGCTGGCAAAGACCTAATGACATTATCATGTTTGTGAAGATGACCTTATCTTCAGCCTGCTGCAGAAATGCCTGGAAGCCAGTATCGAGTGCCAAGTGCCAAAATTCACCACAGCCAGTACAGTCTGACCGACAGCTCTGAATTCAGCCCCGAGGAGGACGATGTCGAGGGTCAGCTACGCCTCAACCCCCTGCAGAAGCTCACCACCGACCTGTGCAAGGATCAGAAGACCATCAAGGAGCTGATCATAGGCCGCAGGGTGGGCTTCTACAAGGTCAGAGGGGAGATCGGCAGTGGGACCTTCTCCAGGGTCAAGATGGCTTTCAATGCTCTGACTAGAGGTTGGTATTCACTCCTGCTTCATCTTACTGTCCCTCATCATCACTTGTCGGATCTCATGTCATTTACCTGCCGTTCTTTCCCTTATCAGTGTGACCTGGGCAACTTTACTTCATTCACAATGGAAGTGACACAAAACAACTTGAAAGCGTGTGCACGAGTAATACAGAGTCAAACTGGATCAAGCCTCATAAAAGAAAACAGAATATAGAAAAAAAGCCTGTAAACCTTCAGAAGTAGAGATGTACCCAAAGTAAAACTGAGGCTCGAACCCAGTCCATAACTGTCCTTGCAAAAAACATTAGCTTAACTCTCTCTCTCTTTCTCACTGGGCATTGCATATGGAAACACATGATGTGCAAAGTCACAAAGAGTGTTTAAGTTGCCTTAACCAAAACAAAAGTAAGTAAAAAAAAATTGAGAAATAGTCCAACAGGTCTTAATTGTTCTGCAGAGTTCAAAGTGGTTTCTAAAACCCAAGGATATTTAACTTTGATGACATAAAATAGAGAAAAAATCTCACATTTACAGAGCTGAAACAGTGAATATTGTTAGGGCTGTTCATGATGCATGATCTATTTTTAAACTTTGTTTCAATTCAAAGGTTTTCAAATTGTAGCTCATAGTTTCAGAAAAAACTGTCAAAGCATCACAGTAAAACGTGACCTAGATTTTTGGATGATGCACAAATACAGGAATAGAAGCAAAAACATGAAAGAAATACAATGTGTATTTTTAATAGTATAACAATGTGTTATTGTTTCAGCACTCAGATACGATAGATTTCAGTGATGTAGAAACTACTATATATACTACTATATATACTATTGACTAATAACCCTACTTTCAGTTTTATGGTGCTTTAAACAAGTCCTACTTTTTGTGCTTCTTTTATTTTATTTTAAAGTTATGTTTTTTTGGGCATTTTTTTGCCATTATGAGAGGACAGCTGAAGAGAGACAGGAAACATGGGGAGTTGAGAGACGGGGAAGACCTACCGCCGGTTCGATTCCCCGCCGCGACCTCTGTGACGAGGGCTATAGCCTCTGTATGTGGGATGGTGGGCGCTTTGACCGCTAGGCCACCAGCGCCCCTTTTTGTCCATATTTTGGAGCCATATTTTTGACCTGAACTCTTCATTTTACAGACTCATGCTTCATCTGACTCCATCTTTCTCCTTTTAGACAAAGTGGCCATAAAGATCCTCGACAAGACCCGACTGGACCATCAGGCCCAGCGTCTCCTCTCCAGGGAGATCAGCAGCATGGAGTGTCTTCAGCATCCCAACGTGGTGCGTTTGTACGAGGTGGTGGAAACGCCGAGCCGCCTCTACCTGGTGCTGGAGTATGCAGGAGCAGGAGACCTCCACAACAAGATCTGCACTGAGGGGAAACTGTCTGAAAATAACAGCAAGATCACCTTCGCCCAGATCTTATCCGCCATCAAATACATGGTTGGTACCAAACCTCTCACAACCATCACAAATTTTTAGGGAACTCCAGGAAACCACAACCCATAATAACAGATGTATGTAGAGTATCCTTGAAGGTGAATTACACTGAATTCATAACAACCAATCAGCCTGATGCAAAATAAGGAGGAAGTAGGAGAAGCATGCCTTTTACAGCAGACATTCTTAAATCACAGCATGAAGTTCCTCCTTTTAATCAAATTAAGTCACGGCTTGATTCCATTAAGCGTCTTTGTGACGGTGTAAATAGTAGTGACGGTAAAGAAGTCGCAGCAGGTCACAGGGGTTTGTAGGGTGTGAGGTATCAGTGACCGGGATTGAGGACAAACTGCTGTGATGACGTCTTGAAGAGCGGATGTGTGGGAGTCTTCAGTCATATTATCGGGCCCCTTAATCGTGTTTGTCCAACATTTGGGAGCATGCTCGTCTGCTGTCGTCAGGAAGTGTGATTAGAATGCCTCAATTGAACGTTTGGCACACAGTGTTGTGAGTTTTTATTTTCTCTTTGGAGTCAAACTGATAATATTAGAAGCAAGGGGTTAACAAATGCTTAGTTATCAGCTAAAGATACAGTAGCTCCAGTATGGAGCAAGATGCATCAGTAATTCATTGAAAGTGTGAAATCTATTGGGATGCTAGTTTGTGCCTTTTAAAAACAGACTTAAAACAGGATTTGTTCTGCATCTCTGTGTTATTTTAAGAACAAATGAAAACTTAAAATTACTTGTTTCAGGAGGAACTCATACATCACAGGATTATCAAACCTGAAACTTGAAATTTGAAACTTAATTCAATTTGGAAGAAGTTACTGAGTAGTTACATTTTGAGAGAAGTAGGGTAATTATCAGCTTCTACACTACCAGTGAAAAGTTTGGAAACACCTTCTCATTCAAGGGTTTGTATTTATTTTAATTATTTGAAACACTATAGATTAATACTGAAGACATCAAAACTATGAAAGAACATACATGGAATTATTTAATGAACAAAAAAGTGTTAAACAAAGCAGAATATGTTTTATATTTTAGATTCTGCAAAGTAGCCCCCTTTTTCCTTCATGACAGCTTTGCTCACTCTTGGTATTCTCTCAGTCTGCTTCATGAAGTGGTCTCCTGGAATTGTTTCTAATTAACATGAGCCTTGTCAAGAGTTCATTTGTAGAATGACTTGCCTTCTTAATGTGTTTGAGACCATCAGTTGTGTTGTTCAGAGGTAGGGTTAGTACACAATGGATAGCTCTATTTGATTACTGTTGTAATCCTTATTATGGTCAAACCTGATTATTTCATAGTTTTGATGTCTTCAGTATTAATCTACAATGTTGGAAATAACTAAAATAATTAAAAAACATTGAATGAGAAGGTGTGTCCAAACTTTTGACTGGTAGTGTATATGATACAACCAGACTTCTTATAGCTAGTATCCAGGACTCTCAGCAGCTGGTACAAAGAGTGCAGGTTTAAGGCACTACTGCACAGGCTTTTTTCTTCTGAGACCAGGAGGCTAGATCCTCCATACAGTCTGAGGTTAATTAACAAAACTAGGTACTCGAAGTTCCCCCTAACTTAACAGTCTTGTTTACATTTTTAGGACCGGAAGGGAATCATTTTCATTACTCTTGTACTGGCTTCTTTACTGAAGGGTTTCTTGGAAAACTCTTCATAAAAATAGAAACAAGCAACAGGACATGTCAGGTCTCACTTAAGCATCCATTTGGCAAGAAACTCACTAACCCACAACGTAGGTAATGAAGTAAACCAGCGATTAGAGACTGCTTTCTGACTTTGACTTAAGCGGCTGTGTTTAGATGTATTCTTACAAGAGCTAATCAGGTTTTATTTATTCATGAATGTGTGTAACAGACTCTATTTTAATTATCTGACACTCTGTTTGGTTGATCATCTCAGATTGTGTTGAATTCGTAGTTACATTGTTGACAACATGCATGTTTTTTTCTCTGCAGCACAACAACAACATCATTCACCGGGACCTGAAGGCGGAGAACGTTCTGTTCACCTGTGGTGGCTGTGTGAAGGTGGCTGACTTTGGGTTCAGCACAAGGGTCTCGAACCATAGCGACACCCTCGACACCTTCTGTGGCTCTCCGCCATACGCTGCTCCTGAGCTCTTCAAGGACGAGTTCTACGTGGGGCCCCCGGTGGACGTATGGGCGATGGGGGTCCTGCTCTTTTTCATGGTGACTGGCAGCATGCCGTTCCGTGCTGAGACCATGGGGAAGTTGCGGCGCTGCATCATCGATGGTGCCTACAATCTCCCACCATGGGTGCCCGGCCCCTGCCAGAGGCTCATCAGGGGTATCTTGAAGCCGGTCCCTGCCGAGCGCTACGCCATTGACCAGATGCTTGGCTGTGATTGGCTCTTACCGGTGGAGTTTCCCTGGTCGTTGGTGCCTCCTGAGCCGTCAAGCCCCCTGCAGAGCCTGCTGGACTCTGACCGTAGCGACCTGGAGGAGGAGGTGGAGGAAGAAGTCAGGTGCATGCTGGAGGAGCTGGGTTTCACCTCAAATCACCTGCTGAACAATCCACTCAAAGACAGCCGCAGCCCAGTGACAGGGGTTTACCGAATCCTGCTGCACCGGGCACAGAGGAGGAGGGGCTGTGACACTCCCCCAGTGGTCCGAGGGATGGTTAGGGACCCCAAGAGGGAGGGGCTTCGGGCCTACAGGGGCCTCAGGCACACCTCCAAGTTCTGTGTGCTTTCATAACAGACTGGTAGAAACCTGCACTCAGCTTTATGCACAAATCTTTTATATCAATAAAACCTAGAGGAGTTTTTTTATATCACGGCCGATGGACATGTTTCTAATGAAGGAATCAATGAATCAATTTTCACATCGTGTAGCTTTTGATATATTTGTTTGACTGCTTCCAATGCAACCTTTTGGGATAGTGTAAGTGCCTGATGATACAAACTTTAAGGTAAAAGCTGGGAAAACATCTGTAAAAGATTCAAACTTAAAGGATATCTTTTCTCAACGACATTTGATGACCCAGGGTCTGCAGAGGCCTGAAGAGGATCAAGGATTCACAAGAAAACTGAGTTGGAATTATTAAAGAAGATTTCTTTGTTTGACTTTATGCAACCCTCACGTTATATAAACTAGTTGATGCTTTGTATGAGCTTCATAACAAGCCAAAAACATTGAACTCTGGCATGGGATGAGTATTTATTTTATTTACCAATAAAAGTTGTGAACTTATTTGTGCCCCTGATTGTAGCTTTGCAGTCTTTTTGAGTGCGCATGAACATTGTAAGTGAAATCCTACACCCACAGCCTATTCTGTCTCTTGAGGGGTCTTGTATTGTTTGTGAAAAACTCAATAAAATGGTGCAAAGAAAACTGATGCCTCCTGCAGACTTCTTTGTTAGCGCACAGAGCAGGTGTCTGCTGCTGCTGCTGCACCCAAACAGAGCTGCTGTCTCGTCTTTGTGTGCTGTTGACCAAAGTTTCACCAAGTGCGTGTGAGTAAATAACAGTCCCTACAGCTGGCAGCACACCAGATGATACTCAGAACCCCTCATGATCACCAAACCGGCCCAAACCGGCCCAAACCAGCCAGGCCTGCACCCCTCTGGCGTTGCAAAACTCCCTGACCCCGCAGCTCCTCCCACACAAGCCCAGCCCGACCCCCACCTGCAGGCAGCGGCAGATGGCGCGGCGTGGCTGCGGAGACATCTGCGGCGCAGACAATAGGAGCACTGTGCGGACCGCTGGAGCTGACAGGCCTGGAGCTCTGCTATTGTGCTCTGCGCCATACACATGCAGATGAGTCCTGCTGGAGGAGGGACAGCAGAGGTTTTTTTTTTTACTCTACTGCAGGGACAACAGCGAGCAGATGACAGACCGCAGCGCCTTCCATGCAAATTTGCTGAGTTTTACACTTTAGTGAGTTTTATAACCGACCCCGCCCCTTCCACCCTCTCTGACCCCTCGGACACAACACACAGAACTCATGCACACACACTTTGCTCTGTAAGAGAAGGAAAGACATTACAGAAAATGTATTTTTTTAAACTTTTATTTATTATATTCAACTTGACAATTTCTGAAGTGAAACTGTAAGACATAAATACATTTGTTTCCAACAGGATCACAACATCATCAGTTTGATCACTTTATATTTGAACAATTCAGTATTCTATAAAATGTAAGGTCTAAAAATACAATTCATCTTCTTTTTTCAAACATTTAATTAATTCAGTCGTTTCCTAAAGTGAAACCTTTAGAGATTCGACTGTTTTCTTATTTATTTTTTATTTTTAGAATATAATTCGTCATGTTAAACATCTAAAGTGAAACCTTTAGAGAATTGACTTTTTTATCTTCTTTTTTTTTAGTTTTAGAATATATTTTCGTCAGTTTAAATTTCTAAAGTGAAACCTTTAGAGAATTAAGACTATTCTGGAAAGTGGGAAACATTTCTGCTGATTGCAACTGATGTCATGTTGCTCAGCAAAGAGGCCATCTCTAAAAAGTCCCTTTTCAAAGATGCCTCTTCCTCAGCACCGCTTCTTCTCCTGCTGCGCGTGCTTCAAGATGCGACATTTGCTCTGTGGGGACCACAGGACGCAGAACTCGCTTCTCCTTCCTCTCCAAACCTCATCCGCACAAAGAATGAGGGTCGATGTGTCGCTCTTGTGGCATACCTGACCTCATTCACACAAAGAATGAGAGTCATCTTGGCATGGACGGAACAAGAGACGACGATCACGGGGGCCACTCGGGCCGGCGCCGTGCTGCCTGGACGGGAATCCTCCTCAGGAGTATCCAGGGATGAGAAACAGGGTCATCCTGTTCATCAGGATGAGTATTTCCAGATAAGAAGCTTTACAGCATCTGAGTAAGAGAGGAGCCGAGTCCCAGATCAAGGCTCGGGCAGGCCGATCTCGGGAACCCAGTCATTCAGACGCCGGCTCTCCTCACAGAACAGGTGCAGCTTCTCCAGAGAGGGGTCCTCCCAAGAGCCTTCAGCTGGGTTCTGTTCACATAAGAGAAGAGGAGCAGAGTTAGACACAGGTTCTTTGACTTTTCAGTGACTTTAGAGATGATTGAGGCTGATAAACTCGTGTCAGTAACAGAGCTCTACATACCGTGATGAGGACACAGTGGGCATCTTCAAGCTGCTCAGCCTTGTCTCCAACAATCTCAGCCAGACGCTGCATGTCGCTCACTCTGACGATGCTGATGTCGTTGTCGAAGCAGAAGGACTGGATGAGGGTGAAGTGGATCTGCAGAGCGATGTCACACTCAAACTCCTCATCCACGGCCAGGACGCAGAAAGACACGCTGTCCGGGTCACTGTGGAAACAAAATAAACAATCCATGAGTTTCATGTTACAGTCATCAATCATACTGCATTAGATTCAAAATGTAGAAAGTTGTAAATCTTCAGCTGAGGAACTCAAACTTACAGGTTCATAACTTTAGCGCACTCGTAGACGCCCACGGTGAGGGAGTCGTTGTCTTTGGCAGAGACCAGGACCTCCTCCAGGGCTTGGCCGGTGCACTCGGCACGCTCGGTGGGCTTCTGGATCTGTACTTCCTCAAGAGTCATGATGACAGTGATCAGGATAATTCCGCAAAGGGAGAGTTGAGAGTTAGGTCGTTGAGCAAATCCGCGAAAGGAGCAGAGTGATGAGCAAGCTGCATCCTCCCAGCTTTATACTCTGCAGCTCGTGCGGCGGAGTGAAAGCGCTGTGCTCTGATTGGCTGAAGCTGAATGGTGTATTGGTATGATAATGCTATTGTCACACTCCGGCTCGTGGCAGATTGATGGGGGTCATCGAGCCACGCACGCTCCCCCTCTGAGCTGCAGCAGGCTGGACTAAAACTAAAAATAGCTTCGTTAAAAAAGAAAGTTTCATTAATCTGCTGCACTTTTGTGCAAATGAGAGAAACCCAGCAGCTGATACAAAGCGAAGTATGCATGCTGAACATCAATTGCTCTTTTGCATGCATTTATAAGAGCTTTTCAGCATGCACAGAAGCATACTTCACTTCTTTAATATGGAAAGAAGACTCTATAGAAGACCACTGACCTCACAAGCTTCTTTTATAACTTTAAAAACGTTGAGAAGGAATCAAACACACAGGAAATGTATCGAAACGTATTTCTGCTTCTTATAATCTAGTTATTTAGCAAAAGTTTTTCAGCATCTTTATGGAGAAAGTGTCAAACACCCCTCCCCCTCTTCGCTCGGCCCGAGCAGCAGAGAAAGGGCAGGTGGATGATGCCATCTGTGGACTAGAGGCTGGCCAGAAAACAGCCCCATTGTGCGCACAGAAGCCCTCTATTATCACGGCACACTATACAAATGCAAATGAACAGCGCGTGCCAGAACGCTGTGCGTGCTGCGCAATCTGCGCTGCTGGCCAGTGCAGACCACGTGTCCATCAGCTGTCCTAAAAACACTAGCTCGGTTTTATTTATTTACTCTGGGGAGTTCAGGGGCCACACGGACTGAATTCTTTAGTTTCACTTCTGAAGTTTATTGCACTTGTGTTATGTGTGTTTGTTGCACTAAATGTCCACTTATGTGATTATTTGAAACAACCCTACAAGTAACTTTTAATAAAACTAACTAATCAAAAAGTTTCTATCACTTTTACGCACATCAAAAGTTTTACGCACAACTCCAACTTCAGTGTTTCAGGTTTTTCTATTTTACCTCGTGCAGTTTTGTTTGTATCATCAGAGTTGCAATCAAACTGTTTTCAATTGTATTTGTAAATTAACTTGTTGTCACAGTTTTCGGTTATTGCAGTTCTCTTTTACGCAAAGTGAAACTTTGGCACACACTTCTGTTGAATCTGCTTCATTCATATACAGCCTCCCTTTAACAGCTCGTGCTCAAATAATTATTTTTATTTGCATGATAATCCCAAACTCATCCTGCAGTAGGTCAGGCCTGCTGCCACTGCTGTGTAAAAAGAGGAGGGGGTGCTGGAGTGGAGAGGTGGCGCAGGAGACACAGGTTGGCGGTGATTGATTCAGCTCTATTGTTCTGTGCAGGGCAGAGCGGCAGATGGAGAACTGTCGCTATGAGCCCCCCCCTCCCATCCTCTCTCCTAAACCCAGGTCAACCCCGACCCTGGGGCGCGCCGCTCTTTTGTCTACAAGTCTCCACATTCGCCAGTCTGTTGTCTGAGTTTTGATTAAATTTGAATGCCAAAGAGACGCGCTTATGGTCTAAACTTTCACAATGACAAATGTTATCTGCAGAAGATGGCAGACTTTGTCGGCAGATAGAATTAACTTTCAGTCTGAGCTGTAAACACACGCAAGAATGCTGAACGTGTGTTTTGCACAACAACAAATCTCTTATCTGCACGAAACAGCAACAAAATAATCATTTCTTTATTTACACATCACTTTCAGTTTCTGTGCGCGTGCTTCAAACTCTGAGGCACATCAGCTGGCCGAGAGGCTTAATGTTTGATGTGGATCCAGCTGATAAAGACTCTGGGCTGTTTTAGGAAGGATCAGCTTGCGTGGCCACAGGGCAGGCGCGTGCAAATCGATACCGGCCTATTGTTGCTGCAGCACATCTGCCGAATGGGGGGCCTGCCTGGCAACGCGCGACAGGTGTTGGTGGTCAAAGCTCTGGTGACCTGCGGCGGCGCAACACGGACCTGAAGCTCTTTGTGAGGACGGATGGTGTCTGAAACTGCAGGGTAGATGTTTGAATGTTTCTGGCTGGCTTCTGGTGACTGTTTTACAAAAAAGGAAATATATATTCAGTTTGTTTTCTTCTTCTTTCCATCAAGTAGCCTCTTTGTTTTGAAATAAAAGAAGCAAACTGTTATGTCTGTGTTATTAGTCGAACAGGACTTCTGCGCTCAGATTTAGTTTAACCTAAAGTCATAAAAATCATAAAGTACACACTGCCATCACGCCCAGCAGGTGCTGCCTGACTTCCTTTGTCCACCCTCCCTTCAGCCCTCCCCGGGGACAGATGGTATCTCTCGCTGGTTGCTATGGGGAGTGATGCAGACAGAGATACAGCATGCAGGCATCTCCAGATGCCACGCGCCTCAAGTGAGGTCTGGCTTTACGCATGCAAAGCAGCGGCGCGTGCCACCGTCTAATCAACAAAAAACACTTAATGTAGTTTGGCTGCTCGTGACTTTTAGAAGTTGAACTGTCATCGAGGGAGAGTTGAATGACTGGAACATTAGAATTACGAAGCTCAAAACAGAAGAAACAAACTGAGTGTGTTAAAAACTGAACTTTTTAAACGTTTGTATTACATTATCAAATCTTTCAGACTTTGATTTGAATAAGTGGGCTCCATCAAACTATCTTTAAATCATTTAAGGCGTTTAATAAATCATAAAGTTTATTTTCAAGTTTAGTTATTTCACGCATTTATAGGCCACTTTCAAACGCATGATGTACAGACTGAACTTTTTAAAGTATTTTTCTGTAGCCTGTGACACAGTTTTATGTATTATCTCATTTTAAAAGAATATCCAAAACAGTTTCAAGAATGTGAAAAAAATTGAAATAAACACATTTAACTTTGGGTTGTCAAAGGAAATTTAAAAATGTCTACACAAGACCCAACTGAACTCAAACCTTGGATAGGACAGGAACAATATTGCTTCATACTTTTATTCTGGAGGTGCCAAAGGAAGAAACAAAAATGCAATAAAGGTGATTTTTTTAAGTGAATATGGCTTAAATGCAACCATCAAAAAGTTTGTGTTTTGTCATATCTTTGCATCTTTATTCAGATTTCAAGATACAAGATCAGATTGTAAGATGTATTTCAGTGCAGTAATGATTTCTGCTCAACTGACTCTTTAAAGTTACCTGAGCCACATCATTCATAAAACTGAACTTTAAATTTGCAAAATGGTCAAAGTGAGACTGGTTTGATTTTGATTTGGTGTCTTTATTTTGATCATGTAACAGTAAAATAGAAAAAAAACTAGTAAAAAGAAGAAATAGTTATACAAAAAGAACCCCAAAATCAATCAGTTCCATTAGCAAGCACTGAAACATTTGACTTTACATGCGCAAAAAAGAGTAGGAAGAAGTTAAAACTTATCTAATCCTTCCCTTGTTCACTATTTTCTGGCATTATACGAGAGCAATCCCTCAAAACAAATCTTCATCTCCTATCTTCATACTTACACCTTCAATCAAAAGCAAACCCCTCTTGATTCTCAACACTTGTCTTCTTCCTTGTACCTCATGAAAATTACTCTATACCTCTTCCTGAACTGGATTATGTTCTGGTGTTGCTGTAGCTCCATATCGAGTTTGTTCCGCAGTTTGACACCACAGATTGAAATACAAAAGCTTTTCCTTGTGGTCCGAACACCAATGACCAATGCACTGAATTAGACTGCACACTAGAATTACACACACTAAATGACCACATACTGATACTGTAGGTTGACAAAATAAAAGTGTACTTGATGTCATCAGGGATGGATTATGTCCAAAGAAAGTTTTAGTGCTCTTTCAGTGATTTTTGTATAGTGTAGTATGCAACAGAAATCAAAGGCCACCAGTTATGTCAAACATTAAGAGATCCATAAACCACGGCATGGTTTGCAGAATGTCCAGCCATGATCAGTACTGGAAGGCGCCCCCTGTATGACTCTGGTTAATATTTCTTCCAGAACTTTGAGTGCTTTGACGACAGCAGTCTGGTCTTCCTGTGTGGTTCCATTATTTCTTTAAGTTGAAAGAATCATTTAAAGGTCAGAGAGTTTCTACATCTGATCCTTTCAACTGCCCCCGATTTTCTAAGACTTTCTATAGGCACGCGTCCCTGAGGGTGGGGAGGGGGCAGCAGGCCTGTTGTACTCATTGTGCCTGAACAGCGAATCAGAGGGTGAGCGTGTGCCGGCTCTGTAGTATAAAAGCTGCCAGATCCTTACAAACAGCACAGTCTTCTCTGGACTTTGTGATCATATCAACTGAAGTGTCAAAGCATCATCATGCAGTCTCCAGGAAAATCTCTGAAGGAAGCTCTGCACTGTGCTCAGAATGAGGATCGACTCACTGTTGGAGTCTACGAGAGCGCTAAAATCATGACTGAGTAAGTTTGAAACAATATCACAGTGTATCTTCAATGTGGATTTGCAGAAAAAAACCAGTATGATTAACACTGAAGAGCAATATCTAACAGGATGTTCCTTCTTTGTTTCCACAGTGACCCGGACAGCGTGTCTTTCTGCGTCCTGGCCGTGGATGAGGAGTTTGAGTGTGACATCGCTCTGCAGATCCACTTCACCCTCATCCAGTCCTTCTGTTTCGACAACGACATCAGCATCGTCAGAGTGAGCGACATGCAGCGTCTGGCTGAGATTGTTGGAGACAAGGCTGAGCAGCTTGAAGATGCCCACTGTGTCCTCATCACGGTATGTAGAGCTCTGTTACTGACACGTGTTTATCAGCCTCAATCATCTCTAAAGTCACTGAAAAGTCAAAGAACCTGTGTCTAACTCTGCTCCTCTTCTCTTATGTGAATAGAACCCAGCTGAAGGCTCTTGGGAGGACCCCTCTCTGGAGAAGCTGCACCTGTTCTGTGAGGAGAGCCGGCGTCTGAATGACTGGGTTCCCGAGATCGGCCTGCCCGAGCCTTGATCTGGGACTCGGCTCCTCTCTTACTCAGATGCTGTAAAGCTTCTTATCTGGAAATACTCATCCTGATGAACAGGATGACCCTGTTTCTCATCCCTGGATACTCCTGAGGAGGATTCCCGTCCAGGCAGCACGGCGCCGGCCCGAGTGGCCCCCGTGATCGTCGTCTCTTGTTCTGTCCATGCCAAGATGACTCTCATTCTTTGTGTGAATGAGGTCAGGTATGCCACAAGAGCGACACATCGACCCTCATTCTTTGTGCGGATGAGGTTTGGAGAGGAAGGAGAAGCGAGTTCTGCGTCCTGTGGTCCCCACAGAGCAAATGTCGCATCTTGAAGCACGCGCAGCAGGAGAAGAAGCGGTGCTGAGGAAGAGGCATCTTTGAAAAGGGACTTTTTAGAGATGGCCTCTTTGCTGAGCAACATGACATCAGTTGCAATCAGCAGAAATGTTTCCCACTTTCCAGAATAGTCTTAATTCTCTAAAGGTTTCACTTTAGAAATTTAAACTGACGAAAATATATTCTAAAACTAAAAAAAAAGAAGATAAAAAAGTCAATTCTCTAAAGGTTTCACTTTAGATGTTGAACATGACGAATTATATTCTAAAACTAAAAAAAGAAACTAAAAAAAGTTGATTCTCTAAAGGTTTCACTTTAGGAAACGACTGAATTAATTAAATGTTTGAAAAAAGAAGATGAATTGTATTTTAAGACCTTACATTTTATAGAATACTGAATTATTCAAATACAAAATGATTGGACTGATGATGTTGTGATCCTGATGGAAACAAACTTGTTCATACGTAAAGAAGCTAAAGGGTTCACTTTAGATGAACTACACAAAATGTTAAGAGGAAATAGATTTGATTGTATGAAACTGCTGAAACGTTTTCACTGCTGATCTGATTTTCTTGTAAGATGAAGCACTGAAATAAAATATTCAAACTTACTTTTTTTCTCTATCTGGATCCTGTTTTACCTGAGTTTAATGTTGCAACATGCAGACTTTGTTTTCAGCTCTTACCTGCTTTCACTTCATGATTTTCTGAGCTCACTTGGTGGATTATTCCTTTAATTGCTGAAGTGCATCTTCTAAATCTTGACTTACAAAGCTGCACTCAGTCTTCAACTTCCTCTGCACTTTAAAGTTTGGCTCTGTGCACGTTCACACACCAGTTCAGCTCTATTGTGACTTCAGATTTGAAAAACCTTGAAGTGTTTGCTCCCTCTAAATTTGGTGATCATTGAAATCTGCACAACAAATGAGAGTGAGGAGATGATTTTTATTGATGTGTACATTCTGTCGTTTGAATGCATCATGGAATTTGTGGAAATATTTCACCTGTTATGTAAGTCCAGTGTGAGAAATACCATAGTCCTGATAAGTATGGATGGAAAATTGAAGAGGAGATTTTTTACTTGAATTATCTACCAGGACTGAAATGTTAACTTCAAATCAGGTGAAGATATTCCTTCAAAAGTCTTCAAAAAAAGTCAAAGAGAGCAATCTATACCTTTAGTTTAACACATCTTTGAGGCTGACAGAAGCCTGAGGTTACACGTTTTTACGAGTTCGTTGGATTAAGGCAGGGGTTCCCAAACTTTTCAGCCTGTGACCCCCAAAATATAGGTGCCAAAGACTTGCGACCCCCACTGTCCCTCAAAGTGATTTAATGTGGCTTCATTTTTTTTTGTTTTGATTTAACCTTTATTTAACCAGGTAAGTTAATTGAGAACCAATTCTCATTTACAATAACGACCTGGGCGAAAAGGCAACACAGGTGGCATGGCAATAAATAAAAACAAAACAAAGAACAGAGAGGACATACAGAGAGACCTAGAGACAACAGTACAATACAAAAATATGACAGGAGTGAACAACTTAAAAGCAACTTAAAAGCAAGTGCAGTGATGTTGAGTTATAGGGTGTAATAAGTTTTTTAAAGTTGCGAGTGGAATGAGAGAGGTCAGCTTTAGGGATTGTTGCAGGTGATTCCAGTCGTTTGCAGCGGAAAACTGGAATGAGGTGCGACCAAAGAAGGTTTGGGCTTTGGGTTTGATGAGGTTGATAAGTTACTTGATCTCAGGCTACGGTTTGTGCTGTGAATTTTGATAAGTGACTGTAGATATAACAGGGTTTTTACCAGTGAGGGATTTGTAAATGAATAGAAACCAGTGTGTTTGTCTGCGAGAGGAGTGAGGGTCAGTTCAGCTGAGAGTACAGGTAACTGTGGTGAGTGGTGAATTTAGCTGCATTTAGCTGCAGAAAATCAGCCTACCTATATGAGCATGTGTCTGTGGCTGTTTTCGAAACTGCCTACTATACTAGCAGTACATACTGATTTGGCCAAAATTCAGTATGTAGTAAGTAGTATGTGAAAAAGTGCAAAATCTGCAGTAAGCAAAAACTTCCCGGATGTCCACTGATTTGGGAAAATCTCACAGTATGCATCGGATCAGTCTGCCTCACATACTGTTTCCCACAATGCACAGCGCTTGTTCCGCTTTTTCTTACCTCATCCTTTTTTTGAGGGTAAAACTCAGTTTTTCTGTGCTGTGAAAATTATTAAATTACATATAAACCACTTCCTAACTTTTTAAATCATAAGTGAATGCTAAAGAAGCAGTTTCTCTATCAGCTTGTCCGTTGTTTACTTCCGCTTTCCGAAACCGGAAATTCAGTGACGTCTGGCTCACCATACTGCAGCACAGATCCAACAGAACAGTAATACTACATACTAAATTCAAACGCAGTAGGCAATACCTACTGCCTACTACATTAGTAGGTAGTGTGTAGCAGGCCATTTCGAAAACAGCCACAGTTTCCTGTGCCGTTATGAATTAACCTGCTGCTACTGATGCTTTTGATTAACTGTTCACTAACTCTAAACTTAGGAGTCATCTGGCAACAAAGAAAGGCAGAAAACTCATTACATTTTCTATTTTCAAGGTTTTATTTCAAGGTTAGCTACTATTTTTGTCAATATTTTTTACTATAATGAGTAAAATGTACTATTTTTAGATAACTAAAAAAAAATTAACATTCTGAAAGACATCTCACGAGTCCCCATTTGTGATTCGCGACCACCCAGAGGGTCCTGACCCACACTTTGGAAACCACTGGCTTAAAGGAAAATAGGGCATTCTTTTTTCTTTGAAGAAGGTTGAGTTTCTGACCAAACACATGCATGCACACAGACGGGGCGTGTGTCTGCTCTGCTGGTGCAATATGCTAATTTATTTGGTCAACATCAAGACAGAGGTAAAAATAATCACGTTGTATTCCTGTCATACTTGCTCTTGTTTAAAGAACCTGCTGCTGCTTGGACCTCAATGTTTCTGGGTTTGGATTTCTTCTTTTCCCTTTTCAGGCACTGGAGCTTTCTGAGACTAAAGTTTACCACAGTGACCTAAAACTGGAGGCAGTCATGAAAAGAAGAAGCTTTATTTAATGTCCTGGAGATGTAGTTGTACTCAAACAAGGACTTTTTATGACGTAGCCTACATTTACACAACCAGAGAAACCTTGCACACAGAACTTGTTCTAGATGTACGCGTGGCTGTGATCACACTACAAAGAATCAAAGAACTAGATTATTCCATGTGTAGAGAAGCTGCAGCTTAATGAAGGTGATCTTTTGCTCCTGGCACACGTTGGTTTTTCTTTTCTGTCCCTCATTTCTGATTCAGAAGCATTAGTGACTCTTTGTGTCTCTGGACTCAAACTCTAAAGTCACTCTGACCTGTGTATTGCATGTCACCAGAAACTATTGTGGAGTCAACAGCTGCTGCAGACCCCACACCCCACTGTGACACACACACACTCACACACACACACACACACACACATGCACAGACTCATTTTTTATTCCTATTTCTGCTAAAGTGCTCACTGCTTAACAAGAAGTTAAACATAAAAATACAAAGATGTACCAAATATAAAGAACAACTCATTTTGAGCCTGCACTTTTGCACCAAACCTGAAGCTGCATCATCATTCAGCGCTCTGCACCCTCACATGTGCACATATACACAAACACACACACACCCTCCATGTCAAAAGAAAGAAAGAAAAGCACGAGCAGCTGAAACGTAATCAGCCCTTTAAATCTCCACAGCAACAAACCCGGCACTCACTCCATCTGCTGCCCAATTTAATGACGAGGAGAAAAGAAAGAGAGGAGGAGGTGGAGGGGGATGAGGCCATGTGCCTGGCACAAGCCTGCTGCCATTCATCCACTCAGGACCAAATCCTGACCAAACAACAACAAAACCATCCCCCGACAGTCAGCAGGAACACGAGCAGAGTGAAAACACACACACAGGGTCTCTGCAGGATGGAGCTGCATCTGCTTTACAGGAACATCTCTGCTCTGCTGAGATACTTCAGCTGCAAACTTCAACAATATTTAAAAAGACACGAGTTAGATTGAAGATCACTTCTACTATATGCATGCAGCTGGAGTCAGCACATTATTCGCTTAGCTTAACATAAAGACTGGAATTGAGGAGAAACAAGGTTGGTCCTGTCCACCTTCTCCAGAGCTCACTAGTGTAGTAAAGTGTTTTTTATATTTTTGCTCAAAACATAAATATCCAAGTACGTTTAAGTGCTGCAGTCACTCTCTGAACTCGGTCACCCTCAGTAACCTGTGCTGCCCTCAGCCTCAACCCCGGTCATAAAGAGCTCTGCTGCTGCAGCCACATGCTGCTTCTCAAGTGTCCTTTCATCATAAAAGCCTCCTACTCCTCCTCCTCCTCTTTTCTCCTCCTCCATCCCAAATCTTTTCTGTGTGCTGGAGAGCTGCAGCAGATGGTTCTGACGGTCTCTCTCTCTCTCTCTCCCTCTGTGTGTGTGTGTATGTTCCTGTGCTCCCTTAGTTTGTTGATGTTTTGGTTTAGCGGCCTGCCAGGTACACAGCAGCATCAGTCAGATACCTCTCATCCTTTGTTTAATAAACTTTAAGTTACTTTTTTATTCCTTCAACATCTAACTTTATCCAAGTATGCTCTTGAAGTGACATGAAAACAGTTTCTCTCCTAAGTTTGAACAGGACTCAGGTGTGTTCCTGTCACAGGGATTCATATTTGACGTCCTCCTGTGATCCTGCTCTAGAAAAATAAGACTATAAAAAACATGCGTGAAGTATATCTCTGAGTTTAATTATTTTTGGTTTTCATCGCTTAGTTCGCTCTTTAGAAATACGAAGTCATCAGCAAGAGTGTTTTTTAGCTCGGACTTTATCACAGCTGAGATATCAGCCTTCAAAGAACAAAGGATTTCTGACTTCAGGTCGTCCATCTCTCTGGCGTCAGAAATAAACAGCCTGGTTCAAAAGATGAGTGTAGTCTGGGTAGCTCATTCCTCGATCGGCACACACTGGACGGGGGGTGAATTTTTTTCTAATGCGGCAATTTGGAAGATATTGAGATTACGAGTCTTCCAATGAGAGGCACAGCTGACTTGATTGACAGGCAGGAACACTGTAGCTGTTGGCTAGGAGGCTCAAAGCCCGCCTCTTTATGTCACAATCGCTCAACAGCAGCAATATGGCTGCCGCCGACAATTGGCCTCAAAACAGCGCTTCAGAAACAGATGGGTGACATCACGGATACTACCTCCATTATTTATACAGACATTGATGATGATATTTTCGTAAGCTTGATGCCATCTATGTACTCCAGCGGGCCTGCGTCTTCTTTAGACTTGATTTAAAAGATGTTCTGGTATCTTTTGAAAGGAATGTTTAAAACTAATTGAAAAAAGAAGCTAACTGGGAGCTTGCTTGAAACACCTTACTCCATAGCCAGCAAACCACGCCCCCATATCTCTGAATTTAAACAAATCATTCTAAATTGTACAGCTAAATAGCACAATATCCATTTTCTGCATTGTTAATCCTCTAATTAACATTATCAGAAAATCATCAGATCAAGTTGAGTTAGTAAAAATTGTAAAATTGTACAGATCAAATAAGTAATAGTTAAAGCTTTGTAAAGTTCCAGAGGTTGAAGGTCAGCTGGCTCGCTCTGTCTGACAACTATGCTAATATATTTTCTAACTATGCTAATGTCATCTTCTCCATTATTACCATACGCCTGCTGCTGCAGAGCTGCAGGTCACAGCAGGCTCAGGGTCAAACAACACCCACACATACGTTACTGCATGAGTCGACATGCAGTGTGATCTGTGCATAATATATACAAACACAAACACACACACACACACACACACACACACACACACACACACACACACACACACACACAGACACGTTCTCCTTCCCTCAGCTATCAGCTGTTTATGCTAATTCCTGTTTGTGATATCCATCAGTGTGGCCTCTTCCAGCTCATGATGAATCTAATTAATAATTTCATTAACAAATGTGAAGCTGCTGCTCTCTAATGAAATCACACGGAGAAGATTTCAATCAAACTACAAACCTGATCGTACTCTGAGACTCTGAAAGTTTGGCTTCTTGTAAACTTCCAGCAGCATCTCACTCCTCCTTGGCTCCTCGGATGTTGCTGGAAGTGAAAGTTATTTTGTTTGTGTTTGATTTTATCTGCAAAGCGACACGAGTGTAAATAAATATAAAGATAAGACATTTTATTATCTTCTTACGTGCACGGCTGCAGCTTGTAAACAAAAAGTGGATTCAGAGCAACACACACACACACACACACACACACACACACATTCACATACACTGACAGCTGTTGCCAAAACACTGCTCTGCTCCTCTGTTTAGTGCTGCGACCCTCAAGGGCCTCGTTCAGACACTTCAGCAACACATAGCGTGTGTTTTGTTTTGTTGTGTTTGAGATAACTTAAGTCACAGAATTTGAATCTTGAGCTTTAAAGTTTGTCCTCCAACACTGAAGTCTGATAAAATAAGTGAATTAAAATGTAACAGTGGAACAAAAATAAGTCGTAGGCAGCTTACAAACTTCTTCTGGAGCTTTCAAGCACATCTGTGCGATCCCAAAAATAAGATTCAGCAATAAGTGATGATGCAAGATGGGAATAAGAGCAGAATAATAATAAGGTGGACTGTAGACCAGACTGCAGACTAATTCAGGACATCACTTGTCTGTCTGTGTGTTGTAGGACCAGATCAGATGGCTAAATGTGCTTGTACTGCTCCCCCACTCTCTGCACACCCTCACCAAAACAAAACTCAGACAAAAGCTACAGCCAACACTTCTACGCCCTCATCAATGGGCACAAAGAGCAGAAAACGACAGGAGGGGCCCTGCACAAAAGTGCACCGAGACCCCGGCCCTCTCTCCTCCTTTGTGCAGAAGAATGGAGAGGTCCAGGAGCAGCTGCTGCTGGCTGCACGGGACATTTGAGACGGTCCCTTTCACCAAAAACAAAGTCTGGAGCTGTGAGTGTGCAGGCTGCAGAGCTGCAGGGGCAAAGAGGAGGAGGAGGAGGGGGGGGGGAGGTTGTATACAAAACGCTAGGCACACTTTGCCAGATCAACGTGGAGCTGACTCTCCATTCATCCTGCAGATCAGCAGCAGAGAGAGGGGGGCTGGGGGAGGGCCTTAAAGTGAAGGAGGAAGCCTTTAAAGTTGACATGAGTCACATCAGTCACAGCACAAAGGGGTCCCCGAGGTCTGCCATATGGAGCAGGCACATCATCTGTTCAGCAACCACTAAAAGAAATCTAGTCTGAGCCAATAGCAGCTAAAGCTCTGCACCCTGCTCTACCCAGTGACAACACAGCTCTGCTCTCTGATTGGCTGCTGTGCTGTCCTTAAATGAGTGTCTCAATTACAGGAAGGAAGGCAATTAGTTGTCTTAGTGCTTCAGGATGATCCGTGTGTCCGATTGATTAGTGCCGGTGAATATTAAAGCAAGGTGTTAAACTAAATCAGATTTCCTATGAACCTCACAAATCACAAGTCACATCTATGAAGTGTTTTGCATGACATTTAAAAACATGGTCAGTTATTCAGTTGATTTCTCTTCAGGAACTAAATAAAAAAATAATCAATTTATGGCAATTAAAAAAAGGTAATATACTGTGCAAGATGAATATGATGCACCAATGTTAATTACTCATTCAACTCTTAATTATTTCAAAATGTAAAGGTAGACACATTACTACTACACCACGCTGTTACTGCATTGTTAGATCTTGTACAATACTATTCAATGTTGCACATTTAGACATGTGATATGTTTTAAGAGGGTATAATGAAAGCTAAAATATAACAATCATACACACATTACATTAAGAAATAATGGCATCTGCATAAAATGTCATATATGATGATATAAATGAACAAATATGCAATAGTTAAAAACTGCACGTGCAGCTACATACACACTGCAGGTGTGTTGAGGGCTTTAATTGTCAGAGGGACACATGACATGAGAAGAATGTGATAAAACAAATATATAGCATAATATATGATACCATATACTATGATTAAAATACGCTAATATATGATACTATCTGATTTATAATCAATTAAGTCACCGTGAGTTAAATATAGTATTTTTATCTTATGTCTTGGACTCGGTGTGGCTTGTAAAGTTGCCTCTATTGCATTAATGATGAAAACATCATGCAAATAAAAAAAAAATTAACTGAATAAAATGGAAAACTGTACATGCTGCATGTTATATTTGCAGATGTTACACAACCACCAGTAAGAAAACCATAAAGCTAATGCCCAGCAACGTAATGTACACTACCAGTCAAACGTTTGGACACACCTTCTCATTCAATGGCTTTTATTGAATAACTTTTGGGAAACCTAAAAAATGGTAGTGCAAATGGAGGTGCAGTCGGCCTGATGTCTCCTTGCAAACAGCTGCAGTGCACACACCTGCCAGTCAATTCAGCAACACCCATACTCATGCTTCCTTTTTCAACACTTCCAAGCTTAATATCTTCAAAATATGATAAATAATCAATCAAGTAGAAATGGACTATTCAAAGCTAAACTGATTTTTGAACCAGGCTGCAAACATTTTTATTCCTGCTGTCAGAACGGATGTTTTAACACGGTTGTTAACGGGGTCATCTTAGCTTTTGCAACTAGATTCAAGATGACACTGAAGGAGCTGCAGTCTCATGCACTGAAGCAGTTAGTTGATGTCCAATACCCATCCCTGCTCTCTTATACAGCCTGTTACTATAAACACTACTATCTGCTGAACCACTACAGACATCATGAGGCTGCAGAACAAAGACAGGCACAACGCAAACTTTAAGGGGGGGCTTCCTGGGGCACCTGTGCTGACTGATCATGGTTCAGAAGTGTTCATATTAGGCTGTAATCTTTTCTAACGGACTCCCGCAGTGACATCTGTGATATAGATGTTGGTGAAAATATTTCCTGATCCATAATAAGCTCAGATTTCACTCTCAATCACAGTTTTTCCTCAGTGAAGAGCCAGTGTGAGACAGGGGACAAAGTAGTGCACATCTGCTTGGTTGCACCTCAGCAGTGCCACCTAGTGACAGAAGAATATATTGCATCACATGCTGCATCTGCTCCTATTTTATACTGTCTATGATCTGCACAGGTAACTGCAGGTTTAAAGGAAACAAGAAAAAAAGGTGAATGGATAGAATTAATGAAAACCTTAAGTTTTATTCTTATGAATACTTTAAATCACAGTGTTCTACACAATATTGATCCTACTGGAGGAGGGGAGACATAGCATAAAATAAAAAAATGAGACACTATTAAATAAGTTTTGGACTTATTTTGAAATGTCCCTTTTATGCTGATTTTTTGAGTGCATAACACAGATGTCTTGTAAATTGTTCACCAGACGAGCTGCAAATTTGTTCATATTCATTTTCAAATGCACCCATGATTTTATCTAATGTAACTTGTGCCGCCACCACTAACAGAGTACAAAGTAAAGAGAAGAGTAGCATGTGTTCTGAAAAATATTAAATTATCCTTGTAATACTGCTACATATTACTGCATCTTAAGCTGAGTTAAAGGCCAATCAGTAAAGAGGGAGAAGATCTTACCCTCATTGTAATGAATCATATGTGTGTGGTCTGCCATCTACTGGTGTGACACTGGTATTACAGACTGCAAAGTCTCATGGTGAAGTCCCTTCATTCAGCACCATTTCTGTTCTACAACTCCATTTGGTTTATTAAATTTGGAGTGACATATTACTGATGTAATCTTTATGTACAAATGTTCTACTTTTTCCGTGTTTTAAATTTCATTTAAACTGACATTTTTTACAATTACACAGTAAAAAATGTTGTTGTTTTATCATGTTATGTCCAAAACAGAGTCCTGAAGTCCTGGGTGGAAGCTGTGAGGTGAGGACTCCATTCAACATCAGTGAGCCTTGGCAGCCCATCACCCTGTCGTAAGGTCAACAGTTGTCCCTCCCTGGACCTCTGCAGACTGGGAACACCCCAAAGAGCTCCAGTGCTCTGACACAGTCGTCTAGTCATCACAGTTAGCTCCTGATAATAGTCATTCACATCCCGACACTTTTTCTGTTTCCACACATCAACTTCAGGGACAAGATGTTCACCTGCTGCCAAACATATTTCAGTGTCTGACAGGTGCTGTTGTAAAGAGATATTCATTGATATCTTCCTCAGGCTGATCAGTGTATAGGCTCAAATGAAGCACTGTGAATGGTTCTGCATGTTGCTGAATTAGTTTTTTTTTTTCATAGATGATTCTGTTGTATTTCATATTTAACTTGTCTTATATTAATCATGGGCTCAGCTGTGCTCCTGCTTCAATCCTCCTACACATCTGGGACCCATCCATTCCTGCAGTCTAAATATTGTGACTCTACACACCAGTCTTCCCCAGGTTCAGTTAATCTCTGTGGTGCTGTGCTGTGACCAAATTTAAACTCTCATAACTTGGACTTTTAAAGAGTTTTGCTAAGTTGATTTCTCTTGGACCTCGGTTAAACTTGAAAGTGATTTGTGCACAGGCTACCTGACCTTCTGATTGGTGCAGATTCAGCACACACTTCTCAGGGCTGTACAGTCAGAGTGCAACCTCATTCTCCCACTTCTGAACCCGACTTACACCCACGTCTCTAAACACACTCCTGTCATCTTTTCAGTAATAAATATGTCAGGAAGAGTTTCATTCAATTATCTGTTTATAAGCACAGATCTTTTTCTATTCTGTCTCCACCTCCCTTATTTCCTCTCCCCTGCCTCCCTCTCTTTCGCGGAGTGTACACAGAAAACACTGGAAATCATTTAAGGAAGAAATTAACGCCGGGTCTGACACTCTAATGCTCCCACACAGCAAATTGGATTTGTGCGCTTGACTGGCTCTGAGTATCGGTGCGTAGCAGTGACACAAAGCCTCCTGCAGCGAGTCAGAGACACAGATTCAGGACACACAGTGGAGCTTCAATACAGCTAAACCCTCAGGATAAAAAAGGGTGTTTATGTTTTGGAACTGGTAGGTAGTTTCAGTTGCAGTTTAAATTCACATTTAGACTCAATTTGATTTTAAAGTAAAGGTTCAAATATGGAAATCAGTCACTAGAACACAGTTTTTTACACTTGATATTATTGAATGAAACAAGACGACACTGCAAACTCATGCTCTCTTTGCTCTGAGTGGGTTACAGCTGCAGACTGTATAAAAAGTGAATGTAGCCCTGAAGGGTTGGCCAAGGGGCACCATTTAAAATCTTTTCTAGGGCACCAAGATAGTTAGGGTCAGATCTATAGCCCCCGGTTTCAAAAGTGAAACTGGTGAATATGCAATCTCAAGACATGTATCTCGCATCAGAAAGAAGTACTTGTAGAACAAACTAACAGACTCTCATACTTCCTTCCCTGAGGTAAGAAATCCTTTAACAATGTAAACACAAATCAGCAGCTCATTCTTCATTTTCCAACTCATGTTGCTGTAATTTTGTTCTATTGGTTTTCTGCCCTTCAAGCAAAATGGGTATTAATCATGTGAACAGAGAGAAACAGCAAATCAGAACTTTTTGTAAAATATTGCAGATGTGGAGGAGGTTGAGGTAGAAGCTGCAGACAGGAAACACATTTGTTTCCTTTGTGTTGTGGTCACATTGTGATATTTCAACTTTTTTTTTACCTGATATCATGCTGTGTATTTTAACATTTTCATTTCAAGCTCTAATATCATTTTTCATCTGCTTTAAAAACTAAATAAAATAAATAAATAAATGTGCTGAGAGTTCTGAAAACCAGCTGATATTGAAGACGCTTTTTATCTATTAGTGTTTCACACCAGTATAATGTGAGTATAACTGCACTCCTGCCTGTAATGTGGATGTAACTATCAACACCTAAAAACCCTGAGTGGTCATGTTGTCTTGTTACGAGATTTAATTCTAATTAAATATAGC